>NC_013487.2:7124153-7224866 GCF_000004555.2 Caenorhabditis briggsae | reverse complement strand
ATGATAAATTTCTATGCCAATCGTACGTCTAGAACGCAACTGTGAAAAAATCTAACTATTGTATCGGTAAATTCTAAACTAGAAAATTGTGATCGAAGGAGGAAAACTCAGAATGCGTGACTCCTTTCTCGCAAAACAACTCCGTAAACATGCCTCCTCATAGCCCATTTTTAACGCTTGAGTGTGTGATGATCCAAAAAGTTACTGATTCCGTGAACTCAATATCTAGGTTTTTATGGTTTTATGTATGTTCCTTAATGAAAACTTGTGCACTTTTCTTTTATGCTAGTCAGCTCAATCAGATGTCTGCCGAGGAAGACACAGTACCACTCGGAACATACTTGTGAAATTGTGCAAAAATGAGAAATTTTTCTCGGTTTTCAAATCAGCCTCATGTTTTTTGACAGTTAACTGTGTGAAACAATTGGGAATGATCCTGTAAAAAACAAAAATTTAGAGTCAGCACTGTTTTCTGAACAGTTATCAACGAAAAAGTTCATTTCCAGTGTAAGCTGGCCGAAAACGGATGTGGCTCAATTATGATTATAGGTACAGCGTAATTCCTCCCATAAACAAAATTATTAAGATCTCTTTTCACTATATTTTATAGTTTCACTAAATTTTAGAATCTGTGTTTTGAGTTATCTTTTATTTTTCAAGTGAACTTATACTTATGTGACGTTTTTTCGGGCCATTTTTTCGATTTTTTCAATTTTGCCAAATTTAAGAAATGGTAGCGGTCTCAAATGGTATTCATTAATTGACAATCCAAATTAGTATTTGCTTCAATCAAATCCTGTTCAGTCCATATTCCCAGTTTTCGAAAAAATTCAAAATTTTTAAGTGAACTTATAATTATGTGACGCAGTGTACATGTTCGTTGCCCCTAGAAACCGTGAGTAGACATTGACAATTAGAAATTTTTATTTCGGTTTCCCGTAAAACAAAATTGATAGCGGGTGCATTGGTTGTCAGACTTACCGGAACTACACTTTCAGCGTTTGATTAACTTCTGTGTTAGTTAGCGAGCTCCGGCTTTTTCTGATAAAGCACATTCTGAAACTCAAAAACCCAAGTTTTAATGTTTTCAAAAATTCTAATTTTTTGAATTTTTTGAGCCTGAGGCTGGGCCGGCCGCAGCCGCGATTTGCACAGTTTTGGCTTAAAGTGATAAACTGAACCGTCATGTGGCCTGAATTTCACAATTAGATAAGCAATAAAGAACCAAATGATTTTAAGAAGGGGAACACGCTTTGACAAAAGTGTATAGAGGGGAAACCGACAATTTTCGTTTTCATCTCTTCTCGTCTAGAAAAAAAAAGAGGGGACGACTAGTCAACGAAAAGAATGATGGATTCTTCACTCATTCCTTTTCCATCCACTTCAAGACACGATTTTGAAAAAAAGTGTTTGAAATTATAAGAAAAAAGAAACTGTGGCCTTTCTGGAAATCAGAAGATGTGGCAGATCACGAGGACCCATTACCACGCCTATGGATACAATCATTCTGTTTGTGGTCATTAATCATTTTTTGAAGAACTGAAATTGTTTCAACGACATCCTTCTTTTCCCCATCGCATTTCGACAATTATCCATTATTTTGAGTGATTGAACGTTTTCAATTAGTTGTTCTTAATGAGAAAGAGAAGGAAGGATACAGTTTGCTTATCTCTTTTGTAAAAAATAAGAAAAAATCAGAAAAGAAGCGAAGAGGGTTGAATTGGCTATGTCCACGATATATTTTGTGCTAGTATAGCTCCAAAAGTTGGCTCCTGTTTATATTTCATCCAGATAAAGATCTCTCCGGAGATTTCACCTTTTTGATGAAATTTGAGATCTATTGAAAATATATATCCGATATAGAGATCTTGTAAGATGATTTAAGAGTGAGAAAGATTGAACGAATCAGATAATTTTAGTATTAATAATTTAAAATTATATCAGAATGTTTCAGAATTGCTTCTCTGTATTTAAAATCAGGTTATCAGATATCAAGGACCTTACAGATATGCAAAGATTAATTAGCACAACGGTTTCTAAAAATAAAGACAGATAGAGTGGAAAACCATGTAACTTAGGACTGCGGGAAAGAAGGAATTGGTTGGTTGGGGTATTTGTGATGGAGTGAAGAGAGACACACAACGCCTTCTTCCCTTTCCCTCTCTGCGTCTAAAAGACTCAGAAGCCGTGAGCACACACAGGCACACACGCACCAACTCCTCTCTCCGTAGCTTCCCCGGGAAGAGCTCTCTGTATTCTGAAGACACTGTGTTTGGGAGAAGAAGCGCAGAGACGTACCACCCGAGAAATGGCTGGACCCCCATCTCTTATTTCTCCTCGCTTCTACTGTAGTCTCTCTCTCTCTCTTTCTTCTTTTCTATCCTTTCTATGGTCTTACTACCCTTGGAGAGGGTTCTATGTAGCTTTTCCTTTTCCTCTACCCCCCATTCCCGCCCCCTTTAGTTGTATTCAGAAGGGACCTGCGGACCAGGCACCGAACAACAGACACAGAAAGGGACAGATGGTCGTTCGTATTATGAAAATATATATACAATATGTAAATGTTCATTGCACTGATTTGTTTTGAACCATAGAGAAGCTAAGCCATCATCCGCCATGTTACACTTCACATAAAGTTTCAATTATTGACTCGGCCAATCCGTTCAAATCTTTTTGAGTCTCATCCACGTGTTTTCGTGCTTCTGCCTCGGTGGTCGTTTTCAGACGGATGCATCGAATTAGACGGATTATCAGCTGAAAAGTATTAGATTTTTTTAAGTGCAATTAACAGCTTTTGATATATAGCTTTTGATATAGTCCTTTGTACATGAAATTCAGTGTGACTCATGGTTTCAAAACCTAGATTTGCCAACTGTTCATCTTCTCGGATTTCCAAGATTCCTGCATCACACTACCGTAATCCTCTCAAGGGCTCTCTCCCTCCCAATTACTATCCCTTTCTCATTTTCTCTTCATTTCCGGAAATGTATGGAGAGAGCCACATCCGGATCTATAATTAACCTACAGAAAAGCTTATAATTGACCTGGAGAAGGGTTTTATCGCGGATCATAAGAGGGACAAATTAAGGGAAAATTTCATGTTGAAAGCAAAAATATGAGCTCACTCGGGTTTCAGGGAAATATGGCGTTAGAGGTATTTGGAAAACTACATCTGTAACAGGGAATTTTCTGTTTTGATGAAGAAGACCAGGATCACACAATTTGAATTGAATTTTGATAATCCAAAAGTTTTGTTTTGTGCTGAACTGCTGACTTCAAGTATCAAGAACTTTTCAAGTCATAATAATTCCTAACTGAACCAATAGTTTTCAGGTATTTCTCTATTACTCCTCACTTGAATAAGTTTCCTAATCGATATGATGGAAATGATCTTGCCAAACAAGTCGACATGCGAACTCTGTGGAGACCAAATGCTTCCTATGAACCCGATCATCGGACAATCAAGAACCACTTCGCTTTGGTTTCTCTGCAAAAAGTTGTGAAATAGAGAGAACGAAAATAACTGAACATTGTGAGATGTAGCCTAGTAGATTAAATTTGTGACCGTACATAGATTCGCCTACTGTATAGCATGGAATTAAAATTTTCCAGATAATATTTGTGAGAATAAAAACTTCCAGGAATTTTGAAATTGTGGAAATTCGTCTTTTGATCTTCATCAAAATTCAATTTATAGTTCGATTTTTAACTCTTGAGCAGACTGTAGTTATGCATCGAAATTCTAAAATCGAATGTACCGTTAAATCAAAATTTATCCGAAATTCGAAATAATATTTTACCGTTAAAATAGGTGACACTGTCGAGTTTGAGCTGATCTTCTTGCCTCCCATGCAAGATATCGGAAATTTGTCAACTGATAAGATGTTTGTGATATTTGAATGATAGAGGGACCTTTTACTGTTTCAAAAACATTGTACGCATCCGGATCTGCCGATAAGTTTTTATAACCTAGGCAGGAATCGGAATCTGAGAGTTTAAAACAAAATTGAAGGAAAATGTCAATCTGCTTTACAATTTTTTGGTTTTAAAAATGTCTATTGTTTTTGTCGATTTTGTGTGTTCTCAATAATGACAGTAATTCTGAAATAGCTACCTTCCGTGTCCTGACATATCTCTCATCATAAACGCCCAAATGTTCCGTAAGCTCGAGATGCTCTGACCAACAACCAATGGAGACCACTGTGAAAACAAGGAGAAATATGCATACGAGTATCATTGATATAATTTTAGCAAGTGCTGAAAAAATATGGTTGTCTTTTATGTTTCATCAAAGTCTCGCACTTCTCTTGTACCCAACCCTTTTATATTCTGTAAGGGCATCCAATAGAATCTTCTCTTTGTCGGATAGATATCGAGTATGGATCAATCTTGCAAAATCTTGACTTCCTTGTGATTGATTTGTTTCATCCTGAAAATTTGATTCATTCTTTCGTTCAATTTTATCTATCCACCAACCTGACATTTTCCCAGAAATGCTTGTGCTCCTCCGACTCCAGAAGACGTTCCCACAGGAGCAGTCTGTGCTCCCGAAGGTCCTCCGCCACCGATATATTTTTTGGGAGAAGTTGTGATAAGTGGAGATCGTACCGCCTGATTACTAGTTGACGGCTTCATTTGAAAAGAAAAGAAGACGTGGACGAAGTTGAGAAAAAAGTCAACAGAAGATGTTGAGGAAGAAGCTAAAAGGGGCACCCGGAAAGTGGAAGTGGTGCGGGAAGAGAAGAGAAAAATAGAAAAAAAACGAGAAAAAATAGCAGGCAAGAAGTATCGCGAAGGGGGCTAAATTTTTGAGCACTAGGGAAACAGAAAGAGTATTCAGAATCGAGAGATTTAGATGAGTTTTTTGAGCTGCAGCAGCTCCTTGGAGCTCGTTTGTCTCCTTGTTTTCAGTGTCAAATCTATTTATTACTCATGCAAGAGAAAGAAAGAAAAAGATTTCGAAATTTCGGAAATCTCCAGAGAAAATCATTGGATCAGATTGAATTTCAAAAACTTTGTTCTGAGCAATTTTTCTTTCTTCAATTGAATTCTCTACTTTGTAAAACATTGAAACAGTTGTTTTATTTTTTTTTTCATAATTGATTCAAAAAAATTAATCAAATTAAGTCAAATAATTTTACAAAGAATCAAAGTGAAAATTGCAGAGAAAATTGTTATTGGTTGGTAACGGTAGTTGGAACTTTCTTCCGGAGTTCCTTGCTCGACAGAACTGCTAATTGGTGGTGTTTTAGTTTCATTGGTAGTTGAGTTGTTTTTCAGAATCACGAAATCTGCTCCAGGAACTGGAACGTCTCCAAGTTTGACAGGGTCCTGTTGAGGATTAGGAATGGCACAGGCTGGAAAATTAGTTTTAAAAATTAAGTGAAAACTAAAATAATGGGTGGTGCACATTTACCCGGGCTAATAAAAATGGATAATCTTTAAACATGCGTAACTTGAACGAAAAGAATGAAAATTTATAGAAATATATTTTATGTTTAATTCAAAGCTACTAAAATTTTCAAAGCGATTTCTCAATTCTAGGTATTGTTATGATTGTCCAAAGATGAAGAAATTTTGGCTAGCTATAACTTAGCTCAAAATTGATCAGGTGAGTCACCACAGACAAAGAGTGCGATCCTTAGATCCAGCACAATAATGTGAAATTTGGTCAGTTTACTGATGAATTAATTGAATTTTCGCACTCCAAGTTTGAGCTTAATACACCGCTTTACTCAAATGTTAGGCTGGTACAAAATTTAGTTCAGTGAATTATGCGCCACTCTGCACATTTCATTACTCCTTACCTTCCGATGCGAGAAGAATCGAGAATCCATAAGGAATGAGAATAAGCAGAAAAATGCGAATTGTTGACATATTTATTTAACAGCGATTGTTGGATGCTTTCAGATGGGGCAAAAGCCAAATTTATTGTCATTTCAACCCTATTTTGTATTGCAACTCGACAAAATTTACATATTTAGCTGGTACTCTTTTGCTGGCTTTTATCATTTTCTATTCAGATCAGGAATCAGATTTCATTTATTAAAATACAGAAAAATGAATAAGATTCTTTGATTTGGAATAGGCATGTATACTTGAAGAGGATGGCTATAAATTTGGAAATATTTAAAATTTGTTCATTTCGTAAAACCTGTAATAGAAGAGCCCCTAACTTTTAAATTCGAGCCAATTTATCTCGGTTCGTGTCGAAGATATAAAAAAGTTATCAACTGATAAATTGTTCATTACAATATCACAAACATTTTATTAGTTGACACCATTCTGATATTTTGCACAGGAACTAAGAAAAGTTAAATTAACTTGACAGTGTGTGGGGCCCTTCTATTACAGTTGTTACCGTCTTTGAACTTACTTAAACTGGAAAGCAAAAATTTCATTAAACCCGTAT
This sequence comes from Caenorhabditis briggsae, assembly GCF_000004555.2. Taxonomy (NCBI): domain Eukaryota; kingdom Metazoa; phylum Nematoda; class Chromadorea; order Rhabditida; family Rhabditidae; genus Caenorhabditis; species Caenorhabditis briggsae. The sequence continues at coordinate 7,218,454 of NC_013487.2, read as the reverse complement.
GAATTGAAATTCTAAAAAAAATAATCAAATCAATAAAGCAACGATGAGAATCAAGAAAATAATTGAAATTTGAGAACGACTAGAATTACAGTAGTGTCGATCATTACAGCAACACAAAGTTCCTTTCATTCCAAGAAGATCGGTTTCCATGCACCTGTTGCGGATCCCCTGAAAATTGTTATAAAACTTTGGACACCCATTTTGCACATTTACATTACAGAAAAAGCTGGAACATCCCATTTTGACAACTTCATTCAATTGGGTTTCCTCCATGAATTTGTAACAGTAGGACTCTCCCATCCCTAGCATCGCATCACAGTTTTCTGAAAATTTCGATTCATTTCATAATTTTTTGGTATAAATATCTACCAGTGTCTTGTATCACTTCTTGTCCCACTACATATTTCAAACCAGCATAACAACGAATTTCAACGGAATAGATAACAGTTGGCAAGATTAGAACGGCAAGAAAAGGTAGCCGGGTGGTCATCTGAAATTGAAAAAAAATAGAAGAAAATCAGAAATCAGTAAGTAGGTGAAAAGTGAAACCACAGATAAATCTTGATCAATCAATGTCAGTCGGAGAAACAAAATAATTTGTTGTTCTTCTGTCCTGTTGCCGACCTGACAACACATGATTCTTTTGATTGGCGAGAAATCAGAAGTAGTGTGTGATGAGGAGAGGTTCAGAAAAACCGAACAAAAGATGATTCATCAGTTCCTGAAGTTATCTGGCAGAGAAAGAATTATATAAAAAGAAAAAGAATTTGATGCTTATTTCAAAGTTTTAATTAGAATTTCATCAACGACGAATCAGTACAAATTTCTCATGTTGAATTTATTATAAGAGTGAGAAGAATGAAAATGAGAAGTGGGGAAGGAGGGAAGAAATCGAGAAATGGAGGAAAAAAATAAGAGACACATCGGAAATCGGATTGATTGGATTGAATCAATGAGTTGGAAAAAATAAAGTGTAACTTGCAAATGAAGTTCGGTTTCAATTTATAACAGGAGAAAATTATAACGAATCAAGTCAGAAACAATACAATACATATTTAAGGGTATTTTAAGCTGAAAAATCTATGAATTCCGACAACCTTAAAAGTAGATCAAGAAAATTTGAAAGTATAACACTCGAAATTAATTAGATGTTGTTTGAATTGCATTGAGCTTTTTAGATTTACATAACATGCCTATAATTCCCTTCTCAAAGTTGAAACCTATTTGTAAAGTTTCGTTCAAGTTATTACGGTTGAAATCATCCGAAATAGTTAGCCTTTGAGTGATTCAACATAAGACTCAAAAACAACATAATTATCATCTAAAATGAAGATCCCTTTTGTTTTTTAAATGAAAACTTCAGAGAAATCAGATACTATTGTCTGATAGAAATATTTTATAAAAATTTTCTCTGAAAATCATTTTCCCTCCGAAAATCAACTGAATATATTTCCAAGGGGAAAATGGGAGAATGCACCAAACGTAAACTTTCCTATTCGCACAGTCGAAAAGTAACTTTGGAACTAAATTTTCAAAAAAAAACGCTACAACGAAAATGCCCTATTTTCGGACAAATTACTCAAAATTCCGAGATGTACTAACTTTCAATTTTCTAAATCAAACTTTTTTCTATTCAATTTCCGAGGAGATTTTGTGAGCCCCGACAAGGCCGGAAAAAACGGCAATATTTTTCGGAATGTCGGAATTTCCGAGTTTCAAATTTTCTAAATTTCAGAATCTGGAAATATTCAGATTTTGAAATTTTTGGATATTCGAAATGTCAAAAATTCCGAATTCCGAAATTTTGGAGTCCAGAAATATTCCGATTTTTAATTTCCGGATTTTCGGAATTCCACTTTCCCATCACCAAGCGAGAAAAATTGACGAACCGATTTCAAAAAACAAATTATGACAATAATTCCGATCGACATCGAGGATAAATTTTTTGAGTACACTTTCAACATATCGCAGTTCAAAAAACTTTAATTCCGAAAAAAATTTTCGAATTTTTGGAATTCCGTTCCGAACATCCCTATCTATAATATCAGGTGTCTTCTAAGCAAAAACTCTGGAGGTTCTGCTTTGGAGGTGCCAAACATTCTGACTCTCGCCACCAATTTGTTTAACACTCAAAGTAAGCCCCTACTGGACTTGAAAAAGAGGACTAGCCTTCTCTATAAAAATACAGGCATTGTGGCCCCTTTCCTACAATTACAACGTGATTTAGAATCATAGGCTCAGAAAAAGTCAAGTGTATGCGTAATCTGATCTTTTGAAATTCAGAAACCTCGACAATCATAAATTAGAAAATTCATGAAAAAATAGGATTGAAAAACCCAGAATTTTAAAAATTCTGGAATTTTTATATTCCGGGTTCTAGAATCACAAAAGTCTAATCATCTTGAAATTCAGAAATTTGGGAACATCAGAAAATTCAAGAAACTCGGGAAATTCCAAATTCAAATTTTAATAAACAACAATACCCGTAATCTAATAAAGAGAGTCCGTCACTTTTACAGGGGCTGTTTTTTAGGGCCTATGCTCACAAATTCGAAAATTAGGAAATTTTGAGCTTAAGAAAATGATTTTTTGGAAACTCAGGATCTCGGTAGTTTCGGAATTTAACATCTCGGATATGAGGAGATTTGAATTTTTGAGAATTCGAAAAGTCAGTTAATGAAAAGTGTTTTAATGCATATAATCTTAGACATTGTGATGAAGGAAATAAGTCTAACAAAACTTCTGTAACTCTCAAATTCGCAAATTTAGAAGTTCTAAAATTCTGAAATTCAGAAATTCTACAAATCTGGAACTTCTGAAATCCCAAAACCAATTTTGCAAATTTTTGGCAAATTCAGGAATATAGCCTATAAAGCCATTCATAATTAAGATCGGAAATTTTTTAGCTCTTAAAATTTGAAATCCAGAAAATCGTTTCACTTCAAAACAGCGACTAAAAATTTTGGGAACAAAATTTCGAAAAAAAAAATCTAAAAATTGAATTCAGAATGAGTTCAGAATTGAACAAAAACTCAAAATTTCAGAGAAACTTAGGAGTTAGGAAGTTTTTAAATTTTTCGAAAGAAGTTCAGAGGTTTAGAAATTCAGCAGTTTACAAATTTGAAAATTCAGGTATTCATGATTCAGAAATTCTGATTTTTCGAATTTCCTAATTTCTGAGTTTCTGAAGTTCTGAAATTCTGAAATTCTAATTTTTTTTTAAGATTCGGAAGTTTTGATTTTTGATTTTTCGAATTTCCGAATTGCCAAATTAGGACTTTCTGAAATTCAAGAATTTAATCTCAGAAATTTTAGTTTTTTGAGACTCTTAATTTCTGAATTTATGGGTTTCTGATTTTTTTTTTGAGATTCTGCCTTTCTGATCTTCAGATTTTCCGATTTTTGCGAATTTCTGCATTTCTGCATTCAGGAATTTCTGATTTGCGGTTATTTTTAAAATTTTAAAATTTTGAATTTTTCGATCCGAAAATTCACACATTTTAATCTTTTGGAATTTGGAAATATATAGTTCTAAAAATCCAGGTTTCTATAGTTTCAGCATTTAAAAAATTTGGAAAATTTGGGAATTCAAAACCTTCGAAATTCGAAAGATTTTAATTTCTTAAAACTTAAAGCCTAAGAAGTTCAAAGACTACATTAAACGCGTTCTTATTGATCTTTGAGGGATCTTGTCTTTTTCTCTGATTTCTTATCATAATTTTTAGATACTTTTAAATCTCCAGAACCCAGACTGAATGTCTCTTCGCACAAAATCATCTTTTTGTTTGATATAACGTGGATAGGAAAAAATAGGTGGATGGGCGGGAATGGCGTGAAAATAATTTCTAAGGATTTGCACTGTAGAAGTAGAAGGTCATATCCAGAAGACGTCAAAAATCGAATATCGAAAATTTAAAATAGACGGGCATCATCTCGCTGCTATTTCGGGTCATCTGTGAAAATTTGGTAAATTTTGGTCCAGTGGTGAGTTCGCTACGGTCTCAGAACCGGGAACACCGGACACACACACATAGAATTTGGTGATTGTTAATAGTAAAGATCTTCGTTTGAAATTCGAAACATAAGGAATTCAAAATGGGTTTCTATTTTTCAATCATCCTCTCAGAGTGTCCTAAAACCGACAAGACTTAACGAAAATTATTAGAAAATTGAAAAAAATACGTTTGCAGTTACCAAAAAGAGAAACTGCAAAGCCAGTGTGAGCCTCTATTAAAGGTGGGTTTCTATTATTTATTCTGAAATTCCGACATTGCGAAAATCGAAAATTGGAAATAAAAAACTCAGAAATTTCGGGAAGTTCTGAAATTAGAGATTCAAGTGCGTGATATAAAACAACAGAAGCCAGGAGGTTGAGCCCCCGGCTCGCTGGTGAACACCGTCTAGTCACCTCCTCATCGATGCGAGCAGGCCGTTGACGGCTAGGCGACGAGCCGTTCTGTCTGCGGCCCGTTCGTCCATAGACACAGATACTAGAGACAAAGCGGGACTGGCGGATAACTGCTAGATGCCAGCTGAAGAGGAGCGAACTGATGAACACAACTCTCGAACAGAAATCTGCTATATGTTTTATAAAAGAATTGTTAAAAAGAGTATTCAGGGAATTAATAAGATAAATGTTCGTAATCCATGAATACTTGGGAATGGGATCGTTAAAGTATGAGTAAACTGGGAAAGGAAAGAAACAAGATGTTTATGAATAGGTAGTGGACAAGATGGAAAGAGTAAAAACAAAGTTAGGAATTTAAAAAAACTTGTTTACTAAGTTGTTACTGAACTATTGGACACTGATTTGAATGTCCGAGATGCATATAGTGAACTATATAAATGATTTTAAAAAAAAGAAAATGCTGCCCTCAATGTGAAAAGAAACTAGGTCACCCAAGTCAGTGACGTGGAAGAAGGCGTTGTGGAGAAGCTAAAATTTCAACCATAAACATCCATGTTTTAAAGATTTTTCTTTTTTTCTTTACGGTTCTTTGATTAATAAAGTTTTTTTGAATCTACAGTAATGACACGGAGTCCTCGTAGCTTTTTCCCTCCTCTCCGTTTTGAAGTGGCAATAGACGAAGACAGTGACTTGGAATCATCAAAAGAAGAAGCGGATGACATAGAACTTCCAGAAGAGCCATATACAGAAAATGATACAAAATGATACATGACTACTCGGCTTCGTCGTTCTCGCTGAAGAAATGGACAGAAACGATGCAGATCTTGAGAACAACCAGCAGGACATTCAGAAGCTCATTCAACACCGTAGCGAGAAAAATAAGACTGCGATTCCAATCAAAAAGACGCCAGTCAAGATACTCGATTCTCAAGTGAAACATCATCGAATCCGGCCAATGACAACAAGATCCTCGAAGCATAGCAATAAGATCTATTAGGTTGAGCGAAAAGTCTTTGTAATTTTTTTTTTGGACTGTCATATCTCAGCGTTGGTTTCCCGTTTCATTATTCTGTTTTTTCTATGTATTAGTTGTGCATGTTTAAAAAATTTGTTAAAATTAAAGACGGCGTTCATTATGACCGAGAATTTGGTCAGAGACCACCATGCTCTCAGGGGTACTTTTTCATAAGAGTTTCTCCAAGGTCACGAGGGCAGCGTAGCTTGTCGTAAATTGTGTGCAGTGTTAGGTGAGAACAATGTGCCCTACACTATAATAAAGTTTTGGTTCAAAAGTTTCTCCGAAGAGAACTACGATCTCGAAGATCTGGTCGACCACGTGTTGATCTCAACGAGGATATCTCTAGCGCGCTGGAAGAACAACCAAGAGTAACGTCACGCGAGCTTACACCAGGTCATAACCGTCCTCAAAGAATCATACTTGATCATCTTCATGAATCTGGAAGAGTGCGAAAGTTTGGTCAACTCGCTCGTCACCTTTTGACGGATTCACAACATGGCACATTCTGCGACATGGCACATTCTCGGCTTACTAGGAAATGTAGAACCAATTGGGTTGAGAATATTATCACTGGTGACGAGTAGAAAAAGACGATGGGTCCCGGCCGAGAAAACCGCCCAAATGGACACCAAAGGAGAACTTCACGAGAAAAAGTTATGTTGCCCATTTGGTGGGACAGTGAAGGCGTTATCTTCAGAAGACTTCTTCTAGACGGCGTTACTATCCGGACCTCGAAAAAATCCAGCTTGTTGATGATTCCGACCACCTACAACTTTGAAGACCCGTCGGAAGCTCCAGATGCTCGGAGCCAATGTCTTTTGTCATTCACCGTATTCACCAGACCTGGCTCTATCCGAATATATTTTGTTCCGTTCCCTGCAGAATCTTCTTGGTAGGCAGAAGTTCCATGATAGAGAGGATGTTAAAAAGTGGTTGGACGACGTTTTCGCTTCCCATTCTCCCGAGTTCTATGGTAATGGAATCGCTCAACTTCCATTGCGTTGGCAAGAAGTCATTGATACTTTTGGTGAATATATCCCACATTGAATTTCGCTTTCTTTGAATAAATTTTGTTTCGAAAAAAAGACTAAAAATTACAAAGACTTTTCGCTCAACCTAATAATAACTAACATATTTTCTCTTCTGTTACTACTTTCCTGATCTCCGTTATTGTTGTTATCTATGAGCTAGATGTTTTCTAATACATTTTTTAATAATGATTGTTACTTTTTGATACAAATTCAACAGACAGAACGACGACATACAACTAGTGAAGGACGGTCCGTTCATGAGGCGCAATATCTAGCGAACGGGCCGTCGCCGGCGCGGAAACTGGGACGGCGACTGTTCTTTATTTAACAGGTTCCGCCCCGGCGCACGCCCGTTTTCCAGCAGTCGCGCCTGGCCTGTGTATGCGCTTACCAGTTGCGCTATGGGCGTCGCCGTTTGCCTGGGAAGAATTCTCCCTTTTGTACCCAGCAGGCAGAGCAGAAAGACAAAGGCGGAGAGCATAGTGTATTTGTGTTGAGTGTGTTGTGGCAAAAACGAGTAATTCGCGGATGAATATTGCTGATGGACCAGGGGCCGTATTCATGAACATTTAGTTTTGTAAATCATTTACTCTCAATTGTTTTGCCACTGCAGTCACAAGTCATATTGATCATCAAAAAATGTGATGTATGCACATTGTGCCCAGACTGTATTATCGAACCTCCGTCTCTTCATAACCTCTCTATCACCACAAAAACTACATAATTTTTATCAGTTATGATTGAAAGCATGATTGACTCAGTCAGTAGACACAACATTGGTTTTCAGTTCTCTGAAGTAAAAACAAAATGAACGAGTTCTGTCTGCTATTCTTCTGGTTTTCCATATTTTCGTTGTTCTTTTCATATTGTAATTCAGCCATTGTTACTACTTCTTTTGGTCAATTGGATGGAGATGATGTTGGAGAATTTCTATTGTTCAAACGAATTCCATTCGCCAAACCACCAGTTGGAAAATTGAGATTTCAAAAACCAAAAGCTCCTGAAAAATGGGAAGGTTTAAGAAACGCAAAAGGTTTGTTCGTTTGGTTATCTTTGATTTATTCTAGAAGTGCTGATAATGTTTGTTTCAGAATATGGTCCAGCATGTATGTCAAACTCTACAACATCAACAAGCCCACAAAAATGGGTTGATGAAGATTGTCTTCATGTGAATGTATTCACTTCAAAGAAATGTTTGGTTAGTTTTCAAAGTTTTTTTTCAAATGGAACCCATTTTTTCCAGAAATCTAAAGATTGTGCTGTTGTAACCTACTTACATGGTGGAGGTCTTCTTTATGATTCCGCCGTTATGTTTAATGATACTTATCTTTTGGGAACTTTTGTTAATCAAGGTTTGATTCGTTTCAATACATCAATTTCATGTTTCTAATTTCCAGATGTAATACTTGTGATTCCGGCTTTCCGTCTTGGAATCTTTTCTCACTTTGTTGTTCGTGATCAATCCATTGCTCCAAACAATTTGGCTCTTTATGGTACGTTTAAATTTCCGTAATACCTCAAATGACTTTTTAACTGCCAGATATTATTCATGCTTTGGAATTCGTCAAATCTGAAATTCGAAACTTTGGAGGAGACAACAAAAAAGTAACAATAATGGGGCATTCTTACGGTGGTTCTCTGACTGCGATTCTTACATTCAGCACCAAAATTAATACGGATTTGAGGTAGGAAAAAACAAATGTTTCGACCAATGGAGAAGAAAATTGTTTTCAGTCTATTTCAAAGAGCCATCAGCATGTCTTCTGGTCATGATTTTCAAAATTTTGAAATTCAAGAGCAGAAAACCAGATACTTTGCCGAATTTGCCAACTGTATTATTCCAGAAGATCTTGGAATTAATATGACTTCGAATCAGAGAGATTTGTATATGATGAAATGTTTACAAAACAAAGACTCACATGAATTATTGAGGTTGGTTTGGGAAAAATACAATGGATTCTTGAAACTTTTAAAATTTTCAGATTGCAACGCAAACTAGAAGAAGAAGGGTATCCCACATTTGCGTTTGCCATTCAACGAGAACCACTTTTCCAAGATGTACCGTATCATCATTTCATGGATACCCCGAAACACGTTCCAATGTTAACTGGATGCACAGGATATGAAATGGATCACGCACCAGCTGATAAGCCAATAGGAGAAGGTATTGGATATGAAAACCCGATTGAGGTATATGCGAAATATCGAATGGATTTGAAGAATGGGAATTATGGTGAGCAATCTCTACCTGAGCATCAAGGATTATGTGAAAAAAAAGTTATTAAATATTACAGATTTCTCTAATCACTCTGATGAAACTCAAGCTATTATGGTTCAAGAAATTATCAGAGCTCAACGCTTGCAATCAAATGGAGTGCCTGTTTGTCCCAAGGTTTTATTCTAAAACTGATTTCCTCTTTCCAGGTATTTCTCTACGAATACACCTACCCAAAACACGCAAGGCATACTGATGATCTGTTCTATTTAATGGGTGTTCATCGGTTTGAAAAAGACGAGAATGAAGAGAAGCTGGCGAGAGTTTATGAGAGATTCTTCATGAATTTTGCAAAGTATGGAGAACCAGGAGAAGGATTTGAGATGGCAAATGTAGAAAGGAGCTCATATTATGAAGTTTACTGGAATGAAACAACTGGTGAGAGACCACAAATGAAGGATAGATTTGAGGAGAGGGTAAGTGATGAAGGACAATATTGCAATACATTTTGAAATTCAGATAATCAATTACTGGCTGAAAGACATGATAGAATACGACAAAAATGTTACAGCGCTAAAGAAAAAATCGTTGGAACCAGTGAAACCTGCGCTGAGATTCTATAAGCCCACATCTGAACAATATCAATTAAAATATATGTTCATCAGTATTTTTATAGTTTCCGCTATATTTATGGCCGGTTGTCTGTTCGGAAAATATTTCTGTTCAAATAGCAAAAACAGAAATCTATACATTCAAATCGATGGGAGAGACATTCCAGCTGGAACTGTGAAGAATTTCTAATAATTAGGTCATTTATATTCATTTTTATTGTTTTTTCATTATTATTCAGTGCTAATAAATGTGTATAAGATAATAAAAGTGAGCAATCATATTGATAAATTAAAATTGAAATAGTGCAAAACCTGAATCAAATAAAATTATATTATTTCATGCAATTTTACTTCTTATGATCTGAGTTATCGTGAGTTCAAATAGACTGGGTCCCAAAGTTGCTAGTTGTACAGTGGTCCGAGTAAACTGAAAATATTCTAATTTGAAAAAAGATTGCGAAGAAATATCATACTAATGTTCGGCCCTTTTCCTTTCCCTTCAGAATTACTGGAAGATCCAGATGAGTTGTCTTTTGGTGGTCCTGAATCCGGAGGTTTCCCATCACTCGATGATCCAGTACTGGCTTGGCCAGAATCATCTAAAATAATGGTTCAGTTTTCAATTACAAAAAGTTTTGGGCACCTGAAGACTCTTCCGCTGCTCTCTTTTCTTTTTCAGCTAGTTTTTTCAAAACCGATTTCGGTAAAGTGCAAACATGGCTTTTGGTTTTACATGCTCCACACTGTTTGAAATTCTGAACCTTTAGAGGATGGCTGGAACTGCGACGAGGAAAATACTTCATTGAAGCATCTACTGAAATTAGAGAAATCAATGTAGTTTCCATTACTGACTCTTAAATTACGTGTTGTTCTAAGTCGTTGCTGGCGAGCATCCTCCGATTCCTCTAATCGGTTGTTCACTTCGTCTGGATCTTCAACATGGTACATACTCGATGCCCCTAGATCTCTCAACCAGTACGGATTGAATGCACCCCAAGTCTTATGTTTTCCCTTCTGGTTGTAACTATAAGTTATTTGAGCTCTGTTCCTTTGTTCATAAAGTCCACAAATCAATCCTCTCTCATATGATTCACCTAATTTTTGCTCAGTTCGGTACGCATTCACATTTGTCGGATCTCTATGGACATCATGCACAATGAAATGTGGGTTCTCTTGCACTGGATAACAAAGAACTTCTGGAGGAATCGCTCGAATTTCTGACGGTCCTGCGAGCATGAAATCAGATGTTCCATCCATCCAAATGTAGAATTCAGAAGATGATGAATAGAATTTGGTCAGAAACTGAAATCTTTATACTCTTACAACTAGCGAAATTGTTCAAACTTGCCATATACATACGCCATCTGATGTCATAGTTAAGCTTGAATGTAATTGGAGCTTGCAAACTTTGGATGATCCCATGGATCGTTTGCATTGATGGTCTGGTCTTTGCAATCCAATCAATCGTCAAGAAAATGAATCTTGTTTTCGTTTTCAAATCGATATGAACCAACATTAATGCATAGATAGATGTAACGTTTAGGTTGCTGATTCCGTTGATATCCAGATTCGGTTCCACATCATAGAAAATTTTCAGAATATCTTTCAACTCTTTACTGAAAGATTCCTTTTGAAAACTTGTGAAATCTGGTCGAAATCCACCGTGTGGTCTCTCTTGAATACACTCTGCGGAAGCCGAGTTCAACCCGAGGATGGTCCTTTGAGGGCTACTTTTGAAATATGACAATAGGAGTTTTTCCAGTTTATCCACTTGGAAGTGATATGCGACCTTCATCAAATTCCACACAGTTGCATCTGTTGGTTGAATGGTTTGAGTGTACATCCAGCTTATTACTGCATATACGGACTGTTCATTTAAGCCAGAAACCGAAAATCGTCTTGTAACCGGGAAAGCGATGTCCTGCAATTTCAGCTATTATTTTTTTTTCGCTTTGAAAATATCTAACCATGTATTTCTTCGAGTACTTGTAGAGAACGAACGAATGGGATTGAATTACTCGTCCTGAAGGCAGGGAGATGAAAATGTTACAATCTCTAAAATAACTATTTTCAGAAGTTCTGTTCTTTTCGTTCAAATGATACCTCATGTCTTTTTTAATCCATTTTTCAACGAGTACTTGCTTCTGTTCTTCTGTACGTTCATCGTCCCCAAAACCCATTGTTCCTAGTAAGGAATGATTAGAAGATTCTCCGGAACATCAAGTAGTGTGGATTGCTGAAACGTGACAAAGTTATAAACACGTGGAGTCCGGTTCATAGCAATGGTAGAAGCCAAGGTGAATCTAAGGATCAGTTCGATTTAGAAACAAGTAGCTTCTCTAACTGAAGCGGATAATGAAGGCAACTGCTGTGCTCGACATATTCAAGAAAAAAACGACAAGAAAGGAGCGGAGAAGAGGAAATACCAGAACCGAGAACTCGAGAAAGGCACGCAAGGATAAAGGAGGAAAAACGATCGATGAGGAAATGGTGACTACTGTAATGGCTCCGCCTCCACCTCCACAAGCTCCGGTTCAAACTCATCCGATTGTTGAGCAATGGGTCCAAAGAGCACTGGATTATGGTGTCGAGAAACTTCGCGACGAATTTCGGCAAATGGCAAAGTACACGAGAGCTGATATGACCCAGAACACATTCAACGCCAATCAGTCAGCCAACATCAATGAGTCCAAAAATCGCTACGCCGACGTTCCGTGCCAGGACCAAAACATTGTTCAACTCATCAAGCCACCAGCACCCAACGATTACATTCATGCTAACTTTGTCGGTTGTCCGATGGTACCGGATAAACGTTTCATTTGTACGCAAGGACCGTTGGACCACACTGTTGATGACTTCTGGTGGATGATTGTTCAACAAAGAGTTGAACAAATCGTCATGTTGTGCAAGACGATTGAGACGGGAAAGTACAAATGTGCTCAGTATTGGCCATTGGCTATGGGAGAGAAGCGAGAGATTCGAGGTGGCATCGTTGTGGAGAACGTTTCTGGAGCAAAGCCGATGGAGAAGGATGCCGAGATTCATGTAAGCCGAGTCTCCGTATCTATTGATCTATATGGCCGTTTTCAGATCACCACTCTCCACGTCTACAGTTGTGGCCAAACGATGGTTGTCCGCCATCTCCACTGGAGTGAATGGCCGGATCGTGGTGTTCCACCTTGCAAGCTGACTAGCTTGGAGCTGTTATCAGCTGTTCGTGGTTCTAGGATGCCCATTGTTGTCCACTGCTCAGCTGGAATCGGTCGCACTGGAACCATTGTAGCCATTGAGTACATTTTGGGTCAGCGTTCTCTGAGAAAATTATTAACTGTATCTTTTCAGAACGAATCGCCGAAAACAAGCAATGCCCTCCTATGCCGGATCTCGTGAAGAGCCTTCGTGATCAACGTGCCTACTCGATCCAAACCGATCTCCAATACCTCTACATTCATCGTGTCATGCTTAACTATTTTCTTGAAAAGTACAAGGACAAGTACTTAGGATTGCTCACACCTGATAACGTTGCCAAGTACGACAAGTTCATCAAGGACTACAATTTGGCTTCTGGACAGTAGCGAACACTTTAGAGAATAAAGATTTTGTCATTTGAATTTCGATTGTATCCCATGAATCTGAAAACATTTATGTTATCTACAAAAAAAGACTACATAGAAATTTTAAACATTCAATAAGTGAAAATCAAGTGCAAATTTAGATTACAGGAAAAGAAAAACTATCGCTCATAAGATTTTTGAATCTGAAAATCGAAAAAGAGAATTTCAGAACGTTTGTTAAGTGTTATTGCTTTTCGGGAATTTTTTCTTGAAAAAAACTGTATGGGGATGAACGTAGAAGGGCTATCACAAAATTAGTATTCGACGAGAATTACATCATGGAATGTTTTTTTTTGGGGGCAACGACGAAATTACGAAGAATTTAGGTTAAACGAGCCAAGAAAAAAGAATATACATAAATTCAGCTACTAAACGGATGAAGGATAAAGAGAAAGCGATGTTGATGAGGGGATCATCTCAGTTTCAGAATACGTGCACTGGTTTGATGAGAATTTAATCGAAGAAAGCACGGTTTGGATTTGGTCCGAAGAGAGCTGTTCTCACCTGTGGAACGATCTGAAAATTATAAAACTTCTTATCCACTGTTCTTTAAAAATAAAAGTTTACAAACCTGACTAGCAATAAGCTCCAAACGGCTTTCAAGAGTAGAAGAAACCTTGATTTTTCCTCCGCGAGAAGCAAGTTCCACTCCTCCAGCTGATTCAGAGGGCAAGTAGTTGTGCTTGTCGACAACGACCTTGGTGGTGCTTCCCCACTCCTTTTTGAGTCCGTCGAGGCACTCTGGCAAGAGTTGCTCAACAAGGCGGAGGTCCTTCTCACGGCAACGAAGAACGACTTCCTGCTCAAGCAATTGAAGAAGTCCTTGCATGATAAGTCCCTTCAAGATAGCTGGATAGCGGGCAGCATCTCCTGAGATACGGGAGAGGTTGGAGCGAGCCTCATCGAGAACGGCTCCGATGTGGTCCTCGCGAGCCTGAAAGCCAAGTTAAATTGAAAAGGTTCATATTTTTTCTGTGTTGAACATTTTTCGTTAAAAAATGTCATGCGAACAATGCACATTTTTCTTGGTACAATAGAAAACTCACCTTCAAGCAACGAAGACGTCCAGCGTTAAGAGAGTTGGAGGCTTGAATTTTGCGCTGAAGTTCAACTTGCTTCTCCTTCTTCTCGAAAAATTCCATGATCTTTTGACGTTGTTGTTGAACGAGACGTCCCTGAAAAAGGATTGAATCAGTCTCAAAACTATCTAATTCATGACACTAGTTCATAAATTTCAGAATGTTTCTTCTGCCTTTTAAATTTCAGTTAAAAACTCATTTTGTGTTTAAAAACAACAAACCTTCTCAATGTTGAACTCTTCCTCGGCCTTGGCATCGATTTCCTCAGCCTTCTCGTTGGCCTCTTGCTCGATGAAAGCCATCATGTGGCGGAGTTGCTTCTGAACATCGTTGTCGCTGATTCCCATGGCTACAGTCGTAAAGTACTGGTAATACCTGAAACAAAATTTATAAGACCGATTTTTTGGCCCAAAAGCGCAAGAAAGGGAGTAAAAAGTCGACTGAAAAAATTCGCATTTTTAAACATACAAATTTTCGGTTCAGATTTCAAGAAAAACAACTTATTAGTTTTTGCGGACGAGCGCTTCGGACATTACTTCTAACAGATACCAACTTTCAACGAAATCCATGGGAAAACGGACACAAATCTGTGCAAATCTGATATTTATAAAGGAAATATTGCAAAAAGTTGGTCATTGTTGATTTTTCGTCGCTGCATTTCATCGATAGTTTGGTTTTACGGGACGGCGCCCTCTGAAGGCCAATAATCAACGATCTCTACCACGGAGGCCAATTCTCTCTCGCCTCTTCGCGGCGAGACCCGCGGTTTTTGACGATGGAGCGGGCTTGCGAAACTATCGCTTTCTCGTCGCAGTTTTCTCGGGGGAGATTTATTTGGATAAACAAAGGAAGCAGATGAAGAGAGAATCGAAATAGAAGGTCGCATCTGGCGTCAGTTAGATATTGCGTTTCGTTAGCTTAGTTTTCTGTGCCAAATTGATTTATTTTTGAATTTGCTGGACAGCGAATTCTGAACAACAAGGTGGGTTCAAATCCATTCTAACCTTTATTCATTATTGTTGAAACAAAAATAAGAAACAAACAACGTATGGAAATTTTCAAAAGATACATTTTATATGTCAAAAATACAGAAAAGTACGGAAATCAAGAGAAAATCACAGACAAAGGAGAAAAAATACAAGCTACAGACACTTCGAGAGGCTACAGTAATCTTAAAGGCGCATGACTCTTTTCATGAGGGTCTCGCAGCGAAGTTGAAAATTGTTTTTTTCGTGGGAAAACTTCAAAAACTTTGCCTTCGGATTTTTAAAAGCAGAAATTTTAAGATAGAGTTTTTCATGTTATTAACCTGATTGCGTATCTAACATTTTTGTGGCAGATTTTTAAGTCTATCGGAATATTAGTAAAAAATCGCGGGCTGAAAAGGGAAATCTAGGTTTTCATAATACATCAAACCATGTTGTATTTTTTATGACACACTTGTTCTTTCACAAATATTTCACAATACACAAACTTTGTTATTTCAGCCTCTTCTCACACAATGAGCGCATCCATTACATGGCGCACAGTTATGCGTCGAATAGAAAATATGGATTTTGAGAGTAAAATACGAATGGTTCGAAGGTATCCTAAACGTCGGCTCGCTATTATCATTGGAGTGTGTCTTTTTATTGTATTCCTTTTCACACGAGGAACTTCCAACGGCTCATCGTTTCCAAAACAACAACAGTGCTCGGATGAAAAGCTGAAATTATGGGGAAAAGAGATTAATGTAAGTTTTCTTGATTCGAAAACATGGCTAGTCGATTTTTCTCACAGGAATTTGACACTGGAATCAATAATCAGAGTGTGGAGTTCGTTGGAAATGGATATTTCGGTGTCGATTCACTAGGACAGTTGAGAGTACAGGACAAAAATCGAGTACTTGATGTAGATACCAACTTCTATCCCGGACTGAAAATCGAAATCGACGGGCCACAGCCAATGGAAGTCACCAAAATGACGGATTTCAAGAATGGATTGTATAAAGTAGTTCGGTGTTTTTCAATGGTGAGTTCAAACTGAAAGAAACATTCATGAATTACAAAAAAATCATCAGGACGGCGAATGCGCATGTGTGACTTCTCAACTCTACGCTCATCGTACAAGACCCAACTACTTTGTTCAAATCGTTCAGATTTCAAATCCAACGGTAGTTATCACGACGAAAGATTTAGAAAATCACACTAATCTTTTCCAGAAATCCACCGTCCGCATCAATCTTGCAAGGATTAGTTCAAATTGGTGGTCCCATTCGAAATCTGGCGATTTGTCCATCAATCAACGACAAATTGGTAGTGCATCGTACGCTATCATCTGTACAGATCCACCTGGCAAAGTTATAGTAGCTCAAAAACGGTAGAAATACTTCTGCATTTTTTTATAACTCAAAATCGAGTTTCAGCGAGGAATCTTTTCGTTTCACTTGTTCGATTGTGTCCAAACCAACAAGCGAAGAAGCATCTCGTGATGCGGTGCGTCTGTTTCAATCTGGAAAAGATGCCAAAACTTTGGATTCTGAGCATTTTGAAGGATGGACGAAGATGCATCTGACGGGATTCACTGTATCAAATTCAAAAGCACCGAATACATTAAACGGAGATAGAATCAACGCGACCAAGTATATCCTTCTGAGTAACTTGCGAGCCCCTACTATCGAGTATGGAGCAACGTTGGAAACAGTTAAAGTGAGAAAAAAATTGGTTGAAGAAACAATTAATAAATATTGCACTTCCAGCCACTCGAAGCCCTTGCTCGAAAAAGTGAGCTGTGTTACACTGGACACTCAAACCTTCTTTTCCCATCTCGTCTTTGGCAAGATTGGGATACTCCGACAAGACTTATCGCACTGGTCAACACGTGGATGCTGACATTCCAAAAAAGAGGATGTACTAATCTTTTGAGCACTGGAGCCATCGGTGTCTCACAAGCGTTCGTACAATCTCTGACAGCCTCCAGTTATCACGATTCGCATTTGGAAGTGGCGCTGGATGCTCACGATTTGCATCGAGAGATGAGTTTCTACGGAGTACCAGTTTATTCAAACATGGGTATAGTTGGAACGATTCGAGTGGATATAAAGCTAGACGAAGAAAACAGGCCGTACTTTTTGGTAACATCTTCAAATCAATTGTTTGCGTGTGATGGAGGATGCCTAGACACTCCGGTTTCGTTAGGGAAAATTGCAACTCAATTACCTGTCAAGGTGAGAATATATTCAAAAATCATACTCACGAAAAAAGTATGTTCAGGTAACAAAACCAGTCACTTCTCTTCTCTATATTGCACCATCCCGTAGACATCTTGAACTGCTCAAGAGTGCGATACATGTGTCAGAAGTTGGTTCTGCTCCAGCCCACGAAGAAGAAGTGATCGAGATGCATCGATCGGGAGAGGCAACTGGAGGATTGACAACATTCTGGGTGTTTGTCGTTGTTGCTGTCGTTGCATTCCATTTGGTTGTGGCGAAAATCGTTTGGAATGAATATCGGAAAGGCGACATGACACCTTACAATCCGTACTTGAGGAATCGATATTCTTCATTGAGACCACATTGATCTACCGACGCCATAAGAGACAACGATGTCAATTGACCAAAACGAGCGTATCAGATTTTGGTAACGCATGAACACTTGCCCCGATTCTCAGAGCTCATTATTGTTATAGTGTGTATATATGGGCAACCCCTGCTTCCATTTAATAATGTCTTTTCATGTATAATTTATATACCGAAATCTCACATATGAGTATCTGTTTCTCTCTCCCGCCTTCTTCCACATGTAAACTACGAGTAGACTAGGCCTCCTGCCTTAAATTTCCTATATTTTCGTGTTCCCTCTCAAGAGCCTTACTTTTTCCCTGAAAAATAATTTACTGAATGGTTTTAACTTTATACTGATGGGTTTTTATATGAACGATGTTTTTGTTTTTCGCTATTTTCCGTTTTTTTTTTCTACTTTGAGATTACGGTACCGTTGGTCCGGTGTAATTACTGTGTGCTGTCTGATTGTGTCTATGATTTAATCTGAGTTTTCAGCCGCGCGTTTTTTTTTTCAAATTTAAATTTTGTCGGATCCCAAACAAGACCCACATGCTCCTGCGGAGTCGTCCTCTGCTCGACACGTCATCTATCTTTTTTCCATCAATTAATGTTGTTCCCTATCTTTTTTCCCTCTGTTTCCTCTGTTATTTCGGTCTCGGCGCCCGCCGCTCAAAAGCACTCCGCTGAGTTGCCCATTGCAAGAGACAACACGATTTGATGAGAGCGAAAAACGTTGTGGCGCCAGGACGCATTCCCTTATTTTTCTCGGCGACTCTTCGTCTAGCTCAGTCTCTAAATGCGATGTCCGAAAGACAATTTCGCAACGGTTTGGGGATCCTCTAGGCAATGGTTGTGAAAAATTGGGTTTTGAATTTCGACTTTTTTTGTTGATATTTTGTGCTCCAGTTTCTTATTTATGAATTTGTAGTGTTTGTTCTCTAGATTTAGGTTTTCTCTCAATTTTTAAACGTTTCTCAAAAATATTTTCAAATCCCTTTTCAAGCGTTTTCCTTTCAAAATTAAATTTTTAGAAAATTTCTTTTTCTATTTTTCTTTATATTCAAGGTTCAAAAACTTGTATACTTTTTAAACTTGATCGGTTGATATATTGCTCCACTATCTAAAATCAGCTTAATCTTGATTGAAGACAACGGTTCTAGATTCGGGATAACATAAATCATGGAACAGTTTCTCATGGACTAGATCAAGGTAGAATTATCCCAACCTGTTTTCCAAAAAAAAATTTCTGAAAGGTCCTGCAAAGGATACGCATTACGAACGTATAAGTTATCTACGGTATAACCTAGGAAGCTATTTTCAGAATAATGAAACAATAGCCAAGACTGATCGTATTGAGGAATACTGTACCTGAATTCTCAAATCATTCAACCCATCATTAACGGACAACAACGCCCCATCGGCCCCATGTTCTCGTAATTTCTATCAGTAGGAAAAAAATTGCGATCGACAGCTCCTTTTCTGTTACTCTTCCTGAGTCTCTCGACGTTTTAATGTTAGCGACCTTTGCGATAGATCGGCTTGTGTGGTGTCGCCGGGGCACAGTTTGTTTCCTCTGCGTTTCTCCACTTCGTGCACTATGTCGATGATCTCTCAAATTATTGTAAATACTTCCCCTCCTATTTTACATCTCTGGTGTTCCTGGGGTTTCCGACCAATCTATCATATTTCCACCTTCTTGCCTCTCTCTCTCTCTGATATCCTCGGTGAGAGTGAGGTTTCTAGAGATTGGAGAATCAGAAAAATGGAGAACAGTAGGAAACAGTGAGTACAAACATACATAACACTATTTGGGGTAACATTCTCGACACATATTTCAATTCAGCTGACAACAGTTTCAGTTGTGAAGAAGACGTCACACTCCATTTTGAATCGAGAATTAAAAAAAAACAGATGATGTTCTTCGTAGATATCTCTTCTACTCTCTCCTCTCTCGTTCAACCATCTTTTTTTGAAATTTGAAGATTTCGAAATAGAAGTTGTTCCGCTTCTCTTTTATTTATTTCATTGAAAACTATCCTGGTACCTTATTCTTATTCCAAACCCTCTGATCTGATTTAAAAATTTTAAAACTTTTTTAATTTGCAGCGAAATGCAGAATGCGGAGCAGAGAAGGCTCGAACTTCAACGCAAGAAGCAGAAACTTGCGGAGCTGAAATCGATACGGCAGAAAGACGAAGAGTCTCGCGTTCAAAATTTGCTCCGTACCAACGAGAACGGAGCTGCACAGAATGGAGCTTCGCATCGCCAAACGCTTTCCTCCGAACAAGTAAGCATTGTTAATAAAATTCATGTAACGGAACAGTCTTTGCAGATGGAGGAAATTCTTCGCGAAGTGGGCATCTCCGCCGAACCAACGATTCGAGAAGAATCCCCAGCGCCGCCCCGTGGAGCTCACGCTGAGAATCATCTGAATCCAATGTCTGCTTCTGCAAGTAATCCACGAATCTCATCTCTTCTCTCTGTGGACTTGGAGTTTTCGACAGTTCAAACTGCATCAACTGATAACAAAGATTCGGTGAGTTCTCGCTTAAATCGAAAAAAATATTTTCTACCTTGTAAATTAAAACAAAAATTTAAAAATTCTAGGCCATCTACTCAAAAGGAACCCAAACAGATGATGAACGTATCTCTGTTGGCGAGTTCTCACTTGGTAGTCAAGAATTCGATTACGATGATGATATGATTATGCCGGTCGATCATGGTCAGTTCAGAGGTTTGTGACTTCTTCGGAATCTCATTTTTTCAGTAGTTATGAACTTATTCTAATTATATTTCTTAAGGTCGAGCTCATTCCCACGATCAAGACTCGCCTCTCCCATACAATGAAGAGATTGCCAAACTTCTGGGTCAGGCAAAACACGTGGATAAGGCTCTACAACGACAGGATACAGAAGAAAAGAAGTCGACGCATGTGCAAACCGTTCAGCCACTTAGCGAAGAAGAGAGAAATAGGCTGACACTAGATCCAGAATTCTTGGTGAGAAATTCAGTCGAAACACAAAAAAATATGATTTTTCTATAGGACTCATTCAACCGTTCGTGCAAAGTTATCGGCCGTGCGCTTAACGAAGACATTGACATTTTTATCAACTATACTAAAGATCCATACGAGAAAGCAGTGGCTTCTGATGATCTTCTTCATTTGGCTCAAGTCTATTACGATGAGACGTGGACGGCGAAACGATTGGTAACCGGAATGGCATTCTCGGAACATCATCCAGATTTACTTGCGGTTTCTTATGGAGTAAGTATTTAAATCAAAAATTCTTTAATCTATAAAAATTGTTCTAGCCATGTGACGTTCCAAATGAGCCACCGGGTGTCATCGTTGTTTGGAATACGAAATCAAAACGAATTACCGCCGAATTCATCGTCTACTGTCAGTCAGAAATTCAATCTGTAGCTTTTGCTCGATTTCACGCTCATTTGCTTCTCGCAGGATGTGAATCTGGTCAGATTTGTGTTTGGGATAATAGGTTGACGAGTCGTAAGTTGCCCATAAACAGAGTGAGTTTTTAAAATGATTATCTATTTTTTTACTTCTATATTTTCAGAGTCCACTCACAACACAAGCACACACACAACCAGTTTCGTGTCTCGCAGTTGTGGGTACCAAAAACGCTCATAATTTCGTTTCATTGAGTCGAGACGGACGGATTTGCAGTTGGAATGTTGACAATTTAACACAGCCAGTGGATGGAAAGGAGTTGATGACAAAAGAAGGAAAACCAGTGAGTCTTGAAAGCGATATCTAAGAATTATAGAATATCATGTTTAGGCTTCTGCCACAAGAATGTCGTTCCCAATTGGTGAGATGCAAACGTTTGTAGTTGGAACAGATACTGGAGAGATTCTGGCAGCATCGAGGAACGGAGCAGATCCGGCTGTCATCAAAACTGACGTTTGTTACAAAGGTAACTTTTGATTCGTAATAGATTCCTGTTTTTACCTCTGAATGTTTTCCAGGACACAGCGGTACTCTAACGGGTATTGAATTCCATCGTGCTTCCGGTGTCGTTGACTTCTCCCATCTCTTCATCTCGTCGTCACACGACTGGACCATCAAATTATGGAGCACCAAGGATGCAAATCTGAAGTTCTCCTTTGAATCCCACCCAGATCTTGTACTTGATGTCGCCTGGTCTCCAGTCCATCCTGCTGTTTTTGCATCCATTGACGCCGATGGAAACGTAAAAATTCAAAAAATTATAGCTCAGACTATGATTCAATTTTCTACAGATCTTCGTATGGAATCTGAACGAAGATGTGGAAGGTCCAGTGGCACGACTTCGAGCAGGTGCAGAAGGAGACACGGTGTACATGAACAAGCTGATCTGGTCGGCTGATGGTAAACACGTGTTTGTTGGAGACGATGAGGGTCGTGTGCATATGTACGATGTTCGAGAAAGTTTGTACGTTCTGAAAAGTGAAGAATGGAATAGATTTGCTAGGTAAGACAATTTCTTGTCTTCTCTAGTCTAATTGTTGGTTTTCAGAGTGCTATCCGACATGAAAGAATCCAACGAGGAGGCAGAGAAATATAACATGTAACTATATCATTTTTTAATACTGTTTTCTTTTTTCCCCAGATTTTCTATTCATATTTCAATCATAGGTACTCGTTTTCTTTTTTGTTTCAGCCATCATCTATCCTAATTTCTTCTTCCAGCATATTTCCCCCCGCTGCTCCCGCTGAATTTTATCAGTGATGTGAAGCGTGGCAACTGGTGCCAATCTAACTATTTTGTGTAATTGTGTGCTCCAAAAATTTGCTCTCTTCTTCTCGGTTCCAATGGTTATTGTTGCTTATCCCTGCGCTAAATTTTCTTTATTTTTGTGATTATCCTGGTAATTATTCCCCCCTATTCTTTGCTCTAAAAACATCATCCTGACAGCTCTTCTCTTTTTTTTTCATTTTCAATTACGTCGTTTTCAGTTATCTCTCTTACACCTTTTCCCTCTTTTCCGAATTTCTCCTTTTTACTGATTCGACCCCTTTTAACTTATTTATTTTCTGCTTCATACAGTACCCCCAAACAGCTCGTTTTGTTCTCTCTGAATGGTTCATTATATTTCTCTATTCCCTTTTTTGATTATAGCGATCAATGTGAAAATGAACAAGTTTTATGAATCTTCAAGGAAAAGGAAGAAATTCGGTTGGAATTTCTTTGACGGATCTTTCACAAACTGTCATATTGAACAGTTTTTGTTACAGGGTTTTTGCTATAATTTTAGCGAGTAAGAACATATCCAGAATCTGATTTTTATTACAATAATTTGAAGGGGAATCAGTAAAAGAAGTCAAGAGTCTGAAGCTGGACAGAAGGGTAATGTGGGATTATGAATCTGGGTGAAATGAAAAGCAAAAAAAGAGACAGAACATGGACAAAATGAAAAAGTGATGAGTTGGGAGATGAATTGTTATAATGAGGGATCGAAACAGCCATTGAGTAGAAAGGAAACATGGAAAAAAATGCCAAAAATTCAGCTATTAGCCAACAATCAGGTGAGCCAACGTGATTTTGAAGCTGACTGGAGCCCGAAGCAAAAAGAGCCAAATCAATACGGATTGAATCGCCCTCTTAATCCTCTTGGAGATGATCCATTGACGTAGACGTACTTGACGACTACTGTCTGTTGTCCTCCTCTGCCTCCACGGAATCCACCACGTCCACGGCCTCCTCTCTGTGCTCCCATACCTGGCTTATTGGTTCTCTTGGCAGTGACGACGATTTGGCGAGAACGGAACAGACTTCCATTCATCACGAGAGCATTTTCGATGCTCTCAGCAGAAGCAAACTCGATGTATGCGAAACTGAAAATTGGAAAAATGAACGATATATTTAGACGGAATAGAAAGACCAGTCTGAACGCTCAAACCAAACTCAGTTCTTCTGTTTTTTGGTGAACTTGTCCTTTGGAATAGTGGTTCGAATGATTTCACCGCATCCTTTGAAGTGTTCTTCGATATCTTCGATCGAAGATCCAAAGTCTACGTTACCGATGAACACCGATCTGGAATCGATCTCCTTCTGTTCTTCGGCAGTTGGTGGAATCATTTTCGTTGGCATTTTCATCTTTTCTGCAATCTCATTTTGAATCTCTCGGAGAGCGGCAGCTTCAGCCTCGATCTCCAACTCCATTGAATTACAGTTGTTGTCGGATTGAGCCATTGCTGTTGAGTGTGCTGAGCTTTTCTCTGAAACAAGTAGGAAAGTGAAACAAAGAAAAGAAGACATTAAAAGTTAAAACGAAAGAGAGGAAAGGTAAACAACCGTCCAAGCCGAGAAACAGAGTGAGAACGAATGGGAGAGAATAAATGGATCTTCCCACGCCGATTCTAAATCCAGGTGTACCCATACTCTCCTTCACCTCGTCTTGCATATCAAAAGAAATTTAACTTCACATGATCCCTGTTCTTCTAATTACCATGAGGATCGGATAAGATATGTGTGCTCGAGGGAAAAAAGCAAGGGAAAAGGCAGAACAGTCGTGTTCCGTGTGATTTCAAAAATCAATGTAAAATCAAGAACTTTAATCATGTACATACTCGACTTTCGGCTTGTACATTCTAGTCAAAAGTTAAGGAAAGTTCGGTTTTTGGAATTTGGTCAGGACCAGGTTGGAACTTGCCCCAAAACGGCTGTATAGCGAGCGATGGTCAGATTTTGGTAGGTAATTGAAAGTTGAAACAATACTAAATCGGAACCTTGTCAGAAGTTTGGTCGGCTTTAGTAGCGGTCTTATCCGGAATCTGATAAACCTGTGACTAGAAGTTACCTGCGACGCCGGAGCGCATATCAAATTTAGGACTTGGAAGAGTACTTATTTTCGCATAGTAAAACATATGATCGTGTTGGGCAAGCCATCATAAGTGAACTCTCTGGTGAAACGTTTTGAAAGCTAGGAAATGATTCAAAAAATATTTTTAAAAAATGAAAAAAAAAACAAAAATGTTAGGACATAGAATTAAGGAGAATGGTAAAAATCAATAGAAGTTAGAAGAAAAAAAGTCAGGCATCTATGGGGATGCGGCACAACATTATGTCTACTAATTGTTCGTTGATTGTCTACATACACTGTTCAGTTGGGCCATTCAGGTGCACTTATAAAAATCTACCTTCTGGGAATCACGATTGAAAATGTGGAATGAAGGGGTTAATTGAGAGTTAATAACTGCAGTAGTTACTGTGTTTCATTGATCAGGATAATTTACCAGTTCAAAAACTATACGAATCAACTGATAAAGAAAATAAACTAGACACTCTAACAGAACACCGCCTCAAACATTCAACTATGAGGCCATATATCTAATTACCTGTGAAAGGTATTGAAAGTAATCAACTGACAAAACTTTGTGAAATTATGATAAGCATTTAATCAGTGGGCCACTTTCCGATATCTTTCACAGGAACAGAGACAAATTAGTGAAAAGTTAGGGGTGACGTTATATTAGAGTTTACAGTAAATGCCACATTATAATGACTAGGTTCATACTAAATGGGAAGTTATGGATAAGGGAGAAAGATATATTTTTAAATCCCCAAAAATCACACTCTAGTTCATCATCAAGACACAAGGAACTGGAATTCAATAGAACAATAAGAGAAAAATTACTTTGAATGGGAACCAAAAGAACTAACAGTACCATCAGAGAAAACTAAGATTCTGGTTGTTACACCTGGTGTTCCATGCCTCTCACACTCCTAATTATTTGCATTATGTGTGACAACGTAACGAGAGAAGTCTCTTTTATTACATTCCACACTGTATTTCTTCCCAGAAGGCAAGTCAAGGTAGAAGGTTATGCACACCTGGACGGGGTGTATATAGAAAGCAAAAGACACTTATTATTCATTGTGTATAGGTCGTCTTCTTTTTATTCTCGTCACTATTGATTTCATTAGAGTCTTATTTATTTCCCTGGTTTACTACTTATATCTTTGTATTTCTTTCATTCTCACAATTAGTTATAACCTGTTGTATTTCTTCATATTTTCACCATGCGAAAATAAGTACTCTTCGAAGTCCTAAATTTGATATGTACGCGGGCGTCGTTGATAACTTCTGGTAACATGTGGGTCAGATTCCGGATAAGACCGCTACTAAACTCCAACAAATTTATGATAAGGTTCCGATCTAATTTTTTATTGCAACTTTCAATAACCTATCAAAATGTGACAATGGCTCGCTATACAGCCGTTTTTAGCCAAATTCCGACCAGAACCTGGCCAACTTCCAAAAGCCGAACCCCCATCAACTTTTGACCAGAAGTTATAAGCCGACAGCCATTGATTTTAGAAATCACACGATACACTACTGTTCTGCTCTTTCCTTTTTTTCCCATAAACGGTGACCATGTGAAGATGGGTTTCTTTGATCTGCAAGACGAGGTGAAGGAGATTATGGGCACACCTGGATGTAGCATCGGTGTGGGAAGATCCATTTATTCTCCCATTCCTTCTCATTTTGTTTCTCGACTTGGACGGTTGTGTACCTTTCCTCTCTTTCGTTTTAACTTTTAATGTCTTCTTTTCTTTGTTTCACTTTCCTACTTGTTTCAGAGAAAAGCTCAGCACACTCAACAGCAATGGCTCAATCCGACAACAACTGTAATTCAATGGAGTTGGAGATCGAGGCTGAAGCTGCCGCTCTCCGAGAGATTCAAAATGAGATTGCAGAAAAGATGGAAATGCCAACGAAAATGATTCCACCAACTGCCGAAGAACAGAAGGAGATCGATTCCAGATCGGTGTTCATCGGTAACGTAGACTTTGGATCTTCGATCGAAGATATCGAAGAACACTTCAAAGGATGCGGTGAAATCATTCGAACCACTATTCCAAAGGACAAGTTCACCAAAAAACAGAAGAAGTGAGTTTGGTTTGAGTGTTCAGACTGGTCTTTCTATTCCGTCTGAATATATCGTTCATTTTTCCAATTTTCAGTTTCGCATACATCGAGTTTGCTTCTGCTGAGAGCATCGAAAATGCTCTCGTGATGAATGGAAGTCTGTTCCGTTCTCGCCAAATCGTCGTCACTGCCAAGAGAACCAATAAGCCAGGTATGGGAGCACAGAGAGGAGGCCGTGGACGTGGTGGATTCCGTGGAGGCAGAGGAGGACAACAGACAGTAGTCGTCAAGTACGTCTACGTCAATGGATCATCTCCAAGAGGACGTGGTGGATTCAGAGGGCGATTCAATCCGTATTGATTTGGCTCTTATCGCTTCGGGCTCCAGTTAGCTTCAAAATCACTTTGGCTCATCCGATTGTTTGCTATTAACTGTTACGAACTCTCATTATAACAATTCATCTCTCAACTCATAATTTTTGCATTTTCCCCATGTTCTGCCTTTTCATTTCATACAGCTTCATAAACCACAGAACAACACAGAATAATTTTATTGTCAGTAACTTATACGATTTTCATTAATCTCTCAACTGCTTACTTTTTCACCTCCCACAAACTTCCCATTCTGTCCAACTCCAGGTTCTTGTTCAAATAATATCTCCAAGTTTGTAATAAAAAAATGATTCTTGATGTGTTCTTACTTGTTAAAATTATACACTGTGTCTTTGCAAAATCTGCAAAGAAAATTTCTACCGATCTCTCACTTTTCACTTTCTTCAGAGATACGTAAAACTTGAAAAATTATCGATATTGACGTCAAAGCACGGTCTCCCAGCGTGAAAATTTTTGGTTTCAAAACTACAGAAAAAAATGTCTCTGCGTCTCTTCATCTCTCACGCTATTTAATCTCTGTACTATTTTGCTCAGATTTGATCGGAAAACTGGCCGAATGGTTAAGAACGTCTGCTCAAAGATGGATATTTTTAGAAATTTTTTTGGGTGATAGAAATCATATCCGAGATTGTCTGTAATAAGTTTCAAGACTTGTCTCAAACTATCAAGCAACATATGAAGCTTTGAAAAACTTTTTTTTGGATTTTTCGAGTTTTTGGGCAACTCTTTTTATTTTCTAAGCAAATGAAAATATCTTCATATTTGAAAACATGGGAAATTTGATATTTTCAAATACAAATCTTTATATCAAAAAAAGAAGTACACATTTTTGATAAAGGACACGACGATCGGCTGGTGGCGGTTTCGGCTTCATTCCAATGAACGATAATGGGCCCAAATAGCACGATTGATCGGTGCGGGCCTTGAAGACTTGAGCTCCTGGATTGGTGTTTCCTCCGGATCCTCCTTGGTTGTTGTTGTTGGATGCACCCGATCCTCCAGATGCGTAGTCCTCGCAAGCGTATCCAGAAGACGAGGCGTTGGATCCCATGTATCCGGAGCTGTATCCTCCAGCGGACATGTATGCGGACTTGTCAGCCATTTTTTGAGATGTTCTTGAGTTGTTGGAACTCAGAATTGCTTTTTGCGTAAAAGACCACCTTTAACCAACTGAAAAT
Source organism: Caenorhabditis briggsae (assembly GCF_000004555.2). NCBI lineage: Eukaryota > Metazoa > Nematoda > Chromadorea > Rhabditida > Rhabditidae > Caenorhabditis > Caenorhabditis briggsae. The sequence continues at coordinate 7,190,493 of NC_013487.2, read as the reverse complement.
CGCCTCCAAAGTCCGAAATCTCTCAATGAACGACTGTTTGACCCCCTAACATCCGAACAGAGACGAAAATCAAAAATCAAAGATGGAGGAATTGTAGAACAATCCATTACAAAACTTTTGATCTATTGATCATTATGATCGGTTGGATACTGGCAGAGTTTTGCAGGGTACAATATTCAGTACTAAATTCCAAAACACCCCCGATTTTTGACACTTTTTCAAGATTTTCAAGAAAACGAGGACCTAAATCAAAAAAAAAACGGAGCAATTGTAGCAAATGTCTCTGCGGGTTTGATGACGCTTTTAATTTCTTGATTCCGTAAAAACCTGATAGCCTTATGTACGGTTGAATGAAACCGGTTTTGATCTAGTCGGCGTTCATTGATTCATAACTTTGCTCAAAATGCTCCAATTTTCACAATATTTAAAATTTTGTGCAAGTGATAGCTGAAGTCTTCAGTAACATAGCAAATAGTCTTTTTCTCTAAAAATAGCTTGAATTCGTACTTTTCTGTGATTTGCATGACTCTAGTGATAAGTTTCCACTAGCCAAAAAGAAGAGAAAAGGGGGAGTGGCGTGAAATAATAAAATTGGCTAGAGTGCAGACAACGAGAGAACTTTATCAAAAATTTTCACTTTGGGAGACCGTGTCAAAGTAGGTTAATTCTATCAGCGTGTATTCCCGGGCAACATAGTTTCTAAGCTATTATTATTCCGCATTATCTAGAAAATATCTGAAGTACTGGAATACCTTCTCTCATTCAATTCACCATAATTTTTCATATTAATATTCAGGACTTCTGGTTTTACTAGACATCATCTTGGACCAATGCCCCTTCAGCTTCATTCGAACTTCCATAACGTTAAAAAACCTTTGAAAAGTCTTTTCTTTTTCGTTTTCCCTACTCTTTTCCGGGTTTTGTCGTTTAAAGTCACTCGTTTTAATAATTTTTAGTTGAAGCTCTTATCAAATATTTTGAACAGGTGAAATTCTTATTGTCAGAAATTGTTTTGCTACATTTTTGAAATTGTTCAGGAAAGCAATTATGATAACGTTGAAGATGACGGCAGTACCCGCATCAAACAGTTTAATATTGACTTCAATGATGGTGAAAAGCCCTCAACCGACTAATACAATGTTTATGCATCATTTTTCTGTCCACACCTTATGTCTTGTGCATTCGGTCTAGGAGCATTAATAATTATTTACAACAGAAAATGTTTGAAATTTTCATTTATTAGAAAATAGTTAAAATCAATTCATAAGAAGCAAGGCTGTGCAAAAAGGCGGCTGGCCGCGGCCGGCCTCAGCCGCGGCTCGATTTTTGAGGCCGAGGCCGGCCGCGGCTTTTTTGTGAAAGCCGTGAAAAGCCGCGGATAGCCGAGGCCGGCCGCGGATAGCCTCATGAAAACGCGTGAAGTGAAAATCAATTAGTTGAATAATTTCGTTTTTTTGTCCTACTTTTCAAAAAAAAATCTACGTTTCTCATGAAACAATTATTTCAAAAGGCCGTGAAAAGCCGCACGGCTAGCCTGGGCCGGCCGCGGCTTCTTCGAATATTTTTCTTAAGCCGCGGCCGGCCGTGGCACAGCCTTGATAAGAAAAAAAAGAAAGTTAAATATTTGAAAGAATTAATCCACTTGTTGTGCTGTAAAGTGCATCTTTGAACGTAGTCGAATGCAATGTTCTAAATCCCGAAGAAGTGTTCATAATAAATTGAATAAAAACTGATAACCACAGTAGGAACAGCTGAATTTGAACTGTAATTTGCATAAATAAGAAGTGACCTAGACAAATTAGGCCATGACATTGAAAAATAGAGCGTTGTTTTCACACAGATTGGCAACACAGAAATCTCTAATTAAACCACATATTCAGAAAGTTTTACAGTTTTTCCTACCGTATACAACGATGGTTAAATGATGCCAGCCAAGAAAACCTTCAAAGAAAAACTCAGATTTGTAGGGACGGTATGAACTCATAGAACTTTACACTTTCGAAAAAAAAACTGTGGCGTGACCTTTTTTTTAAGTTTTCCTCCTAATTAAACCCATTCTTATGATGTTCTGGCCTCGTTTTTTCCCCGATTTTTTTTGGCTTTCTTTCACCACAAAGACTACCGTAGTTCAATGAACACTCTACTAGTTTTGCTCATCGCTCTAATTTCTTTCGGTAAAAATTTATGAGATATTGGCTCATTCCTCTCTCTATTTTCTAGGTTTCCATGTCTCCGCGGACCTGAAAAAAGAAAAAAACGATGACGTGGTTTGTTTCAGCAAGCCTCCTCCAGAGCGACTTCCACCATACGTTGCACCTTCTCCTTCTCCAAGTCCTCCTCCTCATCGATCTACTCGTTCCTCAGCAACTCCTAACATTTCTTCTTTTTTCAATATCCTAATTACTTTTGTTTTTATAAATATTTTTGACTGATCTTAAACCAAAAACTTTTATGATGAACAATTTATCTGCATCGAACTGAAGTATTTACCTTTAGAAGGGCTCCCACACTATCAAGTTTGACCTAATTTTTCTTGGCTCCTATGTAAGATATCAAAAATGGGTCCCTTGATAAAATGTGTGTCATATTACGATAACAATTTTATCAATTGAGCACATTTTTCTGTCTTTGACAGGGATTGAGATAAGTTGACTCAAAGTTAAGATACACTTTTTTACAGGTTTTCCTTGGATACAAACATATTCTACGGTGTTCTGCAAAAAATTCAGTTGCACTTTACATGAACGTCCTGACCTTGTATGAACTAGGGCAACCTTCCAACTGCTGTCGCCAACTCTCTGACAACACAAAAAACCAAAAAAAAAAAGACAACACAAAATATCCAAAATTCAGAGCTTGCTTCTGACCTACACAATGAAATACGCTCTTCTTGGAGCTCTCATTCTTTTGTGCTGTAAGTGTTTTTGTGTGTGAAATTGCTTTATTTCGAGATTTCAGCGAATGCCATTCTTGCAACTGAAAGTTCTGAGAAGAAATCAGAGGACTCTGAGAAGGAAAAGAATAGATAATCATGGCTGGATTTGGAGAACCAACACAGAAGAACCCATGCTGAGGAACAACAATTTTCTAATATGAGAAAACTGGTAAGAAGATTTTTGAATTCTCGATTCATTTTATCATTCCTAGGAATACGATAAAAGCATGGAAGATTTGAAGTCCAAAGCGCTCGAAAATGACTGTCCCGGTGACATGCATATCATAAAATATAGCGATGGGGTGTGGGCAACAAATCGGAAATCTCCATCTGGAACCACAGACGCTATTCTCGCTTCAAAATACGCTTGTATTAATCATGGAAAATGCGGTCTCGTTGGCCTGATAAATAAGCGTTGGATCTTCGGCTGCTTTCAGCCTCTTTATCGTGTTCTCTTTCGTTTCGATTCTTTACTTGTGAAAAATAGCTCTAAGCTATTTAGATTTTTTTCTCCGAATAAAAAGTGGAATTTACGAAAATACAAACAATATATTTAGATGGAATTTGAATAGAAAAATGGGTGGTGAAAAAAAATTTTTTAGGTGGAAGAACATGATCGCAGAAGGGAAAATCGTTTGTTTTTGATTGAGTTGGAAGGGGGTTTTTGAAAAAAAAAGAAGTGCAAATGCATTTTGTTTTAAATTTTTGATGTGGAAAGTGAGAGAGAAATAGGTTTACATGACAGCAAAATTAGAATATGAAACACGGTCAAAGAAAAAAATGGGGAGAGAAAAGCATGAAGGCCTGGGATGTGAATTCGTTGTAATATGATTACATGATAGTTTGTGTGACATTTTTATGTGAACTTGGTGAGCATGGCGTAGACACTGCTGAACGTTTCCGGAGGGCGCATCACGATCGGTGGGCGGAGATGCTCTCCTTTGAAGGCGTCGTAGCGCACGGCAGCGAACTGAAATCAGGTGTTTCATTTTTTTTAAGCAGAGTTTCCAACGAATTACATCAGTTTGGCAGTATTGCTTCATGAGTTTATGTCCACGTTCGTTACTGCACAAGCTGATGAGCCCGTCGCTGCTATCAGATCGAGCGGCCGTTTTGCTGAAAACGTTGGTTTTATTGCTTTTCAGTTCGAAAGAACGCAGAAAAATCTCGAAATTTGACTCACACATGATTCATCAGCGATTTGCCGATTCCTTGTCCCCACAATTCTTTTCGAACACACACCAATGCGACGAACACCTAGAAAAGGAACAAAAATTATGAATCCCCTCAGCAACGTTCCCTACCGGTTTGTAGAGACGGTACTCATTGAGATAGTACATGACGTCGAGCTTATTGAAGACGTATTTCAGGAATTCAACGGCATCTCTCACTTGTTGCTGATCGAATTCGTAGGCACATAGACGGTCGATTTGTTTGTCAAAGATGGAAGTTTTGCATGCCAACGCGATTCCATCAATTCGGTGAGTGGCGGCATCGCGGACGACACATGTTGAGGAGCATTGGAGACTGTCCTGGACCAAATCACGAATCATCACTGTTAACTCTTTCAAGCATAATCTGCAAAATTTCATCATTTTTTTTCCTCAATCTGTAGCCAAACTAGCCTATCCTCGTCAATTTTCAAACTGGCCAGAATAGCCTCTGTCTGTGCGAAATTTTCCAGAAGGAACTGAACAATCTCATCCAAATTGCCCTCCTTTACCGACTCCACTTGGAATTGTTGCCTAGTCGCCGTCATATCTGGAAAATTTTGAGAATTGTATACAATATTGAATATTGTTTTCCGATGGTTTTTCAGTGGAACAACACAACCGAACAACAAACTATTTCTCTCTTCTTTTTGTTTATTTGAATTCAAATCATTCAGATTATAACAACAAAACGTTTGTGGTGTGATGCGAAGAGAAGTAAAACTGAGAGAGAATAAAATAAACGGAACTTTTTGCCACTTTTGAGCACGAGTTTTCAGAGTTCTGGTCCCCAGAGAAAAAGTGCTAAATCTCTTTGAAAAGTTACTCTTTTAGATCTGAGCGAAGGGGGTGAAACGAAGAAAAATATAAGTCCATAAGGTTTTTACGAGAGAAGAACATCCAAAAAAAGAGTCAAAGGGAGTGAAAACGGAGACTTTTGATGATTCTAATCTAATTTTTTGTTCTCGAAAGAAGGAAGAAAAAAAGGAAGTCGATCAGTGCTCGTATCTTTCTTCTTTACATTGCCATTTTGTTTCTTCAAAAAGGAAATTTGAAGGCGTGGGGGCAAACAACAGACTGGGATCATTAAGGAAATTGAGCAGACTCGAGGAGAAAAACTTCTATTAAATGTTTCAGACTAAATTAACAATTCTTTGTTTTAAAAACTGCACATTCAGTGATAAAATGCAATGAAAAAAAGGCGCTCGTCAGCTTAAATGCAAAGTCTGCAACAATACGCAAACACACAGCGTACCGTAATCGCGCGCGCAACTCAAAATTTCAAACTCGAAACTCTCATTGAAAAAGGATAAAAATTGGGTGAAAAAGTTTTTAATAGAAAGCAGCGCTTCTTTTTACTTTATTTGCTTTAAGAAATTCGATATCTATCACATGGACCTGAAGAGAGACCAATTACATAGAGAGAAACTGAAGAAGTTTGTCCTTTTCCTCTGTGTTTCACTGGCCCGTTTTCAGGGGGAAAATGACATTATTTGTTTAAGAAACAGCACATCATCAAAAAAGAGTTTTCGATTTTTCGAGGTCTCTACCAAAATGTGTAGAATCAAAAAGACATCTATAGACGAAAGTGGGAGAGTAATGGTGACGTAGGCAAATTTATTGGTTTTCCTTCCTCCGAGCCCATAATTTCGGGTTCGATATGGGCAAAAAAAAGTGACACGCAATAGGATACAACCTGGTTCCGTCTAGAGAAGGATCGTAGAGAGAAAAATTAAACGAGTCTGGCAATACTCTTATCTTTAGGGGCCCCAGGGATGGCCCAAAATGCACTTATAGAGATTAGTTAATTTTGACTCGTTAGTTCATTGAATTCCTAATCCATCTGTTGAACTGATTCAAAAACGTTTTTAAAGTAGTTCGAAACTAACTTGGTTTGTCACCTATTTTTCAATTAAAAAAAAGATTTTAAGCATAATTCATAAAGGGTGAACATTGATGATCCATCTTTTTGAGATATCACTTGAAAGTCGTAGAATAAAGACTTCAATTCAGAAAGTTGGAGATTCTAAAACTGATCGAAAATTGGGACAATATTAATTTTAGTTCATCGAATGGGCCAGAAAAGGGTGATCGTTGATTATCAAGTGCCGGAGCGGATTAAAATATTGGTTGGTGGTTCAGATTTCCAGAATGGGTCTAGATATTTCGATGCTTTGTGAAAGGCTGGTTTCTTAAGAATCTTTAAGTGTGCTCGGTAGGAGGATATTCTAGAATCAATTCCAAAAGTTCAAGAAGGATCCGCCCATTGATGATGGGCGCCATACGAAAACAACGAAACTCATTAGGAACCGAAGAAAAGTCAAAGGTTCTTTTTTTTGTGCAAAAATTGATTGTTTATTCAGGTTTTCTCTTGAAACGACGCCTAGACTCGAAAAAAATATTTTGTGGTAAAATGAGAAAACCGTCGATTTGGGTTGAAATGAAAAAAAAAAATAGGAGAAGTGGAGGAAGACGAAACAACGGAAGAAACAACCCGAAGAAGGAGAAGCCAAACCAGAAAAAAGGAGGAAGAAGAATCAAATATTGGGGGAGACAAGAAGGAGAAGGAGGAGCATCTTCTCTGTTAACCCATCGATTCCCCCGTCTTTTTCATTTATTTTTCTGACGTCCTCCATTTTGTCTTCCTCTGGGTTCTTCGGGATCAGCTTCCAGAACACAAATCATTTCTAATCGTCGAGGGGGTTTTTGGAAGAGTAACACAGAAGAGCAGGGATAGTCGGAATTACCGTTTTCGGAATTTTTCCGAATCTCGAAAATTCAGATTTTCAAAATTTAGGTACATTCCAATTTTTAAAAATTTTAAAGTTTTCAACATTCAAATTTAAAAGTAGAAATCATTTTCCCATAACAAAAGCGCCAAAAATTAATGAAAATTGACAGAGAGATTTCCAAAACCCAAACAAACTTTCAAAAAGTAGTTTCGCTCAAGACCCGCATTTGACATACCGTAGTCCAAAAGTTGCTCACCTTACAGTAATCTTTGAAAGTATCACATGCTGCCAAACGCAAAAAGGAAATAGTGAAGGTACCAAAATATTTGTGTGATCTGGTTTAAGAATCCATCACCTACTTTATACCGATCCCTTCAAAATTCTAAGTACAACCTTCCAAATTGCTTGCATGTCTAATTCTTAATGTTATACATCTAGAACAAACTAGAACTAGATAGACACAACAGCTGATAATTGGAATATTCTGGAAAAAATGTATTCGTAGCGCATTCAAAACAATTCCATTGAATTCTGAAAAAAAATATATTCCTATCGAGAAAAATGGCAGCAACAACAATTGGTGTTAAGAATCAATGAAAGGAAATAGGATGAGGTGAGAGGAGAAACGGTGAAAATAAAAAATAAAAGAATAATTGGTTGGATTATCAGTAATACCCCCTGCTCCGATACTTCTTCGTCTCATCGTTTGACGCCAGGAAGAAAAGGAATTACGGATGTTAAAAAAAACATATCTTCGAAAGAGTTGATGTTGTAATTTTCCAGGTGTTCCAAACATTATCAATTGCAAAATGTTTTGAAAAAATAGGATTTTTGTATCGTATACAAAAAGTAGAATGTCATAGTTTCTGAAGTTTTTCAAAGGCAAATCCTGTAATAGAAGGGCCCCCAATTTTCAACTTTGACCCAATTTATCTCGGTCCCTGTCAAAGATATAAAAAAGTTGTCAACTGATAAATTACTTTTCATAATATCAGAAGTATTTTGTCAGTTGACACATTTTTGATATCATGAATAGTAATGGAGATAATTGAACTCACTTGACAGTGTAGGAGCCCTTCTATTACAGGTTTACGGTATAAATCATGAGCTCAAAAATGAAGCAAAAACTGTATAGTTAGCTTGATATTTGCAAGTTTTAAAATAGGATATTTATGATTATTGTAAATCATATGAAAATCAAAATATTTCCAGAAACAAAAATAAAATCAACTTTCTAACTAGTAAGTAAACTCATCAACACCAGCTGTCACCAATTTTTGATTTTTCGTTCAAGGGTTACACAAAGTGTGTATTTTTTAGCTAGGGGGAATCTCATAAAGATTCACGACCTCCATTATATCTTTTCTTCTAGAAGAAAGCAAACGAAAAGTGGATGAGAACGCTCTATGATCGTCTAAAAATATCGCAGGCTCTCCGATCATGGATGCGAGCATTTGATAAGCCGATTTTGGAAAACTGGAAGATTTTTTGGAGAATCTCAAGAAAATAATTCACACGCATCATTGAGCTGTTAACTCCTGAAGTTCAAAATAGAATGGACTATTCGATTTTCACACTTGACATGATTTTAGAAAACTGGAAGTTGTCTTTAGGGAAAGGGAAACAATTTTTATTTTGTTTTTGTTTTTATTCTCCTTTTCCAGAATTTTCACTTCAAATCATAAAGATATAGATCCGTTGAGTTGGATTAGACTCAAATATAACTTTTACATAAATGCCTACAAAATGGGATTAGAACATTCAGAAATAAAAATATCCTGATCTTTCAAAACAGTAGATGTCGTCATTTTTCAAAAAAAAGTCTACCCACGCAAAAAAAAGAAACTTGAGTTCATCTTCTCATCAAAACGCTATTCATCCATTTTCTCTCTAAAAACGAAATCGAATAATTCAATATGTCTCTTTTCCTTTTAAAAAAGAAGAGATCCAAAAAGAGAAGAAGAAAGACCACAGTAAAGTAACCGAAGAAAAAACGCCAGAGGCTATAAATTTCATTCGGATTTTTTTGTGACACAATTTTTTTTGGAATTCCATCAAATACCACCAAACAAAACAATAAGAGAGAAAACCCCCGCAAGTAATCGATTTTGTGTTTTTTTTGTTGTTACTTTTATGACTTGAGAAAAATAGTGGAAATGATAAGAAATTAACCTGCGCTTTTGATAGAATCCGACTTTCTTCTGATACTTGAGTTCGTTGATTTAGCACTTCGAGAGTCATCCTGGCTGCTTCCTGAAACGAATGTATAACACTTGAGAAATTTTTCGGAAGAAAAAACCTAATTTGAATTTGACAGGTGAAATTTGTAATTTCCTAGCGAACGAACAACTCATTCTGAACATTTGGCTCAATTTTTTATCTGGATGTAAGATCTCATCAAAAATAGTCATTAGTTGAACTTTTTTTCAAATAACGTTATTAGATAGTTGATCTAAACTTTGCCTGTTAAAATTGAAACGCACTTCTAAATTTTTCAGATTTTTTCTCAATTCCGGAATAAAATAAACTACCGTAAAACATGATTAAGAAGGGCCCCACAGCGAAAACTTTTAAGCTCAGTTATCTCAATTACTGTTGAATGTATATAAAAAGTGTGTCAACTGAGAAAATGTTTACAATGTTATGATAAACAATTTATCAGTTGACAACTTTTTTTATATATTTGAGCGTCACTTCTCAGCGTCACTTCGAAACTGTGACACTTCGAAACCAGTTATTTTGAAACCGGTTATTTCCAAACCGTGGTGATACAGGCAAATGGATACATTTCTGACTACAAAAACAATCTTAGGGTTTCGAAATGACTTGTTTCGTAGTGTCGCAGTTTAGGGAATTTTTTCCGACAGGAGTTTTCCTGAAAAAAATTCCCGAAAAATGTTTCCTGAACAAGTATGGTCGCACCGCACTTGATGGATTGAAAATCAAGTATTTAGAACATTTTAAATTCTGAAAATCCAGATTCCACAAACCTTCTATACCCGAATCGTCCTTCTGAAGGCCACTGACCGACGCGACGAACGCTGAAACCCCGCGGGCGAGTAAACCGAACATTTAGATACCAGATCTGAAATATTTCATTCTAACAAAAAAAAGAAGAGGTCCCAGTTGATACAAAATGTATTAACTGAAGATGAGAGAGTAAAAGAGATGTAGTTTGAAAGGTAAACGTTTGTTGAAATGAAATAGGTCATTCGAAATACATAATTTTGGTAGTTGAAAATCAAAGTTTTAACACCACAACACCATTTAAAATGTTCTTTATTTCAAAGATCATATTTTTAGGAGCCAAAAAAAGTTTCTGGAAGACATAGAAAATTTTGAAAGTGTTTGAAAAGTTATGACCGGGGAACAGGAACCACTATGACGACATACCAAGCTGATTGCCAACGACAAATTTGAATTTTTCTTATCACTCACCACCGAGAAAAACGCCATTAACGTAGACTAGAATTCTAAAATTCACCTGAAAACCACAGTCGGTTCTAACGATCACAACTAAACATCGCACAAAGCGAAAAACAATCGGACAAGGAAAAATAGAGATCTCTGTTAGCGAATTTTAAAAATACTTCACTATCAGAGAAACTATTCATCTAGAAACTAAAATTTAGGTTGAAATGAAAAACAGAATGAGTTCATAAAACCAGCTGTGCAATGCTTTGATTAGCTTGCAAAACTGAAGAATAATTTAGATGTTTGCAAAGCGGTAAACCGAAAATTTTGATAAGCACATGTGTCTTGTTATTTTTCCGAAAGCTCATCTGAGTGAGGAGGACAAAGTAAAAACAAAATCCTTCTGTCTTTGAGGTTTAGGAGAATTTCGAAAAACGTGATTATTTGAAAGTCCTCGAAAGGAGAAAAGGACCAACAACTTCAGAAATAGAAATGACGGTGGGAAAAAAATAAGAAGGCAAAGAAGAAATGAAAAAAAAAGACAAAGAATCTCGGAATATCTAGAAATAAACGAATTCAGGAGGTTCTGGGTTTCCAAGTATCGTAAAAACTCTAAAAGAACGCCGTTCAGATCATCAACTTTGAGCCCAATGATCTCATTTCCCGTGAAAGATATCAAAATGTTGTCAACTGACAAAAGGTTTATCGTAATATCAAAAATATTTTGTTATTTGACTACTTCTTAATATCTTTAAAGGAACTGAGATAAATTGGCTCAAAGTTTTAAGTTAGAGGCGCTCTATGGGAGTGCTTACGGTAATCGAACTCTTAGAAGAAATTTGAAAGCTGTCGGAAAACAAAGGAAAATATAAGAAAAACACAGGAAAATAACATAATGACAAAAACTAAAATTTGGGACATGAATTTGTAATCTCTGTGGCTTATCAGAAATAATATTCCCAGGTTTTCGCCCACTCATTGATGTTTAAAAATTTTCCAAAAGTTTCCTTGTTAAATGAAAACAGCAAAGTTTGTTATTGCTCCAGTTTCCAGTTCTAAATAATGAACTTTAAAAACACTGAACTTTCTGATCTCCAGATATCACTATCAGCAGGTTTTTTGAACTCAAGAAACCAGAAGTCGCTGGATTATTTTCCAGATCTCTCCCACTTATTTTTATAAAGAACTCCTATTAAAAAGAACAGTTGAATATATCTAGAAGTAACTTAAATAGAAATGAAGAGGATAAAATGAATATTCAAGACTCCATTTTCTTTTCTTCTGAATATCAAATATTGCTATATCCCAAAGGCTACAATTATTCTCTTTTGTCCAGTGATAAACAACAAATTCAAATTCCAAATGAAAATAACAAATTAATTCTTTCTAAGATTTGGTTGAAAATACAAACCAAGTGCTCTAGAATCTAAATCTTTTGAACTTTTCGAACCAATGTGATATCAAGTGTGGTAGGGCCAGAAGAAGATGTGTCTAGAAAAAATTTAGTTAATTAATAGTAGAAAGTGCAAAAATAATATAATCATTGAAGCGAGAGAGTCTGGACTTTTATCATTTGTAACTCATCAAGACTACGGTAGTTAAGAAAACTGAAACCAAACGTCTTCTAGTAGTAATCAAATTCTGTGGTTACAAAAGACGAAAAAACCAAAAAACAAAACAGGAATGGTGTGTGGAAAAGCAATTAGAGGGGTAGAAAAAACAACGAAAAATTAGAGAACTGGGGAATTCTGGAAAGTTTATCAGATGATTTCCTCGAGAGGCAGCGGGGGAAAAACAAAATGGAAATTGAGAATTTGTTTTCGGAGAAGTAAAGAAATTGGAAAAACTGGAATTCTGATAAATTATAAGCTACCGTAAACACTCTAATAGAACGCCACCCGAAAGCCGCCAGCTTCGAGTCCACATATTTCGGTTCCTGTGAAAGATATCAAAAAGTGGTCAGCTGACAAAATGTTTATAATAATATCAACACAATTTAGCAGTTGACCACTTTTTGATATTTTCTACAAGAACCGAAATATATGTGTTCAAAATAGGCGGTTTAGGTGACCTTCTATTTGAGTGTTTACTGTGAATTATAATTTCTGATTAATGTTTGAGAGTTGTGAGTGAAGGGTGGAAAAAATGCAAATACTAAATATTCCGACTTAATTCGTTTATCGAAACAGGTAAAATCACAAATGGTATTCAAAGGATTGAACAGTTAAAAAATCGCTGAATTATTGAGGTGCGTGTGGAAGAAATTTTGATTCAGATCGTTCAAAATTTCATTTAAGAAACTATTAAAAAAGTTTCTTTTCTATCACTCAGTGAAAAAACTAGAACACCATTTAAAAAGCCATACCATTAAAGTCTTAAGAGCTTTTATGGACTGCGTGTTGCTCCCCAGAGGGTCTTTTGACGGCTCGTTAAAACACTAATGATCAGGGCGGAAAGAAAGAGAAAGAAGGAATTGAGAAATTATAAAATTGGCGTTGTTTAGATAAAAGAGGCCAGTTGCAGAGTAAGTAAGAAGTAACTTCCTCTCTCTCTAAAGCTTTTCCAAACACAGAATCCTACCCTCTTTCTCTCTCTCTCTCTTTACATCGATTACTTCAAAAACCGAGAGGTTTCAGAGAAAACGGCAAAACGAGAAACTACTGAAGTCAGTGATGAGAGAGTGGACACGCAGTCGGTTAGACAACGAATGTGTGTGAGCTCATTGAGCACATCATCATGGGCATGACCGGAGGACGGGAAGTGGAACGAAAGGGTTGAGAAGGGGGGTTAGAAGAGGTAAAAAGGTAAGTAACTTTTTTGTTTCTTCTCTGCTTTTTCTTAGAAATAAAGTGCTTAGAAAGCATGGAAAATGGCGTAGAATGGAGAAGTTTTTAGTGTACAAAAGAAAGATAAAAGTTGATGCTTGATGCTTGAATATTCAAAGAAAGATACTAAAAACAATTTTGGACGATGAATGGATGTTATGATAAACACGGGAAATTTTTAGTATTCGAGAGATTAAGAATAGTAGTTTGTAGCATTTGAGAAACAAAGGTGAACAGATTCATTCGCTACAGTACCCCAGAAAGTGCAACTATTTGCAACTAAATCAGTTCAACAGTATTAAATACAAACGGAAAACAATTGCAAATTCTAAAAATTCTCTGTTTGAAAAATTCCATTCCGGAGTACAACCAAACTGAACTATAGTTTTAAAACACTCTATTGAAAAACATTAGAAAAAATTCGTCATATCGAATCTTGGTATTTATACAGACCATGTGTAAATTATGAGACCACTCCCCTGCTCTGCAAACATCAAGTTTTTCTTTCAAATTTGGCCTTTCCGGTTACTGTATGTACAGTGAAATAGTTTCATCCTGACTTCTAACTCTCATTTAGAGCTGATTTTTCTCGGTTATTTTCAAAAGTATCATCGGAAAGGATCAACTGATAAAATATTTCATTTTGTTAAAAATCTACATATTTTTGTCAATTTTTCCATATCTTCACAGGAACCAAAATACCGTAAGGGCTCTAATAAAATGACTTCAAGCTATTAACTTTGAACTCATGTATCTCATTTTCTGTGAGAGATATCGAAAAGTGGTCAACTGATAAATTATTCATCATAATATATAAAACATTTTGCCAGTCTATCACTTTTTGATATATCTCACAGAATTCGAGATAAATTAGCTCAAAGTTGTTTGAGTGGCCTTCTATCGGAGTTTTTACCTTTAATTAAACTTAATGGTATGAGTGCAACTCTAATAGAGACTAGATTTTACGGAGTAATAAGATTAAAATTTGAGCTCCATCTAGGAGAGCTAGAATTTGAAGGTGGTAGTGATCTTGGAACCGCGAAAAATTATTTGATAGAAGACAGCTGATTTCATAGCGACTGAGCTGCCCGAAAGGAACCACAACTCACTCGGATAACAAAATACGACAAAACTATTAGCTTGAATTTCAAAAAGTGCTCATTCCTATTGGAGATCGAAAGCCCCAGGGAGCTTCCCCTCAGATAAACAATAAAAGTTACCCTCTCGTTGTCTTCTTTTTGCTTCCATCATCAAATCATTCCTTTCTCATCCTTCTTCTTCTTCCAAACTTTTTTCATTTCCTTTTCAATTTCCCTAATTGCAACCACAACACATATACAGAAGGAGAAGCAAGAAAAGAAGAATACCACACGCCGCACAAAATTGAATTCAAGAATAGAAAAGAATGACAAACGACAGAAGAAGAAGAAGACGTTGGGATAGATTTGATGTAGAAGGACGACGACGTAAAAACTCAAATAGAAAAGGAGATAAAATAGAAAAATACAATCAATCAGGATTAGTTAAATATTGAATTAGTCGGATTAGAATGAGATTTCTGGGTCCAAAGTTTCAGGGATTTCTGCCGGGGATCTACCGTAGTATAAGAGCTACCTAAGTTTAAACTTTGAGCTTATTTATCTCGGTTCCTGTCAAAAATATAAAAAAGTTATCAACTGATAAAATGTTTATCATAATATCACTAATATTTTATCAGTTGACACATTTTTGATATCATGCATAGGAATTGAGATAATTGAGGTCAAACTTGACAACGTAACGGGGTACTTCTATTACAGGTTTTACCGTAAATCCCAAAAACTGATCGTGGATAAAACTAAAAGCTTTCTATCGAAATCAAAAAACCGATAGAGCGGTCCTTTGTCGTTTTTCGTTGAAAGCAGAAATTTGACACTTTTAACACCGTTGTCGGAAATTTTTTTTGGGAAGACGAGAGAGAGAGAGAAGAAGCAGAAGGAAAGGAGGAGATTCTCCAATTTTTCTCTTTCTGTCGTCCTTCCAAATTTCTTTTTTTTTTCGACACAAACAAATTGCATTGTTTGTTCTCATCATTTTTTTCGTTGTTTCTTTTTGATGACACAAAATGAAGAAGAAGTGGAAAATGGGATGAAAGGGTCAAGAGTAGAAGAGTAACCGAAATTTGAAGAGAGATGGTAAACAGTTCTTCTCAACTGTTGGTCTTATTTTTTTGTAATCTAAATTTGTCGGGGTGAAGACCCAGAGAATGAGTTTGATGAAAATCAAGAACCTGAAGCTTCTATCTTTGCGTGACAAAGAAAGGTAGAAGGCATCTGGCAAGAGAAATGTATGAGGAGGATTGTACTAGTAGAGAGCGTGTGGATATAGAAATTGTAGCCTTTTCAAAAATGTTAATATGTGCTTATTTATGAGAGCAGTCGCGCGCGCGCGAGATTTGTGATAAACCATTGATCAGAAGTACAATTTCTTCAGTGACTCATCGGAAGATTCCAGATAAATTTGTTTATATGTATTATACTGATAACACTGTTTTTCTTGATAAGTGTAAGAGAATTTTTAAAAAAACTATGAAATTGATTTCAGATAAGAATTGTATAAGATGTTGATATTATTCTTGTGTAATGAATTGGAGCTGTAGAAGAGACAAGCTTGTGGGCGTGGCCAATGGTTCCCGTAACGAAATTTTTCCAATTTACTAATTACGGTAGTTCGGTCGTCCACCAGATTTTCAGAGCTCCGTAGTTTGCATACGAGCATAATACCTTCGACAGGAAACAATATACCGTAAAAACTTGTATTAGACTGGCTTTCACACTGATAAGTTTGAGTTCAATTATCTCGGTTCCTATGCAAGATATCAAAAATATGTCAACTGACAAAAAAACTTATGATTTTATGATAAACAATTTGTCAGTTAACAAAATTTTCATTTCTTTGACAGGAACCGAGATAAATTGGCTCTAATAACAATGGGAAAGTTAGGGTGGGGGCCTTCTATTACGGGAAACAGTTCAATGTCAGAATGTTAAAAGAGACTTGAAAGCATAAACAAACTATTTCAGGACTTTAAAAATCAAGTAATTTAAAGATCTTTTAAATTAACAGGAAAAAGGGCACTACCGAAAAACGACTATAAGACTGCTGAAGAGGCGCGAACTGGTAAATGACTGCTAGTTGACAGCCGAAGGAGAACCGACGGACCGTCGACGGACTGTTGACGGATAATCGGAATCTCTTGGAAAACCGACTTGAAAGTTTATTGGAAACCAGCCGGAAAACAATATTTAATGCATTCATAAAATAATAATGAAATTTAATTTTTCATGTCACACTTTCTCAAAAACAAGTTCAAAATTTAGAGGATCTAAAGCTATCAGTGTTGAACATAAAACGACCGAAAAACTCCACAATCTACACGAATTACACCAGCCAAGTTGCGAAAATGTTTGTACTGAAAACTATAAAATGCGGCCAAAGCTCCAACAACAATGGGAACAAAAGGAGTGTCATGTGCCTATCGTCGCTTAATAGTCTGCTGATATCCCACTGAGGGAACCACGTGGTTCTGGATTACTGTAGATCATGCTCAATATTTTATTCAATAATGTCATCTTCAACACGTCTCAATTTTAAAGCTTTCAAGAAGTCATCATAAT
The DNA here is from genome assembly GCF_000004555.2 of Caenorhabditis briggsae. Lineage (NCBI taxonomy): Eukaryota > Metazoa > Nematoda > Chromadorea > Rhabditida > Rhabditidae > Caenorhabditis > Caenorhabditis briggsae. The sequence goes on along the minus strand of NC_013487.2, from coordinate 7,173,720 downwards.
CGGCTCCCTGATGGATTCCAGCACTTGTCTCTGCATCTTTCCTCCAGTCATATGGCTCTGGATCCTCATCTCCGCCTGCTCCAACTCCCTCGAATGTCTGAAATATATAAATTTCGATAATAGCTGGGATATCTCAAAATCTATAAACCTCTTCTTCTTTTTTCTCTTCCATTTTTTCCAATTGATTCTCATCCACACCATAGAATTTTGCAAGTGCCGCCCGTTCTCGCTTCTCAAAATTGGTTCTTCTAGGTTCCAGAACTAATTGAAGCTCTCCAAAAAGACTCGCTTGATGACGTCTTCCTTCAGATCCATCTAGAAGAACATCTCGAGCTACTGTAGATTTTGAAGCTGCCAATTTATCTGCGTCTGATAGAGGGACTCCTTCGAATACCATATCCACATCTGTCCGTTCTCCTTTTCCTTTTTCAATCATGATTACTTCAAGGTTATCCTCAGGTGTTGTTTGCAGTATTCCAGAATTTTCTGTTTTTGGATTATTAATCTTCTCAGATCCCACAATCACAAGTGTTTTATGAAGGGCCAATTCGACTTGAGATCTTTGCACATTTTCAGATTCCAATGACTCTAAAATTGCTTCTAGAGCCATCACGGTTTGTTGCCTCCATTCTATAGTCATGTCCATTTGAATTTTTCGTTCTCCTTTCTGCTTCTCTGTGTTTTTCGATGATTTTTCGCGTTCACTTTTCAGAGCCAATCGTTCTATTGTTTCCAAACTATGTAAAAACGATTGAAGGACTCCACAAGTTTCAAGAAACCTCCGAAAGTTTCGGAAGCAAACAAATTCTAAAAAATCAATGATAACAACTCGAGAATATTCACTCGCGTGCAGCTTAAACACTGCAATTAGAATCTCAAAGATGGCTTCAAAGTCAACGTCTTCTTCTCTTTCGGTTTCTTCAATTCTTAAAATCTCCGGATGTTCCGAGCTTCGCTTTACGATTTCATTGATTTCATCTGTATACAGATCTTGCCACGTGGATCCGGAATTCAATGGTATTGTTTTTTCAACGAGACATTCAATTAAAGAAACAGCGATTCGACATGAACGAAGAATTAATGGGTGACGGCTTCGCGGGATTCTCATTGATACACTGAAAAAAAACTCAAACTTCACAGGTAATAGGAATGCCACTTTTTACCTGAAAAACACTTGTCTTCTTTTCCGAAGCGCTGTTTTCGTTCTCTCTAGCTGTACAATCACTTTTCGAATACATCTTGCTCTCTTTTGACACCAAAGGTAAATTGTCATTGTGATTCCAGTCAGTAGTCCTATTCCAGCTCCAGCGCTAGCTAACTTCCAAGTTTCAACCTGATAACTCTTAGCTACCGTAATCCCACCAACTGCTACCACAAAAGAGGACAGAATTCGTTTGGAGCTCAAAGTGATTCTATCTTCTGATTCTTGGCTTTCTAGCATCTTCTCTTCCAATTTCATACGATCCATTTCTTCGAAAACGCGATCTGAATCCAAAATGGAGAATAGTCGACGAGAGAGCCATGAGGAGAATGACATCTAGAAGCTAAGAAAATAATTTACATGTTTCTTTGATTGCGATGAAGTTAAATCTGTTTCGATAGTTCGACTTTGTAAGAGAGCTCAGAAAAAAACAATTTCGTGTCAAAAAAGCAGTTCATCAATAATAAGTTTCCCAAAAAACGGGAAAAAATAAGTTGCAATCATTAAACCAGAAGGGAACAATTGAAAATGCCACGCCACACACTTTAGGAATTATAGATTAGAAACACTGGGTAGCTGGAAATAGGAGCAAAGATGAAACGGGTCCGCGGGAGCTGTAGAAAAGGGTAAGAGAGAAGCACACATACACATTTGTAGAAGAACGGGATCATGGTGATAAGAAAACGGAGGAGAGATGATGACAAAAAGGGAAAAATTAGATAATCGTTAGAAACGAGTAAAGGACAATATCCTATATTCAGAGACACACAAACACCGTATCGTTAGAAGAGTTTAGAAGAGATTGGGTGGAAGAGGGGAGACAGGGAAAACTTGGATTTGTGCGGAGAAAAAAAAACTCGAAACGTTTAATGGGACATAGAAAAAGAAAATCTGAATAGAAAGAAATGGGAAATCACAGAAGCGAATAATCATGAGAAAATGAGCAGTAGAAAACCTTAAAACTCCATGGAACATGGTTTCACAAAAAAAATGAAATGAATAGATGGAAAGACACACGAAACACAAAAAAAGGTGGCGGTGTGACAATGATTTTGAACAAAACAGACAGCTCAAAACCAGAAAAAAAGGAGCAAAGCGAGGAAAGAACACCGCCGCGATGTTATAGAATCGTTTCCTATCCGACAAAAATGTTCAAATTTTCATGAAATTATATGACAAATCACACTTCGAATAATTCAGTTAATATGAAAATTTGGACATTTTTGTCGGAGGACGCCTTCAATCTTCCTCCATCTCCATATTTTCATCAACTTGATGGCGAGATGAAGAAGCTGACGATGTCGTAGCTGATGAAATGGATGGAGCGGCTCCTCGTTTCGGGCGAGCTTGGGATGCTGCAAACTCAACTTTTTCGATTTCTGATAACGCAATGAATTAGCTCACCAATAGCAGTTGTCTCAGGCTCAAGAGGTTCTCCTCTGGAATCTAACGGCCGTCGTCTGTAGACGAGTATGTAAGGGTCAGACGACTCGTATGGATCAGTTGGTGGGTAAGTAGCACTAGCACTCGAGTCGTTGAAGTCATACCATTTTTGTGCATGATCATTGAACGCTGCGGCTGTATAATGTCCTCCGCTCATCGATCCATAATGACGAGATACGGCGATTAAGTCATAAATTGCTTTCTCGTGGTTTGGATTAACAATTTTATTGGTCAAATCGAGTCCCCGCACAGGAATGACGACCTCCCATGTCAGCTTCTCGCGAGACCACTTGGTATATTGGAATCTCTTCAGATGCAGCACAAGAATCTCAGGCAATTTCCACATATCCAATTGCTTCGTTGCTCTTTCGTGTTTTTTACACTTTGGACAGTACCACGAATCCTGCTCTCCTAATTGCTCTTTCTTCGTGTACCAATCCAGAGTTTCTTCGAGAAAGACTTTTCTACGAGTGGAAACGGTCATCTCGCGTTCTATCAAATCCAACCCTTTGTAGTTGTTGAACAGTTTTGAATCTTTCCATTGGAAGCTGATTTGCAAGAAATTATGATAGACGTCATGCGAATTTTCGTTAGGAAACGCGATTGGTTCGTCGGTTGGAGGAATCGGAAGAGGAGTTTGTGTACCTGGTGGTCCGGCAAAAAGTTTGTATGGCTCACGCTCGTCAGCTGAGTTACTGCCATTCATCGAATCCTCATCATTTGAATTTGCAGCCACATCCACAGAGATCTTCTGGTTAATGAAGAACTTTTTCGTTGTTGCGAAAACATGGTCATTCAAAAATCCACGTGTCAATACGTCGCCTGGTGGAAGAGAATAGATCATTGGCAAAGAGGCGGGGCGAAGCAGTTTGATACGGTTGCTGGATTGGGTTATTTATTTACTTCAAACTGTAATATAAAACTCACTATGCAACGAAAATACGTGTTCCTTTCACCGACAGATCATGCTCAACTTCCGCTACATAAACCTCCCGACCTGGAACTCTGACCTTATCACTTGGCCTGAGAACGGTAATATCATCATGATATTGGCTGGGAACATGGAAGAAGACAAACTGAAAATTTAAAACGGTTTGCTACAACAACCTATTGAGTCATACATGATGCTTCTTCTCTGGTTGTAATTTTTCCAGCATCAATCTCTCGGCGTCTTCGACAGTCGTAGTATCTGTTATTCCCAACGAGAACTTGGCCCATTTTCGTTCCAGAAACATGACGATAACCGTCTGCCTCACTATTTGTTCTTTGGCGGGAAGAGGTAGGGAAATGTATCCAAACGGATCGAATTTGATCGAGACGGTATCGCAAACCGGACAAACCAATGTCGATCTGAGCTGGCCGTGCATAAGGTCAACGATGATAGAATCGTTTCGTAGTTTATACGAGTGCCATGATTTGGCAGCATACTCAGCCTCTGGAAGCTTTTGATCCTCGTCATTATCTTGGATATAAGGCTTCTGTTTCACACGATTCAAGTCTTCGTGAAGGCCATCAAGCATGTAGGCCATCAGCTCGTGTGCGTCTTGCTGCGTGTAACCGTTGAATCGTGGAGCAAACTGTCCAATGATTCCTTTGAATTTACGAGGATTTATGGAAGAGTATTCACCACTCCACATTCCCTTCATCAGCTCTCCGACAGCCTGAAAAATATTTGATGTTCTGAGCACGAAACGTTTTCCTCCTCTTACCAAAGCCAGATTTCCCCTCGTCCCCAGCGGATTCTCATCGTTAATATCCTCAGTGTATTTATTGTTAAGGAAATAATCACGCAGAGGAGGCACATTGCTCAAACATTGGAGTGCAGATGCCATGAAACATGTATTTCCGAGATTTGACAATCCACAAGCACCAGGGGTAGTACGGTGGGCGCTGCTAGAAGAATATGAATACGAGTTTGATGCACCGTTTCCATTTCCACCAAGTCTGAAAAAAACCATACTTCTGTACATAGTGCTTACGATTAGAATTTTGAATTTCTTAAAAATTTGTATAGAGAATTTGAGCGATATAAAGTTTTCGAAAAAAAAATTGAAATTTAGCTGACAGAAACATTATTCGCCTCTTCCCCACCAGCCATCATATCTCTTTCATCACATCGAAAAACCTCCGTACGATAAAATAAACATAAACATGACCATCGAACATGGGAAGCGACATATCAAACAACACAATTACTCGCTGATTACCCTCTAATCCAGTCTCTAGGTAGAATGAAAACGTAAAAAACGAAGATATTCCAATGGAAACGAATCCATTCACACCAGATGTAGGACTTCTGCTTCATCGCCATCACAACAAAACTTAACACGTTTCATAGGAGTATAGTCGATGCTGGCTGGTGCCACACAATAGTCACGTGGCTTGATTAGTTGAAGATTTAGTGATCTCCTAACTGTCAACCCAAACAGCACACACGCCAATTAGTCAGTGAATCGCTTCTCATGAACGATATTCTTGCCGAGTCAGGGTGATCGTAAGAGTGAAGGAAGTGCTCAACATTGGTTATGATGGCGGTGGAGACGAGGATGCCGACGTTATTTCTACACAACAATCAATCTCTCCAAAAACCGAACCTTGCGGCATAGTTAGGCGGTTGAAAAATAGACCATCCAAACACAAGGGCAACCATTTGTCGTAATCCATTTGGCCATATTTGGCTGAACCCCCACCAGAGTTCGCGAAAACCAAGCCATAGCGCCAGAAACGGCATTAGGACTCGGGAAGTGGCTGATGAGACGGTGGAGGTTGAGAACTGGCGACGGCGATTATTTGATTTCGGTTTGGGCAGTCGAATAGTGAATTCATCATCATCATCCAGTTCGATCTCAGAATCCAAGTCTCTGTAGAGGGGAAAATGAGCAGAATAGTAGGAATTTTTGGAGGCTCTTCGATGAGATGATAGAAAATAGGACTTGACAAGTGAAAAGACTAAACAAAGAACACATAATATCTGTAACCTGAATCGAAATTGCAAAAATGTAGCTTACGAGGAAGATTGGTTTCCAAATAAGGATTTCGACTGTGGTTGCGTAGGGTTTTTATTCTTGAAAAAGAACTCTCCGTTCTCTTCAACGTCGACCAGCACCTGGAAATTATGATAATATTTTCGATTCTGTATATTATCGTACCTTTTGAACAGTATCAAAATAACTGTCAATGGATTGGGTAGTGTCAATGAGCTCAGGATTCTCATCATTCATGACGTAAAATCTGATACTGTCGCTTTCGTTGAGGTTAAGTTCTTGAATCACTCGATCTCGAAGCGTCACTGAAACCAGAGGATTGCATCAGTTTTTCCTACTGTTTTTTTCTTACCCATGGTATCCTCCGGTTTCAGAATCAGTTCAACTTTCATAGCTCTGTTTCTCGCCAGCGCAATCTGAAATTGTCACTTTCTCACAGTGAGTTAGTGCACTTCCTTACGTAAATGATTCGGGGATACACATCGACAGATAAGCTGTTGTTCTTCTTGATAACCTGACGCTCGATATAATCACGACGTTCATCGTCTACGCCGAAGTAACGAACAAGTTCTTTGAAACAATCCTCCGGAATGGTGGTGTAGTCTATTTGCTCGGCAAGCCTCTGTTTCAGGTAAAACACTCCTTGGCGACCTAGGAAATATCATCCAGAGTAGTTTTTCTCTGAAAACTCACATTCAGATATTTGCGAATTATCGATAGGTCCGGCATCTTCGATAAATCCATCTCGAACTGATTTAACGAAGGCGTTCCACCATTTTTGGCTGATCAAGAACCAAGATTCGTTTTCCTTTAAAGAAGCTCTTTCCACTCGCTGAAGAAGTTTCTGCAGATCCTCACGGGTCGGCGAACTCTAAAAACCATGGATCATCAGTTCTACAAGTTACGTTTGTAATATTCTTACTTGGCCGTTGGACTGCTCATTCGATTTCTCAGCAACTTCTACATTTTCATGATCGTCCATTGGAACATCTTCAGGTGTTGGCATCGTCACTTTAATTTGAATATGAGTGATCCCACCTGAAATTCAAATCTAGAATAGTAGTGAGTGAGGTGCGCGGCAAAAAACACATGATATGACGTGGAAGTGTCAGCAGAGATGATAACATAAAAATGTCCTAAGAGCAAGTGGGAATGAAAAACACAAGGTATTTATGTCAAACTAGACAAATCTGACAGTTGGACTTGAAACAAAACCTTGATGTTTTGTTAACAAATTTAAAGCACCTTAAAACTCACAAGGGAAGTGTTTTCAGAGGGGCGTTGAGAATTTTCTGAAAGTTTCAGTACTGATAGTTTGAGATATCCGCAACACGATGACGAAAAAATCTAGGTCATAGTATCATCAACAAGCTGAAAATCTTCGTCGGAAATGTTTTTGGTCGATTTCGCCCTCTCCCTCACTCCACTACGCCCCTCTCTCCTATACGCACTCCGCGCCACAGGATAATATCGGCTGTGTGGTGTTGCGGTAAGAGGGAGACTCATTAAGAGTGACTATGGTGGTTCGAACCCCACTGTGGTAAATCTTTTTTTTGTTTTTTTCGAGACTAACTTTCGATATCCATTTTGGTACCCTGAATAACAAATTATACTTATTTCATGAATTCCGACGTTTTCAAAATGAAAAAGAAGGTGTTTGAAATTTTAAAGACATTTTGAAATATCGTTTTTTTCGACTTGTCCTATCGCCCAAAAGCAAAACTTTCGACTCTCGGAATTGCTCCGTCTTGCTTTTTTTTTGAGTGGAACACCACCAAATCTATCACTCAAATGATCTTTACATATTTCTGTGTATTCCGTGCGATTTTGAGCAATATTTGAGAAGTTACAGTTTTTCAAATTTCTTGCAATTATCAGATTTTGGGAATTATCAGGGCTCACAGACGAAATCGAGCTGCCGAATTCTGTGAAAATGATGTTTCTATCACTTCTGAATGTTTGAAAGACTTTTTTGAACTTTCAAAAAAATTTCTCAAAAAATCACTTTTAAAGTGTGGGGTACCCCATGATGATTTTTTTTCAAAAATCGAAAATTTTTTTTTTGAAATTGTACAAAAAATATTTCAGATGATAGAGAAATGATCAAAAAAAAGTTTCCCGCTTGAAAAAATCCTGAAAAAAGAGTTTTAAAGCTCGAAAAATGCACGTTTTTGGTCAAAATTTAGTACTGAAAACATTTTGAGAGCCCATATTTTTGTTCCTATCAGGGTTATGACCGAGATATTGTTGAAATCGTATTCAACATGTTCGAAAGTACCTTTGTACAAATTTTGAGCTAATTCTCAACGCCCCTCTGAAAACACTTCCCGTCAGCTAATAAAAACGATATCGAAACATTAAAAAAACCACAGGCAGCCTATAAATTCTTTCTAAGATTCATAAGAGGGATTCGTCAACGAAAGAACTCAGAATTTTAAAGAAAAACAGAAAAACGAATTTGTCAGCATCATTTTTTATCCTCATATATCTGGCTTGAAAGAGAACAAAAAACATCAGATTACAATAAACAAGATCTAGAGCCTTCTATTAAGATTATCTAAATCCCATACTTTTGAGAAAATTTGTCTAAAACACAGTTTTTCCCGAATTCCACAATTTAGGAAGAACTTCTAAAATAAGCCATTAGAGGAAACAGAGGTTGTTGTATGAACTGGAAAGTAGTCATGTCAGTAGCCAAAATTTCACTTTTCGATGCTAAGAAGAAAAATCAGAAAAATTGGCAAAATACAAGCATTGACGGCCAAATTTGAAAATCTGATCAAAAGGTGGGCGGAGTCTAAGTCTTCTCGGTTTCGCAAGGTGCGGCACGCTGTTTCGCAGCCATGGCGCACGCTTCTGCTGGCTCCGCCTCCGTGTGTCATTGCCTGGACAAAACTAGCCAGAAACCCGTGGAAAACAGAGAAAAAACTGAACAGAAGAGGAAGAGGAAAAAAGAAAAATTGTGTCGAAAAAGACGAGTGGACTGTGTGATGCCAAAAAAGGGAGAAAAAAAGGGGAACATTGCTGAAATTCTAGCGACGCAGACATGTGGAGAAAGTCTCGGCGGCTCGCGGAGCACACGGAGTCCCCGAGAGCTCACTCTCTCTCTCTCTCTCTCTGGGCTCTGTGCTCCATTTATATTGCCATTTCCATTTCCGTAGCTCTCGGTCTCTCTTTTGGGAGAGAACTGGAAGGGAACCTAACAAATTTCGTGCTCGGTTTTTTTGGGCTCTGCTCCAATTTTTGTGCTCTGTGAGCCAGAATAACGAGAGAGAGCTCATTATTTCATCTTTTCATCTCACACGCCATTTATTGCTTTTTTATGTGATACCCAGCACGCTATAAGACCCATTATTAGACGACTTTTATTCGTATTTTTTTCGTGTTCTGTCTGCTGAAAATAGATCCGTGCCTAGATTAGATGAATTGTATTCGCGTGTCTGAGATAAAATTAAATCGCGGTCTCGCAGCGAAAAAAAACAGAAAAATAAATGGGAAATTGCTTTGAGGATATATTATTTAGCTAACGAGTTTTTGCAAGCAGGTGGAAACGAGTTTGTTGAATCTTGAATGTTTTAATGGTTGCAAACTTTACTTATGTTTCTCGCGCCAATTTTTTGTTGGAATATAAGCGGGCCCGGGGGAAGAAAAATTGCACAGGTCCCGGAACGAAGATAACTGTATTTTTTCGTTTTTAATGATTTTCGTTGATTTTTTTGTTGTTTTTCCCCAAACAAGTCGGAAAAGTAAAAATTTTTGATAGTAAAATAACTGGCAGTGACGGAAGGTCCCACAACGAAAACTACAATGAAATAAATGATTTTAGGTTACGTTAGTTTTCGTTGTTGGACCTTCAGCTGATGGTACTTCTTCTCAAAATCAACCAAAAAATCAACTACAAAACTCGAAAAATCAAACAGTAATCCCATTAGGCCATGATTTCAATTTTGCCGTTTCCAGTTCCCAAATACGAAAAAAGTTCCCACTCCTATTTTATCATTTTTCCCTCATCCTCTCAAAGTAACCAGAATCCCAAAAAAAAGCTTGTGAATAAATGAATAAATGCTAAAAATAGGTCAGAAGTGTCCAAAAATAACCCAATAAGAAAAAGGTTAGGTATCAGATTCCCACACAATCCCACTGACCAACTAGAGAATAACGTAGGAATAAGAGAAGAGCACAAAAATGATTTATTTCCGGATATACAGACTATTTAAAGAAAACGAGTGGTCCAAAGTTTATGGGAACCTGAGACAGAAGAAAGAATTAAAGTTCTGAACCTTTATCATATTATCTTCAGTTTCCCTTTTCCATTGTATCTATCAGTTTTCGTTGCCATTGCCCGGCCATTTCAAAGGAAGGCTTTTTTTTGTGGAAATAAAACCGAAACTTTCACTTTTTGGGGAACTTTAGTCTGTTTTCTCTGTTTGTCAATTACTCATGTATCTTTTTTTCGTTCCCTCCTTCATCAGTTCAGTTCTCCTTATATCGGTTTAAGTCTTCAACTGAACTGCCATTTCCAATTATGTTCTCCTGTCTTATCATGGTTAGTTTTCTTTTCTTAAAAACTTATAGACCGGGCCTATTGATTTGAAAAGATGGTACTGTACATGATTACAGTAATAAAAAATTGCGCGAAGCTATATTATGCTGGTACAAAAAAGTCGGAGCTGTGGCGAAGGAATGCCGGTGTTCGGTAGCCGAAGGTTCCGCTACCGTAACCAAAAACTTTATTTTTCAGGATTTTTTTGCTTGATATATATTTTTTTTCATCAAAAACAGTGAAAACGAGAAAAAAATCCTGAGAACAAACATGTTTTTAGGTCACTGTAGTTGTCGTTGTGAGAACTTCAGCCACGATCACTGGCATTTCCCTTCCATGACATTCAGATACACAGTCAGAAAAAAGAAATGGAAAAAAAACTTTAATTTCAAATGCAAAATTTTTCTAGAAAACATGTTTGTTACTATTTTTTCTCCCATATGACTCTTTGCTCCAAACAAACAAGACTTCTCTCTTTCATTTTCCATCATTTCTCATGAGTCAAACCTAACTGACACATGGTCTTCTTTTTAACACATTTTTAACACTTTAAATTATTGTTCTGACTAATAAAATCGGAGTCGTTGGAAGTCCCACAACGACAACTACAGTAACCTAATTGTATATTTTCCCGTATTTTTCTCGTTTATTACTACTTTTCGCCAAGTTTTTTGTTATTTTTTCAACATTAGTCGGAAATTAACAACTTTTGCTAAACAAAAAAAAATGACTGAAAACTCACGATAATCGAGATAATCAAACCGGAACATAAAAATAGTTTTAGGTTACGGTAGTTTTCGTTTCTGGATTCTCGGCCATAGCCGCCGACGGTTCTCTTCAACAGTTTTGATTTTTGTGCCCAAGTATCATAGCAGGCTTTTTGAATTTATTGATTTAGCTTCTGATTAATACAGTAACCTTTGGAATCTCTGAAAACTGGATATAAGGAACTTGAGAAATTTGAAAAACCCTTATAAGACCATATATCACTTAATCTTTATTCCACTTTCCAATCACTTGTTCCCTATCAAGTCCTCCAATTCATAAATCACTCCATTACCCATTCTCTTCTTTTTCTTTTTCCTATTCTTAAAAATTCCTCTTCTCCATTGTCATCAATTGGAATAAGTGGAAAAATTGGGAAAAAATCTGCAGTGGAAGAAAAAAAAGAGATATATATTCGCGGCTCCATTATTACACCTATTCTCTTTTCAACCACAGTTGAGAAGAAAAAAAAAGAGAATCTGTTCTTCTGGATGCCAATTGCTCTTGGAGGAGCTTTTGTTCTTGTCAAGATTGCAAGTTTCATGACTCATTTGACCGCCTATTTAATAGGTGAGAGATTAGAAAAGAGGAAAGGAGAGGGATAGATTCCAAGGAAGTTTCCAATGAGTCTCGAATGCTTAGGCTAGACATGTTTTCAGCGTCCTAGCCTCGAATATTGTATTGTTCGGTTCTTGGGCTGGGGGAACTTATTTTCCATGAAATCATAGTCTAGAGTATTTCGGGAAACTAAATCTAGAATGGCAACGTTGCGATCTTATTCTATTCACTGTTGGTATGAGGTCAGTTGTTTCCGTTCAGAAGCTTGTGAGATATCGATACATAAAACCCTTAAAAATGAATTGCGAGGATTGCAGTGATACCTACCGTAATCTTTGTTTAGTGAAATTCATTTAAGAAATTAACGGAAACGTTTCGAAAGATTGTTTCACATTTAATTCGGATCTCGATTTGGAATCATTCAATTACAATTTATTCTACTTTTCGAGTTGTGAATTAGCAACTCTTCCAATCAAACCGAAGATGTCAGGGATTCCGACTACCAACTTTCAGGCATTTTTTCACTGTCAAATTCCGACATTTAACAAAAAACAAGAATTGGAAAATTACCTTATTTCATCTGACAGAAGCCCACTCAAACTGTCAACTTTGAGCTCAATTATCTCGGTTCCTGTGAAAGGCGCCAAAAAAGTGTCAACTGAAAAAATATTGGTGATATTTTGATAAATATTTCATCAGTTGACAAATTTTTGATATCTTTCATAGGAATCGAGATAATTCAGCTCAAAGTTGATGGTTTGGGTGGGCATCAAGTAGTGAAGTACGGTAATTTTAAAAGTCTTGGTTTTTGTAAAGTGCTTGTATTAAAATGGGCCCAAATGACAAATGTATATACCAAAAACTTTTTTAGGGGATTTGAAATGTAGAAACTGATTAAATTGTCTCTGAAGTCTGTCCAAATTAGTACCGAAAAAGTCAATTTTCAGTAATATTTTACAAAAAAAGGAGGTCATGGAAATCTAGTTTTGAATAAATTTCAAAAGGATTTTGCATTTATCAGGGTTCAAATTTTATATTATTTTCCTTTATTATGTTAGTAGGCTTAGAGGCTCAAAATCAAAATATACAGTAACCCACAATAATTCGAAATATGACGCCATTTTCTAGCTCTCGAGACATGATTAATTGCACTAAAGTTTTAAAGAGGACTTTCAAAATATCTATCCTCTTCAGTGTCTCTTTTCTAGCTCTTCTTTCATTGCTCTAATTCTCAGAAAGCTGATATTATTTTTATTTTCGTTCGTCTGTGTTTTTCGGAAGCACCGTTGCCCGGGGCAACTTGTTGAAAACCAACAGATATCTCTCTCTCTCTTTTGCTCACATGGTTTTTGCAGTTTTCTTTCCTCATTCCAGAGTGACCAATCAGACTCCTTTCTATTAAATTCTTATGGGGGACTCTCATGATTATCTTTTTGGTGAGAAAGTGCAAAAAATACTGATCTTACGAGAGTTTGTTAATCCTTTTGCAAATCTAATGTCATGTGTTCATCTCGTTGCAGTTTGATTTCTGATAGGAAGGAGACAACATTAATGTTAGTGACCTACTGGATTTCACAGATTATGCTTCAAGATAAAGCGATTCTTAGTCTCATAGAAAAGGCTAATAAGGAAATCTTATTTTTAATTGAATTTAATCAAAATTAGGAAAAGTTCCTCTATCAAGAAGAATCTCGTTTAAACGATTGTAGTTTGTGTTAATTTTCAGTTGGAAGAGGGTCCTAATTAGTCTAATTGAAACAATACCATCCCAGCATTCATTGAATTTCGTCATCTACAGTAACCCTTCTCTTGGATACTTTTAAAATCCCTTCCTTTCATTTTTTTTTCAATCCCTATTGTTTTCGCGTTTCCAAGGTGGGACCCCGATCGGTGCATGTTCATCTTGCACACACTTTTTGAGAAATTACACTGGCTTCTTCTTCTTTCTTCTTCTTCAATTTTTTGAAACGATGGGAGAAGGATAGAGAGATCATGACTTGTCTCCCGACCCGACTCTCTATCTTCTGTTCTAGAAAAAAGATTCCAAGATGTTTTCTATTTTTTCTTCTTCTCTTTTCTACTCTTCTGAACTCTTTTCGAGTTGTGATGAAATATATAGGTCATGACTGATTGACGTAGTTCCTTAGATTCGAGTCAAGATGGATCACCTGACGCAGAAAAAAAAATCGAAACTTTGAATTGTTGATTTGGAATGAATGGAGGAGGAGGATGTGATCCAGAAAAAGAACCCCAACTGTTAAGTTTCCAGAAGATACGGATTTTGAAACAATGAGGAGCAGTATTCCGTTCAAGTAGAAACTTGACAGATACCAAGACCTTGTACAAGAATACTGCGATCTTACAGTATCCTCAGAAATATATAAGACTCTACAAAACAGTTCAAAAGTCACCTAGATCCTCACAGGTGCTTTTTGTTTCTCTCTTTTATCGCTACCACCAACAAATCACTCAAAAACACATAATATCATTTATATTCTCCACTGTCTTCTACTTCTTCTCCTTCTTCTCTTCTTGCACTGATCTGATTTCAGATCAGTAGAGATTGAGAGGAATAGACGATCAGACAGAGAATCAACGATCAATGTTTTCTCGGTGACCAGATAGAAAAAAGAGGAGCAAAAGAGCAAGTGAGAAAGTGATGGAAAAGACCGAACTATACAGAAAAGTAGTAGTTCCAAGACACAGCGATTTCTGAACTTTGAAGTTTTTATTGACACAAAGAATACTATACTGTTTCAAAGAATGTACAACACATAGTTGCGTACGTTCTAGTGTACATAAAGAGTGGATGAACCAAAACCACGTGGCAAAAAGGGATTCTGAAATTCGCAGTTTCCAGCGATTCCCAAGTAATCTGTCAAAAAAAAACTCAAAATAGGTCAGGGTTCAAAATAGTTTTATTTATTTCTGTATTACGTGCTTCATTGCATTTTGGACTTCTTGCAGGATATATCGCGAAAAAAAGAATTGCACAAATATTTGGAGTGACCTCTATATACTTGATTTGAGATGCCGGAAAAACGAGTATAGTGTATTTTGTTTCTCTCTATTCAAAAGTCACACTTTTCCAAGTGGATAACCACGGCGGAAATTAGAAAAAAGGACGACGAACGGAGAGTGGAATCTAGCGAAACAGAACACAATAAGCGGCCTGATCTGAATGATTTTTTTCAAAGATTTTCCGAGAAGGCTATCATTCTGATCTTTGAGATTAGCTACCGTATTTATCCGAAGGCACTAATTGATTTACTTTCACTGTAAACACTCTAATGTTGTGCTCATATATCTCGGTTCCGGTGAAAGATTTAAAAAAGTAGACAACTAACAAAAAATTTCTGTTGTTATGATGAACATTTTGTCAGTTGGCCACTTCTTGATATCTTTCCCAGGAACGGAGATATATGAGCTCAAAGTGCAAGTATAGTGTTCCCTTCAATCTAGAGTGTTCACGGTCCTACTAGGTTCGGTCCTGCCAATATGTGATTATCAATAAGGCCGACTTTAAAAGTCCAGATAAACTTTGTTCTGTTTTTAGACACAGATTTCAATCGAAAATCGTGAAACCTTTTCTGCAACATGTCATTAGCATAGTTGTCTAGATTGTCAGTTTCAGAACAATTACATAAGTTTCTCAGAAGCGCCTAACTAGTTCCTAGTTCCATTATTACTAGTATCCCGTATTGTTTCCGTGTTTCTCACAAAGAGTGCTCTAACCTATTTCCGATCTTTCGAGCGTTTCACGTAGCTAGGTTGTGTTTTCAGGGCCCTTATAGTTAGCTGAAAACATTGTTACCTAGTAGTTCTTTCTACCGGTGTGCCACGTGCCCCTCCCAATTTACACATCTTCTCTGTGTTGCCTCCCGAGGTGAAGCACAGAAACCAAACGGAAAAAATGAGAAAAACAAACTCCGCCCATATTTTTTTCTGGCGGGACCCATTGGCACTGAGAGCACCTGCTGATAAACCAGTATTCTATTCCAGGACTAACTGAGCTCTTGAACTTAAATTCTCAACAGAAATTGAGAACAGATGTACTGAACTAAAAATGTCGGCTATGGCAGTTCTCTATTCCGTCTGCCACTTTCATGGTGGATGGAACCGCAGAAAATCAGCACCGGTAAGTGCGATGCTCCAATTTGGAGGATGATCTCTATTTTTTCTCTAAATAGTTCTGGTAAAAATTCCCCTAGTCCTCATCTACTCATTCCTTCCCTTTCTCTTCAGAAACCCTGCAAAAGTTTTCCAAAATTTTCGTGGAAGAGCTTGCCAAAAGTTCGTCCCGCGGACTAGTTTGCGAGGTGTACTCCTCTCGGAAAAGAAAAAAGATCATCTTTGCGCTTCCTTTCCTTCCTTTGTTGACCTTCTATCGCCGAACTTTTATTGATTTTTGTCCTTACTACTTTTTTTTTTTGGAAAATCACTGTCCTATTTGATGGAATGCTCCTGTTTCGCGGTGCGTTTGAAACTAGCATATGAATAAAAAACAAGGTCAATTAATAAGGAATATTGAGAAATCGGGTGTAAAATAGTATTCAAATGCTTCAAAAAAATGGAAGAAAAAAGTTGAATAAACATTGCGCCTTAAAATATTATTTTTTGGGCGAGATTCGAATCTAGATTCGGGTCTAAGAAATAGCTACACAGGGCGAGTGTTAGTCACGTGCATTGCAAAATCACCTGAGTTTTTGACGGAAATGAACTGTCAGATAGTCCTTTGTATCAACTCTAATGAACAATTAATTGTGCATAATTAATGAAGAATTAACATAAAACATTTACATATTTCCACAACAAAAAAATTTGTTATTATTCTGTCAGCTTGTATTATGTGTTCCAATATGTCTCAATCTCCGTCTTAAATGTCCCTGTCCAATCCGTCTGAATTGTCTCTACGTTTCTTAATTTTATGTATTCACTAACAACGATTCAGAAGTCTCTTGTCACGTCATCTCAAACGCCATCATCATCATCCGATTCATCGTCGTCTATACTTGACCGGATGAGCCGAATAAACTTGAAGAAGTCGTCGGCGGCGACGACTCCGACAAGTCCGCATTGCCCGTCTCCTAGATTAATAAGCCTACCGAGATGCGCTTCTTCTTCTATTGATCGAAAGGTAACAGAGGCTTGAAGATCTAACAAACTATATGTTCTATGTGGGAGAGTGAATTGATGTGGGGAAGGGAGATGCTATACTGTACTCTACTGTTCTCTATCTAAACTTCACAAGACCCGCATTCTCAAAAGCAATTAATTATCCTTCAGGATCAAGGATCCCCGATGGCAAGCCCCTCAACTCCTCTCTACCCAAAACACAGTGATAGTCTTCATTCATTATCCGGACATGATCACTCAGGAGTGGGGACAAGTGACAAAGAACCACCGAAGTTCAAATACAAGATGATCATGGTTCATCTACCGTTCGATCAGCATTCAAGAGTAGAAGTGGGTTATAGCCCGACTTAACTAATCCTAACTACATAATGATCTCAGGTTCGACCTGGTGAGACAGCTCGAGATGCTATTTCAAAATTACTCAAAAAACGGAACATTACCCCTCAATTGTGCCAAGTGAATACTTCTCCTGATTCCAAAACAGAGGCCATTGATTTATCGGTGAGTAGGAATACTTAGTGAATTGTAAGAAAAGGTAGGAGTGAAATTGGGAGACTAGTTCCCAAAAGTAGTGGACGCGGGCTACAACATGCCGTTACTAGGGAAACCAACCACAAAAAAACCAATTTTCTCTCAATTGCAGAAGACGATGGAGGAGATTGCTTTACATTTGCCGGATAACGAGTTATGGGTTCATTCCGAGTATCTCAACACAGTTTCCTCTATAAAACATGCGATTGTTCGGAGAACATTTATTCCCCCAAAGTCATGTGATGTGTGCAACAATCCTATATGGATGATGGGGTTTCGATGTGAATTCTGTCAGTTCAAATTCCACCAACGATGCTCTTCATTCGCTCCTCTCTACTGTGACTTGCTACAATCCGTGCCGAAAAATGAAGATGTACGTTTTAAGCTTCATTTTGATGACAAAATTTTACTTTTCAGCTCGTGAAGCAGCTCGTTGGCATTGCATCAGAAAATGACGGCCCCGACAGGTCGGTCGCTGAAATTGTATTAGCCGGACTGGCACCGACATACGGACAAAGTCCAGCAGCAACACCAGACAGTTCCCATCCAGATTTAACGAGTATCAAAAGAACGGGTGGTGTCAAGAGACACCCATTGGCAGTATCTCCACAAGCAGAAACAGCACAATTGTCACCGGCAGGACCGTATCCACGAGATCGTAGCTCATCAGCTCCAAATATCAACGCTATCAATGATGAGGCTACTGTACAACATAATGTAATTGGACTGTGTTTTAGCAGCTTTTAAATCAGGTGTTTTCAGCAACGCATTCTTGATGCTTTGGAAGCAAAACGGCTGGAAGAGGAGTCAAAGGATAAGACAGGATCGTTGCTATCTACCCAAGCACGTCGACCACATTGCTACAGTGGACACATTCTTCCAGGTAACAACTCTAACTACACTCGCTTAATACTGACATATACTAACATTTTTGGTTCTTCAGGTTCTCGTATGAACCGCCTGCACCCTCTAGTCGACTGCACTCCTCTTGGTTCAAACTCACCTTCATCCACGTGCTCATCACCGCCTGGAGGTCTCATGGGCCCAACACTTCTCGGGCAATCGAGTAGTGTTTCAGGATCCACAACGTCTTCTCTCGTCGCCGCTCATCTCCACACTCTGCCGCTGACGCCGCCACAATCGGCGCCTCCTCAGAAAGTATGAATTTTGTTTAAGAACAAACGTTTTGGAAGAAAAGGTAGAATTTTCAGATATCTCCTGGATTCTTCCGAAATCGCAGCCGGTCACCTGGAGAGCGTATTGAAGCACAAAGGCCACGCCCACCACAAAAACCACAACACGAGGACTGGGAAATATTGCCGAATGAGTTCGTGATACACTACAAAGTGGGATCTGGTTCTTTTGGTACCGTGTATCGAGGAGAGTTCTTTGGAACTGTTGCCATCAAGAAATTGAATGTCGTGGATCCGACGCCTTCGCAAATGGCTGCGTTCAAAAATGAAGTGGCTGTGCTAAAAAAGACACGACATTTGAATGTTCTTCTCTTCATGGGATGGGTCCGAGAACCAGAAATTGCTATCATCACACAATGGTGCGAGGGATCGAGTCTCTACAGACATATTCATGTTCAAGAACCACGAGTGGAGTTCGAGATGAGCGCCGTCATTGATATTCTCAAGCAGGTGTCTCTTGGAATGAACTATTTGCATTCAAAGAACATTATTCATCGGTAAGCCTCGAAAGTATACATTTTCCTTCGAAAAATAATATTTTTCAGTGATTTGAAAACCAATAACATCTTCCTTATGGACGACATGTCAACTGTCAAAATAGGAGACTTCGGATTGGCAACAGTAAAAACGAAATGGACTGTAAATGGAGGTCAACAACAACAGCAACCAACGGGTAGTATACTGTGGATGGCACCCGAAGTGATTCGAATGCAAGACGACAATCCGTACACTCCACAATCAGATGTCTACTCATTTGGAGTTTGCATGTACGAAATTCTCTCTTCACACCTTCCGTATTCCAATATCAATAACCGAGATCAGATACTTTTCATGGTTGGAAGAGGCTATTTGAAGCCTGATCGCTCGAAAATCCGTACAGATACCCCAAAGAGCTTGATGAAGTTATATGACAACTGCATTATGTTTGACAGAAATGAGCGGCCAGTTTTCGGAGAAGTGAGTTTTGAATAAACCGAATACTGGTTACATATTAAATGTCTTTTTCAGGTTCTCGAACGTCTCCGAGACATCATCCTTCCAAAACTAACTCGCTCTCAATCAGCGCCAAATGTTCTTCACTACGATTCTCAATATTCTGTGATGGATGCTGTTATGAGGAGTCAAATGGTTTCTTCATCATATATTCCGCCATCGACTGCAAAGACTCCACAATCTGCTGCGGCAGCAGCAGCTGCAAACAAGAAGGCCTATTACAACGTGTACGGTCTTATATAGATATTTTATGACTATATATGGAATTCAATCGAGTGGAATATTCTCAACTTCGATTTATTTTTCTTTTTTCTTTTTCAAACGATTTCCTGTTTTTTTTTCCTGTGTGTACACTAACCAAAAAAAGCTTCATCGAAGATTAATATTGCCAAATCGTTCTTACTAATTCCCACTTTCCGTCACATATATTTTTGCATCCTGTTCTATTATTCATCGTTACCCAGTCAAATTATTATTCTTTAACCGATATTCACCAAAGATCCGAGTATCCTTTTTCCACCCCTGTCTAAGTCCTCAAAGCGTTCCCGCATGTGTAAATGTGATTATTTTCATATTACGTCTCAAAACCGGTAGTTTCTTTTTTTTTTAGAGATTCTGAATGTGTCTTTTGAAATTTTCAAAACTTTTGAACTTTTTCAAGCTATTCCTGAATCCCATCCCATCCCCAAATCAAAACTGCATCCCAAAGATTATCCTTCTGTGTGTATAGAATTATGTAGAATCATTTCAAATTTTAGACTTTTTTCTCTTCTTCCTCTTAAAGTTGAAATGTATCATTCCCCATTCTTTTTCCGAACCGGGTTATTGAGTCATTGAATTCGTTTTTTTTTCCACCAAAAAGTGATTGAAGATATAAAAATTTTCATTTGAAACCGTTCTGTTATGACACAATGTTGTAAAATTTCAGATCATACTTTTAGAGAAATGTGGCAAATGCAAACACTAGTGTTTATTAAGATGACAGAAGAATGGGAACAACTTCATTTGGAACTGAAGAAGTTGCCACAAGGCGTTGAAAGCGTTCCACAGTACTTGAGACATTTAAACAAAATGTTTGCCGCTGATTTCGAAACTTCGATGTCTAAAAGACTAGATGTTAAATTCTGGAACAAACTGAAATCGATGATGAACGAAATGCGAAAAGCATCCGAAAAGGATAAAGTCGTCGATTTGAATGTTCAGAATCTCGCACTAGGATTCCTCACAGATCTTTCGCTCCTTGTTCATTCCAACTATGAAATTCCGAATTTCGGAGAAGATATTTCCTCACAATTGACATGGACGCCATGTACTTATGGGAAAAGAAAACCAGTGAAATCTAAAACGCACTGTAGAGTTTTCATAGCTTACATTTTGTTGAGAATGGGTGATCTGATAAGATATAAGGTAAATATTCAGTCGAAAGATGGAGCATACAAAATAGAGTTATAGGAAATTTACCCGAAGGCAAAAGAGTATTACGAGCAATCGTGTAGAATTAATCCAGCAGATGGAGCAGTGTGGAATCAGTTAGGATTGATTTCCGTAATGAGGTGAGAACATCTTCCTAAAAAATGCTAGCAAGAAGAAATCGAAGATTTGTTTCAGTGCCAAGCTCCTAGAAAGTACATATTTCCACACACGAGCACTCCACGCTACACTCGAATTCCCAGCCGCATCTGGAAGTTTGACTTCAATTTTCAAAAAGTTTGCGAATCGAGGTAATCCATCAAGCATCATTTATTTTTTTTTGAAGACAGTAACATTTCAGATATCTCGAAACCAATGCCAATCAACGAACTTTATCTCGCGTGCCTTGCCAAAATTCATTTTGTAAGTGTTTTGAGATTCAACCTGATTTTTAACAATTCAACTTTCAGCTATTGGAAATCGAAAATTCTAAGGACAATCTGCAAAAGATCAGTGAGAAAGCAGCAATTTCGAAAGAGATGCTGATACCACTTATGTCGGTTTATGAGCATTTAGGTAACTATTTGAAACTAGCTAACCATGCTAAGTAGTTTATTTACAGAATATGGAACTGAAATTGAACAACGGGCTGTTCAATACGTCACCACTCTTTGGCAGAATTCGTACGAAATTCTTTTGAAAACTATGGTGGATGATGATGAACATCGACCAGAGTATTTGCATCTCCTCGCATTTTATCACAGTGCTCCAAAACTTTTGGAAAACTCTGACGACTCGAAGTGTCTGAAAAAATTTGGGACCTCTCGGAAACACTGAAGGATTGCTTGGAATTGGATCCCGAACCTTCAAACGACGTCATCCCGGATCCCGATGGATTCAGATATTTCAAGTGTCTTGAAAAACATCAATACCCAATCAAAAAAAGTTACCTGATAAGAATCTTGCAAGGAAATTATCTTGAAGAATCATTGCAAGACGAGTCTTCAGAATTTGATACTTCTACTACGACGAGTACTTCGTCTCCTACAAAGTCTCCTAGGAAGGCTCCACGTGTCCCGAAACCAGAATCTTCAGATGAAGAGTGTTTGCAACGAGGTCGTCGACGTGGCAGAGCAGTCTTGAATGAATCAGTGGATTCGGATGAAGAGGATTTCTAAATCATTTATGTTGATACTCTTATGTGATTCACCTCTGTTTTGTGATAATAATTTGAGGATTTGAATGAATCATAACAATTACCAAATTTCAAAATTTTATCACTTTAAACAAAAAATAAGATTAAGGACACTTTGGTGAATTGAGGGATATGTGGAGTTGAGGGAATAGAAGTTTAATGAAAATCATAGAAGTTTTAAAATTCAGAAAATCACAAGAAATTAATTCAGAAAAATAGAAGTTTAGACGATGTGGACACCCATGTTCAACGCGTAGATCTGAGAATGTTCAGAATTAAAAAAAGAAAATTAAAAAAAGACTTACCTTGGCCCATTTGATAAGAGAAGGAACAGCTCGAGTGTGTCGTCTGTGTACCGCCCGTTTCTTCGTTGGTTCGCATTCCCAGACGCCTTGAACCGTGAAAAGAGTGACTTGTTTCACTTTCGTCTTCTCCACGTATGACTTCAGAAGAGCATGAGCAATTTCGATGGTTTCAGCGTAGATCAGGTTGATTCTGTCAGCTCCGTTCCCGACGATGATTCCATCAATTGATCCTGAGGATTTGGCAAGAAGGATAGTGGATGAGGAAGCGAGAAGAAGAGTGAGATAGGCATCACGAGAGAATCCGCAGACTGTTGAGTCAAAGTCAGCGACAAGGTCAAAGTCAGCTTTAGCGTATGGAGTCACTTTTTCTGGAAATAATTTTTTTGTAAAGATTTCTCAAAACACCATTTCTTTTCAGATTACTGATTTCAGGTTTTCAAAATAAATAGACTCAAATGATGACTTGCCTATGAACAAAGTTACAGGAGGCCAAAAATATCGGCAAATAGTTCAAAACTTTTGGGGTCATTATGGGTTCAAAGCATTTTAGGGGCACAAAATACTCAAGTCGGGAGTACGAGATATCCACAAAAATTCGAATTTTGTGCCCCCGAATTTTGGATTTTGTACCTCCAAATCACTTTATACCCCGAATTGTTGTACCCTCCGAACTACGTGCCAAAAGGATCGACCGCGTAGCTCGGGCGGCTATTGGTTTGTAAATTTGTTCATAGACAAGATAAAAATTTCCAATTAGTATTATTTTGTAATACTCGTCAAGTATAATCACATCTGTTTTAGTCGATATTTATTCTAAAGAAAACTATGAGATGGATTTTTTTCTCCCTTCTAGTTCATGTTACTCACGAGAAGATGGAAGGAGAGTTGGAAGAAGCTTGGCGACGTCGTAGGTTCCCTGGATGTACACGTTTCTATCAGTGACAATGAATCCAGCATCGTCTCTCCAGGAATCAGTTAACTGAAAATCACTCATAATTCCTGATTTTCAATTAAAACTGATTTACCTCAAAAGAGTCGATGGTGACATTCTTCTTGAGATCCAAATTGTAGGTTCCCAAAGAGTGAGTTGAGAGGATATCAGTCATATGGCACTCAGCGTGTCTTCCATCTGGAACTGTGTGGAATTGCTGAGCAATCGGAAGTAGGCGGCGATTCTCTTTTACTTTCTGAAAAATTTTGAATTTATAAGGTTCAACAGCACCCACACTACTCGATAAATTCTTCTCACATTTTACCTACCTCAATGGTGATAAGCTTAAGTTGAAGTTCATCTTCTGGCTTCTTCTCTACGATAATATCCTTTCCAAGAATGCTGGAATCGAGTTCTTGGACAGCGGCGTAGGCAAGGGATGGCGTGTATTTGATGATGGTTTCCCGAGCAAGAGTTGCTCCAGAAGCATTTTTGACAAAGGCGACACTAGCCTCTGGAAGCTTTGTGGTGTCCAATTTGTTGAGTTTAGCAAGTTCCACTGACATTTCTGGAAAAAGGAAACTCTGATGAGGATCACAAAGAAACAAAGCCAATGGTTAGAAGCTCAACCGAGAAACAGAGAGAATTGAAAAAAATAGGTTATCAAATTCAATAATTACCATGAAACCTGTAATAGAAGGGGCCCCTATTTTTTTACTTTGAGCCAATTTTCCTCGGTTCTTGTCAGAGATATAAAAAAGTTGTCCACTAATGAAATATTTATTATAATATCAAAAACATTTCATCTGTTGGCACATTTTTGATATCTTTCATACAGACCGAAATAATTGAGCTCAAATTTGAGGGTGTGAGGGCCCTTCTATTACAGATTTTACGGAAGCCGCTTCCTGTACAAAGTACACCCTCCTCTTTGCAATTTAAAATCTGTACAATCTCCGAATCTCTACATTGAAAAAGGTGATAAAAGGAGGAGAAGAAAGTGACAAGAAACACGAGAGGACCGGATAAAAGAAGGAGACAAATGAGATAAATGGGCGGGCGAGCGACAGTCAGATGCGAGAATATTCTACAGAAAAAGTTTCCGAAATGAAGAAGACGTGAAAAGAGAATAAATTCAGTAGTATGGGAGGCAATAGGATTTGATAAAAAGTGCGGCGAGGATACCGTTGATGGAATTCGGAAGAGACAAGAAGAGAAGAAGAAGGAGACGTTACGTAGTGGCGAACTTTTAGAAGTTCAACATTTGTATCTTTATCTCTGATCGGAAAGGGTTTCGAGATTCGTTAAACACCGTTAAACCTGTAATAGAAGGGTCCCTTATTGTTCAACTTTGAGCAAATTTTTCTTGGTTTCTACAAATGATATCGACAAGTTGTCAATTGGAAAAAGCTTTACTATACTATGCCCAACATTTCATCAGTTGGAAAAACTTTGATTACTTTTACAGGAATTGAGATAATTGAACTCAAAGTTGAAGGTTTGGATGGGCTTCCATTAGAAGAAATACGGTATGTGTGGTCTAGATTCATTCAAAACGTATTATCAGATAATTTGGAAAACATTAAAACCTATTTTTTCAGAATTTTATATTCGGGTTATCTAGAAAATCTACTATTGACATATAAGAAGGATTTTCAAAGATCCTATTCTCCAAGAAATTCTTCAGAACCGACTATTGAATGATTTTTTAAATAATTAGCTCGAAATTTTTCCTTTTTCTTTATATTTCAAAATATTTCACAAAAAAAAGGTAAAAAAAGAAACATTGTATAGAAAACTGCAGAAGAGTGGGAGAAGACGTAGGAAGAGTAAAAATAATTGGTCTCGATTTTAGGATGGGAGGATTAACCGACCTCCCAAACTTGGGGACTTCATCAAGGCCATTGCGGTAAATTTGAGAAAAATAGAGACTTAATTTAGAGGAAGACGTTTTTTGAGGATTTTGGGTTGTAAAACTGGGTGGTCCCCGGTGGTTTTAACCCGGATTCCGGAAGTTGGAAGTCTATTCGTTGAATTTTCATCTTGGAAAGTGACGAACAGGGGGCAAGAATCAGGGAAAATCATCCAGAATGTTCTGGAAACCAGCTTTCCAAAAGTCCTAAGTTTTAACCCATTACTCATCTTTTTTTCTCTGTCCAATCCAATCATTCAAAACAGGAAACTGGAAAAAGGTTTGTTGCCACAAATCTGCCGAATAAGAATGTTTCCATTCTCTTCCTCTGACATAATCAAGTTTATCACCCATCATCATCCAATCCAACAGCATCATCATGCGGCGGTCCTCTTTCGATTCTTTATCACTGTGTTCGTCAGACACTTGTCATTTGTATTCTTCTCCGTATCTATTATGTGCGCGTGTGTACTTAAATCTGTTCTCTCACTCAAAGGGATGGCAGGATGGATGATCCATTGGAACTGGATGGAGAATAGAAAATACAGAAATGGTGTTGCTAATTTAAATTTAAAATAATCGGGTTATGAGCAATAACTGTTCTAAATGAGCCATTTCGAGTTTACATTCCCTACAGTTTCAGACTAAACAAATTATTTCCGTTAGGCTTGATAATTCCAATTGTAACAAGCCACCCAATTTATTCAAAAGTCCAAAAGAAATCCAATAACTCACAAAAAAAAGGAGGGCGAATTTAATGGCAAAGTGAAGTAAAAAGAGAAGAATAGAGGTGGAAAAAGGAGAAAACAAGTAGAAATGTATAGTAATTGTGGTAAGCGTTTGGTAAACTAATTAAATTGATAGCATTCAAAACATTCTTCAGATGGCAAATGTAACAAAAAAGACTGGGCGGAAGATAGGAAAGGGGCGTAGTCTTTCAGGCTAACATGGTTTTTTTTGAAGTGATACGATTAGGTATCTCCTAGTTTACTGGATGCTTAGGATTCCTAGGTACTTGTAAAGAATTTCAAAGAATTGGCAATTGAAAGATTAAACCAGACAAGATTTGAATTGGTTAGAAGATGTCAAGAGTCTGTTCGGGACGATCAAATGTTCAAATAATGACGTTTATTGGTCATATAAGCAATCGGAAGTTCTTGAGTTTTCCGAAGGTCGTCAGTGAAATTGGAAATATCGAAAATTAGGGATATGGGAAATTAATCTATATTAATCTAAAAAAGTCGGGCAAAAATGCCGATAATTTTAAACATATCAAGAGAGATGGCCTAAAAGCGTACGAACGGCGGCTGAAATTCTAAATTCACTGAAACTTGCGTCTTCTTCAATTAAATTTAATAAAATTTGTAAAAAAAATAAAGGCAATCATTAGCAATCGGACCACAATGGAAAAATTATATTTTCTGATAAAAATATTTTTATAAAGCTTTTTTTTTGGTTTTATGATTTTTCGAAACTTTTCAAGAACCTTTAACGAAAAAACATTGGTTTTTTTTCATTATGGTCAGATTACTATTGTTTGCCTCTCATAATCTTTGTCAGAAAAATTTTCCATTCGCTTAAAAACGCAAGTTACAGCCAATTATTTAATCGTCAACCTCCCGTTATACGCTTTACGGCAACCCTTCCTTACCTGAATTCAGTAATGACTGCAAAGACCATTTCTAGCAAAAAATAGGTAAGGAAATTTCAGACGACACTAAACAAATGACGAAAATTGACAAAAGCCATTAACATACATATGTGGAGACTATTTTTTTTATTCCTGGGACTAGCTTTATGAGTTTTAAAAAAATTTATTATTGTTATATCTTTAACGATTTTGAGGCTCTGCCATTCCAAATTCGAACGCACCGACCATAAATTTCAAAGTTTGCAAACTCTCTAAATCTTTTTGTTTATACTTTGTGAAGACCAGTCATAGTCCACTGTACTCTCATACAGGTACATCAATGATTAATTGCGGTCCAGTATTTTAAAGACCACCGAACAAAGGTTTGCTATCCCCAATCAACAGAACAATCAACAAAAAATGAAATCAGCTGACCAGTAGTCGTTCAAAAAAAAACCAAAAAGGAGGTACTTTTGTCAATATGTCCGTCATTGACAAAACGCCTACCACAATCGGCAAAACCTGCTGACGTCCGAGTATACAGATGGGCGAGGAAAAAAGAGAAGAAATTGTTCGCTCTATCCTGGCCCTGTCTTCCCACGTCTTCTGTTTTTTCTTCTCAATGCATACTTCAGAATAGAAACATATAGAAGAGGTACACTCCGCCATGGAAACCGGCTGATTCTTTTTCATCTCGGGGCTTTTTGGAACAACTGGTTTTCGGAGGTGACGGTGGAGAGGGTAGAGGGATCGGAGGTGGAAATGGGATTGAACGGAACGCGAAGAATTGGACAGAAGGACTGGATCCGGTCATCCAATCACCTTTTCGCGCTTTTCAATGTGAATAAAAAGAGAGGAAAATGAAATAAAGAAGAGCTAGATGATTAGAGATCAAAACAGTTATAACAATAATGAAAAAGAAGTGGTTCTGAATAGAAAAGAGGATCAGAAACGAAAATAGAGAAAGACTTAGATTTCATGGTTTTGTACGGCATCGGTTGTTATTGTATTTTAAATGCTTTTGATTTCTATGACACCAGAGAACTAGCGTACTTTGTCGTTATTTTGGGCAATATGCGTTTTCCATACTCCTTTAAGGTGGAGGGATACGAAAAAAAACGACTTCAAATTTTGTTCATATAAGCCTCTCGACGAAAATTTGATCTTGTGTGGCGAGTATTGGAAGTGCGGCCCTGCTACCGACTGACAAGCTGGCGTGAACCATGCTGGCAAAGCTGGAACGTTCTTCCAAATCTCCTGTCCCACCTCCTTTAACAGATTTCTACGTATCTTAAAAAATGAATAGATCATCAGAAAAACAGTTCTCGTCAGTCCGATGATTTCCAATTCAATTCAGGTGAGTTGAATCAAATCAGTACATCGTTACGTCGTAGATCTCAAATCACGAAAAGATGAATCATGTGAGTGAAAAGGAAGTGAACAATTTAGATTTCCGGATCGTTTAGAAAAGTCTGAACGTTTGCTGTTTGTGTTAAAAATCCAAGGCATGATACTCATGTTGAATTGCCGTAGTCCATCTAATATACTAGTATCCAATACCATTACTTTGATGACAATTAATCTAGGTTGGAGACAACAAAACAATAGGCAAATGAGGCTTGCTATAATCACGAGGGTTTTTAACTGACAATTTTGGAAAGCTCTAACAGGCACCAGAAATTCAAAATTACTGAAAATCTGAAATTCTGATTCCAAACAATTTCAAAAATAATTCAGAAAATCCAGACCCCGGTAATCTTTTATAGAAATTTTTGGAAATAAAATAAATCCTAGAAATACAATAATCTAAAAAATCACTAGAATTTCAGAATTTACCGAACTTTCTAGAAATTCAGAAGTTCCTAAAAATTCAGAAAATCAGAAATTCCGATTTCGAAAAATTCCTGGCGAATGATATATGCTTATCTTAAACAGTGGAATTTTGTGGTTACTGTAGTTTCAGCTCTCCGCAATATTCTTCAACCTAATCTGATTTCTGATAAGAGATGGGTCGTCCGGTTAAATGATATCTTCCCTTTTCTCCACATCTTTTCTCAAGATATCTCTTTTTCCTGCAGACACAATGCCATAGAAGAAATTGCCGAATTGAGTGAAAAGGGATACATCAGAAGGAGCCACGTCACAGAAACATGCAGTGTGATCTCACACTGATAACCTTATCCGAAAAGAAAGGATACCGAAAAACTGAGAGATTGGGCATAGAGAATGTACTAACATACAAGACAAGGTCATCACTTTTGCGGCGAAGATTGGCGTCGGTGGGGGTTGGAAAAGGAAATCGTAAAGTTTCTGAATGTGGAAAAGTTTTGAATAGAGAAAGAGAGTGAGAAGAAAATGGGAATTGAATTAAAATTGAGGTAAAAGTGAAAGAGAATAAGAACAAAGGATGATCTACGGTACGTATAATTATGAAGAAAGCGAATATCGAAATTAGGTAAAGTCTCGGGATTCGAAATTCATTCGGGAGAGGAGGTCATTCAGGTCATTCAGCTGAGAAGGGGAGGAGGATCAATTGTAATAGGATTGACAAGATTTATGGAGTGGAATCAGAGGGAAATGGAGGGAGAAATCATAATAATAGGTAGTAGAAGTAATAACAGGGACTTTTCAACAGAATCATCGGAAATCGAATTGTATGATATGAGAGAAACTGGTACGGTATGTTTATTGGTATTTGGCACGGCAAGAAAAGTCGTTCATAGTCAATGAACCTACACCCCAAAAGTACACAAGCAATATTTTAGGCATCAATCGTTGGTAAATACAGTGATACTGTACAGGAGAACTGTACTTCAGAATTTGTTTTTTATTTTATTTCTATGCGGTTATGGTTTTGTAAACCTCCACCAATTCAGAAACGTGCGACTGGAAAACGGTAAGATCGAGACTACCACTTTCTAGATGAATCTAAAAATTCAAGCATTTTTTGGAACAGAAGAAGTTCAAAAAATTTGAGCATAATTATCTCAATTTCTATGAGAGATAACAAAAATCTGGCAACTGATAAAATGTTTTTCATGTTATCACCAATATTTTATCAATTGACATGTTTTTGATATCACCTATAGAAGTTGAGGTAATTGAGCTCAAAATGAAAGTATAGGGTGTCCTTCTATGAGAGCAATTACGGTAACTTTAAAAGTGGAAAACCTTCAACAATACAGAGTTCTCCTAGCTTTATACCCTCACTCTTTTTTCAATCAAGTGGCTCTTGACTGCTTGCATTAAATGATCCGAGAACGGAAGCATCGCTTCGTATACTGTCACAACTCGGAATAGTTTAATCTAGGTCATCCGTCCCAACGGGGAATCATGGTATGGGTCACGAAAAAGGAAAATGAGGATGAATGGTCATTCAGTGAATCGAAAAGTTGATTGTTTGTGGGATAATAGGAGTGAAGGATAAACATGGTTAAGCATGCTAATAGCCGAATGTTGATTTGTTGGTTTGGGATGAAAACAGAAAGTGATGGTGAAAGGTAAATGCGGAAATGTTTTGGAAAAAAACTTGTATAGTTTGTTGGGACTTAGGAATTACTAAAAAAATGTGAACTCCACATATCGTGTGATGAGAAAATATGATACTGTAATTGCAGTTTACAGTATTCCCTCTGAATGAAACCCACCCAAACCGTCACCTTTGAGCTCGATTACATCGATTCCTGTTAAAGATATCAAGAATCTGTCCATTGATAAAATATTGGTGATGTTATTTTGAACATTTTGCCAGTTGACTCTTTTTGATATCGTTAATAGGAATCAAGTTAATCGAACTCAAAGCTGACGTTTTGAGTTTGCTTCTTTAGAGTAAATAGGGTATATTTTTCTTCTATTTTTATAACTGCTTTTTTAGAATATTGGTTCTAAAAAAAGTTCTTCTAGTAGCTGGAAATCGTTATTCCAAAACAATATTCTTTGTGAAATAGTGAGTTTCTTTGAACGATTCTCCTCCTTCAAAACAAAACGTTTTTATAAAAAAGTCTTAGCCGAGATTATTCTAACTTCTGATCCTCCGATCAAAACAACAGGACGCCTTGGGATGAAAAGAAATTAATTGGTTTTCTAGTATTCTACCTCCTCCTGAATTCGGTCATGTTTACGTCATCCTCTCTCACCTAGAGCCATCTTCAGATGAGTTTTTTCACATGTCTTTTTCGAGGTCAAATGGAGTGAAATAATGAATCTTCCAGGTCAACCATTCCAAATTTGTTTTCAATGAAACTTCTGTGAGAGGAACGGGGATTGGGTTTTGGAAACTATAGAACTCCATTTTTGGCATAAACAAAGCTTTTTTCAGATGTCGACGAATCATTTCTTCGATAGCGGAATTCAATTGAAATAAAATTTTAATACTGATGCAATTTTAAATTTAGGCGCACTTGATGTTAGCAGATTTCAAAGATATTTGAACATTAGAACCATTGAGTTTTAAAGAAACCTGTAATAGAAGGGACCCCTCACTTTTAACTTCCAACCAATTCATCTCGGTTCCTGTAAAAGATACAGTGCAAAGTATAAACAAAAAAGAGAGTAGGTTCATATGTGGTAGGTTCATATGTTCTTGGAATGGGAGAGTCCCCCAAGCTGAAATCGTTGAAGGAAACGGTAAAACCTGTTATAGAAGGGCCCGCTAACTTTTAAACTGGAGCCAATTTATCTCAGGTTATGTGAAGGATATAAAAAAGTGGCCAACTGATAAATTGCTTATCATAATATCACAAACATTTCATTAGTTGAAACATTATCTTTATATCATTATAGAGCTATCCCAGCTGGTCAACTATGGTTTTCCGGAAACCAGTTTCTCTAATTGTTTCTGTAAAACATATAATATTCATATTTGCTTCTGGAAATTTTGCAAATATTTAACGAAACTCCTCAAAACTTAAAAGGGAATGGAATCGGTACGAAGTAATTTTACAAGCTCCAATTACCGTAAAACCAGTAATAGAAGGGTCTCTAATCGGTTTCTTTAATTTTTTATTTCCATTCCTGTAAGATATATCAAAAAAATTCAATAGGCGAAATATTTATAATATTATGAAAAACATTTTGTTAGTTGACTATTTTTCTATACGTTCCCCTATAAACCATGAAAACTGGCCCCAAGAGGGCAGTATTATTGAGTTCAAAGTAAACGTTCTTACCTGGACAAGTAAAAACTAGAAAGACATTGAATGTCTCGCGGGAACTTCATTCTTTGCCTCATAGACCGTTCCCCTTAATTTCAGATTTCCAGTATTCTAACTGTTTCCCAATTGGTACTCTCATCATTCGCCCAACCACCACTTCTTCCCAACGGCCCATTTCCATTTTCCACTCTCCTATCCCCATTTTCAAAAGTACACACTTTCCTTTTCCGCAAAATTTCTCTTCGTCTTCCTCTTCCCATCGGGACGTAATGTTGTATAGCCCTGAGAGCCCCACCCCAATTTTTCCCTCTCTTTCGTTTTGCTCTGTCCGTCGTGTTCCCTCTTTCCGAGTGCACAACCCCCTCAAATACAACCAAAAGCACAAAATATACATAGAACCTGAAAAATAGCATATGAATCAGAGAGACAACAGACAAAAATGGTAGTAGCGGTTGGGATGGACGAGAAGAAGAAGTATTGGAAACGAAGGGAAAACGAGGAGGAGACGGAACGCCTAGATATAATATAATAGATTGGTGATGAGAGAGTATGGAAACCCAAAGATACGCAGAGAAAAATAAAGAGCGATGTTTGAAACATTCGTGATTACTGAAAAGAAGATGAAAAGATTTAGACAGCTAGTTGAACGGCTCATCAAGAGTTGCTAATGAGAAGCGCTTATAAGGAAAAAGGGAAGTTAGAAGCAAGCTACCTACAATTTCAAATGCATCATTAGTGAAGAACAACAGAAAACTATAAGTCACAGGATTCGAAAATGCCGAAGTGAAAAACAATGATTCTGTGTATGTCAAGCCTATAATTAACCTGGACTGCGTGACTTTGAATCATATTTAGAGTCGAGAAGCATAGAATGTATAGTTTGTTGTCTCAAGTTTTGATTCTACAAGTAGCGTGATAAACATGGTTTAGCATATTTTAGAAAACCCGATAGTAGAGCAAGCAAGTTCAAAAAATCTGGAACGCTTCAAAACTAGAAAGCTGTATCCGAACACCGTGAACACTCTAATAGAGTGCTCCCTCACCAACTATGAGCCTATTTATCTCGGTTCCAGTAAGGTATATCAAAAGGCGGTAAACTAGCAAAATACTTTTGCTATTATGGTCAACGTTTTGTCAGTTGATCACTTTTTCATATCTTTCAGAGGAACCAAGATAAATTGGCTCAAAGTTGTTGGTGAGGGATTATTCCTTTAGAGTGTTTACGGTAACTAGAAAACTCAAGAGGAGTTCCATTTGTCGAAATAAAGGTTAGCATGTGATTCCTGAAAGTATTCAAGATGTAGATAAAATTTCTTTTGGATCATTGAAAACTAGAACTCCTAGTTATATGTAACAACACAGTAAGGAAAGTTTCAGTTATTGCTTCACAAGAATATAACACATCGTAGATACTCTAATAGCAGGTCTATACTAGCACTTTCAGCTCACATTATCTGAATTTCTATAAGAGATGGCAAAAATAAATCAACTAATAAAATGTTTGTCATAATATATTTAACATTTTATCAATTGACACATTTCTGGTATCTTGCATAGGAATTGAGATAATTGAGCTCAAACTTGGCACTGTGGGCAGGACCAATTTTGTTATGATTTGCGTAGTTTATGTAAACTGCTTGGAGTGTATCAAATAAACAAAATTGAGAACTAAATATTCTATCTATACATCAAAAAGTTCTACCGGTCAAAAAGTATATTGTCCAGTTGAACTAGAAAGATTGAAATTTTGCTATTTTGCGACGGTGTTCTCTTTTAAATATTTCGCTCTGCAGTATACTTTCATAAACTGAACTGTTTTCTAATTGTCCCAATTTAATTTTCTCATTGTACAGCTGATAATTAACGCCCCCAATGTTCCTTTTTTTCCGTTCCGCGTTGTGAAGCAAGACCCGCGCGCAAATCAAATTTATGTTTGTTTCCGCACGGATACTCAGCCGCTTAATTGCTGCTGTCTCTCCGCATCCCGCGTATTCCTTTTTCTGGATGGGGTAATTGTTACAAATTTTGAAAAGAGAAGACCTTGGGATTACTGTAATAGCCGAAACAAAAGAAAACGGATGTTACTGTAATTGAATGTTTTTATTTATTTTTGAATGATTTGTACTGTACAATTGAAAGAAACAGTGGTTGGAAGTGTTTTAGGAACACTCCATAAAAAGTGATGAGGTAGATAATCGGTAAATTTCGAAAATGGAAGGCATTTTGGTGTTTGTGTGGACTGTTATGAGATTCTGTACTGGTTCAGAGATTCAATTGGAAGACGTTGTACGTTTACTTCTGGAAAATGGAGAAAGTGAGAAATATGTCAGGTTAATCTATTAGAATATTCTCGCAAGAAGTCTACTTACCTTCTTTGGGGCGGCCTTCTTGGCTGGAGATTTCTTGGCGGCGACCTTCTTTGCTGGCTTCTTAGCGGCCTTCTTTGGAGTAGCAGCCTTCTTTGGACTGGCAGCCTGAAGCTTAAAAATGAATGATTACCTTCTTAGGACTAAAAGAGGTTTGTTACTTACCTTCTTGACCTTTGGGGCCTTTGGTTTCACGACCTTCTTGGTCTTGGCGACAGTTTTGGCTTTAGCAGCAGCTGGCATTTTTGGAAGAGAAGAGGGAGGAGTGAGTTAGGAATCAAAAATTTGAATTGACTGCGTAGGAGAAGAAATCCTTGGGCTTAACGGTTAGCCTGCCTAGTTTCAGGCCCCGCCCACTCTTGGCACAGTGCCAATCGTACGCTCCGCCCCCCTACGGTCTTGAAGGAAGTCAGCTGACTGAAGACTCTCTGTGAAGTGAGTGAGCACTTTGAATAGAGAGAGCTCCGAGAAAAAGAGACAATCTTGTCCCGATTCTCTTGGTTTCCCATCATATTTCTCGTCGTTCGGTTCTTATGAGCGCGTGATCTTCCTCCGTCTCTTTTCTTCTTTCTCTCATTTTGTCCATGGCTGACTGCGGCTAGAAATTATGCGAGAAGCGGTGGAGATGGGTGTGGGCGGGGATGAAGAGAAGGACTGCTGGGGCCATAGTGACTGCCTGGTGTGAATACGATATTCTAAAGGAAAAATGGGAGAAGGAAAAAGGAGTCTCTCTTTCGGTCTCTACAATTTGAAAAGGTGTGTGTTTGTTTGTGTATGTATATTCACAGAGAGTGTGTGTGTCTATGTATACATAATGGATCTTCCACCACGACCACCACCAGCAGAAGGTGCAAGACAAAGAAGCATAAGAGGGAGACACATGGTTGGATGGGTTATTGGTTAAAATGTAATAAGAGGAGGAGGAAGAGAAGAAGGTTATGGAGATATGTACTTAGGAAGACAATAAGGGTGAGAGAGCTTCACTGGAAAATCGCTCTGAATCAAAAGATCCTGACCCGGTTTGCAAATAAAGAATATGGATGTTTGAAAATTCGCAAAAGCTGTTTAGGAAGAAGATGAACAGCCACTGCCATTTTCAAGGCGATTGCTCATTGAATAAGAGTTTTTGAAGATTAAATTTTCAGTAGGCTGGTATGCTGCCAAGGTCCAACACAAAGTTTAAATTTATTCTCAAGAGATATTTAACAGCAAGCGTTACATATTTATATTAAGGCCCAGTATGTCATTTTTCTCAGAGTACAACTGAAATAACTGAAGTTTATACTTTACGGTGTACTGTTGCTAGATGCAGTCGACGGGGCATCAGACGGGGCGGTAGACGAAGAACTAGCTGCAACTGAAAATCAAAACTAGATATTATATAAACTGCTCAATGTGTGACGTGCCTGAACTCGAAACAATTGGGATTGCCGAACTAGAAGGAGAAGGGCCACCGCTTACTAAAAAAGGTTAATTAGTACCCATCAAACCATCGAACTTTCATACCAGTTGTATCACTAGAATCAGGAGTGACAGTGGAGACAGGTGCTACTGAAGATCCAGGAGCTGCCGAGGATGATCCAATTGGAGCAGCGGTAGATGTGAGGAGAGCTGTGGTTGTGGATGGAGCAGCTGTGGTGGGACAAACGGTTGGACCAGTTGGAGCAACAGGGGCTGAAAAACTGCGTTTTACCTTCACGTAGCACTAATTAGATCACCGGTTTGTTATAAAAAAGAAATTTTAAATAAAGTATGGTCCACTGTTTTTAAAACCACTCACGAGACCATCCAGGTGAAGGCTGTGTGCATTTTTGATCAGTTCCGTTCACTTCCGCCCCAGGAGAGCATGCACACGAGTAGCACGAATCAGAACATATGTTTCTGGAAATTCATGTGTAATTACTATACTCATTTTTTTGTAGTTTTACTTATAGCATTGTCCATATGGAGGGCCACTGTTTTCCCCACAAACACGCTTCTGCTTTGATTGGCATGGATGAGCAAGTGTAACTGAAAATGCTATTGTATCATATCTTTTAACATTAACAAGTACATACCTTCACAAAAGTCTCCAGTGAACTGGCACTTTTTGCATTCGCAATACTGAACACCAGATTGACTGACTTTACATTCTCCGTTCGATCCAGTGCAATTGAGTAGACAGTTGTTAACTAGAAATAAAGATGTTGCTTTAATCCAAATCTGTTAGCTAAATACCT
Organism: Caenorhabditis briggsae; assembly: GCF_000004555.2. Lineage (NCBI taxonomy): Eukaryota > Metazoa > Nematoda > Chromadorea > Rhabditida > Rhabditidae > Caenorhabditis > Caenorhabditis briggsae. Next base: position 7,137,252 of record NC_013487.2, on the reverse strand, counting down.
TCCTGATAGGTAAAGTTGAATTGAACAGTTGAGCGTGGTCCCGAGAAGTAGTACACATCAACTTCTTGGAAACCTTGGAAAACGTAGTTGGTGATTGACCCGTTAATGCTGAAAAGGATGATTAGAATAATACACTTCGGACACTCTAATGGAGTACCATCAACTTTGAGCCAGTTTATCTCGGTGTCTGTGAAAAATAGCAAATAGTTGTCAACTGGACAAATACTTTTGACATTATGGCGAACGTTTTGTCAGTTGATCACGTTTTGATATATTTTACAGGAACCGTGATAAATTGGGTCAAAGTTGATGGCGAGAGGTGATGATAAGGTTCACTGTTTACGATATGAAATTTGACTCACGTAGCACTTTGAAGAGTTCTAGTCTCGTTCAACTTCACATAGGCATCGGGTCCAGTGAATGTTGCATTGATTGTCACCGACACGTTGTTCGCTTGGTTTGAAGCCAATACTTTGATTGAGCATAGAGCAACGTTCTAGAAATGAAATAAAGTTTCTGGTTACAAGAGCATCGTTACAAACCGGCTTGCTCGCAAATGTGTATGATTTAGTTATCGAGAAATCCGAATCAGTTTTTAAGTTTGTGTTATTACATGGCTTGACAGCTAAAAAAACAATAGTTTATCGAGCATACCGAAAAACCTGTATTAGAGAGGCCTGCCATTTATTTTTAAAGGCTTCTCTCGGAGGTAGAAGGACCTCTCCGATAGAAGGCCTCTTCTATCAAAGCGGCTTTCCTAATACAGGTTTTACGGGAGACTTTACTCACGTTGAGTTGGACCTGGAGAAGTTGGCTCGGGAGTTGTTGGCACATCCTGAAACAGTCTCAGATGGAAATATGAGTATCACTAGTAGATAATGTAAACGGAATTTGGAACTTGAATTATTAAAGTCAAGAAAACTTCGCAGCAGAAGCTGAATTATTCTAACTTCAGATTATTCTAACTTCCGATTTAATCAAATCTGATTTCGAAATCTAAACCCACAACATTTGCAAGTCTTTCAAAAACTTACAGTAACACAACTAGACTGAGAGAAGCAAACGAAAGTGCTGGCGGCAGAGGAGACACGTTGATCTAGTGCAAATTGAGATGCACTGAGATTCTGGAAGAGTTCTTGATGAATTACAGTATTTCGAGAATGTATACACCTGTAATTGTGAGATGTATCCTTGAAGAGTTTTATTCTGAGCGGTAATGTTATGTGAGAAAGCATTCAATTGATCGAAAAGAGGAGATTTGGCTGGATCGGTATCGTTTTGAGCCTTGATCAAGTAGTCGTTCAAACTGAAATAACCTAATGAAATTTGTTCGTTGAATCAGCATAAATTACGCATTGATTTGTTGATCCAATTGTACAGCTTGTTGAAGGATCAGCTTCGCATCTAATACATTCACATCATTGGAAACGGGGAATGTCGAGAGTTCCAGAGGTTTTGGTGTAGTAGTTGGAACTTAATTTTATAAAGTTTTGCATCTTCTGGAGAATCAGTTCTCTATTTTTACCTCCAGTTGGGGTCCCAGTGTTTCCACTATCTGTTACCGTACTTCCAGTTCCAGCAGGAGCGGTGGATCCCGTTCCTGGAGGAGCCGTTGACCCCGTTCCCGCAGGAATAGTTGATCCGGTTCCTGCAGGAACCGTTGATCCAGGAACGGTTGCAGCAGAGGTTTCAGGAGAAGCTGCAGGAGAGGTTGCAGCTGCTGGTGTGGTATCTGTAAGTATTATTTTTGAAATTCTAGAAATTTGAAAAAAACATGTTATTCATTGGAAATAACTTCTGATAACCTGCTTCCTCTTCAGTTAATTCCATTGACATCATGAATGACGTCATTGACTCATTCCGCTGTACATTTTTCTATTTCCATTCCAATTATCTTTTTTACAGTTTCCCTCCACCAATCAGCAAACAGAACATATTGGAATTCAAAGAAAGAGGGGGAAATAGTTTATAGAGTTTGATTATTTTTCGAAACAGGTCGGAAGTTCAAAGGGAACCGGAAAAAATATTTAGCCACTGTAGCCTATAAATACCGTATTTCCTCTAATAGAAGCCCATGGGCTTCTATTTTTCAACCTCTCTCTCAGGGTGGGCTTCTATTAGAGGTGGGCTTCTATTTTTCAATGATTAATTTTCAAAAAAATTTTGTTCAAAAAATCAGAAATTTGGCAATTCGGAAGTTAAGAATTCTGAGCTTCGAGATTTTTTTTAATTCGAAGTATTCATTCTGCAATTCTAAACTCCAAAATTCGGAATTTATGAAATTCTGAGTTTCCAGAATCTCAAAATTCAAAATTACGGAATTCTGTAGATCAGAAATTGAGAAACTTTCAAGTTCTAAAACACCAGTTCCAAAAATTCTGAAATTTTTAATCGCCGTATTTCCTCTGATAGACGCCCATGGGCTTCTATTAGAGGGTGGGCTTCTATTTTTCGAAGCACCTCGCGGGGGGCTTCTATTAGAGGTTGGCTTCAAATAGCGGTGGGCTTCTATTAGAGGAAATACGGTAGTTAAGAAATTTATCCAGAAACTACAAAAATATAGAACATTGATTTGAGACAATTACTATCGAAATTCAAACTCACCAACTGGTGCTACTGTTGGGACGGCGCTGTCTGAAAACATTGCATTGATCATTGTTTAAAGATAAATTCATTGTGTTTCAAAAAGCAAGTGACTAAACCGAACCATATTCTTTTAAGAAAATTAAAAGCTGAATATACATAGCTGAAATTCAAACAAATAAGTTTTTTATTGTAATACTACAAAGCACTTACCGTAATACCTGTATGGAAGGACCCTCTAACACACTGTAAACTTTGAGCTGATTTTTCTTGGCTTCTATGCAAGATATCAAAAATGTGTTAACTGAGAGAACAATTCTGGTAGGATGTTTAAAAATTTATCTGTTGATAATCTTTTTATCTTTGACATGGTCCGAGAAAAATTCCCTCAAAGCTAAAAGTAACGGTTCTCTTTTATTACAGTAACTACAGTAATTTTTAAAGTCGCTAAATTTTATGGGCAATAATCGATTTTGAGAACGAGCTCATGCTTGCCTTACCCATAGATTCTAATAAAGTTATTAAATTTTGGGCCCAAAATATAAATCCAGCGAAAACAATTTTAATTTGCCTTGGTACTATCTTCTTCAAACTATTTTCTGAAATTTCATGAAGCCTACATTATTTTGGAACTAATTTTTTAGCCAACTACCGTTCAGATGACATCACATCTTCATTACCGTTTCTTTCCTATTTTCCCCTTTATCATCAAAGTACAATACTCATAACTCATAGCGAAAGAGAAGGCATTTCAGCCCTCTTAACTCTTATCAGTCCATAAAAAGCTACCAATCAGTGATGATCGAAATGATTTATTGCAGGAGCAACGCCGCCGGATGAGCGGGCAAAAGCGAACAAGGACAACGCCCACTTTTGAAATATTTAAAGAATTTTCAGAGACAAATTTTTTGGGATCCGAATCCCGATTCATAGATAGAAGAACAAGTGCGGAAAATTGATAAGCAGTTACAGTAACCCTCAATGAGACAAACACATTCCGAAGATATTATTCTGGAAAAAGAACATCCCACAATAAAGAACATCCCACAACAAATCTTGTTTGGGTAATAATCCTATTACTCTTCTAGTTGAACTTATGTACATGCAAAAGTTTTTTTGGGGTTCGTCGACTCTCGAAAATCGAAAATTCTTGGAGCACTTTTTTCTGGGCCGGGAATTTGACAATGCTCTATTGAAAGCATTTCTAGATTTTTGTCCTATTCTGTATCATTTTACGATTTTTAGTCATTTATTGAATCTCAGTTCCAAAATCTTTAATTTCAGCTTATCTGAACTCACTAGAAGAATCACCTGCTCCTATAACATAGTTCGTAGAAACCAGCAGTACAAGTACCGCCGTGAGAAGTTTCATCTGAAAATACATGGAAAATTAAAACCTAGAAGAAAAGAATGCGAGTAATAAAAAGGACGCCAAAAAGGGGGTAATAAATCAAACAGAGAGGAGCTGAAAAGGTAGGCGACTCCCCGTCAATTCTTCTTCTTCTTCTTCTTCACTTTTTATCACAATCTGATTTATTATTTTGATAAGAAAAGACTCTCTTTCTCCCCATTCTAACTCCACCTTTAAGTCCCTCAAATTTCAACTGTTGCCTTCCGTCGTTTTTGCTGCTCCTTCTTCTTCTTATGACGGGAATGGAGGAAGAATTAAGGGACAATTATATGTATCGTGTTTGATCTGGAAAAAGTTATGGGTTGACAACAGTTCATTTAAAATAGAACAGCAGTAAAATGAGGTGTAAGATTTCAAAGATTCATTCTTTCTTATAGTGAATTAACTTTTTTTTAATTTAAGAGAGGGAGGCGCACAATAACCCGGACTGATGAAAACGGGTATATCTTTAGACATAAATCTATTGGGAGCACGAAAATTGGTAGAAATATAATTATACTTTTGATTCAAAACTACTGAAATTGTCAAAAAACTTCCTCAAGGTTGGGTATTGTTATGATTGTCCGAAGATGAAATTTTCCCGACGTTGTGGTTTTCATGAGATGAAGCAACTTTGACAAGCGATAACGCAGCTCAGAGTGGATCAAATCAATTGTAATTTAGTCAGTTTGCGGATGAATTATTTAATTATTTGCACTCCCAATGTGAGCACAATACAACGCTTAACTCAAATTTTATGCTTGCACAAAATTTAGTCAGGGAATCATGCGCCACCCTGCTCAATTAGATTTCAATATAATGTATCTATTTTTGATAGATGCTACTTTTCAAACAGAAAAAAAGCAAAAGTTTGCAATATTTATTTCTCAATATAAACATAAACAGTATCATAATAATTATCTCTGTATGTTCCTGCATCGAGTAGCTTCACTTTTGGAATAACCATCATATTCTTCTTCTTATTGTAATTGGTGGTTGGTCCAACCTTTTTCTTGGTCTGTAAACTTCCAGATTTTCCAAATAAAAAAGCTTTTGTGTTTACTTTTATATTCTCCCAAAATCCGCACTTTGCCTTGTTGTTTCCATTACAGATTCTATAAACTTGATGTTGTTCAACTCCTTTTGCATTCTTCACAAATCTCTCAAGTTTCTTTGGGCTGTAATATTCGATTTCCAGCCGATCTCCAACCTGAAAATACAGTTTTTAAATAGGAAAATAAGTTTTTACTTATCTTGAGAAACATATTTCTCATTGGCATCGAACTGCAATCAACAACATGGGAAAATGCAAAAAGCACCAGTATTAGAAATGTTAACTTTAACATCACAATACCTAGAATTCTGACAGTTTTATCGTATTCACACTGTTTTAATAGGATACTGAATGCGGAACAAAAATTAATAAACGATTAAAAGTTGTCAAAAAGTTTAATCCCCAATGCAAACTGCATTTATTCACAGAGTTGTCAATTTTTGGGGTATTAGGACTAGACCTGTTAATACTGGTGGTCATTTTTCAAATAAATTTTAAAAACTGTGTAGTTGCAGAAGATCACAACGAGAATAAACAATTAGAGACTTCCCTGTTTTATAAATATTTAGAGAAAACGAATGAGATGTTAACAATCTGTCAACTGATAAAATGTAGGTGATATTATGATGAAAATAACATTTTTTGATGTTTTCTGAAGGATCCGTAATAAAGTGAGCTCAAATGGAACGTACAGGGTTGGCTTCTATTTTAGCAAATACGGTATTCGTATAAACGAACGTTCCAAAGAGTTGATGCGAAAATAAAATGTCTAATGGTATAAAAACCTTTTTCCTGATGATCTCCAACCTACATAAAACAAGCTTCTTCCTGACTTCGTTTTGCAGTTATTCCAAAAGGTTTAAAAAATCTATCGTACTCTTTGAATTTTCAATTGATCAAAACAAGAGAACTTAGTAACATGAATTGGAATGTCTTGAAAACATTGAAATATATGTGTGTCCAAATATTCTCAATCCGATTTGTTTCAGTATGTGAAAAATCTGCGGCCGCTTATATTGTTTCTTGTGGTTTTCTCTATAAAAATTGTTGTATTTAAATTCGACAGATTTAATTTATCATAAAAGATATTAGGTTTTTCCTACTTAGCTACTTTGCACCAAGTTGGACAGGGTTCTGATTTAGGGCTCTTACTATTAGTTTTCAGCTTTCTTGATTAAGTGAACAAGATGACCCAGAAGCTGAGTGAAGAATAATTTTAACAACAATTTCAACATTTTATTCCAATTCACATAACATATAATTGAACGCTATCTCCACTGGTAGCCGAATAAGTTTCAGCATCGAGCAGTCTCACTTTTGGAATAATCAACAAACTCTTCTTTATGTTAAAAATAGTGGCTGGTCCTACCTTCTGCTTATTCTGAAAAAATTTTGATATAATCCAGACATTTTGAGAGAGAAATCTCACTTTCTTATTCTCCCAAAATCCACATTTCGACTTATTCTTCCCATTGCAGACTCTGAAAACGTGCGTCTGTAAGACGTCTTTAGCGTTGTACACCATTATAGTGAAAATCGTTATATTCCCATAAAATTCCATTTCCAGACGTTCTCCTGGCTAAAAACGATTTTTTTATTTTAATGATTTGAATCCTTAAAAAACAAACCTTAACTGACATCATTCGTTGTGACACACTACAGAAAGCGACTGAAATCAATCCCAAGAGAATGATTATAGACGATTTCCGAATCATTATTATTTCAATATTTTTTGGAAGTTTCAGTAAGTTTTTAAACATGGTTCAGTGGCGGAAGCAAAATAAAGTGTGTCGCAAATCGTAGTCATTTTGGATTTTAATCCCATTGTCTACTAACTCTGAACCAGGTGAATTTTTATGATTTGAGTTTAATAAATCATTCATAGGAAAGCAACAAGGAATTCAACGGAAGAAAACAAGAGAAACGGGTGAATAATTGACAACAACTGGAAACAATGAGATTAACGAATACAAGAGAAACGGAGCTATGCAAGAGATTCAATCCACGAGTCGAATGTTGGAGACAGCCGCTACCACTTCATTATGACTTCCCAGATCCTTGCGGACTGTGTTCATCAGTTTCTGTGGGACCACTGCCTTCAGACTGTTCTTTGGTGCCTTCAATCCTACGACGACCTCATTGACATCTTCACATGAGAGAACTGTGTAAAGGGTTGGGAAGTATTCAGCGATGTCCTTCTTGATTGATTTTCCAAGTTCAGAATCACGAGTGACCAAATTCAAACTGAGCATTCCTTGTTCTTTCAGCGAATTCTTCATATTGGAGAGCGCTTCTGGAGTCAAGAATGCTGGTGGTGGACATTGAAGAGCTGCATTCTGAGTTCCTGAGACATCAACGAAGATCACATCGTATTTCTCTTCTGAAAAAAATTAAGTGAAATATTTTCAAACCACGGGAAATACCTTCTGGCTTTCCTGCAACCTCTTGAAGGTGTACCAGAGCATCTTGAATAATAACTTGAACTCGTGCATCCGAGTGTGGGAACGAGAAATGAGAGTTGGCGATTTTCGAAACTTCTGGGTCAAGTTCCACTGCTGTTACTCTTGCTTTTTTAAAGTTCCTGAGGAGATAGGCAGCCAGAAGACCACCTCCCAATCCCAAAACGGCCATTCTACATCGGGTGTCAATCTTGGCAAGTGGTTGAAGATGATTGAGCGCTAGAGATCCAATCATCATTCTATGGAAATCACAAGCCAACTGATCCAGGTCTATTACTGTTTGCTTCTTCTTTGAAATTTTCAAGTAGGCTTCCGATTGGATAAGATTCATTGTGTTTAGGAATACGAGTCGTCTACATTGCCTTTCATCCACTGTCACTTCCTCAACACTCCACCCTCCATTGATTTCAGATCGTCCTGAAGAAATCGTTCGTTTCACATCGACTCCACCAACCGACAGGATTTCGTACTAAAAATATAATTTTCTTTTGATTTTCTGATATAACAAAATATTTACATTTCCGGTGTCACTATTTCTCGCATCCAGCATTCCAACAAAGTGTCCAATGTCTGATTTAACCTCGTCCATTTCTTTCTCGTAATGCTGATTTCTATTCAGGAAGACAATGACAAGACGATCACGGCCACATTGAGAACTCAGAGCTTTTCGACCTTTCGGAGAGGCAAACAACCATTCGGCGTCTCTGAAACAACTTTCTCTTTAGAGGATGTTGATAATAATTATTCAAACCTTCCGATGGGAACCACAAATGCAGCGAATGATTCGATCTTTGTTTTTTCTGGTCTATCCACTACACAAATACGGTATCGTGGTCCCAACGCCGGATCCTCTCCATGGAAATCGATTGACACCTCGACGTCGAGCTTTCTGAATTGTGATGTTTAGAAACACAAGAATTCCAATTCTAAACTCACTTGGAGCAAAGATAGATGAACTGTGAGAGCTCCTGTTCTGCTTTGATGGCATCCTTCAAGTCGTCAGTATCTCCGATACGGTCTGTACGAATCGCACTGGATCGGAGAACTTCTAAAGGCAATGGATTCGGCATCGGGGCACGCATCTTAGTGGCGATGAAACAGAACACTGGCATTGGGAATCCGGAAGCCTTATTCTCAATTTTTTGTACTCGGAGGATGTACTGCTTTCTAAAAGAAATTGAAATTAGAGAAAATTTTAAATTCGAAATTATTACAAAGGAAAGAAGTGATCAATCCAGAACTCGGTGATGTGTGGTTGTGCAAGAGTGACAATCATATATCTTCCACCAGAAGCAAGAACTCTGTGAACCTCATCAAACATCTTGGTGACAGTTGCTTTGTCGGCTTCCGATGCAGATGGAGGGAGAAGAGCGTCAAGGGTTCCCTTATCGATGACAACAGTGTGAGATCCATCAGCCATGGTTAACTGGAAGTAGTTTATTTCATTGCCTAATTTCTAGTTTTCAACTTACATTTGCAGCGTCTCCAGTGCTGAACAACATTCCCGGTCTCTCTTTGTTTTTGCGAATCTGATCGGCAATAACCGATGGCTCCACATCAATACTGTGAATGTTGTGGAATCCATTGTCGTAGAGTTGTGTGGCCAATTCAGAATTACCACATCCCAATTGCAAAAAGCTATCACTAGGTTTCAGATACTTGTCGATTACTTTTGATAGCGAGTTGTAGTCTCCGTACCTTTAAACAATTAGTTGAGCTGATAAAGAAACTCAATTTCAGCTTGTATACCATTCGAATGGCGATTTCCGTTTGGCAAAGAAGTTCTTCCAGTATGCTGGATCCGTGAATGATTGTGGCTCGTTTGGAGCAGACATAACCTTAAAAGCGAAGAATTTCGTGAATTATTAGAAAAAAGGAAGCAAAATAACAAACAGGACAAATTTTTAACCGAACATACAACAAAGCTATAAGAAAAACGCATGACTAGTTAAACCAAATATTCATTATTAATGTAAATGGTAGAGGAAAAACGAAATGGTGTCACATTGCATTGAAACTGATAAATTGAACGATTTTTGGTGATTTTATGAAAAACCTGAAAATCCACAACCGGGTGACTTTTAAGAAAAACAGGGCAAAAAATGTAAATATGACTAGGCGAAAGAAAAGATTATGTTGTATTGGAACTCGAGTATTTTGCTTATTCGAGGGGGGTTTTAATCACAGGAAAGGCACGTGGAGAAAAGCTATAAAGACAAGAATTATATACAGGTTTCTGTTAAGGAAAAACAGATTGTTTAAAAGAAAAATGTCAAATGTCGTCGTCGCTCATCTCATCTAGAAGACCTGACATTGCTACTGTTCCATTGTTAAGCTGAAATATAGAAAATTATTATTTCGAAAGCCTTTCTCGATAAGCTTACACTTCCCAGAGCACCTCCTCCGGCTTGAGGCCTCCTTGCTCCTCGTTCCAAATCAAGATTAGCTCGTAATCCATCTCCTTCATCGTCATCCTCATCATCATTCAATTCGAATCCTTCATTTATTCTGTTACTCAACGGTCGATATCCTTGTACGTTGTCTGATCGCCCCCAATTTGGATCTGATTTCATCACAGTGTTCTTACATCCATAGGCAAAGAATGCGACAACAATGCACATTGATGGAATAAGAATCAGAGAGAAGCTCCAGGAATCCTGTATGACAAAAACGAATATTATATCAATATTTATTATGACACTTTACTTACAGTTATCTGATTGAACACAAATCCATGCGTCATCGGCATGTATCGATTCTCTTTCAACGCTCGTTTGACAATTTCCATTGTTCCATTGTTTTCAGTCGGAGTGATTCCGAGTACATGACACATCAAATTGTACAAGTCTACGTTTGATGGAATATCAGCAATCTGGAAAAGTTTTCAAGATTTTTTCTTATAAAAATAGAAGAAGTGCTTCTAAAGGACACTAACCGTAAAATTTTCAGAAAATTCTGGGCCTCTCATCATTAAAAACGCTCTCATTTCGGGCCGATCTGGATCTTGTCCATGTGTGGATGAGTTGAATTTTGTCGTTCCATTCTCACCATACTGCCTGAAAAATTCATTTATTCGTGACATCTTTCTATATAAAATGCTCACTTTTCCATCTGCTCCATCGTACAGGAAAACGAGATGGCAGATCCGATTTTAGGCTCGAAGACGATTTTACCAATTCGTGAATTATTCTTGTAATGCCATCTCTCTGGCACGTCTTCTTTCCAGTGAATATTCACATCGTAGCCGTGTTGTTTGACAGCTTCTGTCAAATTTGCATAGATCTGTTTGCCGATTTCCTCGGAGTGTGGATAGATCATATGGTCGCCCATTTCGAATCCAGCACCGCTCACGAAGTTCTTGACACACATCACATGCTTATGGTCTTGGATTTCAGCATGACCATGATCCGCCGTCAGAATAATATTTACATCGGATCCTAGGTTATTATCGTCAAACTTCTCGATGAAGTACAGGAACAAATCGTCTAATTGCTTCAATGTTTTCTCAATTTCTTTATTATGGAATCCATTCCCATGAAGTGTGTGATCTGGCTCTGCAACATACCAAGCGAGGAAGTTGACTGGTTCCTTCTCACGTGTGAAGGCATCAATCACATCGTCAGCATCTTGCATCCACGATTTGAGATCTCCAACAATAGTCCAAGGTCTAAAGTTAGAATTATTAATATGGATAAACTTTTAGGAAGCTCACTTAGCCACTTTCGGCTTATGAGGAAGATAAGGAAATGACGATTCTCCATTTGGCCAATAGAATGAAGCAGATCTTCTGGAGGACTCCCATCGCTCATTCGTCAACCAAATTGGGTCAGCATTGTACCAGAAATCAGCTTGAGACGCGTTCACAGCTCCTTCTTTTCCTGTTGAGTTGAAGTAATCGAACCTTTAATAAGAGAAAATTATAGACTCAACCAATAAATAAACTAAACATTTTCTTGGTTTGTGAATCGAAAAAGTAGTTTCCAACGATTCCATGTTCTTCTTCGTACATGCCAGTAGCTATGCTCATGTGGTTCGGAGCTGTGTATGTTACATATTGAGATTTGACTCCAGAAGTGAACCACGTGGACATTGTTGCCCATTTGTAAATGTTCGGAACCTGAAAATATTATAATGTACTCCGAATAAAAATAGAGATACCTAACTTACCAGTCCTTCCTTTAACAAATCATATCGAAATCCATCGAATGAAATAAGCAGCAGCTTCGGATGCCTCGAAAGAGGTGTAACTGCTGTGAGCAGAAACAGCGAACATAACAGCCAAGCTATGTGCATTTTCTAAGCATCCGAAGGCCTAAAACCTGAAAACATCGAAAGTTAGGCCAAGCAGAAACAGGATAAACTGATAATTCAAAGGAAAACAATTTTTTGAAACAAAAAGAGCTTTACAAACAAGTCGAGTGAGTAGGGTTTTGCCGAAAAAAAAGAAACGAGTGGCAAAAATAAATACTCCTTTTGACCGAGAGGAGTACACGGCGCATGACCGAGTTTGTTAATTCAGCCAGGTGAAATAAAAAACGCGGTCTTTCAAACTTTGTTTTGTTGGTAAAATGTGCAGGAGGTATATTTTAACGGTTTTACTGTAGATGTATGATGATTTTTGACAAAATCTTTGAGAACATTAGACATTAAATTATTTTAGAGTTAGTTTTCGATTTCTTTGAAAACAAAAAGAGCTCTAGATGAAGATATCATGTCTAATATTATTATCAGTTATATTATTCTTATCAGTAAACCTAAAAATCGATTGTCGCAATAAACAAAACAATTTTTGAATTGAATATGTATTTAAATTTGATTCTTATTTCTCTAATCTCAACTATCATCCAGTCTTCAACCTCTGAAATAATATCTACTTCATATGGAAAACTGAAAGGAAAGCAGATTGGGGAATACCATTTATTTAAACATGTTCCATTTGCAAAACCTCCAGTTGGAACGTTGAGATTTCAAAAAGCAGAAACTCCTGAAAAATGGGAAGGTGTTAGAGATGCAAGAGGTGATTTATTTATTTTTTGAAGGACAGTTTTCCAATAATAAATTTGCTAGAATACGGACCAGCATGCATGTCAAATTCAACGATATCCAAAAGTCCTCAAAAATGGGTTGACGAAGATTGTCTTCATGTGAATATATTCACTTCAAACAAGTGTTTGGTAGGTTATATTCCAGTTCAGATTGCCGTAAAACCTGTAATAAAAGTACCTCCTAATTTTATATCGGTTCCTGTTAAAAACATACAAGAGTTGTCAACTGATAAATTGCCCATCATAATATCAAAAGCGTTTTGTTAGTTTAAACTGTTTTGATACATTGCATAGGAATTGATATAAATGAGCTCCAGCTTGACAGCGTGGGGCCCTTCTATTAGGTTGTTCCGAAAGTCTTTTACATTTTTAAGCGCGCATTCTGTCCATTCTTGTTGATCGATTTTTGTTTTCTTTTTCCTGTTTTAGCAATATCACTTGGGTTCAAGCGAGGGGCTAGAAAGCGCGCCCCAGCAAACTCGTAGGCCAGAAGAAATTTAATAATTTTAAAGTGGACGCGAGTTTGATCTAGATCATGATCTATTTCTTCAAAATCAACTGGTTGCAA
>NC_013487.2:7114082-7123536 GCF_000004555.2 Caenorhabditis briggsae | reverse complement strand
TTAATGAAAATTGTCAGTTTATTCCAAACAATCTCAGTCCATGGCCGAGAGCCTCGCCAACGAAACTCATAATGTTTGAGGTTGCCTTCTTTTCGAGTTTCTCAAAGGAGAATCCGCTGCCACTGCTCACCGATCTTTATGCTCCGTAATTAGTGACAAGTTACTTAAGTATCTTGTAGTGCGGCCTTGGTTCAATCGCTTTCGGAACGGCGAATATTCCCTCAAAGAGAAACTTCAATTTAATCACAAGTTTCCAAGCATCGACGCAGATCTCTAGAAAGCGCTGGAAGCTGAGCCGAGATTCACTGTTCCTGAAGTTTCTTCTACTCTCGGTCAACCTACTACAATTGCATTTCATCATCTTTGGACCATTTCAGTAATTCCCACATCAAAACTAGATGTGCCTTGAGTTGGACTTTGCTCACTCGTAAGCGGAACATCGATGGGATCCATTATCATGTAATAGGAAACGATAAAAAGTGCCTGTATGTTAAAGAAAACAGAAAGCGTCAGTGGATCAAGATTTGCCAAACCTCAGAAATTATCCACAAGAAGAATNTTGTGAAANAAGGNAGACGTAAAGCATTTGGTTGGATTTCGATGGTGTGATCAATGGAAAATTTCTTCCCATCGTGCGAGCGTAACAACGAACATATACTGTCTCTAACTACAAAAAGTATTTGATGCGTATGGTGCTCTGCGCCCAGAAACGGGAACATTTGTTCCGCTTCACAATATTGCGCGTCCACACGCGGCTTTGGCCACTCGCCGAAATTTTTTTTTATTACGCTTGCTTCAGAATGGTTATCAGGGTAAACTCTCCGAAAGAAAATCGGACCTAAAATCGTATATGGGTGCCTTCTTCGTGCAACAACTAACCGAGTTCTACGCGAGAGGCATCAAACAGTTACCGGAACGTTGGCAGGATGTTATGGACCATAATAAACAATATATTACTTGCCGGAATATTTCGAACGTTGAATAAAGTTTTGTTGAAAAAATTCCAAAAAATGTAAAAGATTTACGGAACAACCTAATATTACAGGTTATATACAGTGCGTTCAATATCTTTAGGCCCCCCCCCCTCTATTTTCACGGTTCTGAGAAAACGGTAAGAGATATCAAAAATCTGTAAGCGCCATTCGTTTTTAAATTCAAAAATACCCTGGGAGCCAAATTTTGGTATTCATACCTCTTCCGGTATTAGTACATGGCCCAAAACTCACTTTTTCAGCCGTTCAATATCTTTAGGACCACCTGAGATTTTTGACGGAAATTCACTTTTTGTGTCAGAATTCCAATTCAAAAGTAAGTCAATGTCCAAAATTTTCATATGTGCTCTTGGTTTTCGTATTACCAAGATGTTTCTGAACTTCTCCGAGAATTTTTACATTTTTCTGCTGCTCGTGACCTAATTTTCAACTCGATGAGCGAAATTGACCTAAATCATCATTCAAAAGCTGGAATCAACTACAAAAAAATCAGGTAAACAAAAGAAATCAATTGGTTTTCTCATTTGGTATGCTGGAAACTAGATCGTTCGGCTCGGCTTCAGTTAATGTTCTTCTTCCTTTTTGGAGGGAATTTTGGGATCCCTGATGCGGTAGAACAGCCTGACGCTGTGGTAAACGCGACAGGCATCATGGTCCGAAGCTGTATCAATAGAATTCAGATCAGAATCCATGCCTGCCATGGCTATTTCTTGATTCTTCCTGGTGTCATTCATCCCAGTGTTGAGTTTCTGTTATAAGTCGCACCGTTGTCTGGAGGTGTATGGCTGCGGATAAGCTAAACTGCGAATTCACAAAGTCTCGGTGGATAAAAAGATGTCTCCAAAGTCGTGATAAACTGCAGGACCATCTATGATATCCCAGAGACCAAACAGAGCCATCGACAAGACGCGCACTAGTTCTGTTCAGCAGTTGTATGATTCAACTCTGTTGGTATGTTGCAACAGCCGGAAGAATCAAGAAATAGCCATGGCAGGCATGGATTCTGATCTGAATTCTATTGATACAGCTTTCGATCTAGTTTCCAGCATACCAAATGAGTTGACCAAAGTGATTCTAAATACTATCCATGAGAAAACCAATTGATTTCTTTTGTTTACCTGATTTTTTTGTAGTTGATTCCAGCTTTTGAATGATATTTAGGTCAATTTCGCTCATCGAGTTGAAAATTTGGTCAAGAGCAGCAGAAAAATGTAAAAATTCTCGGAGAAGTTCAGAAACATCTTGGTAATACGAAAACCAAGATCACATATGAAAATTTTGGACATTGACTTACTTTTGGATTGGAATTCTGACACAAAAAGTGAATTTCCGTCAAAAATCTCAGGTGGTCCTAAAGATATTGAACGGCTGAAAAAGTGAGTTTTGGGCCATGTACTAATACCGGAAGAGGTATGAATACCAAAATTTGGCTCCCAGGGTATTTTTGAATTTAAAAACGAATGGCGCTTACAGATTTTTGATATCTCTTACCGTTTTCTCAGAACCGTGAAAATAGAGGGGGGGGGGGGGTCCTAAAGATATTGAACGCACTGTAGTAACTAAACTAGATTCCAGAAACTGAAAAACTGTGCAGTCGTAGTGTATCTTCACGGTGGAGATCTTCTTTTCGATTCAGCAGTAATGTTCAACGATTCATCGATTTCGGAAACATTTCCCAAGAACGGTCTGTCTTTTTAAAAAATCTCTTCCATAAAGTTCGAAATTGCAGATGTAATCCTTGTGATTCCTGGATTCAGGCTCGGAATATTTTCTCATTTCGCTGTAGAAGATCAAAGCATCGCACCCAACAATATTGGTCTATTTGATATTCTGAAATCTCTTGAATTTACAAAATCTGAAATTCACAATTTTGGAGGAAGCAACAGGAAAGTTACACTTCTCGGGCACTCTTATGGTGGAACGATAGTGACGATGCTGACTTTCAGCACAGAAGTGAACCGAGATTTGAGGTAAATTTTTTTGAACTTTTTGAAAAGTTTCTGAAAAGTTTCAGTTTGTTCCAAAAAGCCATTAGCATGTCTTCACATCAGTACTTTGAAACACTGCAGTTTCATATTCAGAAAACACAAAAGTTTTCTGACCTAGCAGGATGTTTACCATCTTCTACTGCAGAAATGACTCAAAATCAAAAGGATAGATACACGATGATCTGCCTTCAAAATAAAAGTGCCATTGAACTTTTGAGGTTAGTTTCCAATAAAACAAGGAATCACTGAACACATTTAGAGTTCAAGATCTCTGGAAGAGACAGGATACCCAACACTAGGATCTGTAATTATGCGAGATCCACTGTTTCCTGATGTAAAGCCAGCTGCATTCATGGATTCACCGAAAATGATACCAATGCTAACAGGTTGCAGTCGGGTTGAGTTCGATCATGAACCAGAGCTTCTTCCACTATCCTCAGTATTCCATTTGGAAAATCCGTTGGAATGCGATGAAAAGTATCGAAAAGATCTTGCTGATGGATCATTTCGTCAGTTAATCACAAAGTAAAAATTAATAAGAAATAAGTTGCAGAAGGGAATCATACTGACAAAACACAAGCGATTCTAGTTCCAACAAAAATGAGAGTAAATAAACTATTAGAGAAAGGAATTCCGGTAAGTTCCTTGCTGAAATTTCAAGGGTTGATAACAATTTTACAGACTTATCTCTATGAGTACATGTATCGAAAACATGCAAAACATTCTGATGATCTGTACTATTTGATGGGTGTTCATCCATTTGAAGAAGACGAGAATGAAGTGCATTTGAAACAGATTTATCAAGAGATGATTACGAATTTTGCAAAGTTTGGAAATCCTGGAAACAATTTTGAAAAGGCTGATTTCACGAAGAACAGTTATTATGATTTGAATTGGAATGAGACAAGTGGTCAACGACCCAAAATGAGCACTGATTTTGAAAAGAAAGTTGAGTTTTCACTATTTTTCTTGTCAGTACGAATTTCTTCAGACTGTGGATTATTGGTTGTCCGAAATGGTAGAATACGATCGAAGTGTAACAGAAGAAAAGAAGAAGATATCACCTAAAACCAGAAGTTTCAATTTGAGTTCAAATAATGTTAATCTAGATCAAAAGTCTCATTTTGTATTGGTTTTGTTTTTATTATCTGTTATTTTTATGGCCGGTTATTTGATCGGGCACTACTGTTCTCAAAGACAACAAGACATGTATATCCAATTAGATGGAAATAACTTTGACTATCACAAATAAATTTTCCAAGTTTTATGTTGTCAAATAAAACTTCCTGGTTGTGTACTAATGTTTTATCAGCAAGAAAAGGCAACAGTTTATGAAGAATTATGTTACTCTTGTCTTGAGAATCTTTGTTACCTGTTTCTGTTATCAACTCGTTGCGTCAATTACCATCACTGATCACGATTTGTTTGTCTGCAAATTTGCATAATCGATATTTTCTGCTGAAGGCAGGAAAAAGTTCAATAATGAATGCCAAATCTGCTTTTATATTTTTAACTGTTTTGCAATATACTGTTTCTATAATTATACCCACTTCATTAGGAAAATTGAGTGGAAAGGAGATAGGGGATTACCACATTTTCAAACGCATTCCATTTGCGAAACCGCCTATTGGGGAATTAAGATTCCAGAAACCAGAAAGTGCCAAAAATTGGAATGGGATAAGAGATGCAACTGGTGAGTTAAAATTTTTTTTAAATTTAAGTTTTTCAAATTTAGAATACGGTCCGGCTTGTATGTCGAACTCCACAGAAACGAGTAGTATACAAAAATGGGTAGATGAAGATTGTCTCCACATTAACATCTTCACTTCTAATAAGTGCCTAGTAAGTTTTAAAATAACTATTCAACGATGATTCAGAAATTCTAGAAAACAAAAAACTGCGCAGTTGTTGCTTACATCCATGGTGGTGTGCTCATTTATGACTCGGCTGTCATGTTCAATGATACTTATCTGATTGATTCTTTTCTGAAAAATGGTAAACTCCCAGTTTTCATCACCATACGTATTATGGCTTCCAGGTGTGATCCTTGCAATCCCAGCATTTCGACTCGGAATATTTTCTCACTTCACAGTTCAGGATCAGAGTATTGCACCATCTAACGTCGCTATATATGGTAAGAGAATATCCTGTAATGCGAACAAAAGACAATTCAATTCAGATATTTTGAAGTCTCTCGAATTCATAAAAAAAGAAATTCACAATTTTGGTGGAGACAAAAGGAAAGTTACCCTGCTGGGACATTCATTCGGTGGTACGATAGCAAGCATGTTTACTTTTGGCAATGAAGTGAATCCAGATCTAAGGTACCATTGAAAGTAGAATTCACATTTGAAAATTTATTCAAATTTCAGCCTGTTCCAAAGAACTGTCGTTATGTCAGCTGATCAAGCATTTCACCCTTTGGAATTGCAATTAGAGACAACTAAACGTTTTGTTGAATATGCCAATTGTTCAGTTCCTTTGAAATTGACAGGGGAGATAAGTGACAATAAAAAAGACAGAATTGAAATGCAATGTCTTCAAAGGAAGAGTGGAATGGAGTTATTGAGGTGATTTTATAAAGAAAGTGTCAATTACACAAGAATGTAGTTTGATTAAGAATTCAACGATCTTTGGAGGAAGCAGGATACCCAACATATGGAGGAGTTGTTCAGCGAGAACCTCTCTTCTCGGAAGTGAAGTCTTCTGAATATTTCGGTTCTCCGAAGAAAATACCGATGTTAACTGGATGCACATCATTTGAATTTGATCATGTACCAGGTGATGAGAATATGGCTGAAAACTTTGGTTTCGAGAATCCAGATGAATGTGATGCCAAGTACCGAAAAGATGTGAAAGATGGACATTTTGGTGTGATAGTGCCCATTTGAAAAATTAATATCTGCTGAATTATAGATCGTGACAATCACACTGATCGGACTATAGCCGTTTTTGTTTCTACACAACTTCGAGTCAAGAAGCTTCTGAAAAAGGGAATTCCTGTAAGTTTTTGAAAGATCGGAAAAGAAAAATAAATCTGTGACACCACTTTTCAGGTTTACTTGTACCAACTAAGGTATCCAAAACATGTGGTTCACACTGATGATCTTTACTACATAATGGGTGTTCATCCATTTGAAATGGATGAAAATGAGATTTATTTAAGGGAAGTGTATCAGAATATGGTCATGAATTTCGTGAAGAATGGAGAACCTGGAAACGGTTTCGAAATATCTGATCCAAAAAGTTCCAGTTATTTTGAAATAAATTGGAATGAAACTACAGGCTTGAGACCGCACATGAGTACAGATTTCGAGAAGAAAGTAAGAAATTTGTGCTAACAGATTTGAAAGTTTCAGAACTTTTTTTTCTGTTCCAGGTGATGCACTATTGGGGACCCGAGATGACGGAATTCGATAAGCAGATCACTCTGGAAAAACAGCAAAAAACAGCTAGATTCAGATCATCAGCAAACACTCCATACCGCATAGATTCAAATTCCCATTTGTTCTTAACTATTTCTATGTTCTCTCTTGTTTTCCTTTTTGGATTCTATGCTGGAAAATGTTGCTTGAATCAGGACAGGAATCAATATATTCAGTTGTATGGAAATGATTTTGAATCAATTTGAAATTGAATCGAAACTTCTGATCAAAAATGAACTTTTATCAGTTTCTCGATCGTTTTGTAGCTGTCAATCAAGTCCAGACAGTTACGTACGTGCTGACTGAAACTTTGTGACCAGTCCATACCGTTCAAGAACTAAAAAATCGGTTTTGAGAATTCAATAAAAAAAACTCTTTTTTTTTACTTCAGTCTTCATTTATTGAAAACTATATCGTATTCCTCTCAAAAATCACTTCCTTGTATGTGCATTTTTTCTTATCATTAGTCTGAACTACATATTTGGCGACCGATAGACAATCACATTGAAAGTCAATATAGCGAACATGGTACTCAACTCCTTCTACCTTACATATTTTCTCTCTCTTATTTCCTCTTTATTCGCTTATGATCTATCAACATCATACGGAATATTGTCTGGAAGGGAATCTGGAGATTATTACTTATTCAAACATGTTCCATTTGCTAAACCGCCGATTGGGGAGCTGAGATTCCAGAAGCCAGAGACTTCGGAGAAATGGAACGATGTTAGAGACGCCACAGGTGAATTCAATTTCCTCGAGTTTTATTTTGAAAAGTTGGATTTTAGAATACGGCCCAGCGTGTATGTCAAATTCTACTACATCGAAAAGTATTCCAAAATCGATCAGTGAGGACTGTCTCCATTTGAATATTTTCACTTCCAGGAGATGTTTAGTGAGTTTTATAAAAGTTGGTGGCACAAACAAAATCAGTTTCAGAATGCCAAAAACTGTTCCGTTGTTGTCTACATCCACGGAGGTGATATTTTATATGATTCTGCTGTAATGTTCAATGACACTCACATTCTAGACACATTTGTGAAAAATGGTAGGGGAGTTTACTAATTCAAATATTTACCTAAAATTTTCAGATGTGATCCTGGTAATTCCAGCGTTTCGACTCGGAATATTTTCACATTTTACTGTAGAAGACCAAAGTATCTCTCCTACTAATTTAGCGTTTTATGGTAACTTCTGAAGCTCAAGTTTAAAAAAAAAGACTTTCAGACATTCTGAAAGCCTTAGACTACGTGAAGTCTGAAATTCACAATTTCGGAGGAAGTAATCAAAAAGTAACTTTGTTCGGACACTCTTACGGTGGAACCATGGCTACTATGATGACTTTCAGTCCTAGGATAAACCAGGATAAAAGGTAAGAAGCAGTTTTCCTGACAGGTTCATTATTTGTTCGGAATTACAGTCTATTCCAAAAAATAGTAGTCATGTCATCACATCAAAATTTCCAATCGTTACAATATCACATCGAAAGAACACGGGTTTTCGCTACGCACGCAAATTGTGTATTGCCTTCGAAATTGGCTAGAAAGATGACAAAAAATCAACAGGACAGTTATACATTAAAATGTTTACAATCAAAGAGTGGGCACGAATTATTGAGGTTTGATGATATTGAGGTTGAGTCTGTCAACCTGGAATTCACTTTTTAAGAATTCAAAGATCACTAGAAGAATCTGGATACACGACATTCGGAGGTGTCGTTCGAAGGGAGCCGCTGTTCACAGAAGTTCATTCATCGGAATATATGAACACACCAAATCCAATACCAATGCTGACTGGTTGTAACAAACATGAGATGGATTTCCTACCAGGGGATATGCCGATTGCTCATATGTTTGGATATGAGAATCCAGAGGAATGTGAAGAAAAGTATCGATATGATTTGAAGCATGGAAAATACGGTAAGATTTTGATCCAAAAATTTTTTTTAAAGAATTGGAAATTATTCCAGATCGTGAAAACCACACTGATAAAACCATCGCAATGTTGGTCCCTACAAAAATACGGGTCAATAAACTTTTGGAGAAAAATATTCCGGTATTTTTTAAACTTTTTTTTTGGAGTGAGTCGAAAAAATAATTTCAAATTTTCTAGACATATTTCTATCAACTGCGATATCCAAAACATTCTTATCATACTGACGATCTATACTACGCAATGGGTGTACATCCGTTCGAAATGGATGAAAATGAAATTCATTTGAAGGAGGTCTATCAGCAAATGATTATAAATTTTGTGAAGCTTGGGAATCCTGGAAATGGATTTGAATTGACGGACATCAAAACTTCGAGTTATTTTGAAATTAATTGGAACGAAACAACTGGTTTGAGGCCTCATATGAGCACAGGTTTTGAGAAAAAAGTAAGAGAACTTAATCCTTTGAATTCATTTTGAAGTTTTCACAGATGATGGACTACTGGCTGGGAGAAATGGTTGCATTCGATAAAAAGATATCAGAACAGAAAAGGAAAACACCAGACTTTAAATTTTCTGAAATCTATATTAATCCGAATATTGCTGATCAATCATCATCACTTATGTTCTCTGTTATTTTTGCGATTTCTGTTGCTTGTTTAGGGTACTTTTTATATAAGGAATGTTACACCGGTGATCAAAAAAGAGTGTATCTTAGGATAGACGGAAGAGATTATAATACTGTAAAGCAGTCGGAAATGCTGGTCTATTGAATTTCAATAAAGTTTTTTTCTTATATTTGTTCGGCTTTTATTTACAAACACAAGAGACTCTGGCACTTTGAGCGTAATTATCTCAATTCATAAAAAAATATTAATAATCTGTATACTGAAAAATCTTTATAATAATCTTACCAAAATTTTTATAGTTTTCAAATTGTGGCATAATTCAAATATAGCCCCCACCTCAGTATCGCCCCCACCGGGCTCTACTGAGGTGTGGGGGGGGGGGGGCTGTAGTTGAATTGGTTGATTAAAGTATGACCCCCCCACCAGTGCAAAGTGAGTGGGGCTATACTTGCAGAACCTGGTATTCTTAAAATATGACCCCCACCCCT
>NC_013487.2:7101620-7114072 GCF_000004555.2 Caenorhabditis briggsae | reverse complement strand
CGGGAACCTTATCTGAGCCCCCCCCCCCCACTTTATTCAAATATGATCCCCACCTATTCAAAAATAGACCCCCACCCATTCAATTTTAGACCCCACCAATTCAAAAATAGCTCCCCACCATTTTTTTGGCCTAAGCCTGAATTTTAGAATGTTTCAATTTTGATAGTTCTTATTAGATATGATATGATTGAAAAGTGACACAAATTTCTATAAACAAATCAAAAACTTGAAAAATAACTTTATTGGCTCAAAAAACAAAAACTTTAATAGAGATCCAAACATCAGAACAGAAACATCAGAACAGAAACATGAGAACAAATGCAGAAAAGTGGATTAAATAACTTTAGATTTCATCTCGTCCAAAACCTTGCTGAAAAAGTCGTCCTTTTCGTTCTCACGAACAAAAAACTCAGATATGTAGCTGTCCAAGAGTGTTTGCCTTGTCCCCTTCCCGGATTTGAACGGTGCTTTTAGCCGGCTCCCCATGGCTTCTACGCCATTGGTGCACACGCGACGCGATCCAACGATACTAAAATGAATTGGTACTGCACACATTTCAAGCAAAAACTTACTTGACAAACTGTATTTTGTGGCAAACAGTGCAATGTTCGCTGAAGTAGTGCTTTAATTGCGAGTAACTCTTCCTCTCATCGCTGTAGACGATCGAGTTTTTATCGACGGATGCTTGCAGTAGTGGGACAAGAATTTTTGCTACTCTTCCAGTGGTACGATCGATACCTAAATTCAATTATGATTTAAAATTGAAAGGAACATGGTTACCTCCAGGGCCCAGTCATCTGGTGACCCTTTCCCGATTCCATATTTTTTCGAATGTAGGTTGGTTTCATCGATCTCCACAATATTCTTATTACCCCCAAGCTTTCCATACGAGAGCTCGATCGAAGTGCAAATTTCTCTCAAGAAGTTTCGCCAATCACAAACAGTCTGTTCTGATATTCCAACTTCTTTCGAAATCTGCTTTGCAGAGTTTTTTTGTTTCCAAAGAACAATAACTTTTATTGCCTGTAAGAGCGTCAATTTGGTTCTCGCGAAGAATGATCCGTGACGAATACTTTCACTGGAGCAATCTTTGCTCTTGGAACTTCTGCACCTCCACTAAAAATCAAAATAAACCAATTAATTTCTTTTTGAGACGGGCTCACTTCATATCCATTTGCTCGACTTCTTAACTGCATTGGATTTCCGCATTTTGAGCAGTTGACGTTGTTCTTAATCAACCCTTCATTGAACAGAAGATTCGCAGCCGACTTTTCATCGGGAAGAGCCGTCATCACATCCGATAGGGATTTTAAGTCAGAAAACTTCATATTGAAGTTCGTTTTCTAAAAACAACAAAACATGGTAAAAATAGGACAAATCCCAGAAAAAAAAAGAAAAAAAAAATGAAAATGAGTTGCTCAAAATTTGCATCATGAAAGGTACGGTACCCTTCGTACACCACAAACCACGCAAAAGTGGGGGGGGGGGGGGGCTATATTTGAATTGGTTGGTGCGCACACCACAAACCACGCAAAGATGGGGGTCTATATTTGAATTGGTGGGGGTGTATTTGAATTCACCCCAAATTGTTTGTATCTCTTGCAGAAACCAAGATAATTTAGCTCACAGTGCCAGCATATGGTTATTTTCTTTAGAGCAAATACGATATGAAGCTCTTCATCGTTGTTCTTTTCTATCAAAATGGACGCCGACAAGCCGTCAGCGGCCCGCCCGCGCCTCTTCATTTGCCATCTATCGCTTTGCCTGTGTGGCTTTTTTTGATATTCATGAATAACACCATTAGAATTGTGTACCAGGTCGTTTTTCGTGTTGATAGCAAAACACACATAACAGTTCTTGTGGACTTTCTCGTTGACCTATCTGTCTTATCAGTTTATTATACATGCCACGTCAATGATGAATCAAATATAGGTTAGACATGGAAATCTATTTGTGTCAGATTATATTCTTCCTGACTTTAATACGATATTCTGCATCTATAATAATTTCCACTTCTTCCGGTAAATTGAAGGGAAAAGAAGTTGGAGATTATCACTTGTTCAAAAAAATTCCATTTGCCAAACCACCACTTGGAGAATTGAGATTCCAGAAACCGGAGGCTGTTGAGAAATGGGACGGAATTTGGGATGCGACAGGTGAGATTCTTTATTGAATTGTTTTGTCAAAAAGAAATTTTCTAGAATATGGACCAGCGTGTATGTCGAATTCGACAGTTTCAAAAAGCCCTCAAAAATGGGTAGATGAAGATTGTCTTCATGTGAATGTCTTCACTTCCAGTAAATGTTTGGTGAGCTGCAATTATTAATGAAAAACAATGATTACATGCATAGAGGTCCAAAGATTGTGCTGTGGTTGTTTGCATCCATGGAGGAGATATTCTGTACGGTTCTGCAGTGGCATTCAATGATACTTACTTGCTCAACTCATTTGTGGAAAAAGGTTCTACTAATTTGGAATCTGTTAATAAATGAATGGCATTCCAGATGTAATCTTGGTAATCCCAGCTTTTCGTCTTGGCATCTTCTCTCATTATGTTGTCGAGAATCAAGTTATTTCCCCAACAAATTTGGCGTTCTATGGTAAAGCCCGCAAAAGAGAGAAAATAATTAATTCGAAGTTTAGATATTCTTCAATCACTGGAATTTGTGAGGTTCGAGATTAACAATTTTGGAGGAAGCAACAAAAATATTTCACTTTTCGGACACTCTTATGGAGGATCGATGATAACTATGTTAGCATTCAGTCCGGTAGTAAATCAGGATTTAAGGTAAACGGAACTGAATTTAAACTGAATTCTTGAAGTCCCGATGTATATTCCAGTTTATTCCAACAAATCATAGTGATGTCCTCACAAGAAGAATTCGATACCTTGGCTTTTCAAATTGAGAAAACCAAACGTTTTGCGGAATATGCGAATTGCTCGGCTCCAGTTAATATGACTCGGGACCAAGAAGATGTCTATACAATGAAATGCTTACAAGGAAAGAGTGGATTCGAACTATTGAGGTGCAGTTGAAATTCTTAATTCTTCACTACTTTATTTGTCCCTATTCAGAATTCAAAGATTTCTGGAAGAAGCTGGCTATCCTCCCTATGGAAATGTTGCTCTACGCAAACCTCTATTTCCGGGGAAAATACCATCCGATTTTTTCGATTCTCCAGTGAAAACTCCAATATTAACCGGATGTACGGGATATGAGTTTGATAATAAACCAGGCAATTGGGATTTGGCTCATTTAGCCGGTGTTGAAAATATCAACGAGTGTGATGAGAAATACCGAGAAGATGTGGAAAGCGGAATATTTGGTAAGAGAATAATGAATCCTGAACATCTTTAAAATATTCCAGGTCGCGATAATCATACGGATGAAACTGTTGGGATTATGGTCTCAACCAAACTTCGAGTTGATAGATTCTTGGAAAAAGGAAATCCGGTATTTTGAATTACTAGATACCAGGAATTTATAATTTTCAGACCTATCTCTACGAATTCAAGTACCCAAAACACTCATTCCATGTTAACGACCTTTACTACATTCTAGGATTACATCCATTCGAAAAGGATGAAAATGAAAAACATTTGGAGAAAGTCTATCAGACCATGGTTACTGATTTTGCAAAATTTGGGAATCCTGGTATGGGATTCGAAGCCTCCAATCCAAAGAATTCAAGTTACTTCGAAGTGAATTGGAATGAAACGAGTGGGGTACGCCCACATATGAATACGGACTTTGAAAAAAATGTATACTAGCTTTCGAGAACTTTTGAGTAGGTTTCTTTTCAGATAATGGATTATTGGTTGAAGGATATGAGGGAGTACGATAGAAAAATCAGCGATGAAAAACGAAGAAAATCGTCGAAGACTCGGAATCTAGGTTTCTCTACGTTCGAAGTAAATTCTGCGGTTGCGGATCGATCCCTGTATTTTTTCTTTATGATTTTAACTTTTTCTTTAGCATTTTTACTACTTTGTTTATTCCAAAAACATTGTACAAACAGAAGTAAGTATATCCTAATTGAAGGAGGCAATTTTAATGATTTCAAAGATACTGACCCAAATATAATTGTTTATTAAATTATTCATTTTCCAAAAAATGAGTTGTTTTTTAAAAAATATATTTCTGCTTCCCATTTTGTGTTTTTATCTACCTTCCCTCTTTTACATTTTGTACATGTTATCTGTAAAATGTTTATCAGTTATCATCGACTTTCTGTGAACAATTTGAAAGTATAATCATGTTGTTTGAATTTCTAAAAATCGTATTTTCTCTGTCCTTCCTCCAAGTTTCAACATCTATTATTGTAACCACCTCATACGGAAAACTGAATGGAAAACAGATTGAAGGATACCATTCATTCAAACATGTTCCATATGCGAAACCTCCAATTGGAAAATTGAGATTTCAGAGACCAGAAAATCCCGAGAAATGGACAAAAGTCAGAAATGCAACAGGTGAAATTTTTTTCAAAATATTTTGTAATAGATACCTGTAATAGAAGGGCCCCCACAACGTCAAGTTTGAGTCTATTTCGCTTGGCTGCTATGCAAGATATCAAGAATGTATCAGCTGATAAAATGTTGATGATATTATGATGAACAATTTGTCAATTGACTACTTTTCAACATCTTTGTTAGGGACTTATAATATATAAATTGACTCAAAGTAAACTCGTAGGGAGCCCTTATATTACTATTTTTACGGTAGGTATTCAGAATTTGGACCTGCATGCATGTCGAATTCAACTGTATCAAAAAGCCCTCAAAAATGGATAGATGAAGATTGCCTCCATATGAATATATTCACTTCCAATAAATGTTTGGTTAGATTTCCAATGTTTTCTACAAAAATTCAGGAAACTTTAGAAATCCAAAGATTGCGCTGTCGTCGTCTACATACACGGTGGTGACATTCTATACAACTCTGCTGTTATGTTCAATGAAACTTTTCTTATGGAATCATTCGTCTCAAATGGTAATAACAAGTTTTTTTTTTCCATTTCAAAGAAAGTAACCCTTTTCAGATGTTATTCTTGTTATACCAGCGTTTCGACTCGGAATATTTTCGCATTTTATAGTTGCAGACCAAAGTATTGCGCCAACGAATTTGGCATTTTATGGTTAGCTGCAACTGCTTCTGTAAAATCTGAATATTGAGATTTAGATATTCTGAAGTCTCTCCATTTTGTAAAGTCTGAAATTCGAAATTTCGGAGGGAACAGTAAGAAAGTGACTCTCTTCGGACACTCGTATGGCGGTGCAATAGTTACCATGATGAACTTTAGTCAAAGAATCAATCAGGATTTGAGGTTGTATTCAAAATTACACTTTTCCTGTTTCAGTCAAACTTTTCCAGTTTATTCCAAAAGACAATTGTGATGTCAGCACAGCAAAACTTTTTGGAGTTGGAGTTAATGATAAATAGAACCAGGACTTTTGCTGAACATGCGAATTGCTTGGTTCCTGTTGGAATGTCAGAAAAAATGTCAAGAAGTAAACAGGATAGATTCACGATGAACTGTTTACAGAAGAAAAGTGGACAAGAATTATTGAGGTGACCTAGTTTAAAAATATCCAGTCAAACAAATTGTTTTCAGAATACAACGATTTCTGGAAGAGCAAGGATATCCTTTGTATGAAGGAACCGTTCAAAGAGAGCCTATGTTCGAAAAGGGAAAGTTTTCTGAGTTCATGGATTCTCCGAAAATGATTCCCATGCTAACGGGATGTACTGCATTCGAGATGGATGATGAGCAGTTCGCTGTTCCAGTAGCAGAACTGATAGGTTTTGAGAATCCAGACGAGTGTGAAGCAAAGTATAGACGAGATTTGAAAAATGGAATTTTTGGTATGCCTATTGTATAAAGATGTATTTACTGAATATTTGTTTTTAGAACGCAACAATCATTCGGACGAAACTATCACAATGATGGTCTCAACTAAACTCAGAATTAATAAGCTCCTGGAGAAATATATTCCGGTAAATAAACGAAAAAGTAAAGGCAACTCGCTTCCTAAAACTTTCAGACGTATCTCTACGAATTCAGTTACCCAAAACACTCTCTACACGTTGGTGATCTTTACTATTTGATGGGCTTACATCCATTTGAAGAAGATGAAAACGAGATTCATTTGAAGGAAGTGTATAGAGACATGTTTATGAATTTTGCAAAGTATGGAAATCCGGGATTAGGTTTTGAGATGACCGATTTGAAAACCTCGAGCTATTTTGACGTGAATTGGGATGAGAAAACTGGATTGAGACCCCAAATGAAAACTGGGTTTGAGAAGAAGTTTATGGATTACTGGCTGAAAGACATGAATGAATACGACCAAGCCGTGTCCAAGGAGAAGCAGAGGAACACTTCAAAAACTCGAAATATGAAGTCTTTACCGATCAATGAGGAATTCGAAGAATCGCATAATTTTTTGTTTAGTCTTCTTGTAATGTTTTTGGCATTATCAATAGTATTTTTGGGTTGGAAAACATGTAGACCAAAAAAAAGAAATTTGTATATTAGAATTGATGGAGCAAACTTTAGGAAAAACCCAGAATTTTTTAACAAATAAATATCACAACACAACGAAATAAATGATCAAACAATTAAACCGATAACAGTATATGGCAAACAAATTACAAAAAAAACTATTTATCTTATCTACCGAGATCTCGAATTAATCCCTCGTTGCACCGGGATTCCTTGTAAAAACCATCTGGAGTCCTCCATCCTTCCCGAGGGGCATCTCTGTGCATCCGTACGCGTCCCTCGAGAAGTGTCCCGGCGTCGGTGATGCCGCTTGTCCGAGTTTTCTGCGGAAATCGTACAGAATTTCCTCTCGGAACTCTCCTTTCATGGGATGACCTGGAAATAAGAATTATGAATCTAGATATAGAATTAATAAAAACTTACCTCTCACGAACAGTCGAAACTTTTCGAATCCGTTCTGTATCGCTGTCTTGGCGTAGAACAACGCCTCGCTATCATCAATAGACAGCTTCATCGATGCCACTAAAACTCCTTCAACGTATAAGAGACACTTTGTGATTCTTATTTCAATTGAAAAAGTTTCAGTAGGCAACGGGAAGTTGCTACTGAAGGCGATGTTGAACAATCGCCGATGCTCCCCGAATACGTAAAGGCATTCGAATTCGAACGTCTCTGAAAGAAGAAAAGATTGTTGAAGTTGAGAAAACATTATAACTTACCACGATGGAGAAGTTCTGCAACCTGCTCCTCAATAACAGGATCTTCCAATGCTGCATCCATGAAATGTTTGGATGTGATTGCCAGCAATGGTCCTGGCCCCATTTTGCTCTTTTTCTGCAGTAGAGACATAAGAATGGGGTAGTAAATGGATGATTCCTGGCACTCGGGAAAGCACATTTCAATGACTTTAGCGAGGCTAGAAGTATTTTCCATTTTTCTTTCGGTTTTCGATTGGATGAGCAATCAATAGGTAGGCAACGGAATGTAGGAAACGAGGAGGAGAGGGAGATTCGAATCATCGTTGCCGCGCAAAACCGCGGTCCGCAGAGGTACTGTATCAGGACGAGCACGTCTTCAGACCTTTATATTTCCAGGCCACAGGTGATGGTGGGCCAAACGGTGAGTGCATCCCAATACGCATTTTATATGGCATTTGACATGACAAGGTAGACAGGAACATATCGTAAAACCTGTAATAGAAGGGACACTCTGTCAAATTGGGCTCAATTATCTAAATTCCTATGCAAGATATTGAAGATGTGTCAACTATCAAAACACATCTGATATTAATATCAACATTTTATGGGTTGACAACTTTTTTATATCTTTGAGTGGAGCCGAGATAACATGGCTGAAAGTTAAAATTATGGGCCCTTCTGTTACAGGTTTTATGGTCAATGTGAAATTACAGGGTTTGGAGGTTTGAAAGTTTTGTAACACAATTAGTATTTCTTCAGCCCTTCAAATCTTGAATTACTATCATCCAACATCTATTTTTTCAAACTTTCCTCATCACATATTTTCCCAAGAGCACTAAATTATTTGACAAAGAAAAATAGGACATCATGGAGGAGTCAAAAGTTGAGAAATTCTCGGGAGATTCTCCCAATTTTAATCACATTTGTAAACATTACTAAAATACACACACAACTACTCCCACAGATTTTAGCTTTTTTTAAAAAGAGACAGTTAACTATTCGATGATTGGTTTCCTTTTGTCTTGCACTTATTTTCGAAATTTTGTAGTTTTTTTTCATGTTTTTGTTGAATTGAATGTAGGAGAAGATAATCGGACTGGTTTCAATTTTGATGGAAATAGAAGAGTAGAATTAGAGTAGAGAATTTCAAAATGTGTCTATAAATATAAACTTTAGTTCAAATTGTGAGTAATGATATATCGTAAACACTCTAATAGAAAGGCACCCTATACTTGCACTTTGAGCTCGATTATCTCGGTTTTTATGAGAGAAATCAAAAATCTGTCAACTGATAAAATGTTTCCCATAATATCGCCAACATTTTATCGGTTCACAAATTTTTGTTACCTCTCATAGGAACCGAGATGGTTGAGCTCAAAGTGCAAGTATAGGTTGATCTTCATTTAGAGGGTTTACATTCAACTTTGAGTTAATTTATATCTGTTCCTGGGAAAGATATCAAAAACTAATCAATTAACAAAACGTTCATCATAATATGAACAACAGTTTATCAGTTGATAAAATTTTCATATCTCTTATAGGAAACAAGATGGAATTGGCCAAAGCTAGGGGTCCTGAGTGCGTTTGGGAATCGTTTCTTTATTCCAATAATTTATGCAGTTAAAAAATTCCGGATTCCCAGATGGCCTTCAATGTCACTGACCAAAACGATTAGATGTTCAAAGTTGTATTTTTCTTGCTTCGCTCATATTTCTGGGTGTGGTAGTAGTCTTCTGGGGAATCATTTTTATAACGTCTCCTTCCAAATTTGTCATCATCTCCTTCTCTTTCTTTTTTTCTTCTTCTCATGGTAAAGTTTTAATAGACATGACAATATCACAGAGGACCTCAGAGGCAAAGAGATTACGAAACATATAAGAACGGTAATTGGGAAATAGTTTATGAGAATACGACAATCAGAGATTGGGCGTTTCCGTCTTCCTTCCTTTTTCTACCCGCCCGCGCAATGTTCGTAGAATTAGAGATAGAGAATAAAAAAGAAGAAAAACTGAAGAAAAAAGTGTCTTTTGTAAATAGACACGGAGACATACAGTCATCGGGTTACCCCCATTCAAAACCACCAATTCTCTCTGTCTTGTTCTGTTTTTTTTCAGTGTTCTGCATCTTTTATAGTTTACTCTGTTCTTAAGACTCTCAAGAACATTTTATATGATATAAAGCGTCATTGAGATTCATTCGAAACGGTTTTTTCTGA
The DNA here is from genome assembly GCF_000004555.2 of Caenorhabditis briggsae. Taxonomy (NCBI): domain Eukaryota; kingdom Metazoa; phylum Nematoda; class Chromadorea; order Rhabditida; family Rhabditidae; genus Caenorhabditis; species Caenorhabditis briggsae. Next base: position 7,104,652 of record NC_013487.2, on the reverse strand, counting down.
AAAGTTATTTTCTCCATTGCTAGAAAAGTCACCCGATGATTTGAAATAGGCATTTTTAAACTTCCGAACCTTTTATCTCCCAATTCCTTCTCAACCGTCCGATCCCCAACCACACCCTGAAAGTTCCCATTATTGGGGTTTCTATTAGTTTCCAACTCTCACATTTCATCGTCTCATAAAAGGAAAATACTGGTTTTTCTCGAGGTTTTAAATTGAAAATTGAAAACTTTTGAGTTTTCCCAGAACAAGAGACAATTTCTGCAAAAAAAGGTCGGATGTATTCGGTTTACCATTTTGAACGGTTCTGGGCGTGGTTTCAGGAACTGACTATATAACGAGTCCTAAATTGAACCAAATACTCTTTCATTGCCTTCTAACTTTTATCCTTTTCATATTGAGTTTTTCAGAATGCCTGAATATATTAAACAAGTGGCTATCACTGGAGATATCTCTAGAATTGGCACTGACGATGATCTGATCCGAGCCTGGTGTTCTGAAGTTGCCAAAGAAATCTATGAGCAAAAATGCGAGTTTGCTGTTGTCCACGTACAAGGACTTCATTCGGCAGAGAATCCAGATTACGCTGCAAGAGTCATTTGTGGATGGTAAGAAGGATTCAGTGGAGTTTTTAACGTTACGTGATTTCAGCATCACTGACAATCCAGAAATCTATCGTGCTTTTGACAGTTCTTTCGCCTTCTTTGATACAAAGTTAACTGTGAGTTTTGAAAAAAAGAAATTCTGTTTTTCAATTTGGTTTTCAGGGTCTCGGAAATTTATACCTATTCAAGAACCATTCAGATGTTCAGTACTATAATAGATTCTCTTCAACTGGATATATAAACCTCCGCACTGGACATCAACATTCCATTGGCAAGTGTCCTATTTTGATCCACTTCCAAAAATATTAAATTTTCAGGTGTGAAGGAGTGTGACGGATTTATTCAGAACACATTTGGACAAAGTTACACTTTCAGAAAAGATTTCTATGTAAGTTTTTTTTTGACTTCGATGCAAAATCGATTTTGTAACTTTAGAATGACGATGGAACTCGAGACTTGGCTAACCAGCGAACTGGATTTTTGCTTGCTCGCTTCCGCATCCACGGAAAAGAAGTGACGTTTGTGAATCTGAATCTTCATTCTGTTCCTTTCGAAGATGTGAATGAGATTGCCACAAAGAATGCCTCACTCACAAAAGCCGCAGCTAAAAGAGAAGATCAAATCGAGATGCTTTTGAAAGAGTAAGTCCCAAATTATCAAGTTTGGAAACCCGTTTTTTTTCAAAACAGATTGGATGACGAAGGTCTTCGTAACGATGCTATCCTAGTCGCTGGGTCTTTCAATTCTCAGCTTCATGAGACTGATCTACTCAACTATCTTGCCAAGACTCAGTTGGTACAAACTGTCGCTAAGAAAGACGAAGATGGAAATGTGGAATCAATTGAACATGTGGATCGTCATGGAAGAAGAACAACAACTGTGGAGAGAACTCGATTCGATCTTCATTCGATCCACGATTGGTTCTTCCGTTTGGGAAGAGGCCAAATGGTGAAGAGATATAACGGAGAGTTGGCTGATGTCGCATTAAAGGAAATCTGAAAGAGGAGACGTGCTTCTTCCAAGTGAGATTTTTGTTATAAAGTATCTTCAAGTAAGTCTATTGTTCCAGCCATCTCGTCACTATGAGCTCAACGAGAAAGGAAAGGAAGAGTTCCAGAGAACTCTGTGTCCCGCGTGGAGTGATAGAATTTTGTACAATGACAAGATGAACGATCTTTTCAGACATGTAAGTTGATTTTCTTGAATCTCTAAATTTAAAGGGACTCCGACCAAAAATGTTTATTGCATCAAAATGTTCGAAAAGTTGTCTATTTTCCCAATATTATAGCGAAAAAATTCGAAAAAAACCCGAAATCCCCGAAAAATGCCGTTAAAAGCGAAAATGTTTCAAAAAAAAGTTGCTAGGAGGGACGAGGATTTGAATTCCCGCGCAGTGAGAAACCTAGGCCACGGCGCCTGACAGCCGTTTTTTCAAGTGCCCGACAGTGGTTTTTTACGTTTTTTACCTGCCGGACATGAAAACCGAAAAAAACCGGAAAATTTTCGATGTAAGAAAGGCGCTATGATGCCGTGGCCTAGGTTTCTCACTGCGCGGGAATCTAAATCTTTTTTTTCAACGCCGTTTTTTGGGGATTTAAGATTTTTTTTTTGAATTTTTTCTCAATAATATTAGGAAAATACATATTTTTTGAAACATTTTAAGGCAATAAAAATTTTTGGTCGGAGTCCCCCTTTAACATTTTTCAGGATTCGTTCTGTGCTTCCGGTTTGTATTACGGTCTGGTTGCTGAAGAGAAATTCGTTGGACCACACAAACCAGTGGCTCTACATGCATCGATTTGCTTGAAATAAATTTATGTTTCGCATGCATTTTCTATTCCACTGCTTTTTTTCAAATTGAAATTTCGAACTTTTTCGGAGATGATAAAACTCTTCTACGCTTTTTTCTTGGTTTTCATCTGTGAAGATCTTTTGCGACCGAAATCGGCAAAGCGCAACTGTCACCTAGTTTTCTCCTGAACATGTTTATAAACAGATACGACGTATTGCAGATTTTCTCTATTCCCACTCCCGATTTCATGAAGTTTTCGTACTAAATCAATGTTTTCTTACTTTTCGGGAATCAAAGCTTCAACAAGCGTAAATACTGTATTGAAATTTCAAGAAAGAAAGTTCGTGAAAGTATCATGAAAGAGTACTGTATTAAGCCGCATGACAAAAACTCCGATTTGCACCTCGAGCGGATAAATCAGTGTACATATTTAAAGGATCCCTGAATCCGACTTTAACTTCGAAAGGACGGGGGTACGACGAATTCGAACGTTTTCAAATTCGAACAGACCTAAAATCGAACTGATTCAATTCAGAACAGTCCTTTTTTCGCACACGTACCAGAACAGAACGCGGACAGAATCGAACTGGTAAGGAGTCGAACTGTCCCAAATTGGAACGCTGCCTGCAACAGAGCGC
>NC_013487.2:7100742-7101281 GCF_000004555.2 Caenorhabditis briggsae | reverse complement strand
ACCCCCGAAAGGACACTCCCATTTTGTTTTTTTGTTTACAAACTAAAAAACCTTCACCCACTCCTCTCTCGCTTTCGACCACTCTCTCTCCTTACTCTTCTTGCTCATGCTAAAATTCGAAGTCTATTTTGAGAACAATTCGATTGCTCGACTATTCTTTAATGATCTTTTTAAATTAATTGTATTTTTTATATATTGCAGTTGCAGCAATGCTTAGAGACCAATGTGCAGCTCTCGTTGAGCTGTACGACAAGAAAATCATGAATTCTTTGGAAGCGATTTTCCATGACAAGGAGAAGGTGAGTATGTAAAATAAATTCCGACTTTTTTCAGGATTTTAAAGGTACTTTATTAAGTTTTTGGAAATTTTTGGGGTACGACGAATTCGAACGTTTTCAAAATCGAACAGACATAAAATCGAACTGATTCAATTCAGAACAGTCCTTTTCTCGCACACTTACCAGAACAGAACGCGGACAGAATCGAACTGTACAAATTCGAGGGGATCCTCTAGAGAAGACCTGCATACATGCCAGGAC
>NC_013487.2:7095746-7099742 GCF_000004555.2 Caenorhabditis briggsae | reverse complement strand
GGGGGGGGCACTCTTTTCTTACTTTTTTGGCATTTTCTGACTTGCGCATTAATTTTAAGCATGTTAGAAATATTTTTAAGGTGTCTGGACCTCTAGAAAGTATAAAATAATATGATGATAAAATACAAATTCCTGTTATTTGCTTCTTTATTTTAGGCTTAGGCTAAAACGCACGCGCTTGCGTATTTGGGAGGGCACCCAAATTTTTTGAATTTGGCGCCATTTTCGGATGTCCCAGTGAAAAGAAAACAAGGGGAAAATAGCCTAAGCTTATAATTTACAAAAAAAACGAAAAAAATTTGAAAAAAAATTTCAGCCAGAAAAATACTGAAATTGGCGATAATCAGTGAAAATGGCACATTTTGGCTGAAATTTTTTTTCAAAATGTTTGGTTTTTGTTTGAAATTATAGGCTTAGGCAAAAACGCCTTGTTTCCCTTCCTCTGGGACACCCTCATTTTGGCGCCAAATTCAAAAAATTTGGGTGCCCCAACTCACAAAAGCCAAAATAGGTGAAAAATGCGAATCACATCAAAAATGCTGATTGAGAATGCTTCATTTCCGAAAAAACTTACTCGAGAATCGGTTTAAAGTTCCAAATATTCATATTTCAAGTGCCAAGGCGTTTTAGCCTAAGCCTAAAATAAAGAAGCAAATAACAGGAATTTGTATTTTATTATATTATCTTATACTTTCTAGAGGTCCAGATACCTCAAAAATATTTCTAACATGCTTAGAATTAATGCGCAAGTCAGAAAATGCCAAAAAAAGTCAAAAAAGAGTGCCCCCCCCCCCCAACCAACATAGCGCCGAAAAATCATCCTCCGAAAGCTTTCAAATTTTCAGAATTCATTCCTCGACTACAAAAGCTCAGCCAGAATGTGTTAACCGAAAACCCGATGATTCTGAAAATCGAGAGCTATATCGTGGAGAACAATCAAGACAATCAAAATTCGAGAACAACACGGAAGGAAATGAAGAATCGACGGCTTCTAGAAGTGAGCAACTGGAAAAGTTGGCGCAGTTTTCAAACGGAACTGTTCGAGTCCTCGTTTCTACTTCTGTTGCTGAAGAGGGATTGGATGTATCTGCATGCAACCTGGTTATCAAATATAACTATTCCACAAATGAGATTGCACATGTACAAAGAAGAGGTGAACTGATTTAAGATCAATTATCGAAAAAAGATAATTTTAGGTCGTGGTCGCGCCAGTGATTCGAAATCTATCCTGATCACGAATGATGAGTCTCTCAGAAAACAAGAAATAGCTAATATGGAAAAAGTTATTGCTAGTGGAAGTAAACCAATAGATAATTAAGTTATTTTCAGGAGAAACTGTGCGAAAAGGCCATACAATTGGCGCAAGAGAATATCAGCGAGTTTCAGCTTTTGATTAATCGGAAAAGTGATGAAATTTGGCCACGATTGCAGTCGGAGCGTACTGAGAAAATACGAATCGATCGAATGTTGGAACTGAAAAACTCAACATACAGGATTGTTTGTCGTAAATGTGATGGTCTACTTTGCACAAGTCAGGATATTTCGTCACGTCAGGATAATATGTTTCTAGTGTGCAACCCGGAATTCTGGAAGATAGTTGTCATTCTGCCCGTTCAGCCTAACGCATACACAAGAGGAAGTGTAAGTTCAAATGTTTAGTTAAAACCTTCAGCGACACAATCACATTCAGATCTTACACGCTGCTCCGAACTGTGGATCTCCACTCGGACAGCTTGTGGTAGTTCCTGGATGCGCAGAAATGCCCGTTCTCGGGGCTAAAAGTGAGCAATGATCAATATTAAATAATTTGTTCTGAATCTTCAGATATCGTTCTTATCGACGAGGCGGATGGAAAACGATCTATTGTGAATCAATGGAAGGAGGTATTAAATAGTATTGCGGCATAAAAAACTTTCATTTTTTCAGATCCGAACCAAATATTTCAAGCCAAAACGTGTCACAGAACTAGAAGTGGCAGTAATGCGCGATGCTCGTTTGAAAAAAATAACTTTTGAAGTTTCGGGACCACCCCCCCCAACCGACCTAGCGCCGATTTTTCTACAAACCTTGAAGTGTTTCTTTCATTTCCTTAGTGAAGAATACTTCGCCTGCTCGTAGGTTATCTTCTAAATACGTCCATGCAGTTTTCGGATTGAAATTAGAGTTGTAGCAGAGAATACGATAGCATTGCTATATTGTATTAAAATTATTAATTTGATTCATTCCACTCAATAAACCTCTAGAACTTGTATTGCTTCATTGATCTTATTTCTATCTCCGCGAACATTCTTTCTGCTAAATTTCGTTTTGTAACACTCAACCAGTTGAGAAATTTGGTGTGGTCCTTTTGTGGTAGCTCTGCTTTTCCTCCATCAGAAACTTTAATAAGCTCTTCTACGTCGGCTGTAAAACTAATGAATTGCGAGTGAATCTTTTGATATAATATTACTAAATGCTTTATACATCAATTGAAATACTTTATCCATCAATTTCATCACTGAAACTGCAAAGTCTCTGCTTGTTCCGTCAGTCGACTTTGGGAAGAAGTCAATTTCTAAAAAAAGAGGGATCTGACTTCTGAAAGAAAATAAAAACTAAACGAACGTTCTGGAATGATCGGTGAGAAATTTCTCAGATCTTCTTTGTACTCCTGAACGGTACTTATTTTATTTACATCCAGAGTTGAGCACATATTCGCAATGTGTTCGACTTCTTTATCTTTGCTCTTGCCGACTCCAAGAGATGCAGTAAGTCCCACTATTTGAGGAAGATGTTGACCATCCGGTACAGTTCCCATGTTTTTGAGATTATGATACTCCCGCATGATATCTATTTTGAAAATTTTGAATTGAAATTTTGTAAATTAAGCTCACTTGCATAGGGAGAGTTGTTCACCGTACTATGACACTCATCGAAAACGATTATTGTGAAGGTTGAAAGATAGAATTTCTCGTTCGAGAACTCTGATAATTCGTCATCATGTTCGTTGCACAGATTACTGTAAAAAGCAAAACTAGTGGTAAAATCATGTCGAAAACTTACACAATCATTTGAGGTGTTGCCACAATAACATCATTAGAAAGAACTGCTCCGCGAACCGAAGTGTTATCTGATCCTTGACAAATTCTGATCTTAAAAATCACTTTTAAAAAAACATTCTACTTTTTTTTCGTTTACATTGTAAGCGTGTCCGAGATAGTACTTCAATTTGTCGGCTTGTTGATGTAGAATCGTCGTGTTTGGTGTCATGAAAAGAGCCTTAAATCTTTGCTCCTTATTTTCCTCGACTTCGAAGTGATGTTTGATAATTTTAGCTGCCACTACAGTCTTTCCAGTTCCAGTTGGCGCGGTGATGATAGTATTGACGCCTTCTATAGCCAAGCGACACAACTCTTCTTGATAGTTACGAAGAATGATTGGATTTTCAGTTTGAACACATGGATCAATTGAATTCAGAACTGTTCGACGAGTTGAGTAGTTGGCAATCCTATCGAACCGATAATTGACTGATCTAAAAGTGATTTTTTGAGACAATTTAGTGTATTTAATATAACCTCAATCCGATCGGAAGATCATCTAAACCTAAATGAATCATCATGTCACTGGCTAACACATCAACGTCGCAAACTACAATTGATTGTTCGCCTTTGGCCGTTTTGAAATGATTCAAAAATTCTCCGCTTTTCAACTTGAATATCGAATCAACGAAATGCCGAGCTTCTGCTGATGAACCTTGCGAACTGTGTTCATATATCGTGAATAGTATATCAAGAACAGCGAAGGTTCCAAGCTGTGGAACAGAACGAAGAATCATTTTCTTTTTCTCCATTTCTCTTTCATTTTGCTCATCTTCAGTTTGTTCATCCTGATTCTCTTGGTCGATTCTCTCCAGTTTAGGTATCAACCGTTGAACAGTCTCGTCATAAGCAGGAATCGCACGTAGATAAGGTATGACTGCATCTGGCTCAATATATTTCAGAAATCCATCCAAATTAG
>NC_013487.2:7089668-7095733 GCF_000004555.2 Caenorhabditis briggsae | reverse complement strand
GGAGCCTAAAATGCAACCCTGGCACGGTTTTGCCGCAGGGTTTTTCTGCACATTTGGGCACGGTCATGAGGGGTCGGAGCCTAAATTGCAACCCTGGCACGGTTTTTTTTCGACTCCGCCCACTTTCCCCGGTTTTTTTTCCCCGGAAATTGCGGGGTCTCCCGGAGAAAATTCCATGACTGCAAGCGCGCCCTGGCGCATGACCGTTTGCTCACTTTTATCTCGAACTGGAACGGAAACTTTAAAAATTGGTATAAATTATGTTATCAATTAAATTCAATTTAAATCGCGGAAACTAAAAAACACCTCTCTTTGAAATATAGGAAAAATCAATTTTAGCACAACATGGTGAGGAAAAAGCAGTGTGCCGCTCTTGTAAAGCTCTACGATAGGGAAATCATTCGATGTTTGGAACCGATTTATCGAGAACCTGAAAAGGTAAGATTTTTGAAAAGGCGAATAACACCGCTGGTTGTTTCAGGGAGAACATTTCGATGAATTGCTTTCCCGCGGACGAATAGAAGAGCTAATAGGAGAGTACGAAGATACTACAAGTTTCTCATCCCAGTTGTTCCATGAACTTCAAGAAAGTCCAATTTCGAAAGCAGATGATGAGAGGCTTTATAAAAGTGTTATGTCATTTCTACAAGCGAATTGTGAGTCGAAAATTAAACTAGTCAGTCATTTAAAAGTTTAATTTCAGTTACTGATTCGCATGTTCACAAACTACTAAAATGTTCCGATAGGACGATGAGAATGTGTCAATATGGGTTAATAATGGAAAATATGTAAACAATGCCTAACGTTGATTTTCAGACTTATTCTGAACCATTTGGATGGTTTTATCAATTACATGGACCCAAATGAAGTACTGACTTACCTCGATTCCTATCCCCAATACCAGGATATAGTTCGAGAACTACGAAGAGAAACAGAGAGAATAGTGCCAGAAGAACAACAACAAAATACGGAATTTTTGAAAAAATCGATTCTAAGAATTGTTCCACTACTCGGCGAGTCGTCTGCATACGATGTGATGTATGCAATCTATGACAAGCCATCGAATAATTTGAATGAGGAGGCTAGAAATTTCATTGAAAAGATTCTCCGTCTAAGACCAGGATCGTTTGATGCATTCTACAGTGAGTGGTCCAAATGGGAGTAATATCAACATTAACCAAACATTTAGGAGAAGTCAGTGATGATCGCAGAAGATTCAATGGAAACATTTTCATCTGTCCGATCAATGAAATCGCTACAGAAATGATTGCACGGATTCCAGAAGTGAACAGACATCGTTATAGGTGAGCGTTGGCACTATTAGGTGTCTCTAGTTGATATTGATAACACATCGTGTTTCTAGAGACCTTCCCTATATTGCTAACACTAAAACGTAGGAGAATTGTGAGCGAGTAGACTCAGACAATCAAACGTCAGGGGGTCTGACAAAAATGCTTTCAATACCAATTTTTTCTTCTCTAGCTGTTTTTTTCCTTTCAGAATGATCAACATCCGATATGACAATATCCAATCAGAACCACCGGTTCCACGTCTCATCGTAGAATCCGTCAGGAACAGAATCCACTTGCGTAAGACCTCGACAGAGCACCGAGCCAGTTCGAATTCCAATTTTCAGAACGCCAACTATGCTTGCGAAGATATCAGCTGGAACTGTGTCAAGTGGCTCTTCGCGGAGAAAACACCATTGTAACAGCTCCAACGGGATCTGGAAAAACTGTCATTGCTGCGAACATTATCAAAAATCATTTCGAGACAAGAGATAGAAATGGGCAACGATTCAAGGCATTGTTCATGACACCGAATTCGATGATTTTGAAGCAACAGTCGGATAGCATATCTTCATATCTGGACCATTCTTATCAAGTGAGTCTGAAGCGTCAGAGACTGGTTCTTAAATATTATAACATTTGGAGGTCCAAATCGTTCAAGGAGCCGACAATCTTCCTGTTCGAAACGCGGTTCAGACGAAAGATCTGATTGTGGCGACTCCTCAAATGATCGTGAATCTCTGCAATGAGCATCGAGATGTGTTGAAAACTGAAAATGAAATAGGAATAGAGCAATTCTTTCTCTCAACATTCACTATAATCTTCTTCGATGAGTGTCACAATACAATGAAGAACACACCGTATGCTAGTGAGTGCTTTCCAACTATTCCAGTCATTATGATAAATTTTTCAGATATCATGAGAGAATATCACACTCTGAAAAACATGGGAAATATGCCAGACGGTCATCATCTGCCTCAAATCGTTGGCCTTACGGCCTCACTTGGAACTGGTGACGGCAAGAACGTTTTAGGAGTCAAGGAGCATATTGCGAATCTGTGCGCGATGATGGATGTTAAGGAATTGAGCACAGTTAGAGAGAACACAGAGGAACTTCAGAATTATTCGCCCATCATTCCTGACCGTGAGATTTTGAATAGAAATGACGAGTTTTTGAGTTTTTGTTATTTCAGAAGTTAGCTATTGTGAGCGAAGTACCGACGGAGCGATTGGAGAATTCACAAAATGGTTGTCTGATATGATGATAGAAGTTGAGAACTTGATCAAAACAGCACTCGGTAAGAATCCCCCTGATTGCCCAGATATTTAAAAATATTGCCTTTTTCAGATGAAGAGAATATCCCTATCCAAAATGTTCAACAAAATGTACAAAATTCTCTTTTTGATGATCGACCATATCGACCGGCGGAAAATTTCCAATCAGCTCCGAATGATAAGGAACATCCCGGATATTTGAATTGGGCTTGCAATCAGATGAATCTAGTTTGCACTGCTAAATTCAACAGAGATGGAACAAAAATTATCATCAATGAGGCATTGGAAGTATTGAAGGTAACTACTGTGTGCGCAGATGTTCGAACCTTTACCAGAATCATTTTCTAGGAGTGTTACTGGACTTTATCCTACAACGTAAATTTCAATCCGGAGGTTGCACTGCGATATTTGAAAAGTGAGCTCGAGTCGCGATCAGCAAACTTCACACATCATATGTCGAGAATATGGGAAAGTAAGTTTCAATTTTTGCTCCTTTTACTATGCATCGAAATATCAGGATACCACAATCACCTACTAAACTCTGGGACTGCTGAAAATCCAATGATTGAAAAAGTCGAGCAATTTATTGTTGATCAGAACGAGCAACGAGGAGATTCACGATCGATCATTTTTGTTCGAACACGTTACGAGGCGACGATTCTGAACGAGATACTCAACAAGAGGGAAACACTGGAACGACTGGGAATCAAGTCAGAATGGATTTCTGGATTGAACAAATCCACGTCTTCAAGCGCCGATATCAGCGCTTCGAAACAAAAACAAATGGAGAAGTTGCGAAAGTTCGCTACTGGAGAAATCCGAGTTCTCGTGGCAACTTCGGTTGCAGAAGAAGGTTTGGATGTTGCCGAGTGTAATCTGGTCATCAAATACAACTATGCCACTAACGAGATTGCTCATGTTCAAAGAAGAGGTATGTAGAAAAGAACTAATTTTTAAAGTGGTGTAGTTGTTTCCAGGCCGTGGTCGTGCGATGAATTCAACATGTGTCCTCGTAACGAACAGTATACCACTTCGAGATCAGGAAGGAGCGAATCGAGATAAAGAGAATATGATGAACCAAGCTCTTTTGAAAATCACTACAAACCCTGGTGCCTTCCGAGACGCTGTTATGGCTGAAATAGGAAATATCTGGAATCGAATTCAACGAGAGGATACTGAAAGAGCACGACAAATTGCCGAGCAAATCAGTCGAAATGTAACGTATCGAATCGTTTGCAAAAAATGTGACGTATTCCTATGTACGAACAGCGACATTCGCGCAAGAAATACTCAGTATTTGGTTTGTAGACCTGAATTCTGGACGCTTGTTCAAAAAATCAAATTGACGCCTGGAGAAATTGCGACGAATAAGTTTCATTCAACGGGAATGGTGCGAGGATACCTTCTGAAACTACTATTTCCGTTTCCGTATTTTTTCAGATCAAATGCCTTGGAACCAACTGTGGAGCGATCCTTGGACGATTGATAGATGTCACTAATACGGAACTACCTTGTTTGTCTGCAGAAGGTATGTGATATTTTGTCAGAAGCTATGAAATACTATAATTGCAGCGATTGTTTTGATCAATGAGCATGAAGATAAAAGAATTCAGGCCAAAAAGTGGAAGAAGGTATTTTCCAATTCAGAGACAGTTTTCACAAATCTTTCGTGTTCAGATTCTCTCCGATCATTTCACGCCTGTTGAGATACGACAACTCGATATCCAGAAAATGAGAGATGCCAATCAAACGAGAACTCCGCTGAATTTCGAACTGAATCTCAACGGAATTCTGCAGAATATTATTCGAGAAGCATGAATTATCTCTTCATATTTAATTTACTACTTTGTTTCAAATTCCCGAGTATTATCTACTTCCGGTTTTACGATGTACATTTTTGCTTTTTCAAACTGTGTTGCTTTCTACTTTCAAATTTTTTTCATGTGTAACAAATTCTTTCAAATATTGCATTTTCAAGACTTTTTAAAATGTTTTTAAAAAACCAAATTTAAAAGTCCAAATCGGTTATTCTTCCACAAATTCAGCTAATTCTTTATGACTTGTAGTCTTGTTTTTCACCCACATTTGTGGTCTGTATGATGTAGTCTATAGTTTCTTGATAAGACGACCATCTTATCAAATCATTACCTCAAGTTTTTTTCGTCGTTTTTTTTCAGTCATTTAGTTTTCTGATTTAGTCGAGTGATGTAATATCTACTTTTTCAATCACTGTTCTCTTGATTTTTTTTGAAGATGTGAGACAAGAATAGGCTTTCCATGATGGTCGGGTAGCGAACGGGTAGCTGCTACCCGCCCGTACCCGTATCCACCAGCTACCCGCCCGCTTGCTACCCGGAACTTTTTGTGTTTGCAGACAATGCGCGAAATTTGCCGACACTTCGATTAAAATTGTTTTCAAATGATTTTTTTTGACAATCTTTGTCGCTTATTAGTGTAGAAAATAGTTTTAAAGGTGGAGGGACATGAAAAAAATAATGTTCTCGAAATTCCGTTCAAAGATGCCCCTCGAGGAGTTGAACTTGTGAGGGCGAAGATTGAGGGTGCGGCGCCGCTACCGACTGAGCCACGCAAGCAAAGAGAAAGCGCACGCCCGATTGCATACATAAAGGCGAGGACGACAGCTGTACGCAGAGTGGCATTAAGCGTTGTACACCGTGACGGTAGAATGCATACTCTAGCTACAAAAAAACTACGAAAAATCTCCTGTCCCCCCACCTTTAAAGTGAGAATAAAAATAATTCAGGTATGAAAATTCATCAGTCAGTAAAAATGGACGAATTTGTTTCGGAAAGAAACCGAAAAATGCGCGCGAATTGTCGTAAAGTTGCGCGCATTGTCTGCAAACACAAAAAGTTCCGGGTAGCAAGCGGGTACGGGTACGGGCGGGTACGGGTAGCTGCGGGTACGGGCGGGTATATCGCTACCCGCATGGAAACCCTAGACAAGAAGTTTCAAAATTTTGGAATCTTCAGAATTTTTCGGCATTCAAATGTTAAAGTAGAAATTATATTTCCCCATCACAAAATTTCCAAAAAATGATGAAAAATTGACAAGAAGATTCCTAAAACGCAAAATAAAGTCAAAATTAATTCCACTCGAGACCCACAAGCAACCGTTTCGCTTTCGCCTCGGCATACCGTAGTCTAAAAATTTCTAATTAAACAAGCTTCAAAAGCTGAATTTTCGGATTTCCAAATTTCTGATCCATAAATTCTGCGAGATTAGGGTTGGCTTGGGGGCGAAATGGGGCGATCCCCGCCCCGAGCGCGCGGGGCGGGGATGCGCCCCCGCCCCGGGAGAGCGGGGCGGGGATTCACCCTTGCCCCGGGAGGCGGCATACTTTGCGTAATTACGCGTAACTGAATAGACCAATTGACTTGAAACTTTCAGGGTAGCCTAATTGGGTACCCTGAATCGTAAAAAAATCTAAAAAATTGTGTTACTGCTTCATTCAACAAAGTGCTTTTTCAACAGGCGGGG
>NC_013487.2:7028431-7089557 GCF_000004555.2 Caenorhabditis briggsae | reverse complement strand
CCCGTTGCCAACTCTATGCGAGACACTATAAAAATAAACAATTTTCCTTATTCAATATTCTCATCCACCCCATAAGCCGTCCAGAAGGGATGCATCGAGATGAAACTTCCTCTCATCCAGATGACCTCGTTCAAATTACTTTTCTTCTCTTCATCCCTGCGCCTCTCCGTACTTTTATTCTCTTTACCTCCCCAATCGCTGGCAGTTCCAATCACTTTTTGTTCGCCATCTCTCGACACACAAAAGACACAAGTACAATTGTAGTTTGTGGTGGGTTTCATTGGTTCCCTTTTTTCCAAATATTTCGAATGATGCAAGAGAAGTTTCTCATATAAAAAGGTCTTTGATGAAATCGTTTGAAGGTTTTTCTTACCAAACATTGTGCAATTTCATTGCTTTTTTCAAGTGTAAAGATTCCTTTTCTGACTTCCTAGACAGTGATCATTTAAGCCGTTCAGAAGCCTTTTTGTTTGTTTTCTCCATTGAAAAAATCGCATAAATTATTGTATTTGACTTTGTATAACCCCCGTTCTACCAAACATTTTTTTTTTCTGATTTTCCTTCTCATCTTCTGTTAAACATACATGTGGATGGCCGGGCCGGCCCGCTTGCCTCAAAACTTTCGGCCCGGCCCGGCCCGCTCGGCCCGCCTAGGACAACTTTTCGATAATTTTATTTTTCGAATGTGCCAAAATATTTATAATGGCACAAATATTAATTTAAATGCATACAACCATCCGAAAAAGTTAATTTAATTGAATTTTTAGCAAAAAAAAATCAAACTTCATTAAGCCAAGGATGAAACTTTTTTTCTAATTACGACTTCAAAACAGTTTTTGTCGACAGTATCGGCCTCTAGTGTGGATTTTCATTCACTAAGAAGAAAAACCATCTTGAAAAATGATGATTCGCTCGAAAATTTCAAAATTTTCAAAAAGCGGGCCGGCCCGCGGGCCGGCCATGTGTAATTTTTTCCGGCCCGCTTTCAGAAAAATCTCAGCCCGGCCATGGCCCGGCCCGGCCCGCGGGCCGGCCATCTTTTCCACAAGTATGATGTTAAATATGTTGTTTCAGAAGCCATGGCGTCTGCGGCAGCACCGATTCTCGGTGTACTCGGTAGCTGTATGGGATGTATGGTTTTTGTGGAGAACATTGCCAAGTAAGTTTGGAACCTACAAACTACCCTACAAAAGTACCAAAATCATCATTTCAAAAACCGGTTGGGTACTAAATATGAAAGACGAGATTGATAAAAAAATGTTTGTGACTTCGTAGACAAGACACACTTCAAAGTGCAAAAAACGGGAAAATAGATAAAATACAAAAAACGATAAAATATCAAAAATCTAATTTCAGACAAGAGCCAGCCGCGATGAACCTGATGACGTTCTCCACGTTCTTGTTCATCTCATCCATTGGACTCGTATTCACATCGAAATTCTTCACAGTAAAAAATCAAATTCCATTGGAGTGAGAATCTCGAAAACTTATTTTACACACACTCCTAAATCTTTCAGAGGCTATTTCAAAACTGTAAGCATGTTCTTCATCGTTAACGTCGTCAATAATCAGGCTCTCAATTTCCATGTGCCGGTTCCATTGCATATTATTTTCAGATCGGTATATTCAACTCAGAAGGCACAAAGCAGTTGTAAATCCATGAATGCTTGCAGGGTTCCCTTCTTGCCACACTGATTCTCTCCGTTGTTATTGTCGGGAAAAGTTACTCGGCTCGCAAGTACATCTCCGTATTTGCCATTACCGTTGGAATCGTCATCTGCACACTTGCCACGTCATCTCAAGGAGATTCAGGGCTTTCGATGGAAGAAGCATCGAAACACTATAAAGAGTGGTCTATTGGAATTGCAATGCTTACTTTCGCTCTTTTAGCTTCGGCATACTTGGCTATTTGCCAGCAACAAATGTACGAGAAATACGGAAAACATCCCGATGAGGCAATGTTCATTACGGTTATCCCATAATCTGTTGAATTACGAAGAAATATATATTTTCAGCACTTTGTGTCTCTCCCATTCTTCCTTGTCATGGGCGGTGACATAGTCTCAGCTTCAACCAAGCTTAGCGCAAGTGCACCATATGCTTTGATTCCCGGAGTTCCTTCTCTTTGGGTTGACTTGTTTGCTAGTTGTGTTCTTCAGTGAGTGTTCAATAGCTTCATCTAAAATCGAATCCAATTTTTTCCAGGTACGGATGCATCAAGTATGTTTACCAACTGAATTCTCGTGTTGATTCACTGACGGTCACACTTGTCGTCACACTTCGTAAATTCCTCTCACTGATTGTTTCGATTGTTTATTTCAAAAATCCATTCACAGGTAAATTTTCAACTCAATCAGAACCTCGATAAATAATAATTTCCACTTTTCAGCTCAACACTGGGTTGGAGCATTGCTCGTGTTCGCTGGAACCCTTGCATTCGCTGATATCTGGGGAGGACAACCAGCCAAAAAACAGGAAGAGAAGAAAAAACAATAGATTTTTGCATTTTTCATGTACTATTTATTTCATTGCCACCTTTTTCTCCTTTCCAAAGCTTTTCGCAGATCTTTTCTCGTTGTATTGCTCCCAATTTGCCGCTAGTTTTTTTCTATTGCATGCCAAAAAGGTTTTCCGGTTTTTTGGAAATCAAAATTATTATGATATTTACTTGTTTACCTTTTCTTTAATCGTGATAAAAATGTTTACAATTCTAAAATTTTTTTTTCTAGCGATTTTTACAGAGTCTCAAAACAGCAACAATTTCAGTCAAACGTTTATTAAGTTGGTACTGTATACACATATGAATTGGATTGAAATCTCTCATTGATTATTGGTGAATTTCTGTGTTGGAGCAGCAGAAGGAGATGATTGCCCCTGAAAAAATGGAATTACTGAAGATCTTGATTTGAATATTACCTTATTGGATCCCCATCCATAGTAAGCAGTTGGATAAGCAGCAGCTCCATAAGCATAAGCATATGGATATGCAGAAATAGGAGAAGAATAATAGTAAGGAGAGGATACAACTTCTGGAGTGTAGACGATTTGCGATGAAGAAATACAGAAAAAAGCAACAGCCAAAACGATCAAACACTTTTGGAACATTTTTAGATTCTCGGAGAGACCTGGAAAGTGATTTGAGTAAGAAAAGTTAACATTTTTATACCAAAGATTTCTATTTGTATAGACTCCCTTGATTCAATAAACTTTACTCTTGACACCTTCTCGGCAAGGATTAAGAGATGTTTGCACATGATCTTTTTATAGATTACATTAATAAAAAGGCTAACATTCTTTTATAATTCACAGCAAAGGCGATAGAATTAGATTACGATTCAGCATAATTTTTCTAGAAGATCAGTCTCAAAAACTCATGAGACTACTGTAGTTCAATCGAGCAAATAGTGGAGTACGCAACATTTGAAACAAATAGAACACCCAATAACTGGTTATTTATCTTTAGCAACTTGCAAGCTGTTTGAACTTAAAAAAGAGAAAGCACACAATGAGAATCTATATAAGTGGGAACTCTTCCAACTTCAAATCACTTTCCGAGTCTCTAATCTAAAAATGTTCCAAAAGTGTTTGATCGTTTTGGCTGTTGCTCTGTTCTGTATTTCTTCATCGCAAATCGTCTACACTCCAGAAGTTGTATCCTCTCCTTACTATTATTCTTCTCCGATTTCTGCATATCCATATGCTTATGCTTATGGAGCTGCTGCTTATCCAACTGCTTACTATGGATGGGGATCTAATAAGGTAATATTCAAATCAAGATCTCTAGAAACTATATTCTTTTTTCCAGGGACCATCATCTCCTTCTGCTGCTCCAACACAGAAATTGACCAACAATCAATGAGATGTCTGACTTTCCCGAATATGTGTATTATATGAAAAAACACACACAAACATCCAATAAATGTTTTCCATTTCAAATCTATTTTCGTAAGGCAGAGCATAATTTAGACTCTCATAATTAATGAAGGATGTTCAAAACATTTTTTCTCTGCTTTGAGCAACATTCATCAGTGTGACTTACTGCTGGCTACTACTTTCATACTACTTCAGACAACACATTTCAACCACTTGATGTTTCCATGGGTCCTTTTTTTGCCGAAATCAAATTCATATGTGTATTATACGATTCAAAAATACAATTTATAACTGGAGCTTTTGCCATAATAAGCACAGAAAAATACAAACGATTATTTCGGTGACTTGGCTGTAACTTCTTCCAGACTCTCATCTTTAAAATCTGCCATCTCCTGATCCAATAGCTTTTCGATCTTTTTGATTAATTCAGTTTGGTCTGTGCATAAATGAAGAACATCCGTGTCGAACTGTAATGAACTTCTGAAAGGGAAACCAATAAAACAAACAAACCGCTAAAGTGACATCCATCGGAGTTTGAATTCTGAAAACGTAAATAGATTAGATTACTGTAGCTAGCTGATTTACAACAACTCGGCAGCTAGAGTGGCATCTCTCATTTTCACTAAACAATCGATCATCTCCTGTTCCTTTTTCTGTTAAAAATATAACATTTTATAAGGTGGGAATTTCAATTTAACCTTAACACGACTTTCGTTGACTTCTAGCATAATAAAATGATGTGTGAACACAACAATTATCATGAATCCAAACAAACAATACGGCCAGAGCTCATACAGAAGATGACGGACATATATTTCTGAAATTCAAGATTAGTTGAAAGCCATAATTTCTGAAACTGGATACCTTGTGGAAACTCAAATTGGTCAAAATCAGTACTCCCATTAGATGCTACTTTCAAAATCTCGTATTGTTTCTCATCGATTTTGATTCTTGGATTCCCTCGGATTATTGCATACTTCTGATCCTCATGCTTCACAATTTGACTCACTCTTCTCAATCTCAAATGCATCAAGTATGGGTTGTTTTCAATTATCAAAGCAGCGTCTTGACGTTTTCCGTTCATCGTATAACCAGCAAACCCTAGTTTCTGAAGAGATGGAAGACCGAATTCTAGGAACGTCGTGTTTCGGAGAACGAGACTTCCTTGGATTTCTCGAAGATCAAGTAGGGACTGAAAACAAGGTAAGGATGAGAGCTTTCTGAAGAAATGTTCTGAAGAAGATCACCTGGAAAATTAATGCATCGTCATTCTTCTCTAAAATGACATCTCCTTTTATATATGCACAATCTGAAGTGGTTCTTTGGAACATCTTCTTTTCCGACCATAAACAACATGCTGAAGAATTGAAGTTTGCAGAACTTTTCAAAGCGATTCCACACCTGGCCACCGATATTTCTCATCACAATTTTCCCAGTCAATGTTGAAATCTCTTATTGACTTCCGATAATTGTCTGAATTTGGTTTTCCAGGTCAAATCAAAAATTTTAAAAATCGAACTTTGCCTATACAAATCTTGTGCTTCAAACATCAAACGGAATATTTCTTCTTCGTCTTCCCGGGTAGGAAAAAAGGAAGAATTCGAAGTCGAATTTATCGTAAGAATAGGAGTAATCAGAATATATAGAAAAACAAAGAAAGCAACAGGGGACATATTTATTAGAAGATTCAATTAACTGGAGAATTTTAATTAGTTTATTCAGAGAGACAGGGAGAGAGCTGAAATTCCACGAGGATCCACAGAGTTAGGGAGAATTATCGCGTGAAAGAAAAGTTCCTTATGTAGCTTCCTTTCCACATAATACTGCTCGTTTTAAAAAACCGTCTACAACCTCACATCTGAAATTTGTTTCAAAACACCAAAAAAGAGAATATAAGTATTACCCAGCATCATCCAATTTCCCTTTTTTAATATTTAGCCCACCAATCATCATATAAATACAATATTGTTTTTTGTCCAAGTTATTCGGCTCTCCATCAAACCATTTGTATCCATTCTTCTGTTGAAGCGTTTTGTCCTCGAAATCGAATCCCTGGAAAAAATGAGTTTTTTTTGTAAGTTTAAACTTGGAATTTCACATTAATTCCTTCACAAGGTCCTGGTTCTGTGGTATTCTCCTTCTCACATTCATCTTTTTTTGTTCCCGAAATCCAAAGTCCCCATGTAGCATTTTTAGACTTTTCGTTGGATCTCAGTAAAACATGGACACTTGCTGAAATTGAACTTTTCCAATCCCATTTGTAAAATTAATTACCGTTCACAAAACTATGTTCATCATCCGTCTCTAGGCCACTCAACGCTGCACCTTCTTTTCCACATAGTTTTTGTCCTTCCGTTTGATTTAATCATTTACGATGATCTAAGAATATACATTAGTGGAGATCTGCAAGTAGCCAACCTTGAGACAATACCAAACTTCTCCTCTTAGAAACATCTCGTATCCAGTTTCACAGGTTTTCAGACCAGTAGTGCCCTCCGGGCAAGTACCAACATTTTTGTCGTAGGAAGACCTATCGATTGAACCACCTAGATCGATAAGAATCGAAAAATCAAAGTAATAGTTGTAGTTGTGATTATTTTTGATCAGGGGTTTGAATCCATGACTGACCTTAATTGAAAAGCTTAAATTTCAAATAAAATTCAAATGAAATATTCACTTTCAGAGAGATATATGTTTCACTAGGGCCACGAGTGAGAGAAGAAACCATTCCGTAATTACAATGAATACATTGACTTGGTTTCATTACCGTTAGCTGAAATAAGAGTTTAAGTAAACTTTATATATACACTCATCTACTAAGCAACTTTTATTTTTAGCGCATGAGATTGTACAGACAGTAGTGTTTGTGATATTCGTTTGAATGCATTGATTAGTTGAATTCACAGATCCTTGGAATAGCAACATCTGTGGTTTCTCCTAAACATCTGAATAGACTACACATAATAAAAATTTCCCGCACCTGCCCAACAACTAGATAAATACAGAAAGCGAAACAGAGAAAATTTACTAGAGACGGCATTTTTAAAACTGAAATGAAGTTCGGAGAGAAAGTGAATAGTGTTTTAGGCAAAAAGGGATCCATGGAAACATCAAGTAGTTGAATGTGTTGTCTGAAGTAGTACGAAAGTAGTAGTCAGCAGTAAATCACTCTGATGGATGTTGCTCAAAGCAGAAAGAGAAATCCACAGTGTTTCGAACATCGAAGATATCTTAACAAATGTGAGATAATACAATGTTTCAAATGGAAAGCATTTATTGGGTGTGATTTTGTTTCATATAATACACATATTCAGGAAAGTCAGACATCTCATTGATTGTTGGTCAATTTCTGTGTTGGAGCAGCAGAAGGAGATGATGGTCCCTGGAAAAAAGAATATAGTTTCTAGAGATCTTGATTTGAATATTACCTTATTAGATCCCCATCCATAGTAAGCAGTTGGATAAGCAGCAGCTCCATAAGCATAAGCATATGGATATGCAGAAATCGGAGAAGAATAATAGTAAGGAGAGGATACAACTTCTGGAGTGTAGACGATTTGCGATGAAGAAATACAGAAAAAAGCAACAGCCAAAACGATCAAACACTTTTGGAACATTTTTAGATTAGAGACTCGGAAAGTGATTTGAAGTTGGAAGAGTTCCCACTTATATAGATTCTCATTGTGTGCTTTCTCTTTTTTAAGTTCAAACAGCTTGCAAGTTGCTAAAGATAAATAACCAGTTATTGGGTGTTCTATTTGTTTCAAATGTTGCGTACTCCACTATTTGCTCGATTAAACTACAGTAGTCTCATGAGTTTTTGATACTGATCTTCTGGAGAGATTATTATAGCTTGAAAGCTAATTTCGTCGCCTTGTCTCTAGATCCTGAAATCATGTAAATGGTTATAAATGTAATCTATAAAAAGATCATGCGCAAACTTTCCTTAATCCTTGCCGAAAAGGTGGTAAGAGTAAAGTTTATTGAATCAAGAGGTTGTTCAAATAGAAAATCTTGGTATAATTATGGGAACTCTTCTAACTTCAAATCACTTTCCAGGTCTCTCCGAGAATCTAAAAATGTTCCAAAAGTGTTTGATCGTTTTGGCTGTAGCTCTTTTCTGTATTTCTTCATCGCAAGTCGTCTACACTCCAGAAGTTGTATCCTCTCCTTACTATTATCCTTCTCCTATTTCTGCATATCCATATGCTTATGCTTATGGAGCTGCTGCTTATCCAACTGCTTACTATGGATGGGGATCTAATAAGGTAATATTCAAATCAAGATCTCTAGAAACTATATTCTTTTTTCCAGGGACCATCATCTCCTTCTGCTGCTCCAACACAGAAATTGACCAACAACCAATGAGATGTCTGACTTTCCCGAATATGTGTATTATATGAAAAAACACACACCCAATAAATGATTTTCATCTCACAAGGGAAAGTTTTTCAGACAACGGTTGAGAATTTGCCCGAAATTCGTACAAAGGTACTTTCGAACATGCTGAATCCGAATCCAAAAAATTTTTAGCCTGTTCTCGAAAGGAGCGGAAATATGGCCTCTGAAAGTGCTTTCAGTACTAAATTTTGGCCAAAAACATGCATTTTTCGAGGTTAAAAATTAGTTTTTCAGGATTTGCTTGAGTGCAAAACTCATTTTTGGACATTTTTCTATCTTCTAAAGTAACTTTTAAACATTTTCAAAAAAAATTCTTTTTGAACAATTTTGAAAAAAATCACCAATGATTTTTTAAAAATTTTTTGAAAAGTGCGAAAAAACGTTCCAATTATTCAGAAACGATAAAAATAGCATTCTGACAAATTTTTTCAGCCCAATGTTGTCTTTGGGCTCAAAAAATCTCCAAAATCTGATTGTTGTTAGAACTTTGACCGTCCCTAATTTCTGAAATATCGCTTGAAATTTACTGCAACTTATAGAAATAGGTTCAATTCTTTTATGTGATCGATTTAACAGTACTCCACCTCAAAAAGAGCAAAATTGAGCAACTTTCAGTGACCGAAATTTGCGTTTTTACGAGGATGTAAGAACCGGTCGAAAAGACATTAGCTTTTTCCTCAAACTCTCATGAAATCTTTTTTTCTTTGAAACCTTTTGAAATTAATCAAAAAGTGTCATATAGTGCCTAGGGGGGCAAACTTGGAATGAAAAATTAGTTTCAAAAAATGCTTTAAAAATTTTACCACAGTGGGGTTCGAACCAGCATAGTCAATCCTAGTGAGTCGCCTTCTTACCACAACACCACACAACCGATATTTTTCTCTAACGCGGAATTGGTAGAGGACGGAAGGGGAAGCCGAAATCCCCAGCGCACCGAAATCGGCCCAAAATTTCAGACAAAGTTTTTCGGCCTGGGAGTGAGAACGGGCTAAAAATTTTTTCGTCATCGTATAGAGCATGTCTTAAACTATAAGTATGCAAATTTTGAGCAAATTCTCAACCTTTGTCTAAAAAACCTTCCCTTGTCAAAATGTATGTATTCTCATAAGGCAAAGCAAAACATAGGTTCTCATAACTAAAAGGTGATCTCTGATTTTCAGAACACTGTAGATTTCTTTTTCGGCCTCGAGCCACAGAATGATTTACTGCTGACTACTATACTTTCGTACAACTTTAGAAAACACATTCAACCAGTTGAGGATTCTATGGATCCTTTTTTGCCCAACACCAGATTAATTGAAATTTTAATTTTTTAAATAAGAATCCAGCTTCAAAAGTGTTCCATGAACATACAATTAGTGTGTTGAATGAGAACCAATACGTTTGTTTTTGTGTTACGAGCAACATGTGTTTTAATGATTCACTGCCTCAATCAAGGAAACCTTTTTTTGACACCTGATTCTCCGATTGAGCTACTTTTCGATGTTTTTTTTTCGCGTTTCCATATTAGGCTGGAGCCCAACCTCAACTCCAGGCAATTCGACAAAAAAGGTTGCGAAATTGTTTTAGGTTTATGAAATTTCATTTACATGATTGATAAACCATAATGTGAATCTGAACGGAATATATAATGTTGGTGAAAAAGTAATGCGCGTTTGGTACTAACTACTTCGAATTACAGCTGGTGTAGTTCTTCAAGAGAGACGTCGAAACTTTGTTCATGCGTTGGCAGTAAGTGGCCGAAAATTATGAAGAAAAGCCCTCTGATTGATATCCTCTTGTTTTAGTTTTGTGTGAGGTTAAAATAAATCAAAAATGCGCATTACTTTCTTACCAACCTAATATAATAAATTCGGCTCACCTTAATCTTTGCAATTTCAAAAATTTATCTGATCCCAGTATGCCACAATTTCTAATTTTTTTTTCTTTTCTTCCTGTCTAAAAAGTCGATAGCCTGGCCTGGTTTCGCTACTGTCCTGCGTCTCTGAATGTTGCCATGCCTTTCCACGATGTCTTCTGAACGAGGCTCTTTCGCACGAAATACTTTTTTAAAATTCATCTCCAACTTTCAATTGCTGTTCTTATTTTCGTTTTGAAAAACTGTTAAGATTCCATTCACTAAATAACATTTCTTTCAAAGTCCAACAATGACGAAATGCGAGGTTCCACTTCTCTTCTTGGATAAAAAAGAGCCATTCGTCCTTACCAACAAGGAGATTGTGAAGGCGATTCCGATATTGGTCAATTCTATGGAATGCCTTGGAGTGAGTTTTCAGCAAATTAAATTACAGTAAAACCTTTAATAGAAGGAATCCATAACCGACATAAATTGGCTCAAAGCTTAACTTTTAAGGATACCTACTATTACAGGTTTTACGGTATTTAAAAACAATACTGATTTCCAGGATGACTGGGAAACAAAGGATACTGTTCTTTCGGATAGCATTGAGATCAAATTTCCACAATGGGCTGGTGAATTCCTCTTGGATCACATCCTTCCGTATTCCACGCCAACTGGAAACGACAAACCAACAGTTGAAAACTTCGCAGATGCCAACGCAAAGACTCTTGATGAGTTGAAGGTGATTCTTGAGCTGAGCAACTTCTTCCAATGTACTGAATTCATGAGTTGCATCAGTTTTGTGGTTGCGAAGAAGTTGGAGGTCACGAGTATGGAAGAAATTTCAAAGTTCTTCGGAATGTCATTGGATAAGGATAGCAAGTATTTCACGGAAGCTGATGGGTGGATTCATCCACCATTGGTTGTCTTTCAAGGGGAGAACAAACCGAATTAACTAAATCGTATCTGCATAATTCATATATGCTTTATATTATGATTGCGAACTTTTTCATTTGATTTCATCACTTGGTTTTGAAGATTAAATAAATATGAATTCACTTAAAACAATGAATCAGAGACTCCGGAATCAAACTCTGCTCTCGTTTTTTTCTTCCAGTTCAAGGTGTGCCTGGAATGACCGTCGCTCGATTTTAAGCAAACATCGTTTGGCCTTTTTTAGGTGATTCACATAAAATGTCGTCACTTTTCTTATCATTCTTCCATATTTCTCCTTTCGAAACCCCAATTTTTTCATCGATAACGAACCGTCTTAATAGAAGTTTTCCTTCGGTTTCTCGTCTTCGAATTTCGAATTCAATTCAAATCAATATTCTAGAAAAATGGTTCACATCATTGAGAATCCAGTAAGTTTTTTGGTTCAAATGGATTTATGTATCAATTTATTTCCAGCCAATTCCTCTTGCCACTCCAATCTATGAGGGCATGAAAGCCCATTCATCGGTTGAAATTCACGGAGATGTGTTTCAAGGACCACAAGGGTAAGATATATTTTATTAGAATATAGACTTAGAAAACAAGAAAAACCAATTTCAGAGGATTCACTGTCGAATTCCCAACCAAAAATGGAGTGGCTTTGCATATTTCTGTACGAATGGGACTCTACGGACAAAATGTGATCGTATTCAATCATTTGGATCATGGAAGATGGCATCGTGAGGAACACCATCATAATAACGTTGTTTTCGGAAGGCCATTCTGTATGAAAATTCACAATGAGCATAGAAAATATTCGGTAAGCCAACTCTAAACGGAATCCCCTGTTGAATAGATTTATTTTTAGATACATGTGGATGGACATCACATCGGCCACTATCACCATCACAAATGTCCCAAGAAAATTGTTGCATTGACTATTCGTGGAGATATCCGAGTTGGAAAAGTTCACTTCGAAAACTTCAAACATCACAATGGAGGTGGAACCGAAGTAGTTCTTCCAGTTGCTGTTGCTCCGACCCCAGTCGTTGTCGCATCCGCTCCACCACCACCTGTGATGATCCCTCAACCACAAATTGTTCCAATGGTCCAACCGGTTCCTGTTGTTCAGCCAATGGTCCAACCCATCTACCCCAACATCCAACCAATTGTGTATCCAACTGCTACACCAGTCATTTATACACAACCGGAAGTTATCTACATGGAAGGTTATCATCATCATCACCGCCACTACTAATCTTCCTTTTTTGGACTCTATAAATTTTGTACTGATTTTTCGACTAAAATTTATTTTGAATTCAAAACGAAATGACACCGTTCTACTAATGATTATAGCTGAGACATGAATATTGAGCAGTGCACACAATAATGGTGAAACAGAGATAAGATGAGGGGGAAGGGAGGGGAAAAGTACACAAAAAGTACTACTAGGCGTAGGGGAAAATTGGTCAAAAGGTGAAAAAACAACGAGTTAGGATTCGGATATATGAATAGAGGAGGCAAAACAAAACAGCCTAAAAGAAGATGAATATGAGAACAGAAAAAGAAAAACTAACATGATATTGGAAAAAAAAAGGTTTAAAGGGGTTGGCAACAAACGAGATTTTCAGTGAAGTAAAATAACGGATATTTTGAGACGAGCTATTTCTTGTTTTTAACCATTTGAACGAGATATTTGAATCGTCGAATACAAGCTTTTTTGGTCTTAGTACCCACTTCAGTTGAGATCTTCTCCCAGCGTTCTGGATCACTTGCTGGATGCTTCTTGAGTGCTTCTTCTAGAGTTTTCTGCTCAGTCGCTGACCATACATCTTCATCAGGAAGAGCAGTTCCGAGTTGATTCTGAGTCGTAGACGGTAGTTTTACGTTCATTGTCTGAACTGCTTTACATTGCTTGATAACTTGTTTTTCTGTCTTCGGTGGCAATCCTTGCGAGTCTTTACGATGCTCATTGATGTAATCAGCGATTTGAACCCAACGCTCAACGGTCCCTGGTGGGAAAGTGTTCGATGCCTTTACGAGAAGTTGAATTTCTTCACTGGTCCAAGTTTCTTTTTCAACTTGCTTCTCGTTTTCCTTGTTTTTGTCTTCAGCTATCGTCACTTTAGCTCCAGCAGCTTCCTTCTTCAGACGTTCCGCATCCGTCAAAGCTTGCTGAATATCGGATCCAAGGCTGAGAGACTCTACTCTCTCACAGAGTTCTCTCAGTTGGTCAACGGAGAAACCAATGCAAATTCGTTCGATTCTCTCCATCTCCGTCAGTTTATCACGTGGATTCTCGGTCCAGTGTCCCGCCTCTTCAGCGAGCTTCTTCAGCCGTTTGCGTTGTTGGGACATGGCCTTCTTAGCAATATCGCGCTCCTTCTTTTCTCTTTCCTGTAAACAATTGATAATCGATTAAAAGAAAAATATAGTTTACAAACCCTCTCTTCCTTTGCTTTTCTTTCTTGCTCCTCTTTGATTTTCGCTTCAGCTTCTTCCTTTTCTCGCTTTTCGCGTTCGATGGCTTCTTGCTTCTCGCGAATAGCACGCTGCCGATCCTCCTTGATCTTGTCTTTTTTCTGAAACAAAGATTCATGAGAACAATGAGAATATTGGAATAAATACTTACAGCTTGTTGTTCCTTTTTGAACTTCATAATTCTAGGATCCTTCGCATATGCCATATCGACCAACTTTCTGATTCTCTTCGCCTCTTCCTTCCTCCGCCGTTCTCGCTCTGCCTTGTTCTGTTTTTCCATTTCACGACGTTCATACCGATCCTCTCCTCTCTCTTTATCTTCTTCATCCAAATACGAGAACTCTCTCCAGGACTGGAAGTTGAACCAGAAATCGTAGAAGTTCTCAACGGCTTCGCGAGTAGCGTCAGTTTTTCCCAGCTCAGGAACTGGCTTAACACTGGACCATCTCGAATTCAATTGGAAAATTGGTCCCAGCTCGTTGTAAAAATTATCTGCATTAATCGATTTGTCATTTGGGATGGCATCATTGAATTTGTGATCAACGGAGTCGAATGCTTGACGCTTGGCGTCCGACATTCCGATCTGTTCATAAGCTTTTGTGATGCAAGTAAAATATTCTTCCGACTCCATAACAATTCCACGATGCTTCTTCTTATCGGGGTGGTGCTTTAGAACTTTTTGTCTATCTGAAAAACAAAAACCAATTACTTTCGCAGCTAAATTTAATATACTTACAGCAGAAACGAATTTCCTCCGATGTCGCCTGCCATCTAAGTTTTGAAAGACCGAGAACCTTGTAGTGATCTTGGCTTTTGCAGTCATTTGGATCCAACTTCAACAAATACTTTTCGTATTTCTCATTATCAAGATCGAACAGTTCTTTTCGCATCTCTACTGGCTCCTCTGAAGATTTCTTTCGCTCATTATCGCTTACAGGTTGAGGAACAGGAGAGTTTTTGTAAATCGGAAGAGTACAGTGGCCGAGGGTAATTTTATCACGGATAATTCGAGTCTGGAAGTAGACAGTTTGAGCATAACTCGACTCTTTGAAGCAACATTCTGGTGGAAAATCAAAAACTCACTTCATAGCATATTCCAGCAGGCTCATATGTCCTTGTCTGTGTTGTAAATCCATAAATTGCCACTTGTAAATTGCCCGTAGTCATTTCTGAAATGCAAGTTGATAAATTATTATAAATGTTTTCATTAAAAAGGTCAGATCCTAAAATGAATTTTTAGAGGCCAATTAGTCAATAGAAATCGCAAGAGAAGAAGTTATGACACATAAAAATCAATAGCCCTCATTTTCAATCTATTGAAAAAAAAAATAATGAGATCGATTGATTGGAGGAAATGGTCCATAAACGGCTCAAAGTGATTGGGTAGATTTACGAAAAATGCAACCGTGCGGCGCTTGCATTTTTGAAGTGCGGCAGGGTTTCCAGTGAGAGAGAAAACTCGAAGAGAGACGCAGACATGGCAAGCATGCTCAATGGAAACTTTGTGTTTTTTTTAATTTTTGCAAATTTGGAGTTTCCTTTCAATTTTTCAGTGTGTTCATCATCTAAATCGTCCAGAAAAGGAAACATAAAATTATCCAGGAAAATAAGGTTTTACAGATGTCGGAATCGTCATCCAACTTGAACCCGGACGGAACCGAATTCCCAGACCCGAACGATGTTCCTCCACCATCTGAGGATCAATTGACTGAAGAGGATCTCTTCCGTATGCGTTCTCTGACTATAAACTCTAAAAAAGGACGTAAGTTCTCATTCAACATTCCCTTTAGAATTTAATTATCTGTCTAATTCCTTGTAGTTTCAGTTGTTGGTGGAGCCAGTGAAACCGCGGAGCAGTCCATCATTTCACTTGCCGATTCTACGTCGAACTTTGATGAGCACGTTGGGGATGACGTTGAGCTAGATTATGAGCTGGAGCAAGCTCCCGAAGCCACGGAAGATGGTTCCGTTGTCAACAACCCAGTTTGTGGAGGGTATCACTTCGGCCGCAAAAGAGATTTGAACTTTGTTCCGAACGTCAACACAGTAACTGTTCTCAAATGGCCGACTAACTTGTCCATCCCACCGTATAATCCGGTTCTCAATGATACCGATGAAGCTTGGAAACAAGCAATGCTCGATTCTACAGTATATCTTGTTGGAACTGCACACTTCTCCAAAGAATCACAGGAAGACGTCTCCAACACCATTCGGGCCGTTCAACCCGATTTTGTGATGCTCGAATTGTGTCCGTCGCGGATTTCGATTATTTCCATGGATGAGGCTAGACTTTTGAGCGAAGCCAAAGATCTGAATACTCAAAAAATTATGCAAACTATGAAGCAGGTTTGTAGAAAGAAGATCATTTATCAGTTCTTAAGTTCATAGTAATTTCAGAACGGAGCTATCCAAGGAATCCTCCACGTCCTCCTTCTCTCAATGTCTGCTCATGCGACTCGTGAATTGGCCATGGCGCCTGGAGGAGAGTTTCGTGCTGCTCATCGCGCTGCAGTGGCTACAGAAGTAAGTAGTCTATTTACCGAATTATTTGAAACCACAATTTACTAAAAGTTTTCAGAATTGTCGTGTTGTTCTTGGTGATCGTCCAATTCAAGTCACTCTTCAGCGTGCTCTTGCATCGCTCTCTGTCTGGCAAAAAATCAGATTCTTTCTTCATGTTGCTTTTTCGCATCGGGAAAAGATCACTGCTGAACAGGTTGAAAGGTGCAAACAAAAAGATCTTCTCGAGCAACTTCTTGCTGAGATGGCTGATGATTTCCCGCAACTCTCACAAATCTTCGTCGAGGAACGCGATGCCTACATGACACATGCTCTTCACATGCTTGTTCTGCGCAACGCCATCGAGAAACGAGCTCAATGGCTCCGTGGAACTACAGGCCAACCTTATCAACCGCTAACAATTGTCTCTGTCGTTGGAATCGGACACACTCCGGGAATCGTCAATAAATGGAACTCTAACATCGATTTCGATCCATTGATGGTTGTTCCTCCACCAAGTCTTGGAACTATTGTAAATCAATATCTTTGTTCTAAAAAGAAATAACGCTATTCAATCTGTTTCAGGTATTCGGAACAACTGTTCGTATTGTCGTTTGGGGATCTCTGGGATATCTTGCATATCGTGGAGGACGGGCCATCTTCAATCGTGTCAGCACCTTTATTGAGTCTCGTTGGTAAGGCATTTTCGATCAGTTCAATACCCCGGACATACCGCTGGCAATTGTTGTTTGCAAACTGGTAGTCTAGTTCTCCTCAATAGCGAAATTATAAGAATTGCCTTTAGTGTTACCTCAATTGTTCTTAAATTCAATACATCTTTCTCCCCACTCTTCTTATTTTCGTATCACCTGCCGAGTGCCACCACTCGCTCCGTTGCCTATAACAACAGAGGCACCCTCTCCACCGGAAGCGTATAATCTCTTAACCCAAGTCTCTTTTCAGAACACAGCATCGATCGACGGCTCTTCTACAACTTTCCAAGAATAATATAAACCTTCTCTGCGCTCCTTTTCGATGATTTATTGGATTTTCCTTTCTTGATTTCCCTCCGTTGTTAATGTGATATTTAAGATTAATTAGGGTTTAGTTGGAATTAGAAGTACGGCTGCATTACACAGCTTGTTCTTTTTCCCAATCGTTTTCGCAGTATTCCAATAAGCTTAATGGCCAAATGCAACATACATATTTATTATCCTCGTTTTTTCCCGATTATCGATCAAACCGCCCATCCTATGTGCTTTGTAAATGGGATTTAAATTATTGCTTTTGTTTTACCCCATCCCCCTTTTCTATGAGCACCCTCTAATGTTTAGCTCGCTGGTCGCATAAATGACTGAATCGATTCCTTCTATTTTGGTAAAACTTGTTCTTCTATTTTGGTAAATCTCCATAAACTGATTATCTTTTGAAGATTGCCATGTCAGGCTCTCAAACTGTTTCTGTAATCGGATACACTAAGATGGCTCCCCAATCTCCACCAGCAACTGTGAATGAGCTATGGTTTATCGATACACAGGCAATGTTCCAGGTGATAAGAGTTGAAGAATTTCGAGAGTACGAATTGAGTTTTTCTAGAACTATGCCAATCTTCGATCTTTCTCCAAATCAAACTCAACGGAAACTCAAACAACGATTGGTGGTGTTGTATTCGGACGGAAAGCTCGAAAGCAGGTCATCCACGTGTTCTTCGCTTATGCTGAAGACTTAACGGAGTCAAATTTGCAGTTTCTGGAAAGCTCATTATCCTCCGGTAGGATAAAACGGATCATGTTAAACTATTCATTTATATATTCAGACATTGAGCTTGTCGGAAACGTAAACATTGATGGGCAATCCACACTAATCGGAAATGGAACATTTACTCTCCAATTGTCGTCGAAAATGCTTGAAAACAAGAACACCAGCGAGTTCTTGGATCAGAATGTGATTTTTAACAACGACCATATCTCAATGGAGGGAGCCAGTTGTGTGAGCAAGGTGGGATTCGAATGGTCACTTCGTGCTGGACGTGAACAAGAGGATGTCAAGTCTGCTGCCGAACGTCTCTCAATGGCTTCCTTCCGATTCAGTTATCTGAATGCCGAACATGAATTGGTGATTCGTGAGCACAAACCGGAAACTGCCAAACAGAAATACATGGACAAGTTCACGAAAGGAGCTCTTCCATACAAAGATGTCATTGAGTTCACAGCCATGCAATCTCTCACTCGGGATACTTCTAATGATACCGAAGATCAAAAGTTGGTTCCGACTGTCAAAGTTACCAAGGATAACAAACACTTCACTCGGCTCGTCACAATTGGAGAGGTTGTTTTTCCGGCGTATTTTGGAGATTCATCGTTCGATTTGTACAAAAGAGCACGGGAAGCGTTGAATAGAAGAGCTAATAACACAATGATGGTGACTGTGAATGGAATTAGATCAGGGGTAAAAACAATTTTATAAGAATAATAATCAAGATTGATGATTTCAGCGAGGTGTTACGACTACCACTTCAGCAACGTATCTTCCACCAGGATGGGTTTCCCTTCTTCATCTTCAGTTACCATCGAAATGGACTGAAAATGAGAAAAGTAATATTTAGTTGACATTGAACCCCATTCTGTAACATTTCCAATTTTAGGAAACTACCGTATTCGCCTCCACAAACTCTTCAACCTACCATCATCGAAACCTTGTCTTCGTCTCTCCCAGTCGCTCCCTCTTCACTCGGAAAGTGTTCGTTTAACCAATAAGAAACTCATTCGTGAACCACATCTCTCCATTTCCAATTGTAAGCAAAATAAATTAATTTCAACTTCACACAATTTTTAAAACATTTTCAGATCAACCAGCTGGTGTGGTGACAGCTGTCAAAGGACCATACAACTACCACCACTACATGCAAGACGGAATCGACGACAGTGGATGGGGATGCGCCTACCGTAGTTTCCAAACCATCTGGAGTTGGTTCATTCTCAATGGCTACACTGATAAGCCGGTGCCAAGTCACAGAGATATTCAGCAGGCACTTGTCAATATCGGGGACAAGGAGCAGAAGTTTGTGGGATCCCGTCAATGGATTGGAAGCACTGAAATCAGTTATGTGCTCAACGAGTTGCTCAGTATGTTCTCTCGAATTTCTTCCTTTGCGAAGAAATCTGAATTTTTACAGAGTTGGAGTGCCGTTTCATTGCTACAAATTCAGGAGCAGAGGTTGTCGAGAGAGCTCGTGAGTTGGCTCGGCATTTCGAAACTTCTGGAACTCCTGTGATGATCGGAGGAAACATGTTGGCTCATACTATTCTAGGTGTAGATTTCAACGAGATGACTGGAGAGACAAAGTGAGTTCCCCTGCCACTTTTTCATAGTGACCAGTTACTCTTCTTTCAGATTCCTGATTCTGGATCCTCATTACACCGGATCCGAAGACATCAAGACAATTACTTCGAAGGGATGGTGTGCTTGGAAACCGGCTAGCTTCTGGAGTGCAGACCATTTCTACAATATGGTGCTTGCTCAACCTCCAACTGATTCTATCTAACAAGTTTTCATTCAATGTCTAAAAACTGCATTCTTCTACGCCACAGTAATATAATAATCCCCCGAAAATATTTGTAATCTGAAATAGTCTCTCATAACATCTGTGATTGTTTGAAGTAATTTATTGGATAAACTTTTCTGCCTGAGAAACACAAAACACAAAAAAGAATTCTAAACGATCCACACCATTTCTTCACCGATACCAGATGGATCGAAATACATTCGTAGCCAGCCATATCCGAGCGATTTAGACTGAACTGACATATAAACTCCATGATCTCCAATCAATCGTCTCGGCCAGAACCCTTGACAACTATCGAAATCGTGATCGCTGGAAACAACATAAATAAGAAAAATGGACTGTGAAGTAGGCGAACAGAATCCATCCAGGTCCTTTGAGATCATAAATTGTGATGTTTTTCACCGAAATGTGTTGATTGGGTTGGAAACTTTGGGAATTCAGTGCATCAACATCCAGAAATCCGTTTTCCACAAGTTTCATCGATTCTTCTTGATAACGATAATCAATTGGTCCCAACATCATTTGTTTCTTCGGAGCCACTGCGAGAGAGATTGAATGACCTATGGTATTCTTAGGTATTCTTGCCTGAAATTGTTTAATTCATTAATTAAAACAATATGTTTCACAATTACCATTATTCCATCACATTTGAAGTGATAGATATTATCTTTGAATTTGTCTGGATTGCAAACGAGATTCCCGATTATCTGTTTAAGAGAAGTGAATTTCAAAGAGCAATTTGATTTGCTACACTACCGGTCTCGATAGCTGTTTTTTATCAGCATTTTCAAACATCAGAATGCGAGCGTACTTGATTTCTAGATAGTCCAATCCTTTCTCGACATATTTCTTACATGCTCCATTCGGATCATGCATTTCAATTTTCATTGTAACTAGAGCAGAAGTTGTTATGACTGCGAGAAGCAATATGAGCCCATGCATTATCTGGCAGGGGAAATTCAGAGGAACCGTATTCGGAAAGGATGGATCGAAGAGGTATCTGGTGATATGGTGTCTTGTGGAATTATTTGGGTGAATATGGGTCACGTAATGGTTTTTTCAGGTAATTTTTCGGGTTACTGTAGGTTCACGTTTTTCAGGATTTCCGCATGACACAGACGAAGAGGGACTGGCGGATAGCTGCTAGATGCTGGCTGAAGAAATGCGGACGGATGAACACCGACTAATCGCCGCCTTCTCGATGCGGGCGGGCCGTAGACGGCTTGTCGACGGACCGTTCATTCATTGTATAAATACGATCGGTTGGTATTGAATCAAACATTCTTCCTGTAGTTGATTACTGATTTTTTTTTTCAAATCCTGGAAAACCTGTAGTAGAAGGGCCTCCTCAATCATAATTTCGAGCACTTTTTTTGCAGGTCCCGTCAAAGCTATTAAAAAAGTAAATTGATAAATTTCATTTTGGGATTGAAGTTTTAAAAGGAATAGAACATACAGAAATTGAGGGAGACATGAGAATGCAAGAAAAATACGAGCTTTCCTTTAATTTTCTGATAATGTATCAGGTATAAAATGAATTCCTTATTGGAGCACGGGTTTCCGGTTTCTCTGTAGAATCTGGAAGTTGAGAAATTCAATTTTTCCGAAATTCAGAACTTGAATCCAAAATCTTAGGCGAACAGCGAAACTTCAAAAAATCAAAAAAATCTGTAGGAACCTAAAAAAAATTAACATTTAAAACTCAGCTCTAGGCCCTTCCGATCATTCCATCCACTCCTACCGCTTCGTCTAGTTGGGCTTTTAGTGTCTACAGTACTCAAACTGTCTAGATTGTATTTCTGTCTCATTATGTTTTATCTAGAGATTCACTATTGATCCCAGTAGGCACCGCGGGCTCCGGCCATCTGAGATTATAGAGAATCTCAGATTGTCTTTGGGTTAACCATGTCCAGGTCTTTACTGAGTCTCTAGATATTTCATTTTGTTGCTTTGATACAATGTAGACCCTTCCATCTACTCCTACCACTCTTGCCACTTTGTCTAGTTTAGCTTTTAGTGTTTTCAATATCTTTCATAGAAATTGAGATAACTTAGCTCAAAGTGCAAGTAAAATAGTCTTATATTAGAGTGTTTACAGTAAATTTCTGAGATTTTGATTCACCGAGTTGGCAAAAAATTTCAGAATTGGTTTTAAACTTTTATAGAATCCCTTCATCTGCTGGACATTAAATTTCAGGAATATGAAGTTTTTCACAATTCGAATATCTAAATTTCCGAAATTCAGAACAGGCTAGTTTCGATTTTCCTTTTTTTGATGTATCGACTTTCTGACTTTTTGAGTTTCTGAACTTTTGAATTACACATTTTGATGTTCCAATAGTTTTTTATGCCAACTTCCAGAACTTTCCCAATTGTTTATTTTTTCTTCATTTTTGGTCTTTCCGCCCATTTCTCTGTCTCTCTATCTTCCTCATTATACATGTATGTATACACTAACTATACACCTATACCATCAGTCTCCCATCTATAGTAGTATTCGGAATGAAAATATCACATAAATCAACGAAACTTAGACAATCCGAGTAAAGGTGAGGAGACGAGCGCCTCACCGTCGTAACCGTCGCCATCCTCCGTCGTTTTGTAAAATAAAACGGAAAGAGAGAGAGAGAGAGAGAGAGAGAGAGAGAGAGAGAGAGAGAGAGAGAGAGAGAGAGAGAGAGAGAATCGGAAAAGAGAGAAAGATAGATAGAAGATGGTATTGGAGAGAACTTGAAAAATCATGAGAGTGTAAAGAAGTGGAGAGAGAGAGAGGGAGGAGAGAAAAGGTCTCTCCCGGTCCGCTTCCCGTGTCCAATACTTCGACCAACGTCTCTGCGTCTCTCTGATTTGTATGGTCTCTCGGGATCTCTATCCTTCTCTTTTACCGCCGCTTCAGTTCCGTCCGGAAGGTTTTGCTGTCGTTCTTTTGACTTGCCACCACCTCAGTTTCTTCATTTTGGTTTTCAGAAAAATAACAAACGAGTTATAGGAAATTTACAAAACTGAAGTATGTCTGTAGAAGGATCAGAATCTTCATTGTCTTTGGGAAATCTTTTTTTTTTTTTGAAAAACACTGGAAGTTCCATATTGATTATCCATTTAATCAAAATAATCTCTGTGATCACTAATAAATTTCCTAATTCTCAGGAAAATTATTTTTACAAACATTTTGAAATTATATTTGTAGACATACAGTACCGGCCAATAAGTTATGAAAAACATATACTTCAGTCGATTTTTGGCCATTTTGACCATGGAGTTTTGAGCTCCACTGTCAAGTTTCCGAACCGTTCGAAAATTTTGAAGGGTGTAAAACAGATCTCGATTAAAAACTTTTTATTTGCAGAATTTTTTGATAATTCCGATTTTTTCAGCTATTTGCTTATTTTTCAAAGATACCCTATTTTCGGCCTGTTTTTGTACTAAAAAATTGGAAACAGGTGTCTTTCAGAATTAGACAATAAAAACTAATTTTTAATAAACTCCGTGAATTTTTTCAATTTTCAAAGTAATCGGAAGCTTGCCAGCCGAGCTCCAGACTCCTGAAAATGATCAAAACAACCGAAAACAACTGAAAAATAAGTTTTTGTATATCTCATTGACCGGTACAGTAGGTCAAGACCACTGAAAAACTAGAATATAGTGTGGTTTTACTTAAGACACTGACATTCAAAAAACAAAAGTTTTTTTTGGTCTGGACCAAGTTTTTCCTGATATTCTAGAAATCTCTGTTTTGGAATTAAACTTGAATCTGACTTGTTCTGATGTTCCATTTATTGTAATACCTCTCTTGCCGCCAAGGTGTGACTTCTCGAAACTGTAAATCGTAATTCCTCTCTCTTCTCAAAACAAGCATTTGCGTTTTTCGGTCGTTCCCAAACAGTCCAGTTTGCTCAATTCGCGTGTGTCTTCCCTTCTTCTTCATTCCCGGGCCGTTCAGAACAACAATGGGATTCTCATTGTTGACAGACAGTCGGTGCATATTCCCCCTTTCCTTCTTTCAATCTCTTCCTCATTTTGCCTCCAACACCGATCATCCCACATATGGATTTTTGTTAGCAAACATTACAAATGACCAGTCAGTGCTGGATCAGTTTCTTTCGACTCCTTTAGATTTGACCTCCATCTGACACTAACTATTAGGCTCTCGTTACTTTCTAGAACATCAACATCTTGAACATAACCTCCTCCTCATCCTTCATTTATCTCTCCTCGTCAAAACGTAATCGGGGAAAGAAGAAAGAATTAAGGAGGTCACTCTTTCCTTTTTTTACTCATCTGAATTTCCACCCAAGGTCGATGATCATCAGGGGCGGGAATGATGAATCATTTCGTGTCATCAAAAAGATCCTTTTTTTGAAAATAAATGGATCAAATAAAGATCAAAATTTTAAATCAATAGTAATTCCATCAAAACAATGGAACTCTAGAAGAATTCTGAACGTTCTGAAATTTCGAAATTCGCAGCTTGAAAGAGGACTTCGATATTGAAATTTTTAATAATTTTTTGGCATCAATATGTTCCCGAAGTCGTTTATTTTCATAATATTATTTTTAAAAAAATTCACGATCCTCGAAAATACAAGTTTTCGTCCGAGAGGGCCGCGGAAATCCTAGTCTAAGGCCACTAGGTGCGCTGTTTTTTCACGCATTTTTTTCTGCAGTTTTAGAATTTTTCGCGATTTCTAGTCGTTTTTTTTCTGTTTTTTCCGAAAAGAAATGATTTGAAAACTTTATGAACAGAATAATGAATTCTTGAAGACCTCACGAACGGCTGAAAAATTGCATGAAAACAACTTGGACGAGAACTGAATGCTCTTGTATTTTCGAAAACGTTTTTCGGGGATTTTTATTTTTTTTTATTTGTTTAAATTTTTTTGAAGTAATATTCTGAAAATACATGACTTTGGGAACATTTTAATGCAAAAATTACATAAAATTTTTTGTTGGAGCTCTCCTCTAGCTCAAATCCCATTTCACTTGAAAAGTTGAAATTTTTAGAACTTTTTCCAAACCTGATTTTATATGGTTGTCCGCATCTCTCCGGCATTTTGTTGCTATTACCCAGATTTTCATAATCTTCTTTCTCATTTTCTCATGTTTCTTTTTATTCCTCGCACCCTCTCTCCAAATAAAAAATCGCTCCTGATTGATTCTCCTGTTTCCCAATTTCTTCTCTATCTATCTTTTTTCAAAATTTGTATATTTGTGGAAGTGATAGCGTGAGATGGTGCATGCACACACACACACACAACACTCACACACATCAAGAGCACAACACTTTTGCCGAGTTATGCTCTTTGGGAGAAGCCAGACTCTCTGAAGACAGCGGGCGGTCGTTTTGGATAGGGGCGGTGGGAGCGCAGTAAAAACGAGGACGGGGTGTTAGTTCGAGAATAAATGGTGGAGAAGAAGAAGAAGAAGAAGAAGAAGAAGAAGAAGTGGAAAAAGAGTTTTAGAGAGCAAAATAGAGATTGGGAAACAGGAAGAGAAATAGAAGAATCTCTGTTTTCTCGTTTCCAAGGCTCTTTGGGAGAGACTCAACTGGTTTCAAATTGCATCTTCTTTCTTTACATTTTGTCACTTATAACCACCACTGGTTTTTCATATTTTCCGTTATATGAAACATATTTTTTCAATTTTCAAAAAAGTTTTTTTTTCCGATTGAATCGTTTATAACGTTCTGAAAGATGTTGAGAAAAGCGATTGGTTTTTGAAATCAAGAGATTTAGAGCTGCTCTTGAGAAAATTTTAAATTTTAACCTCAAAAATAATAATTTCAAGAGTAATGATCACAAAAAATTAAGAAAAAGTTGAGTACAAATAGTTAGATTTTAAAATTGAAAGTTTTCTTAAAATGTTGTTATAATTTATTTTCATTTAGTTTTCGTTTCTTTTTGTAAATTTTCAAATCGTTCTAAAAATTCGCGGTAATCCTAAAATTACTCTCAATTGTTTTTTACATTAAGTATCAAAATTGTTGCATGTTTGTTGTAATTTCCGATTTCCCTGCCAACTTTTTTAGATTACCGCAAAACATGTATTAGAAGAGCCCGGTAAAGTTTGAGCTCAACTACCGTAAAACCTCAAATAGACCGACATGTCGCTCTATTTTTCAAACGACTTTTTTCTTGTCGCTCTATTAGAGGTGACGTTCAATTAGGGGCTGCCGTTCTATTTTTCAATGAAAAAAACCAAACACAACAAAAATTTTATCAGAAAAAAAGCAACAAAAAGATCAACAAGTATTAAAAAAACAACAAAATTTTAATCAAAAATGAGCGAAGAGTCACTATCTCCTTGATATTCTTCCTCACTGAGGTCGACTTCTTCGATCAGATCTTCCAACTCCTCCAATGATCGTTCCACGCGTGCTTTTTTCAATGCATCCAATCCACCTGGAACTTCCGAGTTTGTCTTGAAACAGTGAATCAAATGATCTTCGGATCCTCCTGGGACTGTTGTTAGAGCGCATCCTTTGAATGATTTTTTAATCAATTCATCTGGAAGACTTTTCCATGCATCGACAATCCACTGAAGATAGATATCCATTGGCGGAGCTCGCATGTTTCCAGATTTAGTATACGTTTTTAATCCATAAGTCATCCATTCTTCATATGATTGGCGAATTTTCGATTTGAATGGGGCGTTCCAAAAAACATCGGGTGCCTGATCTTGAAACTCCAACGCATGATCTTGAAACTCCAAAGTTCTTGGCAGCTTTTGAAATGTCGAACTTTAAGGCAAAGCTCACAACGGAAGATTTGAATGAGATGTCATAGTTTGAACGTCGTTTCGTTGCTTTCGGTGCTTCCACTGATTTTTCGCCGTCTAATTCGTCTGATGAGCTCATTTTTAATCTGAAATTTATTTTTTTTGCCGCACCAAAAATCATTTAAAATTAAAAAGAAAACATTGAAAAATAGGGAAAAAAAAAAAAAAAGGAGAAAAAAGATTCGAGAGTTCACGCGCGGATGTCTTGTGTTTGCGTCGCTACAGTAGTTTTGGAAAGGGTGTCGCTCTATTAGGGGTAGGCGGCTGTCGGTGTATTAGAGGCTGTCGTTCAAATAGAGGCTGTCGGTCTATTTTTAGAATGCAATTTCTCGTGTCGGTCTATTAGGGGTGACGTTCAATTAGAGGTGACGGTCTATTAGAGGTTTTACGGTATCTCAATTCCTATGAAAGATACCAAAAATGTGTCAACTGATAAAATGTTTATGATA
Source organism: Caenorhabditis briggsae (assembly GCF_000004555.2). Taxonomy (NCBI): domain Eukaryota; kingdom Metazoa; phylum Nematoda; class Chromadorea; order Rhabditida; family Rhabditidae; genus Caenorhabditis; species Caenorhabditis briggsae. The sequence goes on along the minus strand of NC_013487.2, from coordinate 7,062,742 downwards.
TTCTGATAAACAATTCATCAGTTGACAACTTTTTTATATCTTTGACAGGAATCAAGATAAATTGGCTCAAAGTTGAAAGTTAGGGAGACCGTTTACATTTTTTTTTTGACTTTCCAAAAAACCATACCCAGTTTCATAGAAGAAAACCAAACAGTTTCGAAAAACGTATATCCCAGTATACTGTAACTTTCCAAACTACCATTTAGGTAACGTTCCCGTTTACGATGAGATAATTGCATTGGCAGACAGTTCCTGTTTCCAAACTATTCAACTGATCATTGATTTCGAAATTTCAATATAGTTTTGCATTCTTTGGAAAACTCCCCCTTAAAAAAGAACGTCTTGACTCATCATCACTCATTTCCGGTCTCTTTTTTTCTTCCGTGCTCTCCCCCTCACTTTCCCCCAACCCAAATCAGACGGGGTCTAAACTGTTTTGCGGAGGCATTAGAACTCTCTCCTGTCGTGTCGATTTTGACTGTTGCGGTGCCGAAAGAATTGAACAACGAACAAAAAAAAAACGAAACAGCAGCCAGCCGCACTCAATATTTGTGTCAGGTCATCCTCCAGCCAACACTCTTTTCCATCACTCTCTCTCTCTCTCTATTTGTTTTTTGTTCCATTATTTCTTTTTCTCTTCATTCTCTCGCCCATTTTTCATTTCATAATTCTTCTGGAACTAGCGTACCTATTTCTTTGTACTCTCCTTGAAATCCATACTATTTTTTGGAGAACTAAAAACGCCAAAACCTTATGAATATACAATTAGTTTTCGACACTCGTTTTCCCTTCTCGTCGTTTTCTACAAAACGCAAATTCGCCGCTTGGGAATTGAACCTACCTTCCAAGGCCACGCCCCTTTTTATCTCTTTTTTTCGTTTGGATGATTCTCAACTAGATTCCTTAATCATCATATTTTCAGACACAGCCAAGATGGCTGAAGCAGAACTTGAAAGACTGCGAAATGAGCATGAGAGCCTTTCGCAGAAATATGAACAAGCAACGGAGGATCTGCATAGAGCAGCAAATGCGGGATTGGACCTGTTACGACAAAAAGAGGATTTGGAGAAGAGGCTGAGTGAACTTCAAACTGATTTAGATTTGACAAGAGCTGAAGTTGATAAGGCTAATCAGGTGAGAAGATTGTACATTTTGGATCTGATTTTTTAAAATCCGTTCAACCTGTAATAGATGGGTAACCTAACTTTTAACTTCGAGCCAATTTTCCTCGGTTTCTGTCGAAGATATCGAAAAGTTGTCATCTGATAAATTGTTTCCCATAGTAACACAACCATTATATTAGTTGACACATTTGGGATATCTTGCAAAGAAATTGAGATAATTGAGCTTAAACATGACAGTGCAGGAGCCATTCTATTACAGGTTATACGGTAGGAATAGACTTCAGGCACTAAAAACTTTTTTTTGAAACCGAATTTTCTTCTAATTTAGAAACTTTCAAGAATAACAATTTTATCAAAGTTTGTTCCAGACTCTTGCCGAATATCGTTCCCAACATCAAAGAAGTACCAGAAGTGAACTTGAAAATGAAGAATCCCTTCTGGAAGAGAGCTCCGCTAAAGAAGAGGAATACCTTCAAAGGATCGCCAGACTAGAAACGGACTTGAAGAAAAAAGAACAAGAATTGGCAGAGAAAAAAGAAGAATTGGATAGAATCAAGAAGAAACACACTGAAGAAATCGATTCTGGAGCTGCTTTGGAGGATGAGAGAAGGAAATTGAGAGCTGAACTGAAGGAAACAAAGGAGAGAGAACAGAGATTGATGACAGAGTATTCGGAATTGGAAGAAGAGAATATTGGACTCCAGAAGACTGTTGCGAATTTGAGAGGAAGTCAAGTTGATTATGAATCCATGAAAATTGATAACAACCGGCTGGAAGAGCATATTGTGGTTCTGAAATTGACAAATGAAGAAAGTGAAGTACTTCGAGTCATTGCTGAGAAACAGGCACGTTTTTATCGGCTGTGTTTTAAACAGTGTGTGAGGTATTCGGTTTTGTAGTAGACCATAAACTTTATTGGGTCAATTCAAAATGTGTTGGAAACTAGTAGTTGTAACATAAATTTGATGAGATCTGTATTTTTCCAGTTGGAAGAGGCTCTACTCACCGCACAACAAGAAAGAGACCAACGTTTGGCGATGAAAAAGGAATTGGAACAAATGAGAACTGCTGAACATATCAGCTCGCTGAATGATATTCTTATTGGCTACGAAGAGGTTGGTTCTTTTTGTGAATTTGATTTTTTTAAAATTGAATTGCTTTTCTAGGATGGAGAATTCCCGGTTCCACAGCCTGGAGCAAGTGATTTGTTCAGTGAATTACAAGGATCCAGTGATGTGAAAGTGAGAGAATTGGAAGCAGCGAAAGAAGGAATTCAAGAAGAGATGAAGAATAAAGAGAAGATGTTCATTGAATTTGTCACTGCTCTTGGAGACTCTCTCAACATTCATCGGCCTACTAGTGAGTTTTAAGAAGTTTCTAATTTTAAAAAAATTGTCTTAATTTTCCAGGCGAGCTCGACTATATGCATGCTCGTCAGCAGAAGGATGTGATCTTGGAGAAAATTCAAAACATTGCTAGAGACACTGATCGTCATGAGAAAGAAGGAGAAGAACGAAGATCTGGAATCGTGAAGGCGGATCTGAGGAGCCTCGTGATGTTTGCTGGAGAGAAGAATGCACAGTTGGCTGCTGCTCAGGACGCCATGATTCAAGCATCCGACCAACTTTACCAATTCTACCACCAGATGACCCAGAATCAAGGGATATCAACGGAGAAAAGTGTACAAGAGGTTGTCAAAAAACTTCGTCAGTTGGCTCGTGACAACGCTGAAGATGTGCCACGTGTCTCTTTGGCAGAAGAAGGCGTTGAAAGTGGAACAGAAACAGATGTGAATGCATCTCGATCCATCCCGCTGAACTCTGATCGACTTGTGATTGCTCCGAGTTTTGCAAAAGAAATCGAGAAGAAATTGGCTAGTGTCAAAGTACGAGAAGTCCTTTCGGAAGCTGATATGAGGCAAAGAATTCTAACTGGTTAGTATTTAGAAGAAGTTATTTAATTTAAAACTTTATGAATGTTTCAGAAGGAAATCCAATTTCTGAAACAACGGAGTCTCTCAAAAAGATGGTTCAAGTGGTGAAGAGAACCTCAGAACAAGCATTCAATCAAGCAGTTATGGCCAGTGGAGCAGAAAATGAAATTGAGATGCAGAATGTGAAATTGAGAAGTCTTTTATCGACGAAAAGAGATCAAATCTCGACGTTGAGAACTGTATTGAAGTCGAATAAATTGACAGCAGAAAGTGCATTAAGTTCAATGAGAGAGAAGTTTGAATCGGAGAAAAAGATGCAGATGGATATTACCGAGAAGATGAGGAGAGAGTTGAAACAGTTGAAGGAGGATGCTGCTACTTTTGCTTCTCATAGAGCCATGTTCACAGCAAGAGGAGAAGAACTCAAAGCCAAGGCTCGTTAGGAGAAAAAAAATACTTGAGTACTAAAATGTCTCTTAATTCAGGTCGAAGAACTATCAGCTGAACTCCGAGCCAACGAGGAGGAAAAGAAGACGTTGAACCAACTTCTTCGTCTTGCAATCCAGCAGAAACTCTCCCTAACTCAACGATTGGAAGATGTAGAAGTGGATAGAGATAGGCAGGCTTTTAAGAGAACAAGTACGAAAGCTCCCACTAGAGAGGTCAGTTTTTACTGTTTCAGTTGCTTATCATCATTGCGAGTTTTCAATAGTATTTCTGTTAGGAGATTTAATTTCGGTGTTCAATTTTACAGCCGTACCAACCTCCGAGAGCAGTTCGATATCCGCCAAACGCGAATAACAACCCAACATCCAATTCATCGGGTCCTTCAACACAGCCGGGGGGCTCTCGGGGAGGGCCACGAAAGGGGGACAATCAGCAGTAGTAAGCCGCTGGTCGTCAGGTGATGACGTGGCAGACGTGAGAAGAAGAAGGACGCCGACGCCAGAAGATCCCAATGATAACCCAGAAAAGCCATCGAACAATAACAAGAGCCACGTCATCACCACGTGGCCCTATGACCTAAATGAAGATCCCCAATTGTTAATTGACTTGATGATGGAGGAAATGAGAGTGGAAGCTGAAATCGAGAGAATGAAATTGAAACTGAAGGAGGAAGAAGAAGGGGGAAATCAACTGATATTCGCTGATTGTCAACTTGTCATTGCTCTATTTTCACTTCCGCCCATATTGATCTATCTGGCTGTCTATGTCTTTCTTTTATCACCTTTGTCATTATAAATTCCTTTTTTTTCTATTTTTTAAATTCAAATTTCCCGCGTTTCATCTACTTATTGTCTGTGTGTGTTTTCGGTGTAAATTGTCTAATCATAATAATGCCTTATTCTCCTTTGTTTTCTTTTTTATAGTAAGCAATAGTCTGTGATTCCGTTTTTTCAGTTTCACCGTCCATATTTTCGTTTGCTGATCCCTTACGTGTATCCAGGCGAGCTCTGAGAACACTGTTTTCTGTAATTTCTAAATTATTAAAAAACTTCCCATAAATGTTTGTGTGGTTATGCATGATGTGCCTTTTCTTCTTTTCCCACCTTGTCCTCATGATTTTTTTGTTTTCTGAATATATCAAATGCTAAAGAGATTCTAGTAGAATTTATCTTTTTTTGTATCTGTATTGCTCAAATCTCTTTTTTTTGTTGAATTTATGATTATTGCCCTAACTTTTTTTCGTTATTTAATTAAAGAACTTCTCTGAAAACTTTTTCGCTTTGTCTTAAACCAGAACATTATTCGAAAACGGCTAATTTCGAAAATTCGTTCAAACATTCGTTGGTGGCCTAGAAAATTCAACTTGTGAAAATTAGGCCATCATGTTGAAATGGCTTAAAAACATTTTTGGGGAATTTCAGGCCAGTTCTAGGCCATTCACTATGGTGGGCCAGAAAACTCAACTTGCGAAAGTTGGGCCATCATGGTAAATGACCTAGAAAAAAAATCAGGTGTAGGTTAGACCAATTCTGGACCATCAACTACGGCGGCCTAGAAAAACCACCGGAGTGAGTTAGACCACTCTGTTCCTCAAATTAAAACGGAGTCTGTGATTTTGGACATCGATCAAAGAAATTTGGAAATCTTGTTCGAACTAGTTTTTGAAAACTGTTCGAAAGCAACGAAAATCACACAATTTAAAAGATATCAGTCCAACCAAAACGGAAGCTACGTTCTTTGAAAATCACTTATCAGTATTTATTAAATCCAATCAAGTTAAATATTCAAGTAAAAAACGGAGAAAAATCTCATTGAACATGATGAAGTCAGAATCTTGGTTAACATATCAGACAATATAAAAGACAAAAAACAAGAAAAAGTTATAGAGAAATGGTAGATTATGAAAATCTAGAATGCCATACAAACATGAAGAAGATACCAAAATCCACTTTCACAGAGGCAATAAATCCATCAGATTCTCTGACTATGTCGAATGCGTCCGAGCAGTCCAATTCATTGGGCCAAAACGACGGTAAATTCAAAAATCTGCATCCTTGTCCAAAACGATATTCCCAAATTGTTTGAAATCTATAACCAAAGTAAGTTAAATTTGCCAAACAGAAATAACTTACGATGCATTTGAGGCATATTTAGCTTGCCTCTTTTCCGGATCCCATCTGATGGTCTGAATTCCATCAAATAATCCTTCCATACAAGAACCTCTATCTACCAATGTTTACAAATTGGTATTGTCACTGTTTGTTTCGAAAAGGCATTCAAATTTTGTGTAACATCGTCACGGTAATCCCCCACACTGAAATTCGCATTTTTTCCTGGGAACCGAATCAATTGTCATGCATGAACCCAGCTGCTCGGAATAAACACACTTGTAATGTTCCAAAGTTTTGAGTCATCGCTCACGAATCCTTCGAGTCTTTGCAGGACTGTAGAAAAACTATTCTGGATGTTAGCCTTTTCAAAGAACTCGTCTGCAATTCTGGGGTCCAGACTTTTGAGAGAACTGTGTAAATACAGAACTGGTGGTTTGAGATTCATGAAGATCGGAGGAATCTTTCAAATTCATTATCATTTCCAACTCGCTAGTTGTCCGGAATAGTTCCACACAATATTTGTGAAGTTCCATCGGCCATTTCTTCATCAGATCTTTTTCAAAATATAATGTTGGAATTGCAGAATTTGGATCGAAAGAAATACTGAACAAAGTTAAAATGTATAATTGTTTTCAAAAAAAAAAATACAGCCTTACCTGCATTTACATCTTAATCTATTTATTTCGAAAATGAATCCAGATTTCAAGTCGATATCGCAAGCCTCATAGGAATACTTCTCTTCCAAATATTTGAACTCTTTCAGCAGATCCAAACTGTCCAAACTATAAACATATTTCCAGTTGATCACTTTTTTATCATTTTCTTTTTGATCTACTATCAATTCTAGTCTTTTTTCGTCTTCATTTTGCCAATGATACATACGGGGATCATTCATACCACAAGTGATACGAAATCCTTTATTGAATTCAATTCTAAACTGTTGCTTAATACACTTCTGAACTCGTTTAGAACAAAATGACAATAATAGAATTTCCTTCGGTTCCATTTCATTGAAAACTAAATCTTTTACAAGATACGGTAGTCTCAGAAGTTTTACCAGTTTATATAAACAAGTTGGGAATAAGAATACAAAAATGAAATGAAAAGAATAACCGCAACCACAGAAAAGGTATTCGGAAAGGTAGTCTACCTCTATTGATTCTCTATTGAGTCAATTGAGTTTGCTCTGTAACTCTGTTCATAGACAAGATACAGTATTCCAAATAATACCGTTTTGTAGTACTCGTGGAGCTCTATCATATCTGATTTAGTTGGATTGAAAATATTGATTCTGAAAGAAATTATGGCAGGGCCCGCAAAGGCCCGGATTACAACTATGCTATTTATTTTGCCTGTGTCTGTTTGAAGGGGACCGTCTTTGTGGAGCGCACCTGCTGTACCATAATTTGGCGTAAGATATTACGATAGATTTTTCTGCTTTCAGCGAATCTGACTGAATGATATCAGATTCTGATAGATTTTGCCCTGTACGATTTGTCAGAATTAATTATATTTTTTGAAAGAAACAAATATTTTACCAGAGTGTTTCACTTTGAAAATGTCGTGGGAAAACGGAATAATTCAGGATTACGGAAATCCTTTATTCAGCAAAAAAGGCAATTAAAAAATAAATATTTGAAGAGAAGTACCCGAATGAAACTGATTACTGAAGTGAATTTAATTAACTAAAAATTAACTAAAAATGTATCTACGAATGTGCAGTTATCTACCAAGCAATGAACTTGTTATTTTTCCGATTCTTGTATTCTTCTGGATCCTGATTCTTCATTTCCAGATATGTATGCAGTTTTGGAGGATGTTTGTGAGCATTACGGCTCAAATCAATCCGTCCCCACTTCAATGAACTCGGAACTTTTGGAAGGAACATGTTTTGATGCATTTGTTGTTGCTCGCTATGATGTTTCCAGAAGACGTCCTCTTCGAATTTTGCTGAAACATTGATAATGAATTTAACATACTTATTTCTGAAGTACTTACGTGGATCATCATCTTGAAGTGAGTCAACAATTGTAAATGAAGTAACAATGTTCCTATCAAGAATGTAAGACAATTCAAAATCATCATCATCCAAACCAAACGGACGCATCAGATCTTGACCGACCTATCAACAAAATCATATTAATGAATCGAATAAATTTTTACCTTGAACCATCCGACAAAGAACAAAAATTGAACAACTGTGAACAAAGGGAAGAAGGAATCAAGAGAATAGAAATCGTCGTGATTCAAATCTTGGCGTCCAAAAAGACAGAAGAAGAAGTATGAATACGTGGCAAGAGCGGCAACCTAAAATAGGAAACTTGTACTCCCAAACGGATGCATACACGTTTACCTGAGTATAAACCAATGGAACACAGACCCAATCGTGGCAATACAGTCTTCTGAATGAAATTCTGAATGCCTTCAGCTCATTCATAGCCACCGAAACATAGTTTACAGATCCTCTTCCTGCTGCGATTTCAGCATCAATCAGTTGCTGGACCCAGTGGAGAGGAGTCAGCCAACGGATTCCAGGAGAGGGTTCCTATACATTTGAATATAAAATACATAGTTTTTAGAATCCTTACATTAATATCCTGAAGTTTTTCGTATTCTTTTTCCGTCAGCAATCCGGCGTCGATGATATTTCGAAGGCATGGGAAACGAAGGCGGATTTTTGTGGAGACATCTCGCCTGGACTCAAGCATATTTTTGGCTAACTGTACTGACTAAATTGCTACTCAGAAAAAATATTACTTTTTGTCATCCTAGTGAAACGGCAGTTTTTAATGCTTAAAGACTAACCAAGCCAAAGCAGAAGTCAAATTGAGATAGCGAGCAATTTGATGACGTGCAGGACGGGATTCTTTGGATGGAAGAAGAAGACAAAGGATTGAGAGAAAATCTTCGGGCCATTTTAGACACTCGAATTGACGCCACCATCTGGAAAAGAGATGTTTAGAATCATTAACGAGCTTCTTAATGTTACAACTATTTTTAGTTCCTGAAACTGTAACTTTTTAAAAATGACTCACCTCGAAACCACATTAGAAACATAGAATCCCAGCAAGAAAGTCAAGGGAATCATTTTTGTGTATTCGTGAAATTCGTTGCACATCACTTTGAATATTTTTCTGAAATTTAATTTTTTAGAGAAGAAAAACTTAAAATTTCCAAACCTGTATCCCTTGGTTTCGTCGGGATCTGCCCAGTCGAAAAAGTGTGGAGCTGTGAATCGAATTGCATAAAAAAGAAAAAGAAAGAAGAAGAGCTCTCTCCATACTGATCTCCAAATGGATCCCTTCCATCGCAGTAGAAGGCGGAAGAAGTTTCCAGAGTAAGATATCGTCATTGCTAAAAAAAGTGTAAAAGAAATTACGACTGATTGACCAATCTAACCCGCTTTATGTTTTCTCAAAAGATTAGTTCTATTGGCGGGGTAAAAACACACTCTAGGGGGCACACTTGATGATGGTGTCTTAACCGAAAAGTTGGTGACCAGGATTTTAAAATTTGGCAAATGTATTTTTTTTTCGGAAAATATCTTTTTGGTTTCGAGAATTCAAACAAAAAAAGTTTCTGGAGGTATGGGGAATTGAACCCCAGCCCTCTCCCATGCTAAGGGAGCGCTCTACCACTGAGCTATACCCCCTCACTATGAATTGAAAGAAGAAGAACAAGAGAAGAAAAAGAAAAGAAGAAGGAAGGAGAAACAGATAAAACGCAAAAGAAAACGCAATCACTTTTCTAGGTTCGAAAATTCCAGAAATCCAAAAGAAAACGTGCCCAAACACAAAACGACAAAAGAAAATAGTAACCACTGTTACCGATCTTGTTAAAACTCAAGTGACCTCCTCTTGATAAAACGCAGAGACTAGGATCCGGAGAAGAAAAAACATTTATCTCCGATGGAAAAAAGGATGGGGGGATAGAAGAACAAAGTGCGGGCAGTATCAACTATAGGAGGTGGTGAAGGTGAGCAAATAGACACTTTTGACAAGTTTTGTGGTGGGCGGATTTATTCGGGACTCCAGAAGATTCATGAGCAATTAGAGCTGTTTCGAAATGGTACTGGAACTTTTTAGAACTAGAGATTTGTGTGTTTTATGGAAGATTCTGGATGGAACGTCTCGAAAACCACTTCAGAACTGATCCCTCATAAGTTATAAGCGGTCACTGAGAATTGCTTTTTCTTTTGGAGAAATTCAAGTAGTTTTCGATTTTTTTTTGAATACTAGTTTTAAAAAGAAATTCTGAAAAAAAGAAGCCTTGAATTTTCTGAGAATGTCTTTCATTCAATTCCGAGAGTAAAGCATTTCAGAATATTCAAAATTTTGTAGCACTGATAGCTTCTGCAAACAGAATTCGTTGAATTTCACTATTGGTATTGCAAATAAAAACGCAGCTCCATAGTAACAAATAGTTGTAAAATCTAAAATTTAGTTTTTTTCAGCAAACGTCCTATTTGAAAAAAAATTGGCAAAATCAAGAATTTCTAGGTTATCTACCACATAGAGTTTGTTCAAATTAGCTTGAAAATTTGTACCCAAAAACACCGATGACCAATCGCAAAAATTCTAAATTAGGGAAAGAAAACGCTTTGACTGAAATGAGAGAAATCTGAGAAAGTCTCCTAAATCGGATAAACGGGCGCCTCAGAGCCAGCAAGAATTTACGTGGATTTCCGGACGGAAAAAAGACGTGGGAAATTATCTTAAAACCTCTAAACGTTTACATGTTTTTTTTGAGAAAACTCAAGGTCACAATGAGAATTTGGTCAACTTTATGAGTTGTAAAAACAGACACATTTTCACCTCAAAAGTGCTAAAAGAAGACAGAAAATTGAGAAAAGAGGAAAATGTGATGTAGAAGATGAAGACGTGGAACTTCTTGTCTTCGAGGTCTTCCCGATCACAGTTTCAATCCATGGAACATACTTGGATACTCTTGTGTAGACACCTGAAAAACAGAAAATGGGGATTTGGGAAAGAAGAAAAAAGAGAAAGAAAACGAAGTATAAGCTTCTGAAATATTCAAAAGGGATAATTGTTTCCTCGCACTTTTTCTATTGTTCTAGGTTTTGTTTTGAAGCTGTGCACATGATCGCAATATGACGTTCCTTTTTTTCAAAGATCAATTTTTTCGAACTCAAATACCGTAAGACCTGTAATAAAAGGGTCCACACTATCAAGTTTGAGCTATTTTTCCTTGGCTCCTATGAGAGATATAAAAAATAGGTCAACTGATAAATTGTTTATGATATTCTGATAAACAATTTAGCAGTTGACAGCTTTTTGATATCTTTAACAGGAACTGAGATATATTGGCTCAAACTAAAAAATTAGAGGGTCCTTCTATTACAGGTTTTACAGTAGACTTTAAAAAAGTCTTGCTCCAATAGTTTGTTCAAAATTCTTATATTTACGCAAGGTTTTTTTTGAAAAAATATGTAAATCGTTTTTATTTATTCTGGGCAAATACGGCAACCTAAATGGCAAAAAAACTGAATTTCGAACTAAATTTCGATTCTTCTAATCCCATGGAAAATTCAAAGATTAGCGGCTCATGTGAGCTGGATGAGTAGTTAAGAAGATAAAAAACTCGTCGTGTTTTGGCTCTCTTATAAAAACTTTCTCTGTGTTGATTTATTTCTTTGAATTAACAGATGTCTGGGAACAAAGAAGAGTAGGCGGATTTCAAAGTTTAGAGATCGAAATCAATTACCTGGGAATTTTCCTTGATCTACAACTCCATCTAATCCATCAGCTCCATAACTTGTGATTCCGATTTGAACGTATTCGCCATCGGTTTTTCGGATTAAAAGAGGTCCTCCAGAATCTCCCTGGAACTTTTTTCGGATTCAGAACACCGCTGCATCAAAAACTCACCGGAGCAGTTCCATGAAGGTAGGATCCAGCACAAATTTGCGAATTGGTTATTTTCACGGACAACAATGATAAAAATCTCCAGGTTTTCACACATTCTACATCTGGAATAATTGGGACAGCAGTGCTTTGAAGAGTCTGACTGTTGACAAGTTTTGGACCACCAGAAGCATCTGAAAGTCGGAAAATTTTGAGATGTTCGAAGTTCAGAAATATTTTAAACCTTCTCCCAGAGTCAATCCATAACCAATAACAACTCCATTTTTGTACTCTTTGCGAATTTGTGAATCGTCCTTTACAAGGCAAACCGGTTTGATTCCATGGGTAGAGAGATCGGAAGAAATCTGTAATTTGGGGTTTTTCATAGATTTTTGAAAATGATACAAACGGAAGAATTCATACAAGAATTATCTCGAAGCTCGAAATTTACGAATACTCACTTTTAAAAGTGCAATATCATTATCAGCAGTTTGATTATTATACCCACTATGCACATAAGCTTCTCTGATCGGAAATGTGTATTCTTTGTTGTTTGAAGGCTTCCGAACATAGATAAATGATCTTTTTTGGAGTTGTCTGAAAATAAACATTCAACAAATTTTGTATTTTTCAAAAATCTCACAATGCACAATGTGCAGCTGTCAAGAGCCAATAATTATCGACGACCGTGGCTCCACATAATATTCCTTGATGATCATCACCATACGATATCAATTTGGACATCCAATTAACTCCTCTGTATAAAAACAATTTCAGATCAAAAACCAATAAAAATTGTACTTACGTGTCAACATCACTACCGCCGATAATTCTAAAACTGAAGAACGGCCGATAAGATTGCTCACAAAAGTTTAACCCAATGGAATAGTCAATGTTTAAAGCTAAAAATAAGGTTAGAAAAAAATAGAAGTGGTAATTGGAAAACATAAGTTAAATTTGCGAATCAATATTTGCAGCAAGTCTCTCTATCTGGGAAAAAACAGAGTGATATGGACAAATGATGGGCAAATAGAGAGAGAGAGAGAGAGAAGAGAGACATGCAAATGATTATGATAAGAGTTGGAATTGATATGGGGGAAACATGGGGGTGGAATGAATGTATGAATGTCAAAGGTGTGTTCGGTTTTTTGTGTGTTGGATGTAAAGATGAAGTTTATTTACTTTTAAGGGAAGTGAAGTATCGAAACTTCCAGGAATCATGACGAAACTTCGAAATGGGGATTTACGAGAAGGTAGTTAGGGACAGCAAACATCGTGAAATTTTTCATAGAGTTGCACCCTGTCAGCTGTGAGCCAAATTTCTAGGTTTCACAAAAAGATCAACTATTACTCTGGTACGAACAAAATTGGAGCTGTGGACGAGAAACGCCGGTAGAAGCGAACGAAGGTCCCACAACGACAACTTTAGATGCTGATTACAATTATGCTTTTAGGTTCTCAAAAAATACCGTAAAACCTGTAATAAAAGGGTCTCCATACTGTCAAGTTTGAGCTCAATTATCTCGGTTCCTATGAAAGATATCAAAATTGTGTCAACTGATAAAATGTTTATCATCAATTTTGTCATATCTTTGTCAGGCACCGAGGTAAATGGGATCAAAGTTGAAAGCTAGGGGGCCCTTCTATTACAGGTTTTACGGTATTGTGACTTCTAAAAAATTATAGACAGTATTTGGGGTAACTTTATACTTGGTATGTTACGCAAAGTATACATTTAACAAAGTCGTCCCAAAAGTGCACTGTCGAAGAGAAGTTTCTTCAAATTTGATAAAATAAAAAAATAAATAATTCGCACGAAAAGTTCTGGGTAAATCAAGAATTTTGAACTTTAAAAACTGTATCATGTCTGAAATTTGAAGTAATACCAAAAGTTTTCAAATTTTACCAAAACGACGTTCTTTGAAACACTGAAGCACGAGCAGAAAAAACCCTGTCGTTCCAATTTTTGTTATTCAAACGGGCTGAGTGAATTTTTGATTAGTTCCTGAAAATTCGAACTGTGATTTTTTAAATTTGAAATTTTTTGATCTACCAACTTTTTTTTGGAGCGAGCGGTTTTTCTTTTCTTTTTCTTTTCAACACACTGATCAGCCACTTTATTTTCTCATCGTTTTCGTATCAGTGTTTGTCCTTTTCTATCAATTCTCCACCGATTTTCCATGTTCATAATTGGTATTTTAGCTCTCCAATGACTCATCCATTCCAAACCGATCCGGCGAAGCGCGACGAATATCTTCTAAAACTCTACAATGAAAGATACTCAATCACACAGGCTCATCAAAAGATTTGCGAAATGATAAAAGATGGAAAAATGCCTGAAGGTAAAAATTTTTTCTGATTTTCAATTACAACTGAATGTTTTAGATGATCAATCAACAGAAAGCAGAATTGCGGGAGCAACAGAAGAAAGGCCAAGAAAAAGGAAGCGTACCAGCCCGAGAGATGATCCAGACGCTAAAAAAGTCAGGAAGAGTGAAAATGAGGAAACAGGACGAGGTAGAAGATTCATGGAATTCCTAGAGGATTCCAATATTTTATTTTCCAGATCAACCATCCACGAGCTCAAGCCTAGGACAAGCTCGAACACCTTCTTCCTCAGACAATCGAAGAAAAGCAAAAAGAAGATGTTCTCAACGATCAGAGGAAATGGATACAGACGTAAAAAAGCTGAAGAAAAGTTCAGAAGCTTCAGGAACTTCAGAAGGAGCGCCAACGGCAATTTCAGACGATTGGAAAGATGACGTGGTATTCAGTGATGATTATAACAAAAATTACATTCCGGACCCTCTGCCTGTCGATGATCCTGAAGATCCTATCCAGATTACCGTCGTTGAAAACTTTTTCAAAATGACAGCTGATTTGGAATTGGACGCGATTGTGCTGAACGGGTCGAAGACCGTGTCAAAATTGGAGGATGTTTTGAAATTGTATGTTATTTCTAAACCGTCTTTTTACTTCTATTTATTTTACAGGTTTCATATTCGACGAATTTCTGCAGAGCACTGCAGCATTTGCGAGAAATACACACTCCGAATGAAAGCAATTCGATGGATCACTGGCTATGAAAATTTCAAAATTCAAATCACAAACGATTTATCAACTGTCGAGATTACCTACAAGAATGTATCGAACGGGACAGTTGTGAAATGTGGAAATGAGAATCAAGAAGTTTTCATAGAAGGCTGGTATGCTGAGCAACTCGCAGCTACTGACCTCGTCTTCCTTTTCTTGACAGAAAACTTACGATTGGACCTTCTCGCTTACGATATTGAAGCTTACGATGAAGTTCGAGGGGAACTATTTCCTGAGATTGTCGTTCTTGAAGACATCTATATTCATTTGGAAAATGAGAAGAATTCGCATTCTATCGATGTCGAAAACTATGAGTTTACATTCACACGACAAGGGAAGTTCATGGAACCGTATGACGACGAGCGTGTTCATCATTTCGGTCCGTTGATTATATTTTTGAACCCCGAATCATTAAAAACAATTAAACTCAAATTATGGGATGATTCAAAAGTGATCAGTCAGGATGTTTACAAGGAAACTCTGGCAACCCTATTAGAGACGGATAGATTGAGCTATGGATACTATGATTTCATCGAGACTGATCAATGGAGAGCACCAAATGTAGTGGATATCCAAGAGGGAGATTTTCATAAAGATTGGAAAAGTTTTTATCATTTCCAACTTATCAAATGTGTGTCCCTCAGTGTTAAGGATGTGAAAAAGCTTGTGGAGGTTAGTTTTTTACTAATGTTGGATTTTATACATTTAAAAATTACAGACTTACAAGCAACATGTTCCTAAAAGAGGCTCTATCATAAAAGTCCAAGCTGAAAATCCGCTGCCTTTTGAAGCCATCAGAGCAAGCATTTCTGGACTTGGAGAATTTGATGATCCACGAAATCAAAATATGTTCAAATTTGAATCCAATTACAACAATCAAGAAATCACTTTACAATTCAAAGAACTAGAAATCAATGTGATTGAAGCACCGGAAATTGAGAGAACTGCTAGAAGACCATCGGAGACTCCACCAGAAGTCCAAGAACTTAGAGATGCTGTTATCGCAATTAACTTTTCATAATTATCCCCAATTTAATTGGTTGTTTCTAATAATTTTTTGGTATTTATAATTTGTTGTCTAGTAATCTTGAAATTATGGTCTATATTATTATAACTCGATTATCCATCGAAATAAATCAATGAATTTTTTCCACTAATATTGTGGCATAATACTGAAATTATAAGATTCGAAATGTATGTCCGTCTGGCACATTCCAAGTTGTTGACAAATTCGTCCTTTATCAACTTCTCCTAATCTCTAATGACATGGATTTTTATCAACCTCTCCTAATCTCTAATGACATGGTTTTGATATATTTTTTCTACTACTTTTTGTCATCTTTTTCTCTTCCACGAAATGTTCAATATCAATTGAAGATTTGAATCCAAAATGGAAAAATTAAGATTCAGTCTATTAAGCATGAAGAAGTGAGTTTCATCCTATATCATTTTTCCCAAAAGTTTCGAATTTTCTAGATTGCTTCTTATGCAGTTTTTACTAGCATTGTCGTTTTGTTTATCAACTGGGAGTGGCCTGAGATTTTACAGACAAAATGGACAAGGTTTCATCTTCCGAACTTGACTTCTTGAGCTCATCATGGATTTTTTCAGGGTCTTCTGCTTTGCATCGAATTGCGAATGATTTTTCAATGCTAGCACGTCTTGTCAATGGAATCGCTCTTCGAGAAAGACTTTCCAATGGCTTCGCCGATTCTGAAGAAGTTATCGCTGAACTTCTGAATATTGAATCAGGTGAAACGGTTCATAGCCTGTTAGAGACAAAACTGGACGGTGAATTGTCTAAAAAGTTAGAGGATACAGTAACTGATGCAGAAAAAATAGGTGTCAATCCAATAAGAAATACTTTGGAAGTGAAAGACGGTATCATGGCTCTCGAGTCCATGAAAAGTTATGTGGATGACCTTAATATTGGTGCCACAACTAAAAATGCAAATGATTTTATTGAGAAAACCAAGAAGATCAAAACTGGAACCCAATACAAATCCCCTTTGCCTTTTAAAGACATCCAAGACGTTGCGGAACGAATGAAGATTCTGAGAGATCATCCGTTGGACGAAGACTTTTATCTAGCTGTTAGAATCTCTGAGTTGTTCCAGATGATTGTGAAAAATAGACATAATATACATTCGGTCATCAGTTATTCGGTAAACTACCAAACCCACTATAAAAGTATTCTTGAAATACAAGGAAAGTATAAAGCCTTGAATCCTATCTTCAGCATTTCTACAGCTGGACAGGCTTACCAAAAAAGTTAGAACGTTTTCGATTCACTGGCAGAGAAGATGAACGCATTGAAAACTGATATGAATGTTCTCCTACCGTTGTCGGCAGATCATGAAACTCATTCTGATACAAGCAAATCATTGAAGCAAGTCACTGACTTTGTGAAATCCATGTCGACACTGAAAAAGTCTCCGAAGTCTTTGACCGAAGGATTCTCAAACGGACCTTCAGACCTAATCCGTATTAAAGAAGACTTGAACGAAAAGTGGTTGAAAGAGAAAATTGCAGAAGGAAAAGATATGAATAAGCTTCTTCCATATCTATCATTCTTGGATTTTGTCGGTGGGAATTTATCGATCGTGTCAAAAGAATGGAAAGATTTCAACAAAGAAAAAGATATGGTCGGAATCACAACTTCCCTGCTTTTGTTGTTTGAAACCTTGGCAGAAGATGGAAAACATATCCGAGGCATTAAAAATTTGGAGACAACATTGAAGACATTGACAAGTGCCACCAGCAGTCTGAAGCCAATTAAAGGGTCTCCGAAGTTTTCTCAGTTCGACGCTGTTTACAATTTTTCCAAGACTCTAGACGGATATTCGGATTCATTCAAAAAGAAGTTCGAGAACATTTTCAGAAACGGAGATGAGGGTGTTTTTGCACCGTTTGAAAGCTTAGTAGTCATCGCGGAAACGGAAGTTCAACGACCTCGGATCAATAATTCTGAAGCGGATAACACGGCAAAAAAGTGTAGAGCTATTCAGGGTTTCTCTCAATTGGTAGAAGTGGTTGTGGCTTCAAACGAAGAGCTAGCGCCGATTTTCTCAGGAGAAATCGATAAATTTTTGAAGGGAAAACCAGATTTTTCCGTAGTGGGGGAAGTCCAAAAAGGGTTGGATGGAACTGGACTAGAAGATGCATTGAACAACCTTAGAGGACAATCTGTAGATCTCAATAGTTTTGAGAAAATACTGAATTTTGGAATGAAAGTTCGTGATATAAAAAAACAAACTGTGGAGACAGTAAAGCATGTTCATGTTCGTGGGATTCAAAAAGGCTAAAAGCATGATGAAAAAATCAAGACACCGAAGGAGTTTAGATGAATTGAAAAGGCTAAAAGATTCAAAAACATTAGCATTAGATCTCGGAAAAGGTGTAAATTTACTTCGTAACTTAGCGGATGTCTATGAGAAGCGGCACCTCATACAAACGATTGCTGAATACCCTGCAGACGTCGACAGAGAGCTAAAGTTGATTCCTGCGTTGGAATCGTTATGGTCGAAAGAAGCTAAAAAGTCTATGAAGGGAATGATGCCAGAATTGCAGTAAATCGAAAAAAATATGCCCAAGAAAACAAGGACGGCAAAGACCTCATTCAAGTTGGGTCAGTCTTCAGCAAGGCAAGTGAGATCAGAGGGGTACCTATTGATACAAAAGTTTTCAATGCAAATTTTCTTCGAGAACTCAAAAAATCTCATAGCTCGATACTCCAAAATGCTGGTCAAACGTTTTCTGAGTTGAGCACTGTGGAACTTGACTACTCTACACACAGGACCAGCATTAAAGCGGCTTCTCTTTCGCTTGTTCCACTTCCCAAATACTTTGATGAAGTCTTTGGAATCTCCCGATCATCAAATGGAGAGATAATAGTGAACAATGAAGGTCAAAATGGAATGTGAGTTTTATTTAGATTTTATATATATTCAAATTAAAATAATATTTTTCCAGTAGCCAAGAAACATTGTTATACATATATGGAGCAATCGCTTTCGTGGTACTTGTTGTAGGAGGAGCCCTTTATTTCTTATACAAGTGTCGCAGAGATCACAGTAAGTCGAAAAAAAAGCAAAAGGGTTTGCCGTCCGCAGGGTTCGAACCTGCGCCCTCCTGAGAGGACTGCGACCTGAACGCAGCGCCTTAGACCACTCGGCCAGAACGGCTTGCTTTACACCAGAGTTAGAAAGGCTACACACTTCTTTCTTCTTTCCCTTTTCTCGCACTCCTTGTGGTGGGCGCGCTCCCTCTTTTTCTTTTCTCTAGGCGTGAGGAAGGGAAACAACAAATATACAAGACACTTTTTTTCAGAGTATTTCAAGCGTCTTCGAGATCCAGAAACTTGGGTTCTTCTCGCATTCACGGAAGAAAACGTTCCAGTTGAATTTGGTAATGGATTTGCTATCAAAGCATATCACTACATCATCAAAAACAACTATGGAGCTTTTCGAAATAGTTTGAAGAAAGGAGCCTATGTAGATGCTAAAGGTACTTTTTTGGAAACTATATTTTAACAATGTTCTACCATTTTTCTAGTTCAAAGTCACAAGCAATCGAACACGATGCTCCATGAAGCTGTGATCCAAGGTCGACCTCGATTCGTGGAAGCCTTGATCAAGCATGGAGCAACTCGAGAGATTCTAAACCATGATTACGAGACACCATATCAATTAGCAGTCAGATTAAAGAAAAAGAGCTGCATCAAAGTATTCAAGAAATACGAGAAGAAGACGTTCAAGGTTGTACTACCGGAGCCAGTGGCCAAGCATGATTATACGGTAAAAGTGGAAAGATGAATCCCAAAAGAGGAGCATTATCATGGAGACTTTTTCAAAAAGTTTGGACAATACGTGAGTCGGAAAATTGACTGAATGTTCAAGATGAAAGATTTTCAGAGAACGGAAGGTATGAAACGGTCAACGCACTATGTTGCAAAAACTGACAAGAAAGGAGTGCTCCATGTGGAAGAACATCATCTACCACATATCTTCAGGTATGAAGGACATTTTTTTTTCTTAAATTTTGACTTTCAGTGCTTCAATGATAATGGGTCACCGTTGGCTGAAAGCTTGCTTGGATAATTCTTCTATAATTGCTCATAACCAGGAATACCGTGTTACGAAAATGAAATTCAGAGGGAAAGAATACAAGAATTTGCTTGAAATTAAGGACTTTATCAATCGAATGAATGTACCGTACATGTTTGGATCTATTGAAACTTATGGAAAAATGTTCAGGGGGAACGTTGCGTGTGGTGACTGGACAATTAGGTGTGTTTGTTGGAACCGGGGATTTTCCATTTGTGAAGGAAATTCAAAAGAGAGGTACGACATATCATCGAGATGATTTATCGAGGAACTTCTTGATCTATCGTAAAAGAGATCGTACTCAAGTGGAGATGAATTTCAAGAGCACGTGGATTGAACATCCGGAATTCTGGTTTGCCAATACTGACGAGTTCATAGAGTACCTTCTAAGCTTCAAGATCATCTCGAAACAGATTGAAAAGGTAGAAGCCAAGTATAAACGCAACAAGACGGAGAAGCCAGGAAACAAGAAAAACAAGAAGTCAATTGAAGAAAGTCAGTGCTCAAATAGTGGACCTGAAAACAGTGATAGTGGAACATCTACAATGGGAGGGACTCCGACGTCAAGAGTCCCTTTATCAAGAACCCCCACTTCAAGGACTCCAGGCTCTCGCACCCCTAGATCAAGAACTCCATGAACTTTTTACATGTGTTACTTATGTTTATCCAACAGAAGAAAAATGAATTTTTGTTACAAATCTTCCCAAAAAGAGAGCTAACGCTTCCACTTTGCATTCCAATCCCATAATTTTTGCCCCACTTCTGTTTTTTCGTTCTTTGACACATGGGTTTTCTCCTCGAGATTCTGTCAATGTTTCATGGTTCGGTGGTTTTCATTGACTCAACTCATCGGATAAGTCATTTGTGGTTCTTATCTCATTCACAGAAATGGTACATAGTTAGTAATAAAAGGCAATGACTAGGTGAAGAAGGCGTTTCTTATGTTGTCTATCGGGTCCCGAGAGCAGGTGGGGATGGTCGGTGTGAGACAGGGCTGCGACGGGCCGGGCCGGGCCGATTTTCTAAAAACTTCGGCCCGGGCCGGCCCGTCGGCCCGGCCCGGCCCGTCTGCAAACTGTAAAAAATTTCCACTCCGAATTTTCCACATGTATGTTCGGGACTGTAACTCAGCTCAAACTCAACCGATTTGAATGAAAGTTTTTTATTCACGTTATCAATTACCCACTTGAGGTTTTAACTGTAAATTCAAATTCGCTAAAAATTATTGTCCACGAGGACTACACGGATGAAATACACTGAAAATAAGTTAAAATAGCTTAGAACACGCTTGAAAACAGCAAAAATCGCTAAAAATAGGTCAAAATCTCCACAAATAGCTCGGTAATTTTGAAGCCGGTGAAAACTATTGTCCACGAGGACTACACGAAATTTGTTTCGCTATTAAGCGAAAATAGCCTCAAATATGCTTTAAAAACAGCGAGAAAAAGCCTAAAAATAGGCCAAAATAGGCCTAAAAATGGTAGAAATAGCTAAAAATAGGACCAATGGTGCCTATGTTCGCTCAAAAAATTTTTCATCAAAAAAATTTTTCTCTGAAAAAGCTATGGACGGGCCGACGGGCCGGGCCGGGCCGGAAATTTTTTCTGACGGCCCGTCAATCCGCAACCCTGGTGTGAGATGAATTCACAGACGATTACCTCACTTTTTCCTCTATCCTCATGGTTGATCGTCGTATTCTTTTTGCTCTCTCATTTGTATCTTTCATATTCAGCTGGTTCATTTTGATCCGAACCAATCTTTTCGTTCCATTTTTCACTATTCATTTCCCTATTTGTCTAGATCATATACAGACCAATGTCTGGACCTCCTAGGTTCTTACTATAAGATGCCACTTGTTTTTTTTCGAATTTGTTCTTCTAGTTTTCAAAACTTCTCTCAACTATGATAGCTAGAGCCAACCAATTCTTATCGTATTTTGCTTTTATCATCTGAAGATAAGAACTATTAAATTGCCCAACATGGACACCGTAAAACCTGTAATAGAAGGTCCTCCAACTTTTTAACTTTGAGCTAAATTATCTTAATTTCTGTAAGAGGTATTAAAAAATCTGTCAACTAGTAAACTTTTTTTCATAATGTCACAAACATCCGTTGACACATTTTTTATACCTCTTACAGAAATTGAAATAATTCCGCTTGAAGTGCAAGTACAATGTACTCTTTTACGGTATATCCCTTTACGGTATATGCTTGAAATTCTTGATTTTACATACCTACGGTGTAACCGACTGTTCTCTTCTTTTCCTTGGTTTTTTTTCCCGGAAGCACACATAGGTATCTTATCTTCTCATGGTAATTAACAATGACCATGTGAAGATGGGTTTCTTTCAATCTACAAGACGAGGTGAAGGAGGATATGGGCACACCTGGACGTAGCCTGAGCGTAGATCCATTCATTCGTTCATTCATTCTCATTCGATCCCTCGTCTCGAACGGTCGTCTACCTTTCTCTCTTTCGTTTTAACTTTTACAGTCTTCTTTCGTTTCACACCCCAACTTATTGCAGAGAAAAAATCCCCACATTTATCAGCAATGGCTCACAACAACTGTAACTCCATGGATATGGAAATTGAAGCTGAAGCTGCCGTTCTTCGAGACATTCAGAACAAAATGGCTGAAAAGATGGCTGCCAAGACGGTTCCACAAACTGCGGAAGAGCAAAAGGAGATCGACGCCAGATCGGTGTTCGTCGGAAATGTTGACTTCGGATCAACGATTGCAGAGATTCAAGATCACTTCAAAGGATGTGGCGTGATCGTTAGAACCACTATCCCAAAGGATAAGTTCACTAAAAGACAAAAGAAGTGAGTATCAGATTTTTTATACTAGATCTGTCAATAACTATTCTAACTTTCAGCTTTGCCTACATCGAGTTCGAATCGTCTGAAAGCATTGAAAATGCTCTGGTTATGAACGGCTCTCTGTTCCGAGCTCGTCAAATCGTCGTCACCGCCAAACGGACCAATGTACCAGGAATGGGAGCACCAAGAGGAGGTCGAGGTGGAGCCACGAGAGGTGGTATCCGTGGAGGTCGTGGAGGACAACAAACCGTCGTCGTAAAGTACGTTTATGTCAATGGAACAGCTCCAAGAGGACGTGGAGGGTTCAGAGGACGATTCAATCCGTATTAACTCTTCAAAGGTTCACTTCTTCTATCTCGTAATCAGTATTTTTAATACTCTTTTTTTCACCAGATGTCTCCATTACTTTCGTGCTCTAATTTTACTGATACTCATTACTGCCTCCTTCTAACCTGTTTGAAATTTAATAAAATCATAATAACTGCAATAATTTTTAATTCTATTTCCAAAGCTTTATAAATGAAAAAGTATAGAAAAGAGCTCTCTCAAACATCCGACTTGTGCTCTTCAGCAGCCGATGGTGTATTTGAAATTGGAGTTGGCGTCGCTGAGCCATTTGCTGGGGTAACAGATCCAGAAGCACTGTTTCCTCCCGTAGTTCCTCTTGTAGTTCCGCCAGTAGTTCGATAGGAATCTCCCGATTTTTCAGAACTTTTCGACTTGGATTGTTTTGATTTCGAGTCTTTCTTTCCACCTTTGATACCTTTTAGCTTTTTGTGTGAAACCTCTCTGTTCAGAATAAGAGCAATGAATTCGTCCTTTTCCAAGAATGTGTATGCCTTTTCCGTTTTCAGAATCGGATACATTGTAGTCATTTTTTCCTTTAACATTTTTATGTTTTTAGGTGATCAGAAATAATTATAGACTCACTGCGTTACTCTGATTGTAAACTACAAAAATGTGTCCCAAGTCCTCTCTATAATACGGGCATTGTCCAGACATCATTCCTTGCATCACTGGGAATTCGTCCACGGTCTGCGCACCCAATTCAGAGGCGATACCCTTCAAACCACTCCAGTCGATTGTGTGAAGATCTGCTTGGTCAAAGTAAACAATGGTATTGGTTAAGAATGGAACTTCCTGAAAAAAAAAAATAAAAGAAAGTTGAGTTTTCGATTTAAAATATGTATACCAATTTGCTATGAGCCAGCTGAATATCATCAATTCCTTTGTAGGTCTTTCCATTGAACTTGATCTTCTGAACTTGATAAAGATGATCATCACGGAAGTTTTTGCTCTTCTCAAGTGAAGCAGCCATCCAATCAGAAGACATCAAAAGTTTTGGACTACACACAGCAGCCAGCACTTTAAGTGCAGATGGATCTTCCTTGTCCATTTCATAAGTTTTTCCTTTTCCTGTTTTAACAATCACATGGGTAGCTTTATCGATCTTGGTCACAATCTAAATTTTGAAATTTAAATCGAAATTTGTGATCTAGATCTTTCTTACGTTTGCTTTGAAATGCTCAGCGAAATCCTTCTTGCCCTTCACATCCTCATCAATGAAAATCTTGTACTTGTCGACTGACAAAACCTGTGGAAGATCTAAAAGAGAGTTGGGAGTTTCTAACTTTCAAGAAAAATTGCTTACTTTTTCTGATTTTCTTGTTTTGCGAATCTTTGAGAATCTTCTGAATCTCCTTGTTACTCTTCGCTCTATCCAACGGCGTCTCATAGTTCCCATCCAATGCGTTCAAATCCGCTCCACTCTTGATGAGCAATTTAACAATTTCAGTTGATTTATTTGAGACAGCAGTATGCAGTGGAGTCTCATTAATTTTACCGAAACCTGAAAAATAAAAATTTTGGATCCTCCGGAAAATTGAAAGCTGAAAAACTCACAATGAACGTCCACATATGCTCCATTCTTGACAAGTCTCTTCACCTCATCATATCGTTTCCTGAGCACTGCCAAATGGAGTTGAGTGTATTGAGTTCCCTCGTTTTTGGTCACTGCTCCTTCGCTCAAGAATCTCTGAATTTTTATAATGGTTTTGAAAAAGGAAATTTTAATTCACTCACAAGATGTCTCCAAGTTTCTTTATAATTCAGCTTACGAAGACGTGATTTTCTCTTATAGCAAAACACAATGACAATGAATAAGACAAGAAGAAGAATAATCAAACCGGTTAAGAGCAGCAGATGGATTGATTGGGGTCTGAAAAAAAAATAACCAGACTAGATTCTGAATGTATCCGAATATTACCCAGCTGTACTTCCAGCATCCTGCTGTTGCTGTGCCGAAGCATTTTTGTGTGGGGACCTATCGATTCCAAAAAAGTCATCAAAGAATTTCCGAAGAGGTTCAAAAGTCATTGCGGCCGCATTCAATGAACTATGATGAGCGACGAAATTCAAATCCAGAGATCCTAATTCTTTGAAAGTCGGAGCAGCTGCTCGGACATCCGAATCTGAAGAAGCTTCTAAACTGGATGGTACTGTATTTTGGAACAAATTCGTGTCGAGTTCCAACCCATTCACAATCGTAGCGTTCTTCATTATTCCGAAAATCGTTTCGAGCTCTTGTGCCTTTGTATAGTCCACAGTAGCTTTTTCCAATTGCTCAATTTCTGTATACACTTTCTGAATCTTCTGTCGAGTTGTGGGAGTCCAAACAGATTGCATCGGTGGCATACGAATCATTAATACAGCTCTATCGACCTTCTCACCAAAATTTGTCGCAGCCAAAACTTTTTCCTTTTTGTCGACTACCTGAAATTCGAAAATATTTTGACCGCTGAAACTTAAAACCAACCTTTAAAATATTCTTCAGTGTGTCCACTCCTTGCTCCAAATCGGTTGAAATTTTTTTCAAATTTTCAAACTTCAACAGCTCTTTCTCTGCCGTCTTCCCAGCTGCTCGTTTCGATTTATTCATCTCCAAATTAACCAATCCTTCTTTGATCTTTCCCATTTTTTCCAGAATTCCAATCGCTTCCAAAATGTCCTCCTCTTTCAAACTTCTAAATTTATCCACAAATTCCATTAATTTCAAATAATGTTCCGGGTTGAAAACTGAATCGTTGCCATTCTTCAAACACTGAAGTCCTGTGATCACATTCGTGTTTTTCAGGATATCTTGAGTCGTTTGGACAATTTCGAAATCCATCGTTTCAGCCAACAACTTGTCTAATCCAGAACTATCAACTTCGGCTAAGAGATTGCCAGCTTTCAAAAAGTTCTCCACAAATGCTTTGGCATCTGTAACATTTCTCATCTTTCCAATAATCTCCCATGCTTCATCTGTGGTCATTCTGAATCCCTTCTTATTGACGTCATCACTGATTTCTGCTTTCAATAGATCAAGAATCGCGAAATTTTCAATTTCTGGAATTGCAAGCGCTTGATCAACGGATTCTTGCATAAAAGTGATCTTTTTTATGGAGATCCATTGATAAAGTGTAAGCCTTGTTGAATTCATTTAAATTTATTTCTTTTCTCGGATACTTGAGTGCAGACGTCTCCAAACAAGCAACAGAATTTTCCACAGCCTTTTTGATAGTTGAAGAGAATTTTTTGTATTCATTAGCCTTCTCAATACTATCTTTCACCTTTTTCACTACTCTTCTCAATGAATATACTTTGAATTCGTCGTAGTTTGTGGAGAAGTCCGTCAATCCTTGGATGACCTGGATTACTTTTCCGTTGAATGATTCCAATGGAGCTAATGCCGTTTTCAGTTTTTCTAGGGATTTCTTTTCTTTTTCAGCGAAGTTCTCCAAAAACCACGGAGAGCTCAAATCAGTTTTGAAAATATCAGAGAGTTGGGTGGACTTTGATCCCATTTCTACTTTGGAGAGATCCTTTGCAACTGGGAACAAACTATCCAGATCTTTCAACAATGCATCCATATCTTCTTGAATGTTCAAAAAATTGGATGCCTCTACTTTATCGATTTCCTCTACCAATGCCTTTAACCAGACAATCATATGAGATGTTCCTAATTTGCTTCTATCATATTTCATCGCAAAATCTTCCAACTCCTTTACTGGTTCCAAAACCTCGTCCAGGTTTAAGCTCGTGAATGCAAGAAGGTCAGTAACAAGAGACTCATTTTTGTATTTCTTTAGATTATCAACATACGCCTGATATCCATCCATTTCAGTTCGAAAACGGAGAATCGACGACTTTAGCTTGAAAATTTCAGTGTCATCTGTTGGGACTTCGGTCAGACTCTCATCGAAAATATGCTCGAGAACGTTGGCAATGAAAATAAGATTGTATTTTCCAACAGAAGTCTCTCGAATATCAATTTTTCCTCCAGTAATCGCTGCCGCATTCTTTTTCAAATCATCCGTCAACGTCTTCTGAGAAGCTGTTTCCATTTGATCGACTTGATTAAGAAGGTCGGGAAGAGTTTCAAGAGTTTTTCGAAGCTGATGTGATTTCTCAATAGTGGCTGGTCCAATTGATTTCAAGACACCAGACAAATCAGTTAGTTTTTTGGAAGCTTCAGATGATTGGGTTCCTGAAATTTATAAAGATGTGAGTCACAAATTAAATGTCTTTTTTACCTTTAATATCTTCCAAAACTTTTGGATTATTGGATTGAATCATATTCGCCACAACCTGAGTCTCTGTAGTTTTCTTCTCTGACAACTCATTTTGAATGCAAATCCCACTAGCTAGACGAGAAACAACGGAGAGATGAGATGTTACCAGACGTAGATTCGGTGCTTCTGAAGATTTCTAAAATTGTAAAAATCTGCAAAAAAACTTGTTTACCATCGAGTGAGCCGAGTGAAAAAAGACAGCACATTAGAAACAATACTCGCATTTCGGATGACTCTGAATTTCGGGATACTGTAGTTTGAAAATCCTAAGACTTACTTCGCATTTTGAAAAATTGACGACAGATGGTGTTGAGTGCGAAAATATGATGCTTGAGTGCGAAATTCTGAACTTCCGGAATACCAGACTAGTGGTCATCTCGCTGGCTCGATGTGTGATCACCTGAGCTGGTTTTTTGAGAAATAGGATGCGTGTATATTCAACTGATGCGTGAAGTTTTAAAAATTAAATTAGCTCCAACGCTTTAGTCACTCTACACTGCTTCACATAAACATTGTTCTACCCTAAAGTTTCAGTGGAACCCCTATTTAGGTCAAGTTTCATAAAAAGGTTTCAACATGAAAGTTGTAGCCCTTCTCGAGAAATGGTACCTCTAAAAATTCGCAGTCGACTGCGTGACCCAGAAAAATTTCCTGACCGAAATTCCGAAAATCACGTTTTTTCTCATATACAAAATCTTTGTTCCACTCTCAAAATCACGCTTTTTGGGGAAATTAGGTGGAGAAAATCGGGTTACGTTAGGTTACGTTCGCTAGCATTCATGTAATCTGAGTCTTGTGGAGTAATATATCTGCCTACATTCCTACTATAAAGCCTTCTTGTGAAGGAATTTTGGATAGATTCGATATTTCTTTGTTCTTTTTTGTTGGTGGGATAACTTATCATCATTGATATCATTAAAATCTTTGTTCCACTCTCAAAATCACGCTTTTTTGGGGAAATTAGGTAGAGAAAATCGTGTTCAAAAATTTTAAAGTTTTGGAAAGAAGACCAGCTGTGTAGAATTTTTTTCTTTAAAAAATAAGAAACAAACAAGAAACTGAAAATTAGTTATCTTTGAGTTCTCAATTCATCTGGATAGATTGGAAATTGGAGTGTCTATTGACAGATGCCGGTTATCAGTAATTTATTGACCAACTTGGCTCGAAATATCAATTTCTTAGTGTTTCGAGTGTATCCATAATCTGACAGTCTTTGTTAGTTCAATTAAGAAGTTCCAGAATTTTTCCGGTTGAATTGAGGTCAAGTGAACATAAAGTCTATGTGGGAAGTATGATAAGACAATGTTTGAGCCACTCTGAAGGCCTTCTGACCTTGTGAATGAGGAAATGAAATAAAAATGGATTTCTGATTACGGTGTCGACGCCAGAATGTTTATATTCTTTGTCTTAGATCGTAGCAACAATCAACGGTAACCGTTTGTTTCACTCAACCTTCCGATGATACTGTCACCAACAACATGCCTACCTGATGTATCAATACCTTAAAAACACTTTTATGAATGAGTACTCATCCCAAAACCGAGAAGAACTTGAAATTGGCTCAAAGAAAACCATTTTCGAATGTTCACACAACATAAACCTGGTAGAAAATGAATGGGAGTGTATGGTTGATATGCTTCACGAAACTAATAAAGACTATCAGATTATGGATAAACTCGAAACACTAAGAAATTGATATTTCGAGCTAAGTTGGTCAACAAATTACTGATAACCGGCATCTGTCAATAGACACTCCAATTTCCAATCTATCCAGATGCATCGAGAACTCAAAGATAACTAATTTTCAGTTCCTTGTTTGTTTCTTATTTTTTAAAGAAAAAAATTCTACACAGCTGGTCTTCTTTCCAAAACTTTAAAATTTTTGAACCCGATTTTCTCTACCTAATTTCCCCAAAAAAGCGTGATTTTGAGAGTGGAACAATGATTTTGTGGATGGGAAAAAACGTGATTTTCGAAATTTCGGTCAGGAAATTTTTCTGGGTCATGCAGTCGACTGCGAATTTTGCGAGGTACCATTTCTCGAGAAGGGCTACAACTTTCATGTTGAAACCTTTTTATGAAACTTGACCTAAATAGGGGTTCCACTGAAACTTCGGGGTAGAACAATGATTATGTGGAGCACTGTACTTTTCTTATAATACTTACTGTTAGAATTTGATTTTCAATGTATTTTTTGATTTATCTTGAGATAATTGTTTGTGACTTTCTGCATGTTTCAAAAGTACTTTAAAATAATAAAATTTTAGATATTATTATGGTAGAAAAAATTGGAGCCTTGGAAGAGAAACGCCGGTGGTCATGGCCGAAAAGTCACACAACGACAACTACCGTAACCTATAATTATTTTGAATTTCCGAATTCATTATCTCGATTTAGTGCGTTTCCAGTCAGTTTTTTTCACGAAAATCCGTGAAAAGCGAAGACATAATACCGAAAATTTATATATTTAGGTTAAGGTAGTTGTCGTTGCAGGATCTTTGGCCACGGCCTCCGGTATCTCTTCGTGGAACTCTTGATTGTTTCTGTACGAAATTTCAGATTTTGGAAGCCTTCCTCCTACAGTAACCCATTTGATATCATTTGCGAGTTATTCGAAGAATCCTTCCGATTCCGCTGATCCCATCATCAAATGTCTTATCGTGTTTGAACACATGCATCTCAAAAAAACACTCTTTTGACGAGAAATCGAGAAGACGCAGAGAAATAAACAACGAAAAAAAGATAGAATGGACATTTGGCCTCCCACAACACTCGTCTCCTCCTCCTCTTCCCAGGCAGACAATTGTGCCACCACCTGTGCACTTTTTCAGTTTTTTATTTGATTCTTCTCCCCTTTTTTCCAGATTGTTCTTCTCTTCATGGACCATTTATTCTCATTGCTTCTCAGAAACTCTTATTCAAATTCCCTCGCTTTGATGAGTCATTAGCTCATTTGCAACAGCGCGCATTTGCACTCTCTCGAAAAAAAGAGGAGACCCCGGAATTTCCGGGGTCTCAAAAAGAGCCCTTTTTCGGAATTTGTTGCGAAATTGTTATTTTTTTCATGGAAATCTGCTGACATTGAGTCAGTTTTCAGTGTTTATTACAAACAACTGCCAAAAAACCCTCAGAGTGCAGGGAATTCCCTTCTGTTATCTCTTTCCTCCTCTATGTCTCATATATTTAATTCTCGACCGATTTCGTTTCCACGTGCGTTGTCTCATCACGTGGGTAGTCAAATGGCAAACGGAAAGTGCAGCAATTCATCTAAAAAACCCCTCTCACCTCGATTCTCCTCTTATCACAACTTTTTTTCTTGTCACTGAGATATTCTTTGTATTTCTCTCAAGCTGACCCACTCTATTTTAGTCTTCTTAGTAGCATACTATAAGTAAAGCAAGTGCAAAGTATTTCAGGTAAAGAATGGATCCAGACGAGGTCAATCAAGCACTTGGGCACTACCTCAATGACTCCGAATCCGGAGAGCTGGTAGTTGAAGACAGCACCACTGTGCAGGTAGGATTAATACCTTATTTTTGTTATTTTCTTCAGAAATGATCATAGATTAAAAAGAACAAACAAAACTCCCAATAGAGTTCGTCAACCGGTTGTTGTCACTGCGTATCAATGAGTTCGACTTTGACCTCTTATGGTTATCTACTAGGAAAATATACTAAACCAACTGACATTTCGTCATCTAACGAAACTTTTCGCCATCCCAAAACCGTTGACAACCAAAACTGTCGTTTTTTTCTCACTCTGGCGTGATCTGCCTCGAAAGAAAATTTAAAAAAAACTTTTCCAGTGATAATACACTTTTGAATTGCGACACACAAAAGATACAATGAGAGAGAATGTGTGTTGATAAGAGAACATGCTGGTTATCGCGTGATTGACTGATAGAGAACAACCAGATGGAACGAAAAAGAGTCCAGTTGCAAAGGTCAAGAGAGCTTCCGTGTTTCAGGTGACGAATCCAGAGGCGCGTAAGACTGGAGACAAGATTGAAGTGTATTATTCTCGCAAGACGACAGTCGTTTCACCAACCAATTCAGACGATGAAGAAGGAGAGTTCTGCTCTGACTCGGAACTTCTTCCAGCCCAAGGAGGACATCGATCTCGTGCCACTTCGTTTGCTGGCCGAGTTAGAGCTGGAAGTGATGATGAGATGAACCCAAAGCATACTGTTCTTCGATATCGCCGTAAAAAGGGTGGACAATGGCGAGAAGTGAATGCTCAAGGGACACCGGATAAAAGGAAGGACGATGAGGATGAGTTGGAGGTTGATGTGAAGGAAGACAGATCAGAGCAGACTGGAATCGTGACGAAGACGTATGAAGCGCGTTGGAAGGTACTAAAATACGAGCATTTACCAGAATGGCTCCAGGATAACGAATTTTTAAGGTAATAACTTTAACATATAAAATGGTTTCCAATCGATTACAATTCAGACACGGCCATCGTCCACCACTTCCATCGTTCGCAGAGTGCTTCAAGAGTATCTGGTCGCTTCACACGGAAACTGGAAACATTTGGACCCATCTCATCGGTTGCGTGGCTTTCTTCTTGCTTGCCTGTTGGTTCCTTACCCGACCTGACAATCATATTCAATTCCAAGAGAAGGTTGTGTTCTCTTTCTTCTTCGCTGGTGCCGTTTCTGTCTCGGACTCTCGTTCGCCTTCCACACCCTCTCGTGTCATTCGGTCAACGTCGTCAAGATATTCTGCAAACTCGACTATATGGGAATCTCGTTGCTCATTATCGGCTCGTTTATTCCGTGGATATACTATGGATTCTATTGTCGGCGAGAACCTAAAATCACATATATCGCAATGGTTTGTGTGTTGGGAATCGGTGCTATAGTCGTCTCGTTGTGGGATAAGTTCAGTGAATCGAAGTATCGTCCCGTGAGAGCTGCAGTCTTTGTTGGAATGGGTTGTAGTGGTAAGCAATGAAAACGTTATTTCCTATTTTCATTCGACTTTTCAGGTGTGATCCCAACCATCCACTACATTATAACCGATGGTGTTCACTCTCTGTTTGCCGACAACTCGTTCCATTGGCTACTTCTGATGGCATTCCTCTACCTTCTCGGTGCGGCTCTCTACGCCACGCGAACCCCAGAAAGATTTTTCCCAGGAAAATGTGACATTTGGGTAAGATTCCCACTTTTTGTACACTGATAAGCTTCTTTTTTCAGTTCCAATCCCATCAACTCTTTCACACTTGCGTTGTCATCGCGGCATTCGTTCATTATTACGGAATCTCGGAGATGGCGTTCGCCCGTCTCAACGAACAATGCCCCGTCCGATAGATCAGATAGATACAGTTCGCTAGTTTGATAATCGACTCACGCACACTTCACACATATGTTTATATTTCTTTGCACCTCTCTTCCGCTTTACATGTATCCCATGCCCCGATTCCTTGACTTTTTGAAACCCCAAAATTCCAAACTTTCTGTGCTCTCTACTAGTCTGTACAAAACCCGTTTCCCCCGATGGCAAGTAGTTTCTTTCGATTTTACCAGTCTATTGCTCTCTGTTCAGCTCAATTTCTTCCAGTATTCTCTTTTCGAACCTCCCGCTGCTTGTATCATTCGATCACTTCCATCCTGCTTCTTCGTTCAGCTCGCCTTAAAAGAAAAACCAAATGCATTTTTCGCCTGCTTTCCCTATTCGAAATTTGAGGGAGGTAATAAATATTAAAGTTCTTAAAGATTTATGTACCTATTTCACAGGGATATGATAAATATAAAACCAGTAAAAAACAGTATAAGTGAATATTCCTAAACCAGCAGTCTTGAGTTTTGTGCTTCAACATGACACACTTCTGCTTTGATTCCGTTATCAGCGAAAAACGATAACCAAAGACGTTGTTTCGTGGACAGACGGTCTCCAGGCCCTTTCACTTCGATGACTGCAACTGTTTTCTTTTCGGGATTCCAGAGAGTGAGATCAGGGAATCCAGATCTGGAGTTTCGATAGTTCTCCGCGAGTCGTCGGAAGATTGAAAGCATGGCAGGACGAGGGATGCATTGGAAGATACTCTAAAATAAAAATGTTACTAGAAATTGAACAGAAGAACTTTGAAACCAACCACACAATCTTCAATTCCAGACTGGAAGTGTTTCCATGAACACTCTCGATTCGTCTCGTTTTGTTTCATTCCCCATATTCTCCGGATGTTATCTTCTATCGTTTCCTGATCAGCATCTTTCAACCATTCGAATCGTTCCTCAAATTTCTCTTTTCTCTTCAAATATAAAGTATTGCTCAAATCAGATGGACAGTCTTGCACTTCACTGTGCCACACTGATGCCATAACCGCATCTGTGCAGAAGATGA
This sequence comes from Caenorhabditis briggsae, assembly GCF_000004555.2. Taxonomy (NCBI): domain Eukaryota; kingdom Metazoa; phylum Nematoda; class Chromadorea; order Rhabditida; family Rhabditidae; genus Caenorhabditis; species Caenorhabditis briggsae. The sequence continues at coordinate 7,029,283 of NC_013487.2, read as the reverse complement.
TGTCATAGAAAAGGAGTCCGAATAAGGTATGCCACGTGGCACCTTCATCGTGAACACCAGTCGTGAATTCGTCGTTTTCAATGTACCACCTTCTGGCTGCTTCTTCTACGGAACACTCCACGTCTTCTTCTTTCTCCTCATCCCGAAATACAAATCGGTTGACTCGCCCGTCTCCCAAACTTTTTGATATAGTTCTTGCGGTGATCACTCGTTTCATTGGGGTTCCAATGTTGAGAGGAGGTCGGAAGTCAGGTGGCATCTCTTTGAGTTTTAATGCTCGATCTTGGATTGATAGAAGCTCTTTCTCGAGAATTGATGAATCGGTGAGAGCGATTTGGATCATTTTCGCACACTCCGTCTTTTCCTGAAAAAATCGTTTTTTCGTTTGAGAATAAGAAGGAAAAACACTTACTTTTAAATGTGAGTCCAAATTGAGCAGCATCCGATCCCACCACATTCCGCGGGAATCGAGGCAGCACGATTGAACATCTTCTGAAAAATATATAATTTAAATTATCAAATTAAACTGATTCACTCACTATTAGTAATCAACAAATCCTTCTGCCATTCAACAGCCATTCCATACTTCTTCTGCTTCTCCAGCACGCTCGTTGCATGTCCGCAGCATCGAGTATGAACCCAAATCGATGTGAATTTCCTCTCATGAATCTCCAAACTTTCGTAATATTTCTTCTGCTCCAGTGGCATCTGATCCAGAAACTCTTTCGCATCAATTGCAAGATCCAGAGCGATATCATGATCTCCGTTTGACATTTGAAGAACTAACGATGATTCAAGTGCCTTCGCAGTGACATATCTGTGAAAAGTAAGTTCATACTTGTGAAGGGCCGG
>NC_013487.2:7025494-7028097 GCF_000004555.2 Caenorhabditis briggsae | reverse complement strand
CCCGGCCCGGTCGGCCCGGAAGTTTACCGCGAACTTCAAAATCTTGAGCGAAAAGTTGAATCATTGTTTCGAAAAAAGGTATTCAGTGTTTTTTTTCTTCGAGTTATTTTCAATACATTCTAAAAATCAATAAATTCATTTTCAAAAACAAAAACAGCATGATATCATAACAATTTTCAAATATAACAAAAAGAAAACATAACAAGTAAAGTAAGGTTGAAAATTCAATTAGTTTTTTTTTGGCGGCTGTTTAAATTCATTTTTCAAAAATGTTGTTTTTTTTCTGCCGGGCCGGGCCGAAATTTCACAAGTATGAGTAAGTTGATATCATTATTTTTTTTGTGTTACTTACTCCATTAGCATCGCTCGATTTTTGTAGAAGCTTGCGATATTTGGGCATGGATTTGGAGCAGGGAATTCCACAGAGCCGTTCTCCACGGAAAGCATCATATAGCTGGAAACATTTTTGTATCAACTAGTCTCTCAATTGCGCTTACAGTCACTTGTAAAATTCCGGGCCGGCCCGGGCCGGGCCTGAGGAAAATTTCAAGGCCCGGGCCCGGCCCGGAAGGCCCGGTAGCAAAAATTTTGTCATTTTGAACCGAATTTTGAGCTCTCAATACAACTTTTTTTCTCACGCTTTTTGGATTGTTTGTCTGTTTGATAAAAAAAATATCAAAAAAAAAACTCGAAAAACATTTTTTTCGTTTTTTGAAATTTTCAAAACTTGTGGAATGACAGGCCCGCCGGGCCGGGCCTCCGAAATTCGGGAAAAAGCCCGGCCCGGCCCGTTACAAGTATGCTTACAGTAAGTCTTGATAAACGTTTGTAGATGCCGGGTTGTCAATAACGTTGGCTGAGTTTGTGGTAACGGGACAGTACAATGTGAAGAGGCACTGAAATTTTGAACGACTTGAATTTTTTAAAAGTATGTTGTTACTTTGAAAAGATCCACCATTTCGTCTTTGATCTTAATACAAGTTCCCAATTCCGTTTTCAAACTTTTCAGAACTGCCAGCTCTACACTTCCCGTTCCACCGAATATCGATTGTTGGGATAAAGCGAATTTCCGAAGCGATTGAACCAAATCTTGCCGATTCTTGTTTCCATCGATTTTGAACTTTTTCGCAACATTTTTCAGAACTGTTATGTCAGAAATTCGAAGTGCTTCGTTGAGAGTTTTGAGAGTGGAATCTGGAAAATAATAAATTGATAATATTACAAAACTTTATTTACCGTCAGAAATGAATTCCCACTTCATTAGCTCTACGGCAGCTCCACGAATATTCAGAATTTCAGTATATCTGCAAAAGTTTGAGATCAATTTCGAAAAATTCCGAGAAAACTGCTCACTTCTGCTCCAATTTTTCTAAATGATACCAATTCGGTTTGCGAACGAACAGCCGAACTAAAAGGCATTTCGCTCCATCGGAAAGGCATTCAACGAATCGATAAAATGTTATGATATCGCTGGGGAGCCAGAAATTATCAGCATAGAAATCGCCATCTGATTTCATTGTCGAAATAATTTTCTTCAATATTTTGACAGTACATTTTACATAGTAAGGTGTTGGACGATCCGAATTGGCGATTCTTGTCTCGAAGTTCTGTAAATAGCACATATATTATGCTTGTCTGAGAAAAAAAAGGTTGAGACGCAGAGAAAATGTGTCTGCGTCCCCACCGTTTGTGTGCTATTTAGGCTCTCCGCTTCGATATAGCTACCGTATTCAGACTGCAAAAAATACTCTCTAACCTTTTTTTCTCAGACAAGCATAATAAACGTCTTCCTATTGAGAATGTTACTTACATTAATGGATGCGAGAACTTCCAAAACTGTTGCAGTCTCTTTTTTCACTATAGCTTCCTGACTCTCGGACTGGCTTTTCTGGGAATTTTGAGCTAATCTCGTAGAGCGTCGCCGATTCTCCCAAACTGGCGACTTCTTGATTTCTTTCTCCACACTTCTAACTTCTGATGATTCCGATGGAGGGTCCAAATTCTCACTACTCGTTGACGGGCCGGGCACATCGAAATCGAAGGCTTGCACGACAGGTGGATTAGGCGTTCTGTAATTCACAAACTGAGTTTTGGTACAGAATTCAGAAAATAATTACGATTCTAATTGTTCTTCTCCTGTCCGCCGCTTCTTCTTCGGATTAACAGGGATTTCTTGGCCACTGTTTTCTTCTCCTAGTACTATTTCAGGACCTGCTCGTAACAATATCGCTTCCTCGCGAGTGTAAGATGCCATAACCTTTATTTCATCATCGTCATCAGCTACTTTGCATACATTCATGTGAGATCTATAGCTGGCTAATGAAAACTTGATATTACATAATGGACAAGTCTGAAAAGCGATGAATTAGCCATCCGATATATGTTTTCTAAATGAAATCTCACTTTTCCCTTTGCTTGCTTCTCGAAGGCAGCTAAAATTGACCGGTTGTAACTGACGGGAACCACTGGTCCTATTACTTTCTCTTTTTTCACTTTTTTCATGCTGAAATTGGGTGAGAATCTGAATATTGTGTGAAACAAATGCATAAAACAATTTTAAAAACGCGGCTCTTCTCTGTGTCTCTGCTCTCTACTGCGTGACG
>NC_013487.2:7023154-7024999 GCF_000004555.2 Caenorhabditis briggsae | reverse complement strand
CACATGAATGTATGCAAAGTAGCTGATGACGATGATGAAATAAAGGTTATGGCATCCTACACTCGCGAGGAAGCGATATTGTTACGAGCAGGTCCTGAAATCGTGCATATGGCCTCAGATATATACAAGATTTATTGAACCAAGAAACAGTATTCAGTTTGAATCATCGGGGGGACCAAACAGGGAGCCCAACCAAAATTATTTACACGAAAAAGACGTCTTGAAGACAGGGAAAAGGTCATTTGACACAAGTTGTCAAGGAAACAGGGGACAGGAAGAAAACACCGGAACAAACCGGTACATCTATTCAGAATTAGTGGGATAGAAAAGAAAAAAACATGAAAAAGAAACTTCGATGATTTCCATGAGATAATTAAAAGATTCAAAAGGGAATTAAGTTTATTCCTCAATGATATCCTCATCGATGTATGGCCAAGTGATGGCTTCGGTGAATGACACGCTGCGAGATGAATCAGGAGTGCTGAAAGTTCAAAATTTAGATATTAATTTAAAGTAATCATACGGCCTGTAACTATTTCTATGATAAACATTTTTATAAAAGAAATATTTCTCGAAATTGAACCTAGTTTATTTAAATTCATGGACCCTTTTGTGCATTTTTTCAACTGGTCACTTGACCTACTTCAACTCAGGCGTCCCATAAGAAGTTCCTCTTGAGTTTCCATTCAGTCTTATCTTTGACACACTATTCCTCGGCGATTTAAGAAGACGTCGGACGGAAACGGCAATTTGATGGCCAATGTTTCTGCAAAAATTGATTTCAATCTCTTGATGGGCCCCATTTTTCTTTTTCAATGTTCTCCCAATCCTCTTGCCTCTCACATACTATTTCAATCCATTTGTTCTCAAAATTTCGAAAGGTCCCCGGATCCTTTTTTGAAGGCGAAAGAGCTTCAGAAAACCCTTCCTTAATTGAATGAGTGCTCAAAGTTCTTCTCTGGTACCCTCTCGATTTGATAAACTATTTTTGTAGCGGGGAAATTGTGTCAATTGCAAATGTTGTTTTTAGGAAGAAGACAATGGGTAGAAAGGAAAAAAGAAACAGAAGACAAAAACAAGAGAAAGAGAATTGTTGGAAGTGACACTTTAGATTTGAATTCTAATACAAATTGATGACATAATCCATGTAATGTTGGAAGAACAAAGTGATGTGAAGGAAAAAAGGACATAGGAATCAAGAAGTACGAAAGTCGAAATCTAGACCAGTCAAAAGTGAACATACTCAATAGGAAAGTTCAAATAATTCATGAACTAGTAAAATCAAATCTCTGCTAAGCAATTCTTCAGATATTAGGTTGGCGGGAAAGTCTTTGTCACTCTGTTTGTTTAATCACTGTTCTCGTATATGGAGGCTGTGTATGATATCGACTCTAGTGAATAACAAGGTGATAAGAACCTTCCATATAAACAAGTCCCCATTTCCTTCCCTGCTCCTCATCTGTAATTGAAACGATATGTTTGTTCCCACTGCTATTCACATCAGACATGTTTTGATTTACCTCTTCCTATCTCACACCACGATGAAGGATTCGGAAACTTTCTTGAAGAATGTGTACAACACACATGCCCCTCACTACAATACTATTCGCAATTGGTTCCATCGTTTCGAAAAAGATGACTTCTCGCTCGATGAAAAGGATCGCTCTGGGAGACCCCGTGAGTTGGATTTGGACAAGCTGAAGCACGCATTGCAATCGGATCCATTTCAATCTAGCCGTGAACTAGCTGTCACATTCGGAGTTCACCATAGCACAGTCCTTGAAGGTTTGAAGTCTCTTGGAATGAGAAAACTTTTTGGTCGATTCATACGTCATCACCTGACTC
>NC_013487.2:7021757-7022398 GCF_000004555.2 Caenorhabditis briggsae | reverse complement strand
CCTGCCCGCCGCTTCTTCTTCGGATTAACAGGGATTTCTTGGCCACTGTTTTCTTCTCCTAGTACTATTTCAGGACCTGCTCGTAACAATATCGCTTCCTCGCGAGTGTAAGATGCCATAACCTTTATTTCATCATCGTCATCAGCTACTTTGCATACATTCATGTGAGATCTATAGCTGGCTAATGAAAACTTGATATTACATAATGGACAAGTCTGAAAAGCGATGAATTAGCCATCCGATATATGTTTTCTAAATGAAATCTCACTTTTCCCTTTGCTTGCTTCTCGAAGGCAGCTAAAATTGACCGGTTGTAACTGACGGGAACCACTGGTCCTATTACTTTCTCTTTTTTCACTTTTTTCATGCTGAAATTGGGTGAGAATCTGAATATTGTGTGAAACAAATGCATAAAACAATTTTAAAAACGCGGCTCTTCTCTGTGTCTCTGCTCTCTACTGCGTGACGGTGGAGCTAACTTGCTTATTGAGAAATAGAGGGAGGAGACCCCGGAAATTCCGGGAAAAAAAACTCCGGGGAAAAAAAAAGTGGGCGGAGTCGAGAAAAACCGTGCGGCAAAACCCGTGCCACGGTTGTTATTTAAGCTCCGCCCCCCACGACCGGGCCGGCAAAACCGTGCC
>NC_013487.2:7013266-7021747 GCF_000004555.2 Caenorhabditis briggsae | reverse complement strand
CCAAAATTATTTACACGAAAAAGACGTCTTGAAGACAGGGAAAAGGTCATTTGACACAAGTTGTCAAGGAAACAGGGGACAGGAAGAAAACACCGGAACAAACCGGTACATCTATTCAGAATTAGTGGGATAGAAAAGAAAAAAACATGAAAAAGAAACTTCGATGATTTCCATGAGATAATTAAAAGATTCAAAAGGGAATTAAGTTTATTCCTCAATGATATCCTCATCGATGTATGGCCAAGTGATGGCTTCGGTGAATGACACGCTGCGAGATGAATCAGGAGTGCTGAAAGTTCAAAATTTAGATATTAATTTAAAGTAATCATACGGCCTGTAACTATTTCTATGATAAACATTTTTATAAAAGAAATATTTCTCGAAATTGAACCTAGTTTATTTAAATTCATGGACCCTTTTGTGCATTTTTTCAACTGGTCACTTGACCTACTTCAACTCAGGCGTCCCATAAGAAGTTCCTCTTGAGTTTCCATTCAGTCTTATCTTTGACACACTATTCCTCGGCGATTTAAGAAGACGTCGGACGGAAACGGCAATTTGATGGCCAATGTTTCTGCAAAAATTGATTTCAATCTCTTGATGGGCCCCATTTTTCTTTTTCAATGTTCTCCCAATCCTCTTGCCTCTCACATACTATTTCAATCCATTTGTTCTCAAAATTTCGAAAGGTCCCCGGATCCTTTTTTGAAGGCGAAAGAGCTTCAGAAAACCCTTCCTTAATTGAATGAGTGCTCAAAGTTCTTCTCTGGTACCCTCTCGATTTGATAAACTATTTTTGTAGCGGGGAAATTGTGTCAATTGCAAATGTTGTTTTTAGGAAGAAGACAATGGGTAGAAAGGAAAAAAGAAACAGAAGACAAAAACAAGAGAAAGAGAATTGTTGGAAGTGACACTTTAGATTTGAATTCTAATACAAATTGATGACATAATCCATGTAATGTTGGAAGAACAAAGTGATGTGAAGGAAAAAAGGACATAGGAATCAAGAAGTACGAAAGTCGAAATCTAGACCAGTCAAAAGTGAACATACTCAATAGGAAAGTTCAAATAATTCATGAACTAGTAAAATCAAATCTCTGCTAAGCAATTCTTCAGATATTAGGTTGGCGGGAAAGTCTTTGTCACTCTGTTTGTTTAATCACTGTTCTCGTATATGGAGGCTGTGTATGATATCGACTCTAGTGAATAACAAGGTGATAAGAACCTTCCATATAAACAAGTCCCCATTTCCTTCCCTGCTCCTCATCTGTAATTGAAACGATATGTTTGTTCCCACTGCTATTCACATCAGACATGTTTTGATTTACCTCTTCCTATCTCACACCACGATGAAGGATTCGGAAACTTTCTTGAAGAATGTGTACAACACACATGCCCCTCACTACAATACTATTCGCAATTGGTTCCATCGTTTCGAAAAAGATGACTTCTCGCTCGATGAAAAGGATCGCTCTGGGAGACCCCGTGAGTTGGATTTGGACAAGCTGAAGCACGCATTGCAATCGGATCCATTTCAATCTAGCCGTGAACTAGCTGTCACATTCGGAGTTCACCATAGCACAGTCCTTGAAGGTTTGAAGTCTCTTGGAATGAGAAAACTTTTTGGTCGATTCATACGTCATCACCTGACTCAAGCCAACCTTGACCGCCGAGTCGACGATTCGATTACTCTTCTCACTCTCCACGCGGGCGATCGATGGCTGGACCGGCTAATAACCGGAGATGAGAAGTGGGTCTTCTACGATAATCACCACAGGAAATCCCAGTGGGTTGGAGAAGGAGAGAGCCCACAGGATGTCCCCAAACCCGACCTTCATCCGAAAAAAGTTATGCTCTCTGTGTGGTGGGGAGTGGACGGCCCCATCTACTGGGAACTTCTGCCCGAGGGCAAAACAATAACTGGAGACCTCTACACTACTCAACTACGAAACCTCAAGAAAGCAGTCGACCGTTCGGCCCTGAAAGACAAGAAAGTGTACTATCAACATGATAACGCTCGCCCACATGTTTCGAAACAAGTGAAGCAGGAGCTGATGGGATATGGATGGAATGTTCTCCCTCACCCCCCGTATTCTCCTGATCTTGCTCCTTCCGACTATTGGTTATTTGGCGATATGACACGTGCCTTCGAAGGAAGAAGCTTCAATTCCCGTGGAGCGGTCGAAGCGGCACTCAAACAATACTTTGCCTCACGCCCGGCTGGATTCTACCGCAATGGAATCCATAAATTGAGGGAACGTTGGAGACATGTTGTTGATAATGATGGACAATATAATTAATTATTCGGTTATTTTTTCTTTGAGAAATAAACTATTGAAAAAGTGACAAAGACTTTCCCGCCAACCTAATAGTTAGGATAGGGGTTGAACAATTCCTGGCAGAAATACGAAAGTTTGTCTTCAAGTCTCCATAACTCGAGTTCCAAAAATGCTAGAAAAACAGGTTTTTAAGGAAAATATAGGACATTTCATAAACTCTGTCTTTGTAGTTTGTCACTTTTTGATAACAGTAACGGATCTTGAGATAAAGACGCAGACAGCTAGGGTGTCCCGCTTTTCTGCGCTCCTCCAACTTTGAAGGCAAATATCTCAAAAATGAACAAAGCCATCAGAATATAGTAAACTACCAAAACATGGTAAATTTTATGTTAACCATTTTTGTAGTTGTCAAACTTTAGCTGGTTTTATTAATTTTCTGAGATAAAGCATAGTTTTTTGAAATGGGACCAATTTTTTTCCATGTTTTCAACATCTTTTATCTCAAGTTCCAGAAATTTAAAATTTAAAACTTTTTTACCGAAATGTAGTAAATTTTGTAAACTCAATTTTTGTAGTTTGCAACTTTATGGTAGTTTATTGGTTCTTAGGAAAAAACAACTTTATTGGTTCTTAGGATAGTGACGCAGACAACTAAGCAACACCAAAGTAACGCTATTTGGGTGTTGTTCTAGAAGAAGCCATATTTTATGAACAATTAGAGGAAAAAGAAATAGAATTTATGTTCAAAGACAGTAAAAATGTGTCATTTCAAATTCTTCAAACCCCCTCTTTTAATATCTCATCACATCATTTCCCGGCATATCTTCCTGACACACACCGTGCCTTTTTGTTCGTTTTCCATCCCACGAAAACTTCTCAGTTTTCACTCATTTTTGCTTTTTTGTCTCCTTCTTTTGGCTCCTCGAATTTCAATCTTTCATATATGAGGGCAAAGAGGACAGAAGTCCCCTTTTTTCTTCCGACTCTCAACCAATTTTTCAATTTCACATTTTGTCGCTGTTTCTTCTCGGACTCCTCACGGAACACAAAAACGAAGATATGAGTGATGAGAAAATCCCAAACGAAAATCCCATGTACATAATTTTCTTGTCTTCCTCTTTTTTCGTGTTTTTGTTCTTTTTCTCACAATTTAATTATACAGAATTTGAGGAGTTGTTTTGTTTTTTTTTTCGAGGAAGGGATAAGATTAATGTATTCAGATGGATTCGGGATTTTGGATTCGAGAGATCAGTGAGCTAATGAGATTCTCGTTACTGTATCTTTCTTCTCTTTCTCTAATACTCTGAAAGTTGGAAATCACAAGGTTCCCCACAAAAAAAGACTGAGAAAAAAGAAGTTTCCGGAGGATTTTTGATTAAATTATAGCTTTTTCTCCCTCGCCTTTTTCCGTTCCTCAGTTTTCACAAGAAAGAAAAAAGAAATCATGATTCACCAAGAAAGAAGTTCACTATCTTTTCCGTTGGCTTCGTTTCTATAAAAATGACGCTTATTTGGTTGGATGGCCCTTCTCCGGAAAACGAAAAAGAGCGAAGAAGAAAAAGAAGTTGTGAAGGCAAGAAGAAAAAGAAACTAACATGGAAATCCAAAAATAAAACAAGGAGTTTCAAAAAAAGAAAAAGAGGACGAAAACGAAAAGAGACAGATGACATTAACCTGAGCTGATTTACACTATTTTGCAGGATGAGCTGGTTTTGAAAAAGAACGAAAAGTGCTTCGAGAAGAGCTTAACATTTTGAACTAGTCTAGTTCAGAATTTCGAAAATTAAAACTCGGACCTTCGAAGAGTAGTTCATCCTACCAGTCAAGTTTGAGCTCAATTATCTCGATTCCAGTTAAAGATATCAACATTTTGTCAACTGATAAAAAGTGTATCTTAATATCACCAATATTTTATTAAAGGAGGCCAGACAGCAAAAATTTTGAGGGACAGTTTGGGGGACGAAATCGCACTGCGCTTTTGTAGGCCATCGGTCGACAGGCGCTTTCGCGGCCCCGTAGCTCAGCCGGTAGCGGTGCTCTACCCCTGAGCTGTCCTGCATGAGTTCAACTCCTCATGGGGGGTTCTCTAGGCAAAGTATCAGGAAAACTTTTTTTTTGGTGTCTGGCCTCCTTTAAGCAACAAATGTTTGATATCTTTCACAGGAATCGAGATATTTGAGCTCGAAGTTGACCGCGTGGGTGGGCGAAACCCGGTAAGTTGGGAAACCTGCTCTTCTGAGATCATTTCAAGATCATCAGGACCCATACATACTTCATCAATTATTATAATCTTTTATCTTTGCTCTTTCCATAGAATGACTCTCAGCTTCGTAGTTAGTCCCGTTCTGCATAAACCTCGGACTTTAGGAAAGAAGAGAAAATTGCTCATTTCCTAGTGCAATTATCCTTTCTTCGCCCTCCATCTCCACCTGTTTCCAAGAGAGCTTTCACCCATTTCCCACGTCAAAAAAAATACAGGATTCACATAAAAAGAGCACTTAGAGCCCAAAAGAAAAGTCCCACTTTTTATGTGTCTCTCTTTCTCCAAGGCAACCTCGAGAACTTTCGGGAGAAATTTCTTTCCAAAATGCACATAATAAAGGCAATTTACGGGAGCTGGCTCGGAAGAAGCTAGCGAAGGAAAGAGACCAAATTTCGAAGTGTGTCGGCGGAAGTAAATTTTATTAAATCGCTTTTCCGAAAGAGGAGAAATTGAAATTTGTCACATGGAGGGACAGCTGGCGACACGCAGTGTGTCTAGGGGCAAAAATTTCAGTTTTAGGAGGGAATGTAATGTACTTATAGCAAGCATAAGAGGCTTCGAATGTACTGGAATTGGAGTTGTTACTTTGATTTTCGGATTTTTTTGGGATTAGATTTGGTACTTTGATTTTGGATTTTCAGATGTTCAGTTTGAACTGTTCAATTGAATTTAGTTGATAAGATATTCGAAAATTCTCAATACAACTACCAGATATATTGCGAACATAGACTTAATGTATGCAGCATGAAACCGTAAAAATTTTCAATTTTAAACTTCATGGATTTTCAAAAAATTTAGAGAAATTGCTATTCTTCGAAATACAAATGTATATTCTATTGTTATCATAATTGTTCTAATGGTTCAGTTACAACAATTCTTTGTGAAACGTATTACGCTACCATGAACTAAAACCCAATTTATCTAGGTATCTGTGAAAGATTTCAAAAAGCGGTGAACTACAAAATATTTTCGACATTCTGTTCAACATTTGGTTAATTGACCAGTGTTTGATGTCTTTCCCATGAAATGAGATATATGGACTCGAAGTTGGCGGGGGCATTCTAACATTGTTTACATCTTCACTGTTAGGAACCGACAAACATACCCTAAACACTCTAATAGAAGGCCACCCGATACTTGCGCTCTGAGCTTAATCATCTTAATTTCTATAAAAGATATCAAAAATTGGCCAACTGATAAAAATGATTTGATATTATGATGTTGACCACTTTTCTGTAACTTTCACAGTTGCCGAGATAAATTGGCTTGAAAATGAAAAATAAGAGAGTCATTCTATTAGAGTGTTGACGGTATCTTTCTTTTCAGGAACCGACATAAATTAGGCTCCCGTTAACTAGGTAAGGACCCTTCTATCACAAGCTAGATGGTTGGATGGTCAATACTACTGTGATTTTATGTACCATCTGAATGCAATATTTTGGATTTGGATTTCTCGTTCTACTAGACGTCGAAAGAATAAGATGGCTAATCAAACATGTTTTTAAACCCCCGAGTCCAATATTTTTCACGACCTTCCCTTTATCTTATTTTTAGAGTCTAAGGTCTAACTCTAGAGTACCCTCCCCTGTTGGTCTTCCGGACTCCTCTTCAAAAGACCACAACTATTCCTACCCCAAACAAAAAAAAGTTGAAAACTATGCGTACCTGAGAGCACCCATAATAGTAGTATTTCCTGGTCGACTCCCAGTCCGGTCGATCCCCTTTTTGTCTTTTCTTCACTGGAGCGTGATGACGTGGAAAATGACTTGTCAAAGCTCGTCGAGCAGTAGCTTCGTTTTCTTCACAGAGAGCACAGCTGGTTGTAACAGGGCAGGACCTCCAAAATGAGCACTTGACGAAACGGGAGGAAGGAAAAAGAGAAGGGGGAGGAGTATAGAAGGAAAATCTATGGAGACCGAGAGACAGAATGATGGAAAAATGGAATGGAGCACCGAGAGGAGGCCCCGCCCATTTTTCGAGCTCTGCACCACACGACCTATTAAAGCAATAGAAAAAAGAGAAGGAGGAGAGAAAAAAGAAAACTTTTTTCTGTGAGGGGAGGAGAATGTTGAAACATTTTCCATTCGAATTATTTATGTGAAAAGACAGAAAAAGACTAAGCAAGTAAAAGGAAGAATGTTTTTGTGTTTAGCTCTTTTCTAGGATGAAGAGGATGAAGATCTAACGGGATCTTGTCTTTGTTCCATTGTTAATACAATGGAAATATGTGGGAATGTGAGAAAATGGGAATGGGAATAATGTAGACATGGAGAAAAAAAAGGATTCGAGGAAGTAGCAACTGAACATGTTGATCTTTTGAGATTACTCTCACAACTGTCTAAAAGGCTTGGTCAGATATCGCGCCCCACATAACTTTTAGGCCAGAAAAAGTTTAATAATTTCAAATTGAACATCGATTTGATGTGTATTTGTAATCAACGCGCTGCTGGAGCACTATTTCTGACCAAGCCTTTTTGACGGTTGTGATTACTGTAAGAACTTGCCAGAAAGAAACTGGGAATTGTTCAGCTGCTCAGAAAATACGAAAGAACATTGCATGTACCGTATTCCCTCTAACAGAAGCCCACCCAAGTCGTCGACTTTGAGTTCAAATATCTCGATCGATTCCTGTGAATATCAAAATTTTGTCAACTGATAATAAATTAATCATAATATCACCAATATTTAAACAGTTGACAATTTTTTGACATTTTTTACAGGAATCAAGATAATTGGGCTCAAATTTTTAAAGAGTAAATATTTACAGTAGTAAAGTTTGACAATGCTGTAACTCTACACTATTCTTATCCGATAAGATATATTGAGCCATTCTTACAGTATTCTTCTTTTTTCGTTAACCAAGCCAATTGGCCTTCTTTCGACCTTACTTTCCTTCAGACTGAACCTCCCAAAGTTCATAGACATAAAAAAGTTTCAAAAAGTACAAAATATACTCTAGGTCAAAATATGTCTGGAATGACCAATATGACTCGCCCCGCCAACTCAGAATTAGTCGGGTCAATGAGTTTTGTGAAAATTTTCAACAAAACTTTTCCTTTTTTTTTGTTATTCTTTTTTCTATTTCCTCCTACGAGTCCGAAATTCATTCGGGTCCCATGACCTTCATACACTTTTTGTGGCAATCAAGAAAATTTGGAACGACAAAAAACTGGGGGTAAAAATCCAGAAAAAAAGGACGGGAAAGAGGAAAAAAGTCAATCCAATATTCATGGAACTACTAAAATTCTGTGGGTGAATACGAATAAAGAGGGAGAAAAAAGAGAGCTTTCACGCGGAATTAATCAGAAAAAAATGAAGAGATGTAGATGAAAAAATGGGAGAAAATAGGAAAAAATGAACGGGGAAGGGACTGAAAGGTTCGAGAAGGAAAGAGTGGCCATAAAGTGAAAGACATGACAAGGAATTTCAATTTAGAAAAATTGGGAGCACTTCACTGAAAGTGCTGCTAGATAGACCTGAAAATGACACGGAGGGGAAGGGACTAAAAATACGAAAGTAGCTATATTTTATAGGTTCTTACTAACCGAGACGAAGACGTGACGCACGCATTCGAGTTGTTTTTAGAACACGGAATTTATGGTTTCAGGGAAATGAAGAGAGAATCGGTTTGTGATCTTTCAGATAGGTATTCTTTGAGGGAGTCAATAATATACCAAAAATGCTGTTATAGAAATACTGTATTTCTATTTTCTAAAGTTCTTGTGGAGATGTGCTTCTGATATGACTTACGATCTTTGTATACAGTACTGCTCAAAAGGTTGAAAATCTTACTTTTACCGAGTTTTCTCTCAAAGTGGAGGTACCGTAGTTCCTGTAATAGAAGCCCACTCAAACCGTCAAATTCGAGCTCAATTATCTCGATTCCTGTGAAAGATATCTGATTCTTTAAATTATAAACATACATGTGAATGGCCGGGC
>NC_013487.2:7010135-7012663 GCF_000004555.2 Caenorhabditis briggsae | reverse complement strand
CCGGCTTCGCTAGGCCCGCCTAGGACAACTTTTCGAAAATGTTACTTTTCAAATGTGCCAATATATTTTTAATAGCACAAATATTAATCCAAATGCATACAACCACCCGAAAAAGTCAATTCAATTGAATTTTCAGCAAACAAATCAAACGTCATTAAGCCAAGGATGACATTTTTTTCTAAACACGACCTCAAAACAGTTTTTTTTTTCGACAGAATCGTCTTCTGGTGTAAATTTTTATTTATTAAGGAGAAAAGCCATCTTGAAAAATGATGATTTGCTCTAAAATTTCGAAGTTTTCAAAAAGCGGGCCGGCCATGTGTAATTTTTTTCCGGCCCGGCCCGCTTTCAGAAAAATCTCAGCCCGGCCATGGCCCGGCCATCTTTTCCACAAGTATGATTATAAAAGTGTTGATGACACTTCGACAAAATGTTATCAGCTGACAAATTTTAAAAATCTCTCGAAGGAGAAGATATATTTGAGCACAAAGCACACATATACTGTAGGTTTCTAAATTTAACTTGTCAAAAACAGCAGAGTTAAATACCATCTGGGCTATTTTCAAAATAACCGAATTAAGAACTAACTTGTTATTCGAAAACATTTACTCACACTAAAAATAACTGTACGAAAATCATTTGAGATTGAAATCTTTAATAGAAAAATGGATTCCATAGACTTCAGTTGATCGCAAGTCCCGGAAAAGCAGCCCTGGTCATTCTTTGCAAATGGTCATTCTTTGCTGTTTCTGATGATGTTGTAGATTTAGTAGATACCGTAAACAATCTGATAGAAGGTCATCACAACCGCCAACTCTATTTATCTTAACTCCTGTGAAAGATATGAAAAAGTGGTCAACGGACCAAACATTTATGTCAATATGGTAAACAATTTTTCAGCTGACAACTTTTTCATATCTTTGACGAAAACCGAGAAAAATTGGCTCTAAATAAAACTGTAAATCAGGCCATTCTATACAGGTTTTACGGTAACTTGTGATTCAAAAAATTACTGTAACAGTTCTGTCACAATGTTAATGATGTCACATGTGACATACAAGAAATCTTGGAAAAGGAAGAATTCATGATGAGACTAATTTAGAGCTTGTGGGCATTTGTGATCCGTGCGATTCTCTAAAAAGTTTTTCCCTGTTTTCCACTAGTCACTTCCGTTCTTCGCAACCCATTTTCTAAAACTGAAATTTCTTCAGGTATTCTCCGGCACCAAAAATTGTAGGATCTGCACACAAAAAAGAACAATGGAATAAAGTAATTTTCGATCACTCCGCCTACTCTTTGGTCCATTTTCTGGGTGTACCAAGACGGAAAATTGGTGGACGACGACGAGTTATGAGCAAAAATGAGGAGACGCTTTTTCCGTGAAGAACAAAAAGAACATTCGCTTCTCGAAATAAACACATTTTTGCTCTTTTTCCGGTTGTATTTGGTCAGCTGTTGTAACACACAAAAATGAGGGATAATCGTAGGAAATTGCAACGGAATTATTGAATGAAGTGGAAGAAAAAAATGCTAGAGAGTTCAGATATGAAAATCGCTTTTGAAGTTCATTTGGTTGTATCCAATTTCAATTCTTGGGAAAACGGCTCATAATTGATCCTTAGGCAAGGATCGAATTCGAGACGTCTTCTCTCTTATTTGCGGATTAATTTTCGATATTTCGTCAAAGTGCTTGAGCAGAACACATTAGGACTAGATATTTCTTTATTAAATAGATATAATGAGTTTGTGAGATTTTTACAAAATTACAATATATGGAAGTTATATACAGTGAAATCTTTTGAATCATTCAGACGACTTCCCATCCTCTGTCTTCAACGTATGGAGTGCTCAAATCCAACTCTTTGATCTTCACCATTTCTTCGTCCGTGAGTTGAAGAGTAGTGGACTGGAAAAACAACAATAATTTTAGGTTCAATTTTTGTATGGTATACGGTACCTTGAAGTTTTCGGAAACTCTCTCAATGCTCTTTGATTTCACGGCGACACCGTTTCCACTTTGCACGATCCATGTTAGAATGACAGACTGGAATGATTTTTTCAGTTGTTAAAACTTTCAGATTCTAGCTCACCGAAACAGTCGTATGATGTTTTTCAGCAATACCAGTCATAATTTGGTCATTCAATAGAGCACTATTCCCACGCCCGAATGGAGAGAATGCCTTAAAATTATCTTACATACCGTAAACACTCTGGGTCACCTGTACTTGCACTTTGAGCTCAATTATCTCTGTTCCTATGAGAGATAACCAAATTATGTTAACTGATAAAATTTTGTTCATATTACGACGAAGAGTTTGTCAGTTGAGCACATTTTTATATCTTTTACAGGAACGAGATATTTAGTATCAAAGTTGCGAGTATAATGTGGCCTTCTATTAGAGTGGTTACGGTATATATATTTTTAATACACTAGTACCTGAAAAAGAATTCCGTTCTTTTGACAGAATTCACGAAGCTCCTTCCGTTGAAAATGTGGATGAAATTCCACCTGATTGACAGTTGGCTCA
>NC_013487.2:7006820-7008996 GCF_000004555.2 Caenorhabditis briggsae | reverse complement strand
CAAATCTACCATATCTGTGATCTAACTAGTAAATAAACTTTTCAAGCTTTCAAGAGCAAGCCACGCCTCCTTGCGGTAAATCTTGTTACGTTCATCCTTGTCATCAGTTGTAAATGGACGAGGATAGTGCACCAAAACTAAGTCTAAGTACCTGAATGAAAACAAGGAAAATGCCAAAATCATTGGAATATCACATACTCTCTGTTGAGCAATTTCAACGATTCTTCAATGTCTTTTTTGATGAGCTCACCGCTCGCAGCGTTTTCTACCGGGAAGATTTTTGTCGTCAGAAAGATGTCTTCGGTACTAAGCTTATATTTCGGAAGAAGAATCTAGAAAATTGAGTTTGGAATAAGCAATAGGGTCTTTAGACACCTTCAATGCTTCGCCTAGCTCTCCCTCGTTCTCGTAGTACTTGGCAGTGTCAAAGCTACGATATCCGACTTCAACAGCCTTGTCAACCGCATGGAGAAGCTAAACCGGTAACATTAGGCAGGAATAAAAATTTTGAGATTCGGAAAAGAAACTCTGGTGGCCGTGGTCGAAGGTCCCAAAACGAAAACTACCGTAACCGAAAATATCTTCATTTTCCAGATTAATTGAAAATTTTAATTTCATGTGTTTTCGGTCAACTTTTTCGGCATAAAAATTCTAAAAAATTTGCGCCTTTTTGAGGGTAAATAACATCAGAAAAATAGACGAAAAACAGTGAAAAACGAGAAAATTGAGATATTTTTAGGTTACGGTAGTTTTCGTTGTGGGATTTTCGGCCACGGCCACCGGCGTTTCTCTTCCACAGCATCGATTTTTTGTACCATAATTATATTATGGGGTTATTCATGTAGCGAAAATATGTATTGAAATGCATTTCCGCGCCCTCGAAATTCAATGCATGAGCGTCGCGAAATGTATTTCAAAGCATTTCGCGACATAACTGTAATTGCATTTCAATACATCGGGGGTACGACGAATTCGAACGTTTTCAAATTCGAACAGACCTAAAATCGAACTGCCTGCAACAGAGCGCGCATGAAAGCACACACAAAACAGCGTTCCAATTTGGGACAGTTCGACTCCTTACCAGTTCGAACTTGTATTATGCTTGTCTGAGAAAAAAAAAACTACCGTATTCAGACTGCAAAAAATACTCTCTAACCTTTTTTTTCTCAGACAAGCATAATAACAGTTCGATTCTGTCCGCGTTCTGTTCTGGTACGTGTGCGAAAAAAGGACTGTTCTGAATTGAATCTGTTCGATTTTGAAAAAGTTCGAATTCGTCGTACCCCCAATACATCGCGTGGCNTATTTGTNTGACGTTNCGGAGGGAAACGGAAACGGGCCGGCAACCACTTTGGAACAACTCGGAGTCAATTCCCTCTCTATGATCTACGTCTACACAACTTCCTTCCCATGCCCGTCTGGAGACATCCGGTCTATCGTTCCAGCACAAGTCCGACTTATAACCCAGTTCGCTTCTGCTGCTTCGAACCTTTTTAATCAAGCAAAAACCACAGCTCCTTCATCATCATCGAATCAAAATGCTCGTACTTCACAACAGGCTGACGACGGCGATGATGGATCGATTAAAACAATGTTCTCTCGGAAAGTTCTGGAGAAGCCATCTATGCTCAAAGCTCTGACAGAAAACATGTTCTTCCGATTGAAAAATGAGGCACATAAGCTCGCATTTCAACTTCCGGATCTCGTTGAACGGTTTACTCAGAATAAGGACCAGACATACAGTGAGTCTATTCTTTGTATTTTAAAATTTAATTTCGTTTTATTTTCAGAAGAATTCGAGGCATTTTTCCGTTCATACATTGAAGAGGAGGTTCATAAAGAGGAAATCATTCAGAACAACCCAAACTCCGCGGAAGCAAAAATGTTCTTGGAAGCTAGACGCAACAAGGAATTGATCAATGAGCAGTATGTTCATGTAAGCTGTTAAATAAGTTTTCTAAACTAATTACGTATTATTTTCAGTCGATGACTCATCATCCAGAAGACATGATCGCTGTAACTATGCTCTATATCAACTTGACAATTAACGGAGTTCCAGTCAAAGCTTTCATCGATTCCGGAGCTCAAAAGTCAATTATGTCGATGGCTTGTGCCGAACGTTGCAATCTCAATGGCTTGATCGATCGGCGGTTCCAGTCGATGGCTCGTGGAGTCG
>NC_013487.2:7005578-7006595 GCF_000004555.2 Caenorhabditis briggsae | reverse complement strand
ATAGAGCATAGTTACAGCGATCATGTCTTCTGGATGATGAGTCATCGACTGAAAATAATACGTAATTAGTTTAGAAAACTTATTTAACAGCTTACATGAACATACTGCTCATTGATCAATTCCTTGTTGCGTCTAGCTTCCAAGAACATTTTTGCTTCCGCGGAGTTTGGGTTGTTCTGAATGATTTCCTCTTTATGAACCTCCTCTTCAATGTATGAACGGAAAAATGCCTCGAATTCTTCTGAAAATAAAACGAAATTAAATTTTAAAATACAAAGAATAGACTCACTGTATGTCTGGTCCTTATTCTGAGTAAACCGTTCAACGAGATCCGGAAGTTGAAATGCGAGCTTATGTGCCTCATTTTTCAATCGGAAGAACATGTTTTCTGTCAGAGCTTTGAGCATAGATGGCTTCTCCAGAACTTTCCGAGAGAACATTGTTTTAATCGATCCATCATCGCCGTCGTCAGCCTGTTGTGAAGTACGAGCATTTTGATTCGATGATGATGAAGGAGCTGTGGTTTTTGCTTGATTAAAAAGGTTCGAAGCAGCAGAAGCGAACTGGGTTATAAGTCGGACTTGTGCTGGAACGATAGACCGGATGTCTCCAGACGGGCATGGGAAGGAAGTTGTGTAGACGTAGATCATAGAGAGGGAATTGACTCCGAGTTGTTCCAAAGTGGTTGCCGGCCCGTTTCCGTTTCCCTCCGTAACGTCATACACGATAGCCATATCCTTCCAAACCAGAATAGCATCGCTGTGAAGATCTCCAATCTAAAAATATAATTTTGCACATTTTTAAATAAGAGTATTCAGGCTAACCGTCGTGCTTGGTGTCACAGTTATCTTCTGCAGTGGCGCATCATTGACAGCAACACTCACTTGAAAAGACATCTGAAATTGAAAATTGTATATGATAAACATCTTTTAAGAGTTAGAGCAACGTTACGGATGAATGATTCGGACCTATTCTATCAAAATCGTAAAAAGTGATACAAATCGACCTTAATTTATA
>NC_013487.2:7004480-7005568 GCF_000004555.2 Caenorhabditis briggsae | reverse complement strand
ATTTTTGTATGGTATACGGTACCTTGAAGTTTTCGGAAACTCTCTCAATGCTCTTTGATTTCACGGCGACACCGTTTCCACTTTGCACGATCCATGTTAGAATGACAGACTGGAATGATTTTTTCAGTTGTTAAAACTTTCAGATTCTAGCTCACCGAAACAGTCGTATGATGTTTTTCAGCAATACCAGTCATAATTTGGTCATTCAATAGAGCACTATTCCCACGCCCGAATGGAGAGAATGCCTTAAAATTATCTTACATACCGTAAACACTCTGGGTCACCTGTACTTGCACTTTGAGCTCAATTATCTCTGTTCCTATGAGAGATAACCAAATTATGTTAACTGATAAAATTTTGTTCATATTACGACGAAGAGTTTGTCAGTTGAGCACATTTTTATATCTTTTACAGGAACGAGATATTTAGTATCAAAGTTGCGAGTATAATGTGGCCTTCTATTAGAGTGGTTACGGTATATATATTTTTAATACACTAGTACCTGAAAAAGAATTCCGTTCTTTTGACAGAATTCACGAAGCTCCTTCCGTTGAAAATGTGGATGAAATTCCACCTGATTGACAGTTGGCTCAATGGTACGGTATTCATGCATCTCCTCGATATGACATATTTCATAGTTGGAAATACCGATGGAACGAATTTTTCCGTCCTCTGAAACAAATCTACCATATCTGTGATCTAACTAGTAAATAAACTTTTCAAGCTTTCAAGAGCAAGCCACGCCTCCTTGCGGTAAATCTTGTTACGTTCATCCTTGTCATCAGTTGTAAATGGACGAGGATAGTGCACCAAAACTAAGTCTAAGTACCTGAATGAAAACAAGGAAAATGCCAAAATCATTGGAATATCACATACTCTCTGTTGAGCAATTTCAACGATTCTTCAATGTCTTTTTTGATGAGCTCACCGCTCGCAGCGTTTTCTACCGGGAAGATTTTTGTCGTCAGAAAGATGTCTTCGGTACTAAGCTTATATTTCGGAAGAAGAATCTAGAAAATTGAGTTTGGAATAAGCAATAGGGTCTTTAGACACCTTCAATGCTTCGCCTAGCTCTCCCTCGTTCTCGT
>NC_013487.2:6979936-7003870 GCF_000004555.2 Caenorhabditis briggsae | reverse complement strand
ATGGAATCCATTTTTCTATTAAAGATTTCAATCTCAAATGATTTTGGTACAGTTATTTTTAGTGTGAGTAAATGTTTTCGAATGCCAAGGTAGTTCTTAATTCGGTTATTTTGAAAATAGCCCAGATGGTATTTAACTCTGCTGTTTTTGACAAGCTAAATTTAGAAACCTACAGTATATGTGTGCTTTGTGCTCAAATATATCTTCTCCTTCGAGAGATTTTTAAAATTTGTCAGCTGATGACATTTTGTCGTAGCCACGCGATGTATTGAAATGCATTTACAGTTATGTCGCGAAATGCTTTGAAATACATTTCGCGACGCTCATGCATTGAATTTCGAGGGCGCGGAAATGCATTTCAATACATATTTTCGCTACATGAATTAGAAATCTGAAAATAAGACACTCCGAACCTCTTTATCACGAACAAGATAAGTTCCAAGTGCCAGTTTTGGCATTAATTCACCATTATTGAGTTTGAACATTATTAGCTGACTTAAAAAATCCTGCTTGCAAAGTTGCTATATGAAGTTGAATTGAAGCGAAAATGAGAAACGAGTGAATGAAAAAAGATGCCTGGAAAAATCACAGGTCTTGTCTCCATGGAGACGGTTTGAAAAAACAGATAAGCATGAGAAAATATGATAATTTTATTCTCACGAAGCAGTATGAGTTGGGGGAGTGTATGTGAATTTTTCGAGGGTGCAAGAAAAGTACAAGTAATCACATGTGTGATGAATCAAAAGGCACTTAGGAGATGTAATAAGGGTGGTAACCGTGCTATTAGGGGATTACGAAGATGGTCCTGCCTCGTCGATGTGCATCTCTTCTTCTGGGAGAGCCATGATTTCCTTTAGATGAGAGTCGATTTCATGAGATTGAAGGAATGGAGTTGAAGTGCCGTTTCCGAATTCCAAACGAGAAGTTTTGAAATTGATGCAGCATCCGTGCTTGCGGAGCACATTGAGTCCGATGAGCAAGTCCATCTCTCGGCGGTTCATCACTTCGAATGGGCACGAGAAGTGAGCGTCTTCGACTTTCACGTCGCACAAATGAATTTTTCCCTCGATCTTCTCTAGTCCACCGACTCCACGAGCCATCGACTGGAACCGCCGATCGATCAAGCCATTGAGATTGCAACGTTCGGCACAAGCCATCGACATAATTGACTTTTGAGCTCCGGAATCGATGAAAGCTTTGACTGGAACTCCGTTAATTGTCAAGTTGATATAGAGCATAGTTACAGCGATCATGTCTTCTGGATGATGAGTCATCGACTGAAAATAATACGTAATTAGTTTAGAAAACTTATTTAACAGCTTACATGAACATACTGCTCATTGATCAATTCCTTGTTGCGTCTAGCTTCCAAGAACATTTTTGCTTCCGCGGAGTTTGGGTTGTTCTGAATGATTTCCTCTTTATGAACCTCCTCTTCAATGTATGAACGGAAAAATGCCTCGAATTCTTCTGAAAATAAAACGAAATTAAATTTTAAAATACAAAGAATAGACTCACTGTATGTCTGGTCCTTATTCTGAGTAAACCGTTCAACGAGATCCGGAAGTTGAAATGCGAGCTTATGTGCCTCATTTTTCAATCGGAAGAACATGTTTTCTGTCAGAGCTTTGAGCATAGATGGCTTCTCCAGAACTTTCCGAGAGAACATTGTTTTAATCGATCCATCATCGCCGTCGTCAGCCTGTTGTGAAGTACGAGCATTTTGATTCGATGATGATGAAGGAGCTGTGGTTTTTGCTTGATTAAAAAGGTTCGAAGCAGCAGAAGCGAACTGGGTTATAAGTCGGACTTGTGCTGGAACGATAGACCGGATGTCTCCAGACGGGCATGGGAAGGAAGTTGTGTAGACGTAGATCATAGAGAGGGAATTGACTCCGAGTTGTTCCAAAGTGGTTGCCGGCCCGTTTCCGTTTCCCTCCGTAACGTCATACACGATAGCCATATCCTTCCAAACCAGAATAGCATCGCTGTGAAGATCTCCAATCTAAAAATATAATTTTGCACATTTTTAAATAAGAGTATTCAGGCTAACCGTCGTGCTTGGTGTCACAGTTATCTTCTGCAGTGGCGCATCATTGACAGCAACACTCACTTGAAAAGACATCTGAAATTGAAAATTGTATATGATAAACATCTTTTAAGAGTTAGAGCAACGTTACGGATGAATGATTCGGACCTATTCTATCAAAATCGTAAAAAGTGATACAAATCGACCTTAATTTATAGGGTTAGCAACGAAGGAATGCGTTTTTATACATTTTGTGGCACAAAGCTGTGAGGATGAAAAGCTATTTCGTAAGATTCAGAGACGTCAGATCAGCTGACACATGAAAGTACAAGATTTTCGCTTGAAAAATCTGAAGATCCTTGTGAAAAATTCAAAAAGGGTGCACAACGATGACAAAAAAGATCCCTTTCACTAATAGCAAACGCGCTCTGTTGAAATTATGAAATTCGAGGCGAAAAACGGAGGGAAACAGGAAAATTTAAAAATCAATAATAAGGTTGAGATTCAAGAGAAAAGAACAAGAATAAAAACAAAGAGACAACGTTGATGATGATCAGAATGGTGTATTTGATGCGTCTTTCTCGAGGTCCGCACAACGACGTGCTGCGGCGCGTACTGCGTACGCGGTTCAGTGCACCATTGCGACCCAATAAGATCCGCTATTGACTAGGAACATCGCCAAAAATTCAATAAGACAAAAAATTGTTTATTAACCCGTAAAATTAGAAAGACTAGCAATAATCATAGAAACTTGTTTAACAATACGACTAGAAAGACTGGGTGATAAATCGAATTTAAAAAATTCGCCAAAGGATTCAGCTTCTTTCAAGAAGAAACTCCATCCTTCAACATAACGATAATGTCGGACGACTGCAATTTTAGGTTCAATCAATTCAACAATAAATTTAGGGTCCGAGAATTTTTGAACTCCATGAACACCCATTGAATCTACATTTTCCGGTCGAATTATGGATTTTGTAGTATGATTTTGTGGTGCCACGTGGCTGGTATTGTGCCAGACGATCATCGGAAGATTCTTAATTTGTGGAGGTCCTGGAGAAACATCAGAGTAGCGGAGAGTCCATTGACAACGGAAGCGAAGCTCAGAGATTTTCGAATTTCGACGTTTTCTGAATATTAGGATATTGAAACATTTAAATATTTTTTTCAAACCTTGTAAGACTTAAAAGCGTCGAATCTTCATCAATAGGCATAATTCTTTCATCCAGGTCTACTGTAACCACCCATTCTGCTTTATATTGGTTCCGGAATACACAATCCTAAATTTCAATTAGAAAATAAATATGAATCAGTTAAAAAACCTGTAACTGCATTTCATGTCGACATCGATGTCGATTCAAGCATTTAGTTTCATTTCCAATTCGGATAATTTCCATATTAGTGGAAGAAGAAGAATTCCTATAAAAGTTAAGCAGATGCTCAGTTTCTTGTGTGGACTGGAATGAGTAGATAAGAAAATTATCAGCTCCCTGTAAAAAAAACAAAAACCACTACTCAAATTCCTGATTCCAAAACACACCTGCAGTTTGTAGTATTCGATGAATTCGATCAACATCAAAACTTTTGGAGATTCCCCGAAAAGCGGCGCGAGACAGACAGTCAATTCCGATTTCTTCTGACTTGTTGTTGTTTTTGTTTCTTGTGATAACATCCTTTTCATGTTCCTTGGAATATCCTTTTTGTTGATTGTAACTGCTACGTACGCAGGTCGAAGAGATGCATCTTCTGAGCACTTTATCGTGAATTCCGGGAATACTGATACGGCTTTTTGATAGATTTCTTTTTTGTTTGCATCGAATAGACGACAGTAAACACGACGGCTGGAATCAAGTAGATTTCGGTGGGGAAAAGGTGAATGTTTGGTTTACTTCAAATAGCCATACGAAGAAAGGATTACTGTAGTTCCTTTTGGTCCAGTGAATGAGGAAAATATCGTGAGGTTATCCGCATTTGAGTACCCAATAAGGACTGATTTGGAGATAATGTTGTCAGGTTTCGGTTTTAGTTTGGATTTGGTGGTCTGTTCAACACTTATCAGTTCCACTGATTTTAGAACTTCTGAAAATTATAACTTCACAGTTCTGAAAATTTCAAGCTTCACTATAATAGGATTCTTGAAAACACCCTTCTGTTGTTAAGGTCCAAAGTTCTCAAATCTTTTGGTTTCTGGGCCCAGAAAGCAGTCCAAAGTGATCCCCTTTTAAAAAAAATTCAGATGAGGGGTGTACGGTCACACTGGTTTCGACCGTTCGAATTGGTACACTTGGGGTATGTGGGTGTCACTCTGGACTGCGTTCTAGACCCAGAAATGCAGGATTTGGGAACTTTGGAAGTACCATTATAAATCCAGCTTCCTGGTTCCCAATAATACAGTAGTTTCAAAAAACACCCACCATACTCTTCATCCAGATAATCCTCTTCATTTATTGACAGAAAATTGCCAATGTAGAAACAAAAGAACGGTAGAAAAACTAAAAATCCGATTAGAAAAGTTAAAAACTTTATACGGATTCGCATAGTTAATGAGAAAAAGTCGGAGAGAGACAGGAAACAAGAGAGAAACAGAGAACATCGGAACGTCGACGATTGACCCAAATTGGTCGGTTTGATCGGGAGACAAAGAAAAAGATGGATAAAAAGTGTTGGATGCATGCAAAGAAAAGAAAAATGATAAGCAAAGAAAGTGAGATGAAGAAATGATAAAAAATGATTTTTGAAGATTTTGTTGCACCGTCCTTATTCCGATACAGAATGCTGAACGGATTTTGGATGTCGTCTTTCGAAGTGAGATGTTAAGAAAGTGTCATTGAGAAAGACTTTTCCACAGTCGGCACACTGAAACTTAAAATAAATAACTTAAAATTCATCAAGTATCAAAACGAATCTTACCTTAAATTTCTCCGAGTTCTCTATTGATCCTCCTGAAGTTTTGCTTTCCTCAGAAATCATATTCTTCTTCTTCAACACTTTTGCCTCGTTTTCAGATTCCAACTTCTCCATGTGTTTCAAAAGTTCCTGTTGAGATCTCTGAAAAAATAAAATTATTTCTAATTTTCAAAAATAAACGAAGTGTTACCAATAAATGCTCAATTTGGAGTTGTGCAATCCTCAACACTTTCCAGTAACGATCATTCAATTTTTCTTCGTCTTGACTGATGGAAAGTATCGTTGGAAGGGCTGCTTGGAGTACTGGAAGTGTGCCAACGCCCGTTTCGAGTAGAGGGATTGAGATTTCGTCTGGAAAATTGTGGAATTGAAAACTAAAAGCTTTGATAATCCAATTGGACTAAAATAAGTCTAGATACTTATCAAATCGTTCTGAAACAGTGTGAAAAAGATCGTAAAGCCTGTAAAAGAAAAGCATCAGACTGTCAAGTTTGAGCTTATTTATCTCAATTCCACTGCAAAATATCAAAAATATGTCAACTAATTAAGTGTTTCTAATTTTATGATTAACAATTTGTTAGTGGATAGCTTTATTGTATCTTTGACAGGAACCGAGATATATTGACTCAAAGCTAAAAGTTAGGCGCTCTTTTATTACAGGACAGTACTTGTGTTTACAGGACAGTACTCAGTGTTTTGGTAAACTTGATAGGGGTTCAAAAAAACAAACAAACCAATAAGTGCCCAATTCGGCAGATTGCTTGTGATTGCAATTGCAGTGGCCATTGCTTGTCCCTCGGTCATTTCGATTCTCTGAAAAAATTTGAAATATATCTAGTTTCAAGAAATGTTCCAGGACAGGGCATGCAGAACGGAATTTCGGTTTTCTGAAACGCCGAAATTCACAAAAATCTGAAAATACTGAATTTCCAAAAAGTCGATTATTCAAAAATTCCAAATGTTCGTTGAAATTATATCCGAACAATCTTTTACGATAGGAATTGGTTTTTCTAATATTCTCGGAAATTTAGACTTTATTCCGAAAATCCATTCCGCACACCCCTGCTTCAGGAGATAATCAAAAGTAGATGAAAACAGAACACAATCATAAATTGAAAATATTTTTTATCCTGTGGTTCATGGCTATGTTATAAATGTTCTGAAAATGTTTAGCTTAAAGTTATTCTATGTGAACTCACAAAAGAATAAAACAACAGAACTCTGTAAGAAATAACTCATACAAGTTCTGAAATTCAGAATGCTTGTGAAGAAAACCGAACTCCTCCCTACTGTAGTTTGCACCTTCACAGACCACACCTCAAAATACTTGGGAATGCTTATGTTTTCCAAGCATTCAGAGATCGTAAGAAGCTCCGCCCCTTTAAGAGTCGAAAAACCTTATTTCAAATGAAAGCTAAAACACAACCCGATTCTATCCATTTCTCTTTCTCTCCTCCCACTTTTTGCCTATATTAAAACTGCAGAAGGACAGAGAACCACTCAAGGGCTTCTCTGTAAAGGCGGTACCCCCTGTTGCCGAATCGAACATTCATTCTCTTCTGCTGTCCTATTTCAGAGAAAACCCAAGGGGCGAGAGAGTGTATGAGACAGAGAAATGAGGAGGACAATTCTCAGAAATGCTTGAAAAGTGAGGAAAGAAGAAGAAGAGAGAAAAAGAGAGGAGGCTCATGGCTATCCGGAGATGATGGCTGGGAAAACAACGAACGAAAAAAGGAAGAAGAAGTACCGAGAATAGAAGGATTCGTAGAATCAAAATGTGTATGTGTGGCCAGGAGGGTGCACAGAATTGGATTGGAAGTGTTCGAGTGAAAACATGAACGAGGAACAAAAAATAGGAAAAAGGAGAAATGGTTTGTGGCTGCTGAAACATAATCGGTGTGGAAAAGGAGAAGAGGGAGGGGAGGAGCTTGATGAAGTCAGCATTGGGGTGTTTCTGAGAATCAGTTCCGTTAAATGTTTCTGAGAATTTCAATTTAAAAAGAAAAGAGTGGCGTGAATCAGCTTTTTTAGCTCAAACAACTAGAATGAAAATAAAAGGAAAGCAAGAAGGAAATTCAAATTAAGAAAGTTAGCAGATCAACTGGAAAAAAATGCTTCAGGAAAAAACTTTCCAGAATTGAGATAGAGAGAAAAGGTCTAATCCGGTGAGTAAAAATTAGGATTGAGATACCATAATCGTGATGCTCGAGATAATGTGGAACTGGAAAAAACAGACTTTAAGAAATGTGACTATCCAAGTTCTTCCACAATATCAACAAATGTTTCTATATCGAAAATTAAACCCTTCTATTCAAATCTTAAAAGAATATTCATCGGAAAACTACGAAAAAATTTATACTGAAAATTTCAGTGGAATACCGTATTTCCTCGAATAGAAGCCCACCTAAACTTTGAGCTGAATTATCTCAATTCCTGGGAAATATTTCAAAACCTTGTCAATTGATAAATTATTCATCATAAAATCACAAACACTTTGTTAGTAGACAAATTTTTGATATCTGTCACAGGGATCGAGATAATTGAGCTCAAACTTAACAGTGTAGAGGAAATACGGTACCAGAAAGCTCCGCCTACTTTTCTGATAATGCGCAGATTTTTTTTCCAGTCTATAAAGTTATTTGTTTTTGGTCCTGCTTTACCACAATTCCCGATTTGGCGAAATCTCGGAACGATACATAGAATTGATATGATTTCTATATATTTACACCCACAACCATAAATAAACTCAATTTCTTATTATTTTTAGTTCAATAAGCTTGGGGCGAAGAAAAACCGGGAAGTCTTTTTCAGTTCGTTCCAAAGAACAAGAACTAGAGGGGGATTCTTCGAACCGGTATAATTGGGATTATTTCAGCGGATACCACGACTTTTGTGGTTATTTCGAGCCTTGTTTCTGATTATTTTTAGATGAGAAGAAGAGGATTGTAATCTCAGACCAAATGAACAAAAAATTACCGGTGAGGTCAAGACACGAATATTCTGGTTTCTGGTTTAAGACTTGAAAATGTTAAAAAAATAAGTAAAATTAATAAATCGAACCGAAATATTACAAAAAGAATTCGGGGAATCCATTAATATGGTTGTCATGACAGCACCCAGGTGGTCAAGGAGTGACCAGAAGGCCAACGAGAGAGCATGAGGGAAAAGGAGACGCAGATAAACATGGAGAGGCAGCAACTAATTCTGGGGTTAGGTCAAGCGACGACAGATGTTTACGTTCCGAGAAGAATAAAAGAGAAGACGTCTGCTCCGGGTTTCTTGGAATTCGCCTCTGCAGTCGTCTAGTGAGAGAGAGTTCTAAGCTATCATTTTCTTAGGAACGTCTTTTTTGCCGTTGCAGTCGGAATAATGAGAATGCACTCTCTGAATAATTTCTTTCTTTTTGTATTCGCAGTATACTTGCCTAAACTACTGAGAATTGAAAAATCAGGAGATTTATATATTTATTTGGGTGTATTTTAGTTTTCCCAGAATTCGGAATATTCTAGCACATTCTGATGACGTTTAAAAAATTTTTATTCATAGAATTTTCAAAAAAAAAGAGAGTTAAATCAACATTTCATGGGAAAAATGAATGGAGGTCATGAGTTGGCACTTTATAGTGAAGAATATTCAAAGGAGAATCGGGAATAGGGGGCATAAAATATAGGTTATTTTCTCATTAGAAAAACCAAAAAACCGGAAATCTATCAGTCAATATTTTAGAGTGTGAATTGAAAGAAAAATGGGAGAAATATGGAAAAACTGGGTTTCAGATGGAAAAAAGGATAAAGTTATACAATGAACAAAAGTTTCAGACGATTTCGGAGCGACTCGGTCGGACTGGGACATCACTTGCGAAACTGGAATCGTCTCTTTCATTGGGACTCGGTCCAACTGGCGAGTACGTTGGTTTAGCTGATCCTTTCATTGCTGATCCTGAAAATTATAAAGTCTGGAAGGTTCTGAAACTGTCTTAAGAACCCAAAAATACATACCATCACCTCCAACCTCATGCTTTCTGGCAGGGAAAAAGAGAGAAACCGATACAAGAGACAAACATAGAAAAGAAGGGTTCAGGGTCTTACCAGTAATATTGAAAGACTTCGAGGTTGGTAGGTGATGTTGATGATGGAGATCGGGAGAAAGGAGAAGACATGGGGACAATTTTAGACAGAGGTGAACAACGGATCGTCTACAAATATCGCGGAGGATGACGATGTGAAATAAAAATTGTTCAATGGAAAGTTTTTGACTTCTGATTCTTCTCAAAAAATATCCTATTTGGATACTCGCTCAACATATCCATTCTGATCCTCTATTTCCTATCGATATCTTTCTAGAACTCACTAATGGGTCTTGAATCCTGTGGTGGGAGCATTGCCCTTCTGGAACCATCTATAGAGTCTTGTCTAAAAGCAGCTGCTTCTCTGGTCGGCTTACTGTGGAGTGGCTCACGATCGCTTGATGTTCTTTGGAAAGTGATCATTTCCTTCTCCACTGGAGCGCGTCTGTTTCTGGAATGTAAGAATGGTTTACTAGAAATGGGACTTCTTTGTTTCTACCTGACACATGTGAACACCAACAAAGCACAAAGAAGAAGAAGACAAATGAATGCGAAAATGGCAAGAATTATAGTAGCGGTTTGCCATCCACTTCCGACGAGTCCCTATAATGTTAAAACAGTTTCAAGTTTATTAGAAGATTGAGATGAATTTATCAAAGAAGATCAATCTGAGTCTTTGAGTCTTTACATAATTTTTCAAATCTTTTCTGCCTTCGGATCGGAACGTTTTACTATTTTCTCTTTTTATTTCAGCGAATTTTCATTTTCATCTTATGGGCTTCAAAATGAGTATAATCATGCCTAGATTTTTTCAGTATCCCTTTTTGCGTCGCGTTCGTGCGGCGCAGTTCGTAGGTCAAGATTAAAGCTTGAGCAAAATAGATGAAGAAAAAACTCTCAGCTTCTCTTGGATCCATGACACTTCCGTTGTCATCCCGACAATACGTGCCGTCTCTGATTCCCCATGGACAGTTCTTGCAGTTGTCGACTTGTCCATTCGAAATATAATTACAAACTGAGAAGAATCCAGTGGAGTTTGATACGCATGCAGCTGTGTTGGCATTGACATGAGATGCCTTACAGGTTAAATCGCAATTTGGTCCGATGAGATTTCCGGAACAGGAGATTGAGAACGACATTGAGAGACTGAATTTAGTTGTTTAAAGTAGCGAAATCTTCGGAAGTAATCTCACCTTGTTCCCAGAAGTTTTCCTTGATACGTCCTCTGCTGATTCATATTCTGAACTCCTTCCACTGCAGGAAGTGTTTCGGAAAGTGGAACAACAAAAGTGTCGACATGAGTCAGAGTATCATCCTGAACTAATTGCCCTTGTTGAGTGATAACTGCTCCCAAATGATGAGCAAATACATCGATGGCAGCCTGAAAAGACTATAAATAGCATTTGAAACTTGCCGTAAAAAGACTCACTGGTTTCGATGGCAAATTCATCACATAATTTTGGCTCCACTGTCCTTGAGAAGATTGTGGAAGCTGACCGTTTGTATCAAGATAGAAGAAGTCAGTGATTTGGTAACGTACACTTTCACTGAAATTTCTTTTTCAATTTTTTCAAGTTGATCTCAAAAATAACTCACTCAGGAGATGAAACGATGAAGGTGAAAGCGAAATAACATCTTGGAGGAGTTTTCAAGAAAGCACAGGTGTGTCCATTTGGACAGGTACAGGTTTGACTATTTGGGAGGGCAGATGATGGGTTGGAATATCCCCGAAGTTGGAATTGAATTGTCACACCCTTGTTAGAGTTCTAGTAAAGTTTATTTTAAGATCTTTAAGATTCTGATGGAAATCTTACAGTAGTGTTAATGCTAGAAGATCCAAATGGAGCTTGATTATTAAACAATCCTCGATTCTGACTGCTTTGGTATCCAGTTTGAAGTTGATTATGGGTATTCGAGGAAGATCCCGATCCCCAAGAGTTGGCATTCGCGTTTCCATAGTTTTGGGATTGAGACTTAATTATTGATAATGTTTCAAGGAACTTGAATTTTGCATGGATTCTCTCATAACTACAAATTACCGTAAAACCTGTAAAGGAAGGACCTCCTGCTTTAGGCCAATTTATCTCGGTTCCTGTAAAAGATATTAAAAGTTGTTAACTGATGAACTGATTATTATGACACCTCAAACATTCTATCAGTTCGCACATTTTTGATATCTCTATGGAAACCGAGATAATTGAGCTCAAAATGGAAGTATAGGGTGACCATCTATTGCAGGTTGTACGGTGGTAGTAACAAAAATACTTACCCCAAATCCGGTCTGTGTATGCTGTCCGTTCTGTGAGTTTTGATTCTGTCCATACTGTTGATATGGATTCTGATTCTGATTCTGACTGTTTATCTGATATTGAGCATTGATGGCTGCGAATAGAATTGACAAACAAGTAACAATTGATAATACTCCTCGCCGGGTTTTCATTCTGAAAAATTTGAATTTTGGATTCAAATTGGATTCTGAATTACAATAAGAAATTAGCATATTGATTACGAAATGTAAAAGAAGGATGACCTCGAAAAAAGGTGTAAGGAAATGAATGAATATCATAATTTCGTTTGAATCTTCATATCTCGTTCGAAAAATCTTTTTGAACGATAGGAACCAAATGGTAGATAGCGGCAAAAAAGACAGATAGGAGGGCGAAAAAACGAAATTAATGGGTTTGACACAATTTCAACACAAAGATATTAGAGAAAGGTAAGTACACACGTAATAATGTCTTCGAGACATAGAGAGAGCCAGAAAGGGGTGAAATGGATACCCGAGGAGGTAAATATTGAGATGATGGGGGTGAGTAACAAGAAGTGGTCTGGAAGAAAAACTTATGTGGACAGGAACTAGTTTTTTTTGTGTGGGAAAAAAGAGTTATGAGCAATCAGTTGTTGCATTATTCAAGATTTCATAATTCAGGAATATAAAAGAAAACGTTGAAAAAACAAAACTTCTGAATTTCGAAGTTGATCTTAAAGTCGGTCTTACCAAACGTTTCTGTTTCAGATAATCTACAGCAGTTGCACCTCAATACTTTATTTAGTTCGCGGAAAAGACGATGTTCAACCCTAACCGGTAAAAATTTTATTTGAAAAATTGTGCAAATTTCTATTAAAATAACAAAAGCACAGTTGCTTCTTCAGATATACAAAATTCAAGTGGAAGATTTTGTCTCTCGGTAAATGCCGACATATTTCCATTGTGTACATGTGTGAGGGATGAGAGGAAAACATGAAGGAGGCGCATTTATGAATTGAATCGACACGATAAAATACTAATTGGCTCCATGTCAAAGGGCAAGTGGGAGAAATCTTCAGAAAGGAGGATGAAGAGAAGAAATGAAACAATGGAAAGTTAAGAAATTGTGAAAGCTGAAGTGATTCTAAAATTTTGGAAATTCAGAAAGAAAAACTCTTTGAAAAAGTTTACTGGGAGAATCATTTCAGCAAAAATGAACATTTTATAAAAGAAGTTCGCTGATTGTCGCTAATTTCAGTGATTTTAACTCGAAGTTTCTAGGAATATGTTGTTTTTTTTCGTTTAAAATTATTCGCTCAAACTGAAATATTTCTACCTCTAAGAAATCCAAAAAAGGACGCCATATTCAAAAATTTGTTTATCTTAGATTTCCATTATCTCCGTAATAGAAAACTACCTGAAACCGTACAGTTAAAAACACCTTTCCTTCACTCTCATCCAAAAAATCGTAGTTTTTTTCTCCAGCAAAATTGAAAAACGGGACTAGAACGTACAAGAGAAAAGAGAAAATCATATACCATCCCACACACAAGAAAATATGCATATGGGAAAGATGATGAGTAATATGTTTCGATTCCCAAAAAAGGGAAGAAGAAGAGGAGTGTAGAATTTCAACCAAAAATATACAGAAAAGCGGCAAAAACGAGGAAACGAAAGGTAAACAATAAGAAAGTGAAGAAAATATGGGGAAGAAAGAATGAAAGAAACAGAGAGATGGTAGAGATCTTTTTGGCGGAGGAGTCCATGTTTGTGAGTCATATCATCAAAAAAAAAATTGATAAGAAATGAGGAGAAGCAAGAGAAGAATACAGATGGACAATTTTTATTGATTGCTGTGCTCCGTTAATGGGCAATTTTTAGAGATTATTTTTGGGGAGAGTGGTGCTTCTGATTTCGATATTGTACAAGGGATATAAACCTTCTATATGGACAGAGAGAATGTGGAAAAAGACAGCAACGTAGAACTGAAATTTGCAAAATTGAGAGCAACTTATAAGAAAAAAGAAACAGGTAAAATTTCATCAAAAATCAATTAAAGACATTGAAAAATGAACAAGAAATGAATTCCTGTGAAAGACATTCAAATGTGACCTACTAACAAAATGTTATTCATATTATCAGCAACATTTTGATAGTTGACCACTTTTTGATATAGTTCACAGAAAGCGAGATAAATTGGCTCGAAGTTGACAGTTAGGGGCGGCGTTCTGTTAGAGTACTTACGGTATTTCAGTTCCTAATGTTCGGGGAAACATAGGGAAATTTTATTCTACTGATTATGGTGATTCTATCATTCCAAGCAGTCGAGTGGAAAAGTATGGCCTATCTTACTGACTACATTACAAACTTAAGAATTAAATACATGTTTAGAAACAGAAATTTTTTTGCAAGACTAGCTTTCGTGTTAAATGGAATATTTTGAGAAAATGTTTCATTTGGAATGTTGTGTGTACATTTATATGTATACTGTATTCAAGTTTTTTACAAGGTTCCTGAATTGATGTATCTCATTAATGTAGTTTCGAAAGTTGTGCTAGGGTTTAGAAGTTTTTAATTCAATGTCATCGGTACAAAAAGGTAAGGACCTCAGAATGGGTAAAATTTAAAAAAAAAGGAAAAGTCGCCTTGTCAGAGTAATGTTAGTCAGACTCTGGACAGTCAATGTAAAACAATTGAAACCGAAAATTCATTTTGTCAAAAACCCAAACAATTTCTGCTCCTCCTAAAAATGCCTCCCGGTCATGTGTCTCCGTGGTGGCAAGGAACCGTTTTGAGTCGTAAACTGTATTATTGTTGTACACGAGTGAGGCAAAAGACGTCCCTTTTCTTCTCGTTTGACAACAAGATCAAAAAGAGTAAACAGAGAGAAATTGACAACAGATTAGAAGAGGAGAGGAGGAAAAGTTTATGGCGGCCGAAATGGAAAAAGGTGGAGGAAAGAAGAGAAAAGCTTCACGGAAAACCAGGGACAACGGCATGTTTGTTTGACAGAGTTGAATAGAGATAAAAAATAGTTATGGAAGGGGAGACAGGATTAAAGAAGCAGAGTGTTAAAGAGCACAGTATTATGGAAAAGTACAGAACAGCAGTCAATTTTGTGGCGCTGGTCTTTTGTTTTGGTGATGTATGGATTTTCGGGGAGGGAAGGGAATTGTAAGAATCACAGAAAACAATAAGACATGTTTCTCTATTTATTAAAAGTAATGAGAACAAGTTACAAAACAGTTCTGTTTCAGAAGTTTCTGATAATAGGACACTGATCTTGAAGCTATTGCGTCGTACTTCTGACTACGAAACGATTACAGCTAGCTGTTACAAAAACGTACAATACTCGAAGTGTGTCTAATTAAACCTTTAATAGAGAAGCACCCCGAATGTTGCAGGATTTTCGGGAAGCTTCAAAGGAAAAAAGAAAAGGCTTAGTCGAGATTCAGGAAAGTGAGTTTTCAAATGACATAAAACGTTAGATAAAGCAGGGAAACTTCCAAAATATTTTCAGCTAAAGAAATGAAATTTAAAAATATTTTTAGCTGAAACTGTTATGATTTTTGTCTGTAAAGTTTTTAGAACTCCAGAAAAAATGCAAATTGTTACTATTTAAAGCAATGGGGACAAATTCAAAAATATTCTGTTTCAAGACTTTTTGAAAATAGGACATTAATCAATGGTTCCAATTGGCTGTCGCTTCAAAAACCGATACTCAACAAAACTGTTCCTAAATATAACCTCTAATAGAGTAGCACTCCGAATGTTCTAGGAATTTCGCAGAGCTACAGAGGAAAAAAAAAAGCAAAAAAATGTAGGTTGGTTGAGATTCAGGAAACTGAGTTTTCAAATGACAAAGCACGTTAACGAATGCTGAGAAACTTCCAAAATATGTTCAGCAAAATAAATAAAAAATTTGAATAATTAAACTGAAATTGGTTTGATTTCTGTCTGTAATCTTGTAAGAATTCTAGAAAAAATGAGAGTTGTTTCTATTGAAAGCAATGGGAACAAATAATGAAAACTTTCTGTTTCAGAAGTTTTTTTTTAATAGGACATCGATCTTCTAGCTATCGCTTCGTATTCTTTAAAGGAGGCGAGACAGCAAAAATTTCGGGGGCAGTTCGGGGGACGAAATCGCGCCGCGCTTATGTAGACCATCGGTCGTCAGGGGCCTTCGCGCCCCCGTAGCTCAGCCGGTAGCGGCGCTGTGCCCCTGAGCTGCCTGTCATGAGTTCAACCCCTCATGGGGGTTCTTTATGCAAAATATCAGGAAAACTTTTTTTTTCATGTCTGGCCTCCTTTAAATACAAAAAATTTCAACTGACAATTACAAAAATGCCCGATACTCGGAAAATTGTTTCAATTAAACCTCTAATAGCGTTGCACCCCGACATCGACCCAATCTTTTACGGTTCCTGTAAAGATAAAAAAGTGGTCAACAAACAAAATGTTTATCAGAATGTTAAAAAAATAACTGGTTATTTAGATATCTTTCAATATCTGAAAGAAATTGGCTTAAAGTAGACGATCAGGGTGCACCTCTATTAGACGGAATTTTGTTTTTTTTTTTGAAAATGAGTAAAATACATCTAATAGTGAACCATTTGACTCAATAGGAAATGCAACTCAAAGTATCCATAAAAACCAAAGTCCCACCCATAAAATCTGAACAAGGTACAACAATAGTATCAACCAGATCTCATTTCCTAATAAAAACAATAAACTCATCTCAAGTATCCGGATCTCCCTCTTCAACCCCACAATTATCCCCCTTATTAGAAACAATACATGCTTTTATATATGGTCCTAAAACCTCAAAATGCGGCAAGGTCATGCAATAGCGAGATGGTATTATGCGGTACAGGAACGCTCATATTTGCTCACATTTTCTTCAACACATCCTTCTTATTCCCATCCAATTCATAACAGTTTTCGGGCGAGTTGCATGTTGGGGGGATGGCCATGATTCATCCCCCAATAACAAACTATTGTATGTATTGAGAGGAGGAGGAGAACAATCATTTTATCAAATATTTGGAAGGGTGATGAAGTGGACAGAAGGGGTGGGATGGTCCGTTTGTGTTGGACCAAAATGAGAATGAGTCAGGCAGGAGAAAGAATGAACAATGACTAAAATTGTTTAAAAATATGTAATTCCTAAGGAGCTTCTGAAATGAAAAAGAAATATTATGTTGCTGGTATAACAAATCATAGCTGTTCAAGAGAAGCGTCGGTGGACGTGGACGAAGGTCCCACAATGAAAACTACAGTAACCTAAAAATATGTCTATTTTCAGGATTTATTTTCTCGTTTTCCCTGCTTTTCGTCAAGTTTTCTGTCATTCTTCCCCATGAAAATTTGAAAAATTAAAATGGTTACAATAAATCCGGAAAAAAAATAAATAATTATAAGTTACGGTATTTGTCGCTGTGGGACTTTCGGCCACCGGTGTTTCACTTCCATATCTCCGATTTTTTGTACCAGAATAATGTTTTCACTTAATCGAGTTTTAAAAAAAAATACCAAAAAATGTTTGTAATGATATTTATCACATAATGTTGCAACATGAAAAATTATTCATAGAAATCGAAACTGATTTCTATTAGAACACTCAGCTCTTCAAAAGAACACTCCAAATCTGGGAGTGTCCATTTTTCATTTAAAAAAAAGAATCAA
The DNA here is from genome assembly GCF_000004555.2 of Caenorhabditis briggsae. NCBI lineage: Eukaryota > Metazoa > Nematoda > Chromadorea > Rhabditida > Rhabditidae > Caenorhabditis > Caenorhabditis briggsae. Next base: position 6,986,935 of record NC_013487.2, on the reverse strand, counting down.
GAGAAAACGGACATTATAGAGAGATGCAACGTTATCGAAAGTTTATGTTGGAATAAATCTTTATAGCCACACCTAAAAATCGCGGAAAAACTGAACAGGAAAACATTCATAGTATTCCCGTTTAGCAACACCACCAACCAAAAGTTCCCACGATGCCAACACACGAAACATTGATTTGTTTTCTCTGTGGCACTCAAAAAAAAAATCAGTGAAAAAGTATTTGCGTCCATCTCGGAAATGACTCATTTTCTTTGACTAGGATTCCTGCTCTTTGTCCCATCAAAAAGAGACAAATATTAACGGAAAAACAAACAAATGCTCTCTTGACTTCATGCACTATTTCCTGATTTGACCGTATGGGAATCCCCCGGTGGAATGGAATGAGGGATCTTCTTTTTAGGGCAGAAGCAAGAATTGAGGTGTCATGGGAACTGATTTGAAAAGTCAAGGATGAATCAGGAAACGGTTATGAAATCTGGGAATTTATATATGGAAAGAATCTTGGGTTGTTTGGGTATTTTAAAATTGTTCACAAAACTGTGGTTCTTACTACCAAAATACGTTTTTAAGAGTTTTCTGAAACTTTGTATCACTAGTTTTTCAAAGAGGCTGAGAACATTGGTATTATCTACCGAGAAAAGCTGTAATAGAAGGGCCACATAACTTTCGGGTTTGAGCCAATTTTTCTCCGTTCCTGTAAAATGTATCAAAAAGTGGTCAACTGATAAATTGTTGATAAGGATATCAAAAGTGTTGTTTCAGTTAATTACTTTTTGATATCTTGCATAGGAATTGAAATAATTGAGCTCAAACTTGATAGAGTGGTGCCCTTGGAATACTGTTATACCAATCATATACATGCATTATCATTCAATAAGTTGAAAACTTTTGATTTTTGACCAATTTTTACTTCAAGATGGAGGTATCAAATTTCAGTTCACATAAATGTTTAACTTTTCGTCTTCAAATTATAGGATACCTATTTCTCAAACATCCTTCGATAATGGGAGACTTACAATTGGTTTACTGCCAATTTTTAAACAAATAGATAATGTCAATTCAAAATGCACAGAATTAAAAAAAGGAAAGGACTTTTTTATAGACCTACAGTACCTGTCATTGAGATTTACAAAATCATATTTTCACTTAATTTTCGGCCGTTTTTACCAATTTTAGAAGTTCCGTCTGTCAGGTTTCCAATCACTTTGAACATTTTGGAGTATGTTGAACAGACCTAGATTGGAAACATTGCATTCAAATAATTTTTCGAAGACTCCTGTTATTTTTTATTTCTGAAAGACACCCCTTCTTGGCCGGTTTTTGTACTGAGCACATAAAAACGGTGTCTGTCAGACATGGACAAATATCTGAAAATTGTCAAATTAACACTTTTTTAAATGGAAATGAAAATTTTATTTCAAAAAAACAAAGTTCAATAGTGTACTGATTAGTCAGACGTTTCGTTTGTTGATCCCTTTCGCCACGTAGAGGCTCAGTACTTGAATGGGAAAATGGTTTTTCACCGGGGGGAAAACATCAACCAAAAACCCCATAGGCTCCTAGGCCCATTACCGTTGATGAAATTTTCATTAGTTCTTCTTCAGTGCTAGAAGTCTATGCTAACACTAGTTATAGTTGTTTTATTTTTTATCTTTGATTGAATCGTTTTTGAAAAGGGGACGTTCAGTGAATATAATTCAACCTAGCCATGAACCCCAAAACATGGCGACCATTTGGACCTTCTAGTACTTTTTTCGCAATCGACCAATCAAAAGACCAAAAAAAGAAACAAGAATAACGAGGGCTTGCAAAGAACTTCTTACCAGTGAAAAAGTACCAGTGGAAATTATCCAACGAGTAATAAAATTGAGAGAGTGCAATTTCAATCGTTCATTTTTTTTCAGCATGTGGAATTTTTAACTGGGACATGTGGAGGTGAGCGTGACCTAATATTGATTGATTCATAGCGAAACGTGAATTAAAAAATACGGATAAATGTTTTGAAAAGCTTGAAAATTAAACAACTTGACTTGACCTTCCGAAAAAGAGAAGTAGAATAAATTGGTTAAATCGGCACACCAGCCAGCTATTTGAAGCGTCGGAGGCGCGGCAAACATGCGGACTTATCAAATTGAAAAATTAATGCTTTTACGGACTGGCCCTTGTGCGATGTCTGTAGGATCCAAGAAATCCAAAGGTACATCAAAAAGTGTACATCAAGGGTCGAGTTCTTCGCGTACATTGGTTCAGAAGGTTCATGAAAACTTGGGGTGAAGGACGTTGTAGCCTAAGCACGTAATCTTGAACAAAATGCAAAATAATATGTAAAAAATAAATTATTTTCGTCCAGTTGTATTCTGTTAGGATGCAGCCTATTATACTGGACTTTACATATTTGATCTGAGACTGAAACAGCAGGTGTTTAACCGGGATAGTCACATAAAGGTGCAGAGTTTACTCAATAATAATTTTCGATTCCATCTGTTCTATGTATTGCTTGTTAGCAGTTGTCAATCCATAAAATATATACATTTTTCTTTAAACTCCGTTCAGAATTATGTACAAGTAATAAGAAATCACCGATAGAGAACTAGAAAAAGCATGAAATCTGAATTATAAGCAGTTATTTATGTGTAAAACATCTCTCTTCCCGCATTGTTGATCAATTATAGCGTTGTTTTGGAACTCAGGCAACATTTGCACGTCTTCTCAACTTTCTTCGAACTTCTCTCGATTTTCGGAACATTGATGGAGGTGGCATCTGAAAAATGGAATTATGAAGACGTTCTATTGTTTGAATTCCGAGAATCAAATTCTCACCTGGAAAGATTTCAGAGAAATATCATTCTCTTCTAGAAGTTGAATTTGCCGATCAATTTGTTCTACACAACTGCTTCCCTTCTTGTATCCTTTCCAAATTTCTCTCAGTTTTTCCTGCAAGTTTTATCCCGTAAATTCCATGCAATTCGAACTTTGTTCCGATCCGATCTAAAGATTTACGAACTGACAGGCGGTCTAAATTTAAGAAAGGATGCAGAAAGTGTTATCTTCTTATTTGATCTACCTGATTGGAATTCTCAAAGTATTGGAAAGAAGAAAGAGAGATAGGTCAGTCACGCTTGTCGTTTTTAATTTTGGAATTCTCATCAACATGTGATGACTCGTGCAAAAAGGAAAATGAGGAGAATGATCAAGAATCATGGCTCTATGTAGGCTTTAAAGGAATTCCTCCCAAAGTTTCATCTCATTCCCTTGACCGTTGTATAATTGGAGGTCGTTAGTGATTCATGTCTTCTTTTAATGACACTTTGAAAGTTAAGAGAACGGAATGGACAACGAATTTCAAGTGGTACTGAATCCACTTCAACCTGATTTATGGTCAAAAAACAAAAAAAAGCTCTAGAAGTTTATGGGTTAAAGTTCTTATTATTTTACGAGATCTAGATTGTATTACCTGCAAACTATGTTCGAGACGATTGTAGAAGTGTGGAAGTGTACACTCAAACGCTGGTGGGTGGAATTTAGCACCCATTGGAAGATTTAAGAGAAGCAATCTGTAAAAAAAGGAATTTTTCATAATTAACTCTAGGCTCAATTATCTCGGTTTCTATCAAAGATATCAAACATCTGTAAACTAATAAAATGTAGGTGATATTATTTTACAGTTTTTATCAGTTAAAAGTTTATTGGTATCTTTCGAAGGAACCAAGATAATTGAGCTCAAAATGCAGGTATGGATTTGGCTTCATTTAGAGCGAATACGATAGCTACAAAATCTTGAAAATCGTAAAAAGGCCGAAAATCTGCTGAAAAATACGTTTTATGTATCTTGTTGACAGGTATTGTATATAGTTTCAGTTGAAAGGGAATGTTTGGTGCTACTCTCACTTCGATGAAATTTCTTAATTTTCAGTATTTTTTAAGTTGAATGTTATGAATTTCATTTGGATGATTTTCCAACAACCTAATTTAAACTGTTTCTGACTGATGGCATAAACAATTGAAATTACAATTTTTACAATTTTTACAAAATTAACAATTCAAATATCTGAAACAATCACAAGAACGAAAACTTCCGAATTCGCAAAGTTCTTTGAAACCTTCCCCTGTAATTTATCGCAAACCAATTATCTTATCAGACACTCAAGCTATACTGATTAGAACGATGGTTCTGTGTTTTGAACAATTTTAAACGAATTTTCCTGTCCGGCAGACCATACAAAGATCGGGACAATAAAACGAGTGCTAATGGTTAGTTAAAAGTTAACGAATGTGTCATTGAAATCTTTTTGGCAAACGTCATCTTTAGATCTGTCAGAAGATTCTCACCTAGTTTTCCGTTGTTGCTCCCAACAGTCTTTCTCTCTTCTCACTTTTTCATTGATATTCTTCTCCCAGATATCCGAAATTTTCCTTTGGAACTTCTCTGGAAGAGCATGAACCACGGATGGAACTTTGCATTCTTTTCTTGATTTCCGAAGGAGGACCGATTTTTCTGCAGACGTTAAACGAAGGAGAACATTTCTGGTTCGAGCCATTTCAATCCAACAGTTTCCATTCTTTTCGACATCTTGCCAAATTAGTTCTATTCTGCAAGAAGGAAGTATTTTCGTAATTACATATGATATTTCAGATTTTTAATATAGACAACTTGAAACATAAATATTTGTGTTTAAGCTCACTTTGATCGGATTCTCGTTGGAAGTTGCGGCGTAATAGCAGGCATTTCACATGGTATTTTTTCTTGAATTATCTGTCCTTCAAGCCTTCCAGAATCTGTGATTTGCTTTGAAAATCCTTTGGAATATGCGGATTCCAAAAGCATCAGAAGTAGCAACATCAGATAGTTGGGGCCTCGATTTGACATTCTGAAAAACTTAATTCGAAAGTTGAATACCAACAGAAGAACCAAATGTTTAAAAAAGGCGAAAAACAGAAGGCAGGCAGACTCAAACAAATTCATTTGAATAGTAGTGAGACACAAGTCTTCAGTCTCGGATTCTTTCAAAACTGACATAAAAGTAGCAATTAGTCTTGTTTGGAAAATGAGATGACCATGACCATAAGGGACTAGTTTTTTGGGTGTTTACCGGAAGGAACAAAACAAAATGGAAATGAAAATGGACTCGAATTACCCTCATTTTTATATAAACGGGGTAAGAGGAAGTGACCAAAAACCTACTGGTTACTCAGAAAGGGAACCATGAGTTGAGATAATAATCTAATGAACAGAAAAAAGTCAGGTGTCAAGTATTGAGGGAATGTTTCAGAAGAGTTCACAAATCGAGGGCAACCAGGAAACTGGGAAATGGAATGTGTCAGATTTCGAAGGAAGATAATAATCCGGCAAGTGATGGAACCTTCGTCCGCTAATTTGGAGTTGGGCGTATCCAAAGAGTGAATATATGAGTAAACTAGAGAGAGATTTTTTGAATCGGTTTTTTTTTTCGAATTCGAGGTATTCAAAGGTAGTGAAGATGCGGACTAATGTCTAGGAGCATTTGAATTTGTTCAACTGAAAGCGAGGCTCCTTACAAATATCGAATGCCCGAAATGCATCAGGCACAAATCCAAAAATTTCCGTTTCAACTTTTCTACTAGTGTCTAAATATGAAAATTCGATGGTTCTGAGACATTGATTGGGATCACTAGAAACTCGAAATAGAAATTCTATTGACTCAGCAAATAATATTTTAGAGGGATTTATCGAGAAATGGTTTTTTTAGGAAGTTGGCAGTGCTAGCTTGGCACTTAATTATAAGGACGAGCTTGAGCTTTCTAGTCCCCGCGGCTCCGTACTTCTTGAATTTTTTCTTGTTTTTCAGTGTTTTCAGATTTTTTTTTCTGATTCTGCAAAATATCCTGAGAGAAAAATTATAAGAACCTGAAAAAAAACGCTGCAAGAAAACCCAAACTCGCGTTTTCTTAGTTAAGTTTCAGTTTTTTCTCTACTTTTATGTGTATCTATGTATAATACATGTTTTCGGATCAAAATAAAGAAAGAAAAAAATTTACATTCTACCACTGGAATACAGAATGTTAGCAACTAAAATCCAAGTTAAATAAGAATCGACTGAAACATTGAAAAGTTGAAAATTCCTCGAAATTTAAAAACCAAAACACATCACACTTAACAAGGAACTATTACCAGTTGGATAGTGTCGAGAGACCTCACTCTGACTAAATTCCAGATCTTTATCTGTTTTTGAAAAACGGTAAAACTGTCGTCCGTTGACGGTCAAATAGAAGAGCGAATGTCTCTTGTCTGTCTCCTCTCTTGTCCAACTAGTAAATCAGAAGTCAACAGAAGAAGTAAAACCGAAAATGAATTAGAATGAGTGACAAAAAAGGTCAAAAGTTCGTGTGAGGTGAAGACGAAAGGTGTTCTGAATAGGGGAATTTTGTGGTTTTGGAGAATGAAGGAGAAGGTGGCGGTATTTGAAGTGAGTGACTAATTGGGAAGAAGAAGAAGAAGTGAGAATAAAGAATTCACGGAATTCAATGCCAAAAGAATACTTTTTTGGGTTATTTGAGGAAAAATTACAAGAAGAGGGAACATGGAAGAATTCAAATTAAATAAAAAAAATATATATAATTATTGGTGTAGACGGTGGATTTGATGAATGGATACAAACTTTCTCGAATTTTTCAAAGAATTTAATGACTATTCTTGTGGATCAGAAACTCCGATCATACTTTTTCACACTTTTTCGGAGTCTTTGAAGTGGAATGAAAATAAGGGAAAAGATTTGTAGGAAAATCTGTGTGAGTGACCGAGACACGGAAGTAGTCGGAGAAATAGGTGAAGAAGAAAAAAAAAAGTTGGGATTGAGAAGACGAAGTAAGTGCAGGTATAGAACGACACCCGGATCGTCCACTTTGAGCCTATATATCTCATTTTCTGTGAAAGATATCAAAAAGTGGCTAACTAGTAAAATGTTGCTGATATCCTGATAAACATTTTACTAGTTAACCACTTTTTGATATCTTTCAAAAGAA
>NC_013487.2:6936220-6979501 GCF_000004555.2 Caenorhabditis briggsae | reverse complement strand
TCGTCCACTTTGAGCCTATATATCTCATTTCTTTTGAAAGATATCAAAAAGTGGTTAACTAGTAAAATGTTTATCAGGATATCAGCAACATTTTACTAGTTAGCCACTTTTTGATATCTTTCACAGGAAATGAGATATATAGGCTCAAAGTGGACGATCCGGGTGTCGTTCTATTAGAGGTTTTACGGTAAATTAAATAACTCAAATTCAAATGATGATGAATCAAATCTTTTACTACAGAATCAAATTGTAGATCTTGATTGAGCTTCAAAATACAATTTTTGAAACGGACAAAAATACATCACCGGACATCTTCATTTTTCAACTTTTTCAGTGGAATATAGTCAATTTCGAAGTCCTGAAAAAGTATTCCATATATTTTTGTTTCGGCTGAAACCTTCAGGGTAGGATAGTCAAAGTTAGAGATTCAGTTTTGTAATTGCCAACTTTTGAACTCTCATTTTAGTCCAAGTTTTTACAATTTCGGCACATTTTGAGTACAAGCTGCATACTCTAATGACATTTGAAAAAAGTTGCTAATTACAAAAAAATATGATAAGAATTTTTAATGCAAATTTTTGGATTCTTTTTCAATACTTCGATTTGAGTATCTTGCGCTTAACAATAAAATATAATAATTTAGTAAGTTACTGCAGATCGAACTCTACTATCAAAACGAGATATCCGACAGTGTTAGTCACCGAAAGGAATTCCAGTTTTTCAAATCAAGATACGAAGATTTTGAAATCAAATCAACACAGCGGCCATTGGACAACTGAGGGAGTGATTAAAACGAACAAGAATCAACCGCAAAAAAAAAAGATAAAGAAGAAAAAACAGAGAGATAAAGAGGAAGGAAATGATTAGAACATCGGGAAAAAGGGGGAAAATGAATCGAGAATTCCTCGAAGAAGCGCGAGAATATCAGCGATCATGTGTTCACATTTATGAGGGGTTTTTCATGTTTTTATGATGATCCAAAATGATCAAAAAGGCGTCAGATGACAAGAGGAATGGGTTAAGAAACTGGGTGGGCTGACCTGGTTCCAGATGTAGAAGGAGCGTGAAAAAAACCGGGGAGAAATGAGAAGAAGAATAAGAACCATGTTCAGATGTTTTATTAATTTGATAAGACACGACTAAGATGCGAAATGATACCTGGTCGTAGATCATTAGTAAACAGATATTTTGAACGAAATTTCCTCGGTTATCACATTATCTGAATTAAAAAATTTGATGACTGTTTCACTTTTGTTTCAATTTTTTAGAACAGTTACCGTCTCTTCAGTAAGCAAGTCAGCCTGCCATCATCAAGTGTTCCGCGGGAAACAACTTGAAATTTCAAGTTAAAAAAAGCTAAACTTCATTTTTTATAATCACATTCACAAAAAAAATCACTTGGTCATGTATTTAGAGCAGTCAGCACTATTTTTGGTTGTTCTTATGAATGGACAACTGGTATCCGGACAATTCAATGGAATAGTGGGATCCGAAAGATTGACGACAGTGTTCTTGGATCCTACTGGTTGCACAATATTGTTCCACAAATGTTTGGCCACATTGGCATGTCCAAGTTTCGAAAAATGGAAACAATCCGGAGCGAACCAATCCAAATTCACTTCTCCATCTGGCTTCAATGGAGGAATTGTGATTCCATTGAAGAATGGTTGAAGGACAAATGTGAAATCGTCGGTGGTGTCGAACATTCCAGAGTCTTGAATTTCTTGTTGAGCATCCATGTAGAGATGACAGGCTTGTGAGACGTCGTCGTTGGTGAAAGAGGATTTCTTTTCACATGGGCACTCGAAGACGTGGAGACCATCACAGAAGTATTTGTCATGGTCGATCTGGCGGAGCATTCTCATATCAAACATTCCCGTCATCGAGACGATTGACCTGAAAGGTTTTCGGTATTGTTTTCAACAATCGTGTTATTAGCAGAATGAAAAAAAACCTTCCATCTACACGTTAAATTTTGGTTTTTTTTGAACGCCATTATTCTGGAATGAGAAACATACAATTTTTTTTCAAAAATGAAACTTGAGTTACTCAAGTCCACTGCCTTGTGTAGTGCATTATTTCAGTATACCTCGGCAAATTATCCTTCAAAATCTGAATTGCAGTAATCACACTTTGCTTCCAGTTTGCTTTCGAATGAACTCCCTGTAATCAAAAATCGCAACTTTTATTTTGCTCTCTCCTCCAAATTTACATTTTCCTTCTCCTCGCAATACCGACACATGTCGTTTGCTCCGATAAACACATTGATAAGCTTCCAATCGTTTTTGATATCAATCTGCAAACAAATCAAATGATCTTCACAGAACGTCCCGGTTCTTTCGAACATCTTTATGACTCTGCATTATTTGGACGAGAGCTCTAGCTTGTGTGATGATATCAGCAGCCTGGGCTCCTGGAACAGCTTGGTTCAGTTTTGAGACTTCCCACACGTTGGCACTTCCAATCCCTGTGGAGTATCCCATAATGTTTGGGCTGAACTTCTTCATGACATCTGAAGTATAGGATTTCAAGGACCACTAGGTATTAGAATTAATTACTAGCAACTGTCACATGTTCATCCAACGATGAGTCTCCTCCACACTGAAATGCGAGTCCTCTGTATTGAAGAATCACAGCTAATGGATCTCCTTTTGGAGCTCCTGCTCCATTAGCAGCAGTCAAGGAGTCACCAAGAGCTGCGATGATTTTGATATCGGGAAACCGAACGGAATGAGCAGAAGTTGGTACTTTCTGACTCCTAAAACTTCCTTTATTCTTGATTCAAGGTTACATACCTACTTCTGATAGAGTGAAGCATCACACTGCCATCCTGGGTATCCTAAATCTGGGAGAGAAGCCAAAGACGATGTTGCGAGTAGTGTCCAAACGAGTAAACAAGAAACCGCCATCTCTGCAGCTGACAAGGGAGATGTGACTGATTTTCCCGAGTTCTCTCTTATCACCACGAGGGTAGGACATAATGGAATTCGACAAAGAGCAAACTATAAAGTTGCCTTTATTCTACCTAACAAAATTTGCTCAATTCACTTGAATCACTAAATCGAATATAATTTTTTTTGTATCAACACCTCAATAAAACAGTATTTTTATTTCTAAATTTGTTTGCCAAAAGTGAAATAAAAAAGAACATAGGAATACCCGTTGTGTCATCAAATCAACAAGCAGTGAATTCTGAGAAATTCGAAAAAATCTAACAATGAAAAGACAAAAAGGGCATTTTGTGTCTCCAGAATGACGGATGTCCCTTCATATTCCAACCGAGGACTGGGAGAGAATGTGGGTCAGATGTGAAGACGTCTTCTTGAGATAACGTAGAATCAGAATGCAAATCCACGTCACCGTCGCATTGATGCATTGAGCCATCTTTCTGAAAATTCAGATTTATGTTATAGTAAATTGAAATTCTGAAATAAGACTCACTTCTGTACACTTAATCTGGCATTGCACTCTATTATTATTGCTCAGAATCGACACTCGAACTCTGACGCCTTTTTTGTGTAATTCCGGTTTCGGGGCCTGCACATAGACTATGTTCGGGTCAAATGCAGATGCAGCTTTTTCGATGGAGGATGAGAAAATTGGTCCAACTTCAGAATATGGAGACACTTCGATCTGAAAAAATTTATGTTTCGATAAGGGCACGAAATGAAAGATGTTGCGATCGCTGCAGCCAAAAATGATGTAGTTTTCTAGGTCGTTTTCTTGTCCACGTGGACTCTACGACCTGCCAAGCGAGACCTTTGCAGGAAATATGTTTTGAGCTCATAAATCGCTTCAATGTTAAAGGCGCATAGAATTTTCTGCAAGAGTCTCGCTTGGCTGACCGTGGAATCCACAAGAAATAACCTAAAAATTCCAGAATTTTTGGCTGCAGCAATCGCAACAAATTGCTGATTTTGGTTCGATCTATATTTTCATTTCATTTTAAGAGTATCCAATCCAACCTGGTAATTAGAAGACTCCTCCCTGAAAACTGCCACTCGGAAGAACACATAATTCTCGGTGGAAGTTGGAGCCCTCACAACTTCGGCAGCTTGTTTTATCATGGCACTTGTTACTAATTTTCTTGAGCAAACAAACACAATATACGGCATTTCCGGATGCATTTGACGTGGATGAACGGAGAGATCTAGGTTCAGGAATCTGAAATAATTTGTACCGATAGAAGGTACAAAATCAAAATTGCTCACGTTCTGGAAGACATAGAATGAGTGAATGAAACGGGAGAAGATATTTCAGAGTTTAGAGAAATGTTGAGGAATGGTTGGCAGACCTGAAAGTATTGATGAAACCTTTACGTTTATGGTCGAACGGCTTACTTGATATCTCTCACTAGTACTATTCATGCATTGGGCTTGACAGTATCTGCCAAACTGATCTCTAGCCTCCAAAGATACTCGAGACGTTTTTCCGGCTCTTGGTTTCGGAAGACTCAAGTATACGGTACCCGGAATTTCAGGGAACACGGTCTCTCCCGAATGGAACACTATCTGAGTTTGATTCGTGTCCAAATCAGTGATCACAATTCTCGAGAGATCATCTTCGATCCCTTTTCCATTTTCGTCTAGAAGTACTGTTTTTGCCCAAACTTTTTCTTTGAACGACAAGTTTCCATCCTCGATTCTTGATTTTGTAGCTGATCGAACTCTGGGTGGCACCACGCATTTTCCTTGACTACAAACTGAATTATAGCAAATCTGAGTGCCCTCGTAGCCAGTGCAGTTTCCTCCGTAGACTACCTGAAAGATTTCACTGATGAAGTATTTAATGGAAATCACATTATTAACTTACTCTACTTCTACACCTCCACGTCTTCATATCACACCAGTAGAAGTTAGAATCACACGTGGCATCCTCAATGGTACAATGTCTAACCGGTTGATACTCATACCACTCATCGGTATATTGATTGGATAAACCGTCGCGATTTTGAATTGTGAACGGCTTCATTTGAACATCGAATCCGTGATTGCTATTGCAGTTCTTCTGAAAATGTTTCGTTCATTTTTTAGATATTTTCTGATTTACCGTAGCCCATTGCTCCTCTCTTTCTTTCTTGTCTGACTGTTCTGTCTAAATTTCTCCCACAAATTATCGATGAACGCATGGTGCATGTAGAATGTTGGATCATTTGGGCTTACTCTGAAATCGTTGGTTTAGATTAAACTTCAATTTCGAAAAGGTATTATACCTGATAACATACATGAATCCTCCAACCCAAACATGACTGAGTCCGTGCATACTTTCGAAGGTTTTGTCATGACAGAATGTGAGTTGGCTGAAACTTGATTTTAAGTGTCAGAGATTGACCGTAAAGAAGATCACCAAAATAATGGAAACCTTGAAACAGACAATCAACTTTTCTTCTCACTATCAGAAAAACATTTTGATTTATATTATAAAATATATTTTGATTGCAGTAACTTCGAAGCTAACAGTTCCTTCAACTGAATGCAATAAACACTCTAATAGAGTTCCACCCAAACAGTCAACTTTAAATTTAACTGACAAATATTTCATCAGTTGACGGAATTTCGACATCTTTCATAGTAACCGAGATGTATAGGCTCAAAATTGACGGTTTGGGTGGAACTATATCAGAGTGTTTATGGTATGTAAATTTACCTTTATTTTTAAGAACGAATTTCTATGAAATTGTTTTTTATGTTTTCAAAAAAAGGTTTCCTTGTATCTCATTACATTGACGGTCAAAAACCTTTTTAATTTAGTTTTCCACCCACCTGAAATTCTGTCTCGTAATGATCCAATTGGCATCCTTTGGTGTCATCAAACGATCTTGTTCCCTGCCCCCAGTCGATCTGTAAACAGAATTCAATTGGGTGTAAAGAATTTCACAAGGACACATAAGACGTTTGAACCATCGTTCTGCATGTTTCACTTTAAATTTTATCATTCTAAAAAACAGAAAAAAGGTTCTACCTGTACAACTTTTTAACGGGAATCTGGCTGAGTGGCATCAGAACATTCGTATCCCAGTTAGCGAACGGTCCAGTTTTTACGTAGCCATTCCCGTTTCCTAGCAACTCATCAGTCCATAATACACTGTCAGCTTCTTCCGGGAGCCCTGAAAATTTCCTGTTCGTATTTTTGTATTTTAAAAAGTACGTACCTTGATCCAGAGTAGAATCCCAATAAGGCAGTGTAACTGATGGAACTTCTGTCTGGAGAGCTATTTCAAACTGTCGCAAAAATTCCCTATGCCACGGAAGAAACGCTGGACCCCAATGAGCTCCTGGCGCACTGTCTGGATAATGAACAAGTGTATGAAGATCCCAAGCAGTGATATTGTCGATTTGTCGATTCTTCAGACCATTCATTGCAATTCCGAGATCTCGAAGTTCAGCGGGAGACATCATTCGGATTTCTTTGCGAATTGATTTTGTGGGAGCCCTTTTCTATAAAGTTGAAAGAAAAAATTTGAAAACTTCCTTGCATAGAAAACTTCACAAAAAGCTAGGTCCTGGCCGGGTTCGAACCGGCGATCTTCTGCGTGTAAAGCAGACGTGATAACCACTACACCACAGGACCCGTCGGGAAACTACAGTCTACAAAGAGGGAAAGAGAGAACGCAAACCTACGACCTACCTTTCGTCTCGCTTCTCTCACACAGTTCTCTCGTGTACACTGTTCAACATGGCGTAGATATTTCAGTTGATTATCTATAAAACAATTTTCTTTTTAAATAATGAGAGTTTGGGTTTCGAATATTTCCATAGTAGATTTTCAAAAGACGTATTTACCTGTAGTAACTTCGAGAAACTTCTTTCCGGCCTCCTCATCTCGATCCTTGACCCATTCTCTCTGATGCATACAAACCATTCGAATCTGAGCTTCTGTGAAAAAATCAAGATCACCGAGTTGTTGGATCCATTGTTCACAAGAGTCGAGTTTTGATTGGGATATTAGAATGAGCCAAAGGAATGTGACTAGGAGTCGGAGGATCATCTGGAAGACTTCATTAACGAATTTGATTGGAAAAAGGATCTGGAAGAAGCAAAATGGGTAGGAAGAAACAGGAAACAAAAATCACAGTTTATAAAAATGAAACTTGTTTTGTTGAAATAAGGAACTTCAAAAATCGAGAGAGTTCTATTCTGATGAGTAGTTCCTGTCTAATTCAGTGAATCACACTGTTTGGTAATTATAACGTCATTATCACGTCATCTGAAGATGATAGTTAGAAGATGAAAGATTATGAAATGGGCGGAAGTTTAACGAAAAATATTTGCAGAATATAATAAGAAAAGCGTTTTAATAACAAAAAATTGAAGAGAAATTCTTTATTTCAAAACTTAATTTTTGCTGTTTCAGGTTATCTTGAATTGCGTTAATTTCAAAAACTAATAATCCTGCTTCTTACTGTTCTCGGAAATTCAACTTACCGTATTTCCCCTATTAGATGCCCATGGGCTTCTATTTTTCAACCTACTTCTGGGGGTGAACTAATTTTAGTGAAAACGCTCAAATTATATGGTTTTCGGTTTCTAAGTGAACTGGAATAGTTATGAAACGAGAACAATTAACGGAAATTACCAGAAAAATAAACAAAAAAGAGTATATCTGCCCTAACCGAGAAGAAAAATGCACAACCAGGGTGGGCTTCTATTAGAGGTGGGCTTCAAATAGAGGTGGGCTTCAAATAGAGGTGGGCTTCAAATAGAGGTGGGCTTCTATTAGAGGAAATACGGTATTTTTGTCCTATATAGTCAATGACCAAAAAATTAAGCTAAAAAGCTGAATCTCTGAAAGAAGGTGTTCAGCGGTTTCAAGAAAATTATGTTTACTCCTGAAAAAGTATAAAATGCAAAAGCGTGAACATATCATTTTAGGGGGGGGATTGTTTGGAAGGCGAATCGACGAAGACCACTCATGGAATGGAATGAAATGGAAAGAAATTCTGAAATTCGAATTTTCGCTGTTTAAGATCATGATAAATTTCGTAGAATTTCGAAAAGAATATTACCTCCCCGATTTTTTCATGGGAAATTCAACAAAATTTTTTTGAATTACTGACATAAAGTTTGAAAAACAAATGAAACCTGAAAAAAAGTTATTAAGACAAATTAGAAAAATTTTGGAGCCCAAAAAAATTTTTTGTTCTCGGAACATTTTTTCATGAAAAGAATGTTGGCTCCAAAAAAAATAAAATTAGTAAATGCGACAGTGTGAACAAATTATCTCAGGAGAGGATAATTTAGAAGGCGAATCGACGAGGACAACTCATGGAATCGAATGAAATGGAAATAAATTCTGAAATTTAAATTTTTGTTGTTTCAGGTTATCCTTAATTGCGTAGAATAGTTTCGAAATTCAGTAATCCCACACCTCCCACCTTTCTAGAAGTGTAACACATTTCTGCGACTACCGAAAAAATAGAACGGCCCCCAAACAGTGGAATTTGAACTCAATTATCTCAGTTCCTATCCAAGATAGAAAAACTGATCAAATATTTGTGATAATATAATTAACAATGTATCAGATCGCAACTTTTTTATACCTTTGACAGGTAGTAAGGGGACTCTTCCGGTTTTACGGTGTTTATTATTTTTTACGGTGTTTATTATTTTAACTGTCACATGACTGGAAGCAACTGTTACATTACTGGAAGCTACTTTTTCAACAGATTACTAAAGTTTTGAAACCGAAAAAAGTTTTTCGGGAACTTCTGGAAAATCGCGATTTCCAGAAAATAATGATTGCTCTAGAATATAATATTAAATCCAATATTAGGATTATATGAGTATACGATAGAATGGAAGACGACTCGAAAAGAGAGCTTTTTAGTAACAAAAACATTTCATAAAAATACAGTTTCATGAATTAATTTAATAAATAATTAGTGAGATATTTTTGTTTCAAACATGATTTTATGGAAATTATAAACTAACTTTTCGACAACCTTTCCTCGAATTTCCAAAAATTCTTCCAAACCAAAAAGACCAATCATGAAACAACAAAACACACAAACGATCAGCCCTCAATAATTGTTCTCAACCAGATTCCGAAATTCCGAACCCCCCAAAAACAGTCACATGTATCAGTTAGACGGTTTCAAGTTTCGAAAGTCATGTCCTCACAGAAAATGAACATAATCTTCTGCTTCTTCGGTAACACTCTGTTTATCACTCAATCATTCCCTCTTTTCCTCTCCATCTCTGCGTCTCTCCTAATCCCACACTCTTTTGAGATGATCTTTCTCAAAAACTGACCAGAAAAATGGAACGGGTTCTCTCTTTTTTTTTATTCGATCGTCTAGATCACTTGTATAAGGAGGAAGACGTGTGAATCACGCAATTTTTCTGTGTTGATACATGACGAAAGAGAAAATTAAGAAGAGAAAGTGGGGGAAATCCTAAAAATACAGTATATGTCTTGTCTTTGCCCCCTGATTTTCTGAAATTTCCTAATTTATGTGATAGAAATATTGGAGAGAACAAAGTAATCAAGTTGTGTAGTAAACAAAAAGAATTGACAATAAGCGAGACAAGAAAAATGAGAAAATGAAATGAAAAGAATAGGTGGTCAAGAAGAAGAATGGAGGAATCATTTGAATGATGTTGATTATAAGATGATAATGGGGACAAAAAATGTTTGCAAGAAAGGAGTGAGAGAAGAAGTGACTAGCTAGGATTGTAAAATTTCTGGATTGTTTAGCTTCTAAGACATATAAACCCCTTTCTGGAACTATCATCTGAAATTCTCATAATTCCAAAATTATTTTTAAAAAACACTGCTTCGAATTTAGGTCAACATTTAAAACGAATCTTCAGATATACTAATGGGTGAGGATTCCTGAAGAACCTGAAAATCTAGAATGTTCCCTCTCAAAAACTAAGCTACAAAGGAGGGAAATATTGGTTTTGAAGGCCAGCAGATGTCCATCATCATCGTCATCAGCAGAAGTCAAACTGAAAAAAATAGACACGCCCTTCGAACATTCTTTTCTTCCCTTTTCTCCTTACTTGACGCCTTCTGTATGTTTCTTCTCCTTGTAATCTGAGTCATTGTGACCAGAAATAGTTGAGGACGAAATGGCCGAAAAAAGACGATGCGGGAGAGAATGGGTGGGGCGGAAATGGGGTTGTTGGTTGGAAAAAAAATCAGTTACCACCCATCGAATTGATGAGAAAAGGGGAAAGGTCACGAAGTTGGGAAGAGAAAGAGAAAGAAGGAGAAGAAGAATGGGCAAGATGGGAGATCAGTACAATCAAGAAACATACAAAACTCCTTACATGAAACATTTGAGCTGGTATTGAAAGGAATAATTAGAGTTCAAAGAAGTATAAATTGGACAACTTACGGAAGACAAGATAATAGTGAACTCTTAAAAACAGAAAAGAAATAAATGTACACATTTATAAACAGATAATATTTCAAATCTGAAAAAGATTATGCCAAAGAATCCTAGCTGGTTTCTTTTCGTTTCTCAAAGTATGATTTTTTTTTGCTGAAAATTCATGGCAACTTGAAAAACCGTACTTGTAACGCGCCGAGCCGAGTTTTTTTTTCCAATTTTCGGAAACCCGGCCCGGCCCGGTGACAGATTGCATTTTTACAAAAACGATTTTAAGAGCAAGTGAAATCCATTTTTCCGTTTTGATCAAAAATTTGAAAGCCGAGAAAAGCTATAGCAGACAAATACGAACAAACAAACAGTTTTGGAAAGAACATATATTAAGAGCTCAGAATTTGGCTTAAAACTATTATAAATTATTTTTGCTGCCTGAAATAGTGGGCCGTGCGCGGGCCCAGGCCGGTCCGTTATTTTACAAGTAGGCTTACCACAACATAGAAAAGTTTATGTTACATTGCGCATGATCCTTTGAAACATTTTGCCATGATATTTAATGGAAATTTTGAGGCAGAAAAAATATTTTTAAATTTTTTTTGGAATTGTTTTGTTCTTTTGTTTTACTAATTGCCGGATATCAGAAATATATCGGTAGTTGTATGGAATAATAATTTACTCAAATTAATTCAACGCTGCATCGGAATACTGTTTCTCTTTTATGTTTTCTGAAAGATGTTTTTCAAAAATTCAAACCCGCACTGTTTCAGAATGTTCATATTTCTACTTATTTGTTAGGAAGGGGCTGTTTCTTTGATACACACTCCTTATCTGATTGTCTTTCTCGAATCTGATTCCGAAGACTAGAAATTTACTGTGATAATTTGACGGGATCAGTTCAGTTTTTTTTGTAAATTACTATTCATTTTGTTTATGGAAGCTATTCTTGTTGTTTGATATTAGAATCCAATGAGCCATGATATCTTTTTTTCTATTATTGAAAATAAAAATTGTAGCCTGGTACAAATCTTTATTTACTTCTTTTCCCAATTTCTGCTCACAAACACTGACTGGAATCTTTATTGTTCTGTTCATGATTTCTTCCTCTACAAAAAATCCCCGAATTCCAATATTATTGAATTCCCCATAACAATGATTTTACTTCTACAATCGAAACTACTCAAATCGAAAGTACCAGTTTTTTCTCATAACCATCCTTCAATCACCCTCTCACCTCTTGGTGTCCATCCGCATTCTTCCGATCCAATCCCACTCGTATCCCTCTTTCCCTCTTTCTTTCTCTCATCACCCTCTTCATTTGCATATACTGTCTCTCTTTTCCTCTTTGGCAATTTTCCAAATGTCTGTGTCTCTTGTTTGTCATTGCAATCTCTTGGTTTTCTCGGAGACAACAAGAAGAGAAAAGGGATCAATATGCGCTCCTCTGCACCCAAGATGTTTCGATTTTTAGTGGATTTTGGTGACGAAATTCCTTTGGAAATTGTGACTCATCTACGCTGGTGACCTTGTTAGGAATGTGGCAAGAATATTGTTATTGAAAGAACTTGGATTTTGTTCTTGAACTTGGCTGTTTGAAACAGTAAATTTTAGTTATCTTTTTTTCAAGTATTTGTCTTTTTTTACACAAAAATCCAAATTTCGAGCTGTTCCTCTTTTGATAAGTTTTCAAAACTCTGATCAAACTTCTTATCACCTCATCCTTATCCTTCTTTTCTCACCCTCATCCCCCATTTTTCTCCCACAAATCATAAAAAATGTGTCATCGTTCTAATTTTTGTCGTCCATAGGCGAGTTGAAAAAGAAAATACGAAATTTGAGAAATACTGTACTCCCTCCGAAACGATCAGAAAATAAAAGAGAGAATACACATTCTCAAGTGCATCAAAACGTTTTCGGTGGGTTACCGACTCGCTCGATGAGAGCGCATCTCTTTTTTGTGACTCATTTATTTTGAAAACCATTTTTGAGAGGAGGATTAATATATCGTGTGAGCTCTGGAAAAAAGCTGTGAAATCTTTAAGGAGAAAGTGTGAATATAAAGTCGTAATGATGATTTTTTGATGGACTTTTTTGACCCAGATCTCACCGAATTGTGAAAATCGAGTCAACATTTTTTTCTCAAAATTTCATTTGAAGCTTTGAAGCTGATTTTGTCAGCTATTGTTATCATTGTTTTTATTTTTCATGCTAAACCAATATACCGTAAAGCCTGTGTTAGAAGGCCCTCAAACTGCCAAGTTTGAGCTCAATTATCTCAATTCCCATACAAGATACCTAAAATCTGTTAACAGAAAATATTGCTAATGTTATGATGAACAATTATCAATTGACAATTTTTTTTAATATCCTTGAGAAGCGAAGTAAAAAGAAGCGAAGTAAATAGACTCAAGTTAAAAATTAGGGGACCTTATTGCAGGTTTTATGATAGTTTTTATTAGGTAGAAAATGATTTAGCTCCAAAAAAAATTGCTTAAATATTTTTTTGGTTCAGCCTATAACAAGTATCGGACATAATGTAGAGAACTAGTTGGACAGTGCAAATTAGCTTCAATTGAAAATGGTATAGAAAAGATAGATTCTCTGTTTCATAGTTGTTATGTAAGATGAAACACGTAATACACAACAGTTGCACCATTTTTATCTAACAGCAATTAACAAACTCTGTGGATAATTATGTATTCTGTAGTTAAGCTCATCACGATTTTGTAGGAAACCACGCCGATGGTACGCCATTTTTCTGAAGCATTTTCAGCTGGCTTCACAAGTTTTAGTGCTCACTTTTTGCCTTATCACTGATAAACCTTCCTTTTGTTTGTTCCGACAATGAATCACTGACCTTCTTCTCAACCAAACAACTATTTCTTTTTCGTATGGAATAATTCATATAACATTCCCTCTCTTCTTTTTTTCTCATCACTATGGTAACTGCCAGGTGAAACGTTTCGCTTCAATGGTCTTGTAACTTCGTCCCTCACTCTTCTAATTTTCAGATCGATGAGCTGAAATGGCGTGTTCATCAGCTTCGTGGAAAGATCAGGATCCGTACAGTGCTCCAGGACCGCTGGGAGCCCGTTACGATGACAGCCCTCTTCATCTGGATATCCAGTTGGTAGTTCCTGGGATTCGACCAAAAAGCTTCTATCGAGCAGCCAATACTCAAGTCAATATAAAAAGTGATCCTTTGTAAGTTGTTTCTATTTTTCACATAAATCTAATATAAAATTGTGTTTCAGTAGTATGAAATGCGTAGTAGAAATAGTGAAGATCGACAAAAAGAAGACACCTCCAGAGAAGTCAATCATCGATCGCCGATTTTTCGAGGTAACACTGGACGCTTTATTGCTAAAATTCAAGAAACTCTAAATTTCAGATCCAACGATTTCCGTCTGAAATCGAAGACATCACATGGAAACTCAAAAAAGATTGCTGTCATCTGACAATCAAAAAGAAGGCAACACAGTCTTGGGAAAACCAAATGTCGCAGTTTGGAATGACATAAAAAGTATATATGATATATTGCTAAATTTGAATATGAACCTGAATTTTGTACCTAATGTTTTAAAAGTTTCCATTTTCGGTCTCTCTTTGTTCCTCAATAATTGTTCTCAATAGAGCACACTTTGATATTAACTACAGACCTCTGTTCGATATTAACTTTGCTTTGATTCCAATAATAAATTTATTCATCTAAAACTTTGTTTATAAATGCAATTTTACGAAAATTATCAAAAATTGGTAACTTGTTTGAAAATCTGAAAAAAAAACAGTCGGTGCGATAAAGCTTATTTTCTTGAGGTTTCCTTCCGCGAGGCCGTGAGAACGTCTTGAAGTACCGTAAGACATATAAAACAATGACCGCCTAGCTTTTAATTTTAGCCCAATTATCTTGGTTTCTGTGAAAGATATCAAACAATTGTCAAATGATATAATGTTGGTGATATTATGATAAATAATTAACCTGTTTAATGTTTTGATATATTTCAAAGGAAACGAGATAATTGAAACGAGGTTGAACTTCTCAAAAAAGTAGTATTATTTCATTTTTATTGAAAGTTTCAAAAGTTTCTGTTTCTCAAACTTTTTGAGTTTCAAGTGTTATGTATCATTCAGTGTATACTCGGGCGTCGCCGGCAACTTCTGGCCGGAGGCTGGTCGGCTTCAGGACGGAACTTGGTCAGATTCCGGCAAAGACATTGTGGGAAGCCGACCAGGATCCGACAAACTACCGGCCAACTTCCGACCTCCTAACAGCAGGGGCCGGTTCGGTTCGCGTTTATTGATGTTTTTATATAGAAACAGCGCATTATGTAGAATTGTATTTATTAAAGAAAAGAATTATACATGAAAATGAACAAAATTAGGGGAAAATACAGAAAATTAAGAAAATCATGATTTAGATTGTTAAATTTTGAAGATGTCGCTGTGAATCGTGACGAATATGAGAGAAGAGGCTTTGCCTGAAATGTGAATAAAATTAGATATAATTCAGAAAATAGAATTTATATGATTAACTTTCTTGTCTTTCTTCGAATTTTCTAGCATCCAGTTTCTTTTTGATTCCTGGAAACAAAACTTCCAAAAATACAGTTTTTTTTCAACAAATAATTAACTTCCAGTTGCGATATCTCCTAAGCACTTGACATTAAAAATGTTGACTTGAATTTTATTTATCTGAAAAATTTAAATTATGACAAGAATTCAAAGAATAAATTACCTGATAAGTTTCGTACTCTTTTTTTCGAGACCATCGTCTGTTATTGTCTCCGAAGTACTTGTCTGAAAAAAATGCTACAAAAATTGAAAGGATGCAACTTTAAAACAAAGTTTTTAGGGAAACGGCAAGAAAAATAGAAAACTAATTCAAAATGAGTGAAGCACGCGCCGCATAACACGCAGCGCCTTCAAATTCCGGCCAAAATCCGATCATTGTCCGTCCCACTGCTGCGGTGGGCAGCTTCTGACCAAAAGCTGACCAAGATCCGTCCAAAAGCCGAACCCCCTCAACTTCCGGCCAGAAGTTGCAAGCCGACAGCCGAGTACTCTGACTCTGATTCGAATAGGAAGCTTATTCACTTCAGAAACTTTTATAAAAACTAAAATTTTACGAAAAGTTACTAAATCAACAGGGATAATTTATTTGAAATTATGACAATAGGAAAAATTGGATGCAAAGTAGGTTGAAATTCTTGGAGAAAGTCTTGAAGTGTTATAATTATAATGTCACTTTGCACTGAAAGTTTTAAAAAATGTTTCTGTTTCTCAAACTTTTAAAATTCCAAGTGAAAAGTACAATTCATTCAATATTTAGTTGCGTACCCTTCAACAAAAATATTTCTCGCTCTCTGAACTAAAGCAACGTTCTACAATTCCGGATTGTCTCCAACTAGTACTTCTTCCTCCCCTCCAAAACTTTGCTCCAACAACCATCTGTCAGAACAAACAATACCTATTCTTGTTCATGCCGCGTCTCTTCATCTTTCATACTATTTCCCCTACCATCTGCCATCATCTTTTGCTCTCACTCTTCGTTGAATCACCCCTCCAAACTGTCTTTCTAACCCCATGACCTCGTTCCTCCTCCTTTTACTTATCCTCCCAAACATTTGCCAACATACTTCCAAATACGGAATACTAAATTAACATGGAGATCGATAAATATCTCCTACTCTTCCTAGTTTTCCTGACTTCTGAAGTGCTCTCCATTTTCTCAGATTCCTATGTTGATATGAGATTTTTGCTGGAAACAGAAGTGAGTGTTGGAAAATTTAAAAAATTCGGAATTCATGTTTTTTCAGCAACAATGCGTTTTCTTCCCAGTGCACCAACCACATGCTCAAATGGATATTGCTGTTGCAGTAAGTTTTTTGCAATGATTTTTTTTCGAAAATCTAAATTTTTCCAGGCATTAAAATTCGAATATCCATTATCTGTAGACTTGTTCAATCCATCTGGAACTTCGGCTGTTAAGACTCATAATAGTGGACGACATTATTTCAAATATCCAGAAGTTGATGGGAGTTTCCACGAAATCGGAGATTTCCAGTTATGCATTTCCAGTAAACAGATCAGACAACCAGTTCAGGTAAAGTAAAAAACTATACGATTGTTTCAACATTGTCAATTTTTAGGTTTCTCTGATAATTGTGATTCATGAGAAAAATGCGAATAACATCGATGTGGCATCGAATCTGCAAAGAATCAAATCTAACACAGGTTATGATGAGACTCAAATGACACTGCAGAAGTTTGAACAAATCACTCTGAATATTGATATGCATTTGCAAATTATGAAGACCGAACAAGCAAAAAGAGCATTTGTAGAGAAAATTGTGAGTTGTTGTTTTTCTAAAAATATAAAAAAGGCAATTTGATTTCGTGCGGGCTCGAACCGCCGACCTTCTGTGTGTTAGATAGATGTAATAACCACTACAGCACGAGATCGCACAGTCTACTTATCAATTGATAAACGTAAAATATTATTGTGAATATTTTCAGGACCGACAACATATTGAAACTGCATTTGAGATGATCAACTTTTGGCATATAATGCGAGTTTTCTTGGTTGTTTTTATTGCTGGATTTCAGGTGATTTTTTGATAAAATGACAACAATTAAATTGTAAATTAATTACAGGTCCATGCTATTCGATCACTGCTCACTACAAAATAATTGATGTCAACGTGTTTCAGAAAAACGGGTTTCAACATAAAGGGATCTCAAAATGTTCACTTAACCCAAATTTTGTGACCAGTGATTTTTTAAAACACAAAAGTTTAATAATATTTTTCGTTGATATTTTTCTATGTCCATATGCAAAATGACAATAGTAAATTTTAATCTTTCTGAAACTTCAGGAGATAATATGCTCAAAACTTGGCTCTGAATTTTTTTTTCTGATTTTTATCGGAATTCTTTGTTTTCTTAGGAAGTCTGAAATTTGTTTTAATTATTTTTCGCAAATTTTTGATCTCAAAATGTGATCTACCCGCCAAACTCTTTCTCCTTTCGGGGAAAAAATCGTTTTCCATAATTGCTTTTTTCTCAGTTTTCCATTTTCTGTGTAATTTTTTTTTTGAAAAAGTAATTTTTAAATTTACTTCATAATTCCGATTTATTTGCAAAATATACTAAGAAACGTTCAATAGAAGAGCCCCACACTATCAAATTTAAGGTCAATTATATCAATTCCTATGCAAGATATCCAATAATGGTCAACAGACAAAGAAATCTGATATTATGATAAACCGTTTATCAGTTGACCACTTTTTTGTATCTTTAACTGGAACCGATAATTATTGGCTCAAAGTTTGAAGTTTGGGAGCTCTTCTATTACAGGTTTTACAGTAATTCCATGCAAATTGTTTCATTAGTGATTTCAACTTCGTCTATTTCAATTCTTTTAACCAAAATTTCAAAAATGAAATGTCCAATTTTCCAGAATGGTTCTCCACCGTTTTCTTCGAGATGTGGAATCCCGAAACATTCTTCTCCAATATGAATTCCATAAAAAGAACTCACCTAGACTGGCTCACCAGAACTTGTGTCAAATGACAAGCTGGAAAAAGATAGTGGAACAAGAAGAGAAACCATACTGTAGATGGGACAGAATACCACTTTTCGATGACACAACAACGAGTCGATTCAAACAAGACAAAGAGGAAGAAGAGAAAGAAGACCCAGTCCCAGAAGAAGAAAAAGAGTTTGATATATCGAAAGCATATTATAAAGAAGAGAGTATATCATTCGAGAAGGTTTCATTTATATTCAAGGAGTTTCAAAATGGGAATTTTGAAGTTGAGCCGATATTGCATCCGATTTTAAAAGATCTATCGGAAGATTCGGTTGAATATATTGGATTATCGTCGATTCCGTGAGTTGATCCGTTTATTTTGAAATCTGGAAATCATATTTTCAGACGATTCACCAAACTTCACCATTCCAATAAATGCTATCATTTTGCGATGACTCATCTCAAACTAGTAACCCATGGAGCATCTATTCTTAAACTTGTAACATTCCATGAAGAAGAGCCAAATTCCAAACTTCGCATAGAATACTGGCAAACAAGGGATGGATGCTTTGTTTGGTGTGGGCACGATGTGAAATTCGTCGAGAAAAAATTTCACTATACTCTGGCAACGATCGATTTTATGATTGCAACCAGATACATGTCAAGACCATTGGTTGAAATTGATTTTGATATTCAACAATGGAACGGTTGGGATTGCAGAGAACGTCCGGATTTGGGATTCGTATGGACTGTCTGGGATACTTTTCTGTACAATAAGAGCCTCAACATCCATGCGGAAATATTCAGAATGACTGTTAGTAAGACAGATAGAGACGAGAAGAGACTTTCGCTGATTCGATTTGTGAAACCTCGACTTTTGGAAGTTATCATTTTAAAAGTATGGGACGATAGACATATGGGATGTAAAGACAAAGATGAGCCATTCAAATTCAAAGATATTTATAACACCAAACAGTGGAAAAGGGCATTTTGTGTGGATATTCGAGATAAAATGATTCAAAAGAACTTTTCGGCTTATCCGGGATTCCAGCAAATTCAGATGACAATGAAGGAAGAAGAGTTGATGGATTTGAAAGAGGTAATTTTTTTAACTTTTGAAGAATTGCATTCCCAAGAAATATTTTAACCGTTTTCAATAGCGGTGAAATTCGAAACACAAAATTTGGCTTCATTCTTTGTGCAGTAACATGACCACTAATAACTAAATTAAAATTTGTTCAAGTCGATCTAAATATTGAATTTATTTACGATAACAAAATTAAATTTTACAGGCATTTGCTGAAAATCCATCTCAATACTGCGAAATTCAAGTAATCCCTCAATTGGACTTGGAAAGATGCCTAGAATTGATTTCTGATCCCAAAATGAATCTCGAAAAGTTTGAAGGAAACAAGTATAGAGCACCAGCAAAGTCTTCAGAAGAATTGGGTCATCACTTCTTGGTCATGGAAATCAAAAACTATATTTCTCACACGAGGATGCCAGTAACACAAATTAATTTCGAGATTCGAGTGACGAAACGACAAGCAGAAGAGTCTCCAGAAAAATGTTTGGTTGTGAAGAAATAATCGTTTTTCTTTTTTCTTTTAAGTTTTGTACTAAGAATTCTGTAACAATTTCCTTGTATTTTTTGTTCAATTTTGAATCGATTTTCCAATTTTTCCACTTAAATGAAGGAATTTAAAATTTTGTTTTCCGAGCAAAGGTGAAAACATGATCAAAACTTACATTTGCAGTTTCAGATGGGATTCAATTAAAAACTTTTCGGATCAGTTTTGATCGGACAGTATTTTCGTTGTAGGGTTAGTTTCAGGTAAATTTCCGAAAGTGGGGTTTCAATGCTTTTAATTTTGCAAATTTTCCAAAACGATGAATGTTGATAATTGCAAGAATTATAAAATACACAGGGTGGTGCATAATTACCCCGGAATAAAGTTTGTACTAGCTTTAAACTTCGGTTAAGCGAAATACTGTGCCCAAATTAGGAGTGCGAAAATTCAAATATCTTATCAGTACACTGACCAAGTTTCAAATCATTTGATCAACTTTGAGCTGAATTATCACTTAGCAAAGTTGCTCTATCTCATGAAAACCACAACGGCAAACAAACGGAACAATACCTAGACTTGAGAAATTGCTTTGAAAATTTCAGTTGATTAGAACCAAACGAAAAAATACATTTCTACTAATTTTTGTGCTACCAAGATACTTATGTCTAGAAATATACCCGTTTCTATCAGTCCTGGTAATTCTGCGCCAACTTGTAAATTAATGAAAGTCAAAAATCAAATTCGTATATGAAAAATCAATTGAAAACAAAACAACCGGGTTCTGCAGCCTTCGCAAATGAATAGCCTATTTCCGGCTGATGACATCATTGTCTACACTTTTGCGTTCACTTCTCAATCTGCACGTTTTGCTCATAGGAGGTTACATAGTTAGATCCCTTTTGAACTAAAAAAGACCACATACGCTGGGAGAACCTCTTTTTGGAATCAATCTCATTTCCATTCTCACTTCATCAAGCTTCTCCATCTGGTCTTGAGTAAAATATATCTATTCCCATCCATCGTCTGCACAGCCTTCTTCACTTATTTTTTCTACCCATTTTCTCTTTATAATTATAGCCGATTTTTGAATTACTTTTTTTTTCCAATAATTACAAACCTAAAATGGCTAACTTTATTTGCCTAATCATAAAAACATTTTTGTGTTTGTCTACAAAACGAAATTGAGCCTATTTTCCATATGTCCTCATTAGGACCTTTGCATTATTTTCCCACAGCTCCTTTCTTCGTCTTCTGAAGACACTCTTCTTTTCTTTTTCACCTCTTTTTTTAGAAGGCGTGGTTCGAGCAACAGCAGAAGAAGACGGGAAGAAACTAAGCTCATTCATTCTTCTTTCCACGATGCCTTGCGTTGAGAACAGCTCCGCTTCATTGGCCGTCGTCCAAAAGGACCTCGCTTTTTGGAGGGCACATGAAGCCAGTTTCGATTTCGATGCATGGTGTGTTCTCATTCCGTTGGGATACTTTTTCCTGATTATTACACTGTATTCACAACGGAACATGCCAAAATTTCGATTGACTCGAGACCACTTTGTGCGAATCAAGATTTTGACTGCGGCTTTCTACATGACATGGTACCTCTCGATTCCATGCTTTTTGACATTCCAGAAATATCGGGTGAGTTTTCATTTGATTTTTGATTTTTCAAGAAGTCTAGACACATTTATTTTGTACTCTTGAGAGTTTCCTGGCTGTGCCTAGCAACCCGAGAATTCGACGTTGAAAGTCAACATGAAAAACGAATACAATTTTCCAGGGAGTCTTCTTCGCTATCCACATTGTCTCTTTTGCCGGATTGGGAACTGTGGTCCGAATGGGAATTCAACCAAAGCAGTACACACTCGCCGTGGACTATACCGAATCACTAGGCACCGCTCGTACCATGTTCGTCATGGGTTGTTTTATTTTCATTGAGACTGTGAACGCTGTCAATTCTCCAAGATTCCGATATTTCGAGTGCCCAGAGTCTTGGCTTGTGGTAGTGGAAGATATAAGCTTCAAATTAATGGTCTTCTCCCATTCTATTGCCTATTTTGTGGTTAAGAGCATGTGGTGTGCTCTTCGTGCCGAAAAACTTTCGATTTGCAAGAATGAGAAAGTTGTCGGAAAACTGGTGAAGAGAGAAAACGCATGGATCGAGCTGTACGACACACCACACTAGGATGGACGAAAATCGAAAATTAATACTCTCACACCTACAATTTATTTCTGACAGCTTTTGCTCCCTCGCTCTTTTCTTTTACACTTTCTTTTGCTTTTTTTCTTTTTGGGCTCAAATAAAAAATTGGGAAAAAATAGTTTATAAAAGATCTACAGGATTTCTAGGCCTCCAATAACAATAGTAAAAACATCAATATGAGAAGTTGTACCCGAATAAAAAAGACAAAAAAAACGAAACAAAAAAAGTTAGAAAGATCTGGTAATGTTTGGAACTGAAGCAAATAGAGCAACTGTGGAGCCAAATAAGAATCCGGTGAAGATGACCATACAAATACGGTCCACTACCATGGCGGAGAACTTCCAGTCATCTTCGATTTTCTTGGATTTTTCTCTTTCTCGAATATGTTTGTTGATCTCCTGAAAACAAAAAACTTTGATTGAAATTTTTGCTGTTTCAGGAAGGTGTGAAAGGTCAGCTAACATCCAGTTTCAGCTACAGTATTTTTAGGCAGTAGTTTTATTTAAGAGGTTGGAGGGATATTTCGAAAACATTTTTTCGAAATTCGGTTCATATAACTTATGATAAAGGACCCTCGACGAGTTGAACTTGTGGGAACACCAGTGGAGGTGCAGCAGCTGAGCTTGGGTATGGATACGTCAGAATACATACCCTAACTCCGAAAAATCCAATGTCTCCCCTCCTTTAAGCTCTATAACTTTTCGAAAACGTTCAAAAATTAGTGTTAGAGACGTGAAACACGAGAAAATGAGCTAACGTTTCTATTGCCCAAATCAAAACCTATCTTCTGTGATTGAACCCGAAGATTTCAATTTTTTGATTGATTCGAAGAAATCTAACAAAGTTTGAAATTTATAGTCAAATTGACTCACCGATAAATGTCCATGAACTTGTTGTAAAACTAAAAGCTGTGCAATCTGCTCAACAGGCACTCGATTTCCCATTCGATTCGACGCATTCCACCATAAATGAGCGGGTGTTGGTGGGGGTTGAGGGTTTGACCTCCAAGCTGGTGGCTCATCCATTGATTCTAAATCATCTTCTTCACAAATGACCTCATCTGGAGGTAACGATCGATCTGTTTCATCGTTCACTTCATCGACAATTGTCACGCGGCGAGGGAATCTGAAACAGAAATCTCGAAAAGTTGGAGGAGAATTAGAAATCCTACGTCGGTGTTGGCTTATTGGATTCGACTGTAATCTGACTGATAAGTGTGGCAATTCTCTGTTGGTCTAGCCTTGTCTGTCTCTCTTCGAACTCGTCATCTGAATCGTCTTCTCTTACTATTCTTCCTCTTCTAGCAACGAATCCAGGACGACGCATCATCAGAAGCCATGGAATCCATTCAAGCATCAGTAGGCGGAACTAAATTAAAACATGTTTCAAGTAGTAAAGTTATTTCAAGTTTTTGAAGTAACAAGAATTGTTCCATACAAGTATAACTCACCGTTCGATTCATCTGGTGCGACTTTCCAGTTCTATGATGGAAATTAAGAGCCAAAGTTGTCGCTGTCACACAGCACGCACATGTAAAAAGACATACGGCAAAGAATGCACCTAAACGAAAAATATGAGCATTTTGAACTCTAAATTCAGGTGGCCTTACTCAGAAACGGCACGGCTTCAGAAGTAGGTGGTGATAATTCGGCTACGTAGTTTTGAAAAATGCATATTGAGAGCATGATGGTAATTTCTGAGTAAGGAATAGAGATTTCCAACTATAAAGATTTTCTTACGAAGTGACATTTTTTCACCAGCATCGGGTGGGAAAGTGAATCCAACGAGAGTGAGCATAGTGATTAGAATACAAGGCAGGATCAAGTTAAATGCTGAAAGGATACTGAATGTTTGGAACAGTTTGTGTTAACCAACCATAATACAAGGCTCTTCTCCGAATGACAAAAGTGAAAACGACGTCGTAATAAGGTTCTGGACAGCATTGATAGTATTGAATGTTTCTTTTAACTGTTGTGCCTGAACTTTCTCTAATTTTATTTAACTCGAGGATAAGCACGCACCCTCTAGAGTCCATTCTCCATTTTGCATATAATTCGAAATGTCAAAACCATTTTCGTCAATCTCTAAATTCAGTTTCGAGCCGTCAAATGTCCATGAGCCAAATTTCAAAAAGCACTCTTGGACATCAAATGGGAACCAAACGACTTGGATTTTGCACGACAAGCGGTAGAGACCTGGAAAATGGGATTTAGGCGAGATGAGAGAACAATCATTGCTAAAATAAAAATTGTGAGAATTAAGTAGACTACTAGAAACAGAGGATTACTGAAAATTTATTGTAAGTTTAGAAAAAAAATTGTAAATTTTCAAACTTCTAATCTTGTCAGTCCGCCTCTAAACGTGGTCCCGTGCTATAAATAATGAGTCTTTAATGATCATCTTCATGACATAAATATAGAAATCGATTTTTAATTTTAAAATTTTCAAGTTTATACTTTTAAGTTTATAGTGGTACTTTTAAGTTTATAGTGGTCTGAGCAAGGAGTGAACCCGAAATGTTTATTTTGAAGTTCATCACTATTGAAAACAGTAAAAATCTATTTTGTTTTAGTGATCAAATTTTCAAAAAGTTTGTGTATTTTTTCTCTCATCCAAGTACCCACATGCAATGTCTATTGTGAAAAATGTTCATGACAATCACAGACATCCAAAAGGCCTGATCAGAAATCGCGCCCCACGATAACTTTTACGCCAGACGAAATTTCATAATTTCAAAATGGACATGAAAAAAAATGGAATTGACATATTTTATATTTTTAATCAACGCTCGCTTTTCACTCACCCTTGTACGTTTGAAATATCATTTCGTATTTTATCACTATTGGAAACAGTTAAAATTTTGTTTTAATGAACAAATTTTCGAAATTTTGTGTTGCATTTTGTCTAGCTTATCCGAATAACCCACACGGAACACCTATTGGGAAAAACGTTTATAACACTTTGTTGCAACAGTAATAATTTTACCATGAAATATTCATGAGTTGATGTTTTAATTTAATAATCATTCTCATCTTAACGAAAAAACCCTATTTGAGTATCCATTTAAGACACAATCTCTGAGAAACTCGAAAACACCATGGCAATGGAAAAAATCAAAATGGTCCTAGAGGTCTGATAATGTATGTGGTGGGTATAGGGGCTACTCTAATACTTTTGACCATAATACCCACAGGCCACGCCCCCTCCTGGGCTCGTCAATTCTCAACCATTGTCTAAAAAACCTTCCCTGAAAAATCGGCTAAAATTTGAATGTTAGGAGACTTACTTTCACGAGCTTTATGAAAAATATAAAAACTATTCCTGTGAAACTTAAATGATTCCAATTTATTAGTGGACGACTATCGGAGCAAGGAGTGAATCCGAAATTTGTAATTCGAATTTAATGACTATTGAAAACAGTAAAAATATTACTTTTTGGTGATGCAAATATTCCAAAAATTTTGTTGCATTTCGTCTGACTCATCCAAATAACGCTCATGGATTATCTATTTGGAAAAATTCTCATAGCATAATGTATTTGTACCAGTAATATTTTTACTCTGGAATTAGTTATTGGGTTGATGTATGAATGTAATAATAACTCTAACTTTATCGGAACGACCACACGGATTATCCATTTAAAATACAAACCACAGATTCTTCAACTTCTTGTAACAGTAAATTATGAGATACACTTACCGGGTGGCATCCAATTGACTAATCCGTTGGGATACACCAATAAATTCGATGCATATCTACTGTCAAATTGTGGATCAGCGCTGTTATACATGAGCACATCGGGTGTCCACAGCTGTCCTTTTCGAAATCTCAAATCAGTCACTCCACCGTATTCTTCTGGTTCCCATTTCAACGAATAATCGATCCATGAAAATTTCAACCACGCATTCACATCTACCACTTGATTCTTTTCATCTACATCTACAATCTGTTGAAGAACTAATCCCATTCGAACCATTACTGCTTCGGAACTATTCTCTATTGGCCGTTCGAGTGGTTCGTAGTCTTCGAGGAGTTCTGTGTAGAGGTCGCCTGGAAAAACTAACTGAATGAAACCGTAATAAAAATTAATACTCAAAAATTCGAAAACTCACCCTCGGATTTTTGTGTGCGTCCATTTCTACCGAGTGTCAGCAGCAGACATAGGTGGAGTATGAGCCAACCAAGTTCCATAAATCATAAATACACCAGCTAACTAGAAAATGATATGTGTGTGGGATCTGGAAATTTGAAAGTTTCAAATGTACTGGGGTTGATCGGCGTAACAATTTTATAAACGGAAACTAGCATTCTGGGGAGTTTGGATTTGGGAAAAGTGAAATCTTTTTATTGTTATTGGAAATGATTAATCATAAAAAACCTGTAATAGAAGATCTTTTCATTAGGAATACTGCTTTGCTTGTATTGTATTGTCGTTTCATTTTGTCACTTCTTCTGTTTCATCGCTACATAAAAAATAGCGAATTCCATAGAAGCAACCCAAGGTTTTTTTTAACAGCAAGAATTTTCTCGCATTTGAATGTAATAGAAGAGCCCTCACACTGTAAATCTTGAGCTTTTTTTGGCTCCTATGCAAGATATCAACAATGAGTCAACTAACAAAACACTTTTGCTATTATGACAAACAAATTATCAGTTGACCACTCTGTGATATCTTTGAAAGGAACCGAGAAAAACAAAGTGGAAAATTAATTAAAAGGGGCCCTTCTATTACAGGTTTTCCATTATAAGTTGTAACCCAAAAACTATTTGCAAGCTTTATGGCTTTCGAAAGATAATGATTACTGATTCAACTGTAAAATGTAAATTTGTTTTTCATACTAACGATTGCTATCACTTTCCAAAAAGTCATGATTAATTTTTCTGCAAAATCTCAAAAAACTCAAAATCATAAACTAGAAAATAGGGCACAAGATATCAAACAAATGACACTCAATCCAAATATTATACGTCATATTTGACCCCACGATATCAAGAGTTCAATATTTTGATCTCCCGAGAACTATTCTAACCATACTTGTAACGGGCCGGGCTTTTTCCCGAATTTCGGAGGCCCGGCCCGGCCCGGCGGGCCTGTCATTCCACAAGTTTTGAAAATTTCAAAAAACACATAAGGGGGGACCCTTAGTTTTTTTTTTGATATTTTTTGATCAAACAGACAAACAATCCAAAAAGCAAAAAAAAATATAGAAAATTGTATTGAGAGCTCAAAATTCGGTTCAAAATGACAAAAATGTTTGCTACCGGGCTTTGGCGGGCCGGCCCGGAATTTTACAAGTATGATTCTAACCCTTATTCTTATAATCAGAGCTAATATTTTTTGCATGAGCATCTCAAGGAGATATGAACGAAAAGTTGTGAAAAAAGACGCCAGACAAAGCAAAAAGTGATTAGGACAAGTGTCTTTGCCCCCCGTAAATCTGTCTCCCTCTGGGATAAAGTACTGTCTCGACTTCTCTAATCAATCTCTCTGTCTCCTACACTATTTCGTCTGGATTCCTTTGTTTGCATTCTGATTTTTGCTCTAAAAGAGCCAGCAAGGAGCACTAGAGAAAACATTGATTGTTCACTTCATTACGCAAAAGAAACAGAGCATATAGTGAAGGAGAAATACACTTTTTTGCAGGAATTTGCCTGCCGATTGGACACATAAATATTTGATATTTTATTTATCGGGTTCAATTTGTTTCACATTTCAAATAAATACTGTTTCAGCGGTTTATTAGCAACGATCAGTAAAAAATATAAAAAAATAATAATATTATAATGCATGGGGAAATCGATAGATAATAATTTGGCAAGAAATGGGACCTGTACAAATAAAAAGTAAAATGACCAGACGGACCGACTAGAGTCCTGCCAAGTGGGAGAGATCAGAATATCATAAGGAATCGCTCCTACTTGCTTAGCAAAGGCCACCGGGCTGAGCTTAGAATTTATCACCTTACATACACGGTTCCACATAGACAAGTTTCTGTGAAGGAAGCAGTCAAAGTATTGTCCGTTGATTTTGAACAAATTCGGGGCTCTGTTAGAATGGCTGGGAAGAATGTAGGACGACATAGAGGGAAAATGGTATGAGTTTATAACAATTTTGTGATAGGTACGAAGAACTAGAAGAGTGCGGCGATGAAGGGTGATTAGCATAGAGAACTGGGATAGGCGATTGAATTGAAGGGCATATTACATCTCTGAAAGACTTTTCTGGTGAAAAAACGAAGAGGAGATTCTAGTTTATTGGTAAGTGTGGCATTGGATGGATCGAAAAGTTTACAACCGTATTCGAGGACCGGTCTGATGTAGGTGTCGAAGAGACGGAAATATAAACAAGGGTTTTTCGATTGGAACGTTTTCAGTATTTGGCGGTACTTGATTAGGCAATTATCAAAATAGAAACATTGTTTGGTATTTCTAATATCCTTTTTGAATATACTTTCTGTTTCAGGTTTTTGATTTCAAAATCTCCCAGTATTTTGAGTATTGATTCCTCGGGGTTTTTTTTTCAACATAATTTTCAAAAGTGGATAAACTACAGAGCAAAAGATATTCGACTCGAAAGTGAGAACAAGCAAATAGAACAACGGACGTAACTATTCGAGAGATTTTTGTGCAAAAAAAAACGAAGAAGATGGATTTTTGGAGTATGTTCAAAGTGTAGACAAATTGGTTTTCCAAAGATTATTTTCGAAGGAATGGAAAAGTAAAAATTGATATTTGTCTTAGCTAAAACTTCTTAATTGATTGTGAAAAGCGTTCATAGAACTGCTGAAACTGGAAAAAAGTAACATTCAATTCAACTGATTTTATAAAGATTCCATATACTGGTGGTGGAAAGTCGCTCAAATGTTACTGAGAAAAGAGTAAAACCATACTTGTAAAATTCCGGGCCGGCCCGCCAAAGCCCGGGCCCGGCCCGGCCGGGCCTGAGGAAAATTTCAAGGCCCGGTAGCAAAAATTTTTGTCATTTTGAACCGAATTTTGAGCTCTCAATACAATTTTCTATATTTTTTTGGGCTTTTTGGATTGTTTGTCTGTTTGATCAAAAAATATTTTAAAAAACTCGAAAAAAATTTTTTGATCGAAAAAAATCACATAAGGGTCCCCCCTTATGTGTTTTTTGAAATTTTCAAAACTTGTGGAATGACAGGCCCTCCGGGCCGGGCCGGGCCTCCGAAATTCGGGAAAAAGCCCGGCCCGTTACAAGTATGAGTAAAACAGATTTCGGTGGTATCTCTTTAGAAATTTAGAATGTGATACTGTAAAATTTTTTATTGATTTGTTTTGTCATGGAAATTTTTATAAAGAAATTCTAGAGATGGATCCTCGATTCAAACTAGAGTGTCTCCTCATTTTCTTTCAGAGTTTCGTATATTTAGAGAAAAATTTGAATTTTGAGTGGACTAGATTTTCTTAATATAATCTTCATCACTAAAAATTAAAATCTAGGCCATGACCTAAAAATTGAAATCTAGGTCATGACCTGAAAATTTAAATCTAGGCCACGACCTAAAAATTGAAATTTAGGTCATGACCTAAAATCGGAATCTAGGCCTTGACCTAGATATACTTCGGTCACGACCTAAAAACCGGAATCTAGGTCACGACCGAAAATTGAAATCTAGGTCGTGGCCTAAAAATTCATATCGAGGTGATGGCCAAAAAATCAAATTCGAGGTCATGACCTAATTAATGTAATTTTTTCAAAATCAAACATCCATATCTTCTTTTTTGATGCCCTCTTCAACTTTTTTTTCTATCCCTTTCAGCTCAGAAATTCAATTCGACTTGGCTCAATTTCAGTTCAAAATATCATCATATCCAGTGTCTTCTTACCATTGAATGAGACACCGTCAAAACAATATGTGCAGTGGTGCATAGACTATTTCTGTCCTCTTCTTCCCGAAATTTCTTCTCTTTTTTAAAAATTCTGGAAACTTTCTTTTTCTGGATCACTATTTCAAAGTGGGCGGGAAGTAGAAAAGAATGCCTTTTTCTGTATTTTTTACCTTCAACACCCTCCTATTCTGTTTCTGCCTCGTCAGTCTTCTTCCGCTTTTTTCAGGATTTCAGAAAACCGAGAATAAGAAAAGGAACAAGAAGAAAAAATAGGTGGTGTGCATATGAAATGAACTAAATGTCAACAGAAGAGGCTCTTTGTGTTTTGTTCAATTCTTGACTTTTTCAACTTTTTTTTGGAGAAGAAGATGTGGGAGGTTACAACCTTAAGACCACCACCAACACATCCCAATTCCTTATTTCGTTATTCTTGACGCACTTTTTGGCTTCCTGTTTCTTCTTTCTACCAAACTTGGTTCTGGAGGTGGATTTTTAAGGATATATTTTTTGCAAAAAATTCTAGAATGATGTAAACGCTTCATAATAAATGCATATATCATCATTCATTAGGAAAAGTTCGAATGGATAATTTTAGTTCCACTTCTTTTCAGTCACGTATCATTAGGAACCTGAAAACTGAGGAGAGATAATAAGGCATGAAAACAATAGTTCATCACCAATGTTACTATTCTCTACAAAAAGTAATGAAAATTTTTTGAAACTGTAAAAATTTTTCAAACTTGGGAAACTTATCCCATCCATAGAAAAATTTTTAAACCTTCCAAGACCTTTCCAAAAAAATGTTTGAGAAACATACTTACTTATGAAATTCCAGATCATTTCAAGCATAATACAAACATTTCATGTTCTAAAACCATCTAGTAGTCGAGAAAATCCCATTGGAAAAGATTTTGAACTGAAAATACGATTTTTGGTACCGAAACTGGAAATTTAGCACTTTAGAAGTCTCCTAAGCAGACTTAAAACGGAATATAAGTTCTGAAATATGCTCTTTCAACCTGTATTGCTTGGGCCAATTAGCAGGACAACTTAAGGTCTCCTTGTCAGTGATAAACTCAAACCGACCTTGTATCAATAATTTTGCTCCGATTTGGTCACTGATCTATGGTGAACGGGCTCTGTAAGCTTCTTGAAACTGTAATTCGATTATTTGTGAATGAGATATATTGAAAATTATTTTAAACTATTGTGCTTTTTTGAATTGCATTCGACTATGCATTTCCTCGATACTCGGCTACTCAGGACAATAATTGTTTGAACATAAAATCTCCGTTTTTCCATTCCCAAATTCTCAAAGATCTCTAAAAAACGCTCTCATATAACCAGAGTTCAGTCTATTTTTAATGGTCATTTTGTACTCTCTTTTCTTCATTTTCATCGTCAACCTAACTTCATTATCCTCTCTTTCTACTCATTTCTTACCCTATTTCCATCGGAGTCTCCCTCTTCTGTAATTAGTCTCTCATAATGACTAATACTACAGAAGAAGATTTCTGCTCATTGATGTCCCATCTAAACTTGCTCTTGGGAAGGGAATCCTCGTTTTTTTAGAAGACAAACAAACATTTCCGTCTTTTCTTCTTCCTCTATTCTCTCCCATACGGATTTGCATCCTCGTTCTGAATCTGAGAACCTGGAAACAGAATGGCAATTCGAGATGAGGACGATTTCGATCCACGTGCATCCATCTTCTTCTAGTCCAAATATGTTTCTCTTCTTTATACTTACATATTCATTATTCAGAGCATCTTCTGGCGCCCAGAGGCACTTTTCCTACTTTTTTATCTCAGGTTTGAGAAAAAAATTGTGATTGGGTTTAATCCTTGTTGAGTTGGTTAAACCAACTTGGTTTGAAGAGCAAAAATTATGAAAATACAGTAAGATGGAGGATTTAACTTAGATTTAATTTGGATTTCTGCCTTCAGCTATGTTCAACTTTTCTTTTGAAAAGGTCAAACGTCGCGCTTTCATTCATTCACTTTAAAAATAACGAAATCCACTTTTTATTTACACAATTACATTTCGTAAGCTTTTTTTCTTCCGGTGAATGAAGAATAAACGTAAAGGGTAAAGAAACTATTTGAGGTCTAGACTCTTTATTGAAACATTTTTTGTGGGACACAATTTTGAAGCTTTCTCTGTTTCGCAATTCTAATATGACAACTCAAAAACTGAAGAGTGCTAGTTCGGACTTTCTTATTTTTGCTACAATAAATCGGAGTAGTGGAAGAGAAACGCTGTGGCTGAAGGTCCCACAACGACAACTCCCGTGTTCTTAAAATAGTTTTATTTTCTGTATTGATTATCTGATGTTTCACTGCTTGTCGTCGAGTTTTCTGTCGTTTTTCCCCAACCGAAAATTAAGATTTTTATAGCGAAACACTTGATTGATAACAAAAATAAATCCGGAAAATAAAAATATTCTTGAGTTATCGTATTTGTCGTCGTGGGACCTTCACCCACGGCGGCCGACGTTTCTCTGTCACATCTCAGATTTTTAGTACCAGGCATAATACGTGTTTCCAATTTTCATAGGAGCTTCGAGAAAAATTAATTTTCAGTGATGGATCGAAATTTTTGAAACACTAGACTATATAAACATGAGACAGAAAAATTAGTTAACTTGTTTCATGTACTTCTTGATTGTTGAAAATTACACCTTGCTTTTTTGAAACTTTCTCTGTTTCGCAGTTTTGATATGGTAATTCTAAAATCAAAAGGTGATAGTTATGAGCTTCTGTCACTACAAAAGAGTGAACTAACCCCTCTTTTCCAGACTTATAGCGACGGAAGCCTAAAAATTGAGACAGTCTTCCCCATCTGGCATAATTCAATCCCAATAATCGAACAAAGACGTTCTTCTATCCTGTTCCTCTAAATGAAATAATGCTGAAAATTCAATCGCGTGTTTTTCATGATCATCATCATCACTTTCTCAGCTTCCTTGTCCCATCTCAATAAACAATTTCTTCCAGTTTCGCATTTTCAACGTTGCTGTTTCTTAAGACCTCCCAAACCCATAAGAAACCCACTGAAGTAGAACTTTAATTTGATTACTGAAAAAAAAACCCGGAAATGGGAATGAGTAAGATCTCAAACATGTTTCCGGAAATTAGGATGAATTTTCTAAGATTCTATATTTTTGTGTTTTGATGAGCACACTCATAGTTTCCGAAGGGATTTCCTACAGCTTCATTTCAGAATTTCTCATTCTGACGAAACTCAACTTTTCCACCTGCGATAGCTCACTTTTTAGAATTTTCAGACATTTTTTGTCTCACTTTTTCAACAATTTCCTGTTTTATCTAATCCATATCACATTTTTCAATTCAATTCTCATAATTTGTTCATGTACCTAAAACTACAGTATGTACCCTCGAGCTATAATTGATTACGAGTCTCAATTTACGACCACCACCCGACTCTAATTGCGCCCTAATTGACTCTAATTGGGGTTTCTTTGAAAATCCTTCTTGTTAATTTGGTTTCTCATTTTCAAAGAAAATAATTAGAAACGAAGAAGATTTTTGAAAACGAGAGCAGAGCGAAGAAAATGTGGGTGGATCCGAGTAGTCCTCGGAAAGACGGACGACGCATGACACTAAGTTAAAGGGGGGGGGGGGGGACAGGAGATTTTTTGTAGTTTTTTTGTAGCTGGAGTATGCATTCTACCGTGACGGTGTACAACGCTTAATGTCACTCTGCGTACAGATGTTGTCCTCGCCTTTATGTATGCAATCGGGCGTGCGCTTTCTCTATGCCCGCGTGGCTCAGTCGGTAGCGGCGCCGCACCCTCTTCTTCGCCCTCACTAGTTCAACTCCTCGAGGGGCATCTTTGAACGGAATTTCGACGGAATTTCTAGAACATTATTTTTTTCATGTCCCCCCACCTTTAAAGTTCATATTTCTCTCTTCGAAAAATTGTTCCTATTCAGAGAACAGTTATTCAAAAAATTTTAAAAATTATCTGAAAATTTTTTTGTACCGTATCAGCAAGGTGTAATTTTTATTCTAAAAAAAAGTGACAAAATTGAGCAAATCATTTTTCCTGTTTCATGTTCTACTTATATAATCTAGTGTTTCAAGTATTTCGATCCTCCACCAAAGTTGCTTTTCCCTAAATGCTCCTGTGAAAACTGGTAATTCAGTATCATCCTGGCACAAAAAATCGGAGCTGCGACCGTGGCCGAAGGTCCCAGAACGACACCTACTGTAACCTGTTGCTTTTCGTCGAGTTTTCTGTTATTTTCCCCCAAAAAAATCAGTTGAAAGATACATTTTTAACCGCAAGAAAAATGACGCACGAAACATTAGAAAATATAGCCGGTAAAGGAAACTATGAGCAGTTTTCAGTAGTTGTGGGACCTTTGGCCACGGCCACCGGTTATGTGTTCTCTTCCATAACACCAATTTTTGTACCAGAATAATACTTTATTGTCAGTTTTCGTAGGAACCTTTAGAATGAATAAAGTTTCGGAGGTGGATCGAAATAATTGAAACACTACATTATATAAGTAGATTATGGAACAGAAAAATACGCTAGTTCGCCACAGTATACTTGAAATTTCAGCTCAATGATCTAGGTTCCTGTAGATATTATTTTTTTTTAACTAACCAACTGATAAAATGTTTGATATCACTGAGCTTGAAATCAGAGTATAGGGAGGCATTCTATTAGTGGGTTAATATGATTTTAATCTGAATACTGTGTTGTAAAAATAAATAATAATCTGTGTTTCAACTTCCTTAGATTCATCTTTTGCCTGGTTAATTCATAATCACACAACATTTTTCAGATCCTCGAAAGTCATCCACCACTACGATGCTGAAAATGATTCAAAGATTCTTCCCACTCTTCTCTATACTCTTGGTCAATGAAACGATGTGTGTCCGTGAGTTTTATTTATTTATTTTCTTCTCAAAAACCCATAAAGTCAGGTACTGAACGTTTAATGCTCAAAGAATCTAAAACTATCTCTTCAATAATTTGTATGAAAAATGAAAATTTTGTTCTAATTTTTGCAAACTTCCAAAAAAAAACTTACAAACACAATTCCTTTTCCAGCCTCAACTCTATTCTTAGATTGTCTCAAGTTTTATTTGAAACTTCCGTTTTTTACTATCCAACACAAATTACTTGTCTCCTCCTACTCATTTTATTTCTTTTTGTTTTTTTTTTCTTCCGGTTTTCTTAATTAGAGACACATCCGGGAGTAGAAGCTTGTCTTAAAAAGAAGGTCCTTCATTTTTTTTTTCAGACAGATATGTTTTCCAGTTTTTTACTTTTCGGTTTATGGAATGTTCGGATTCATTTTGATTATTTTATGGTTTGCGTAGATCTTTCTGCTTCTTCGGATTATTTTGCAAGATGCAGTAAGTTGATAAAATCCCAATTTCCGGAGTTCCTCATTTCCTAAAAATCTCACATCATTAGTTTTTATATTTCTGCTTAAGTTTGTCAATATGATCCAATACTGCGAATTTGAGATCCTTCTTCCCCTTTCCGTCCAGTCATCTGACCTAACCTAGTAAAGAAGAAAGAGCAAAAAACATAAATTTCCATATATTTCGGGACCATGACGAACATGTTTTCCATTCTCCCAAAAAAAAGACGTTCATCTCCTTCCAAACATCCATAAATCCCTTCTATTGACTTCACAGGACAAAAGAGAA
Source organism: Caenorhabditis briggsae (assembly GCF_000004555.2). Taxonomy (NCBI): domain Eukaryota; kingdom Metazoa; phylum Nematoda; class Chromadorea; order Rhabditida; family Rhabditidae; genus Caenorhabditis; species Caenorhabditis briggsae. The sequence continues at coordinate 6,944,324 of NC_013487.2, read as the reverse complement.
AAATGTGTCAAATTGAATCTGCTGAATGACGGAAAAAAGAGAAAAATGGGTAGAAATAAGCTCCGCCCATTTTAAGGCATTAATCAAGAATATCTCGAAGTGAATAGAAATACTAGGGAGGAAAGTGTACTTTTTGTCTTTTCGAAAGAAAAAACAACATGTCCTTTTTTCTATTCTTGGGTTGAAAAACGGGGATTGGGAGGTTGACTTGCTTTGAGAGAATTTAAATTGGTCTACTTTTCGGATTTCCTTCAGTTTATATCATCATTTCCTCATTCAGTTTGAAGTTCAAACTTTGAAGATAGAGGGACATAAAAAACAAGATTCTGACCCCATTTCGATTTTATGGATTTTCAGAAACTACGGCACAATAAATACTTCCTACAGTAATCTTTCGTAGTTTCTGATAAAAAACATAACGCCAAACAGTGATTGATTCAAATGATTGATTTTGTATGTCATTAGTAGCAATAAAAAATTTACGAAACAGTAATCTAATTTCAAAATATTTTCAGAATATCTTTCAAATCTTTTGACTAACTAATTTTAAAAAATTTGCCCTCTTGGATCAAATTCTCAATCCAATGAGATCACTTTTGAATATTTTATCCTTCCACTTTCTTCTTCCTTATTCTCTTTTATCCTTGCACTAATTAATTCACTTCTTCCGTCGAATCATATCTGACGTCTTCTTCAGTCTGAGATTCTCTTTTTCTCACACCTCCACAGTCTTCATTTAGTTTTTATTCTCAACTTAAAAACAACACTATCAAGTTTCGAGTATGCCCTTTTTGTTTTTTTTCTTCTTTCGGGAAGAAGAAGTGTCACATAATCGTAGATGGATGGACCAAGTATGTTTCCGGTCTGACGTGCAGAGAGATTGTAGGAAAAAAGGAAGTAGTTCACCTCTTCAATTGTTACCTAGAACGTCGATCATGGTTTGAATGGATCGAGAAAATATTCTTCTGTTTCGATATAAGACGGTAGAAATTTGAAGAATTTTTTTCTCATTTCTGAAAACCGGAATTTCTCAAATTTTATGTACAAAAAGAACAGAGTTAACAGAAAGTACAAACGTTTTTCGAAAAGTTTGTCTGTTCCACAGATTTCGTCCAGTTTCGCCTTGCCTTTTTACAATTCAGAAATTTTCTGTATGAATATTCCAGAAATTAGTCAAAGTTATAGAAAATGTTTATTTGATGGATCTGAAAATGATCTTGAACAAAAAAAAGGTGGACAAATTAAAATTGGACAGTGTGGACAGTTGGGACAGTGGTAGTAGTTTGCTCAAATCCGGGTGACAACCAATCTTCCTGCATTTTGAACTTCTTGTTGCTCTGTGCCTTCTTTGAAAAAAATTCTTCAAATTTCAACCGTCTTATATGCATGTTTATAGTAAAAGATCTTCCGAAAAATAATCGAGTTTGCAATCAACTCTGGAAATGCTTGAAAAATGGTTTTTTGAACTTACCTTCAGCTTGCTCTACCCTTATTCCTTGTTGTCCTTAACTTGTCCTACCTACCATGTACTGGCCTTTAGCTTACCCTATCTTTGTTCTTGCTCTAACTTAAGCCTAGCTATCTGAAACTATCCAAACTTGGTATTTTGTAAATTGCTTGTCCTTATCTTGCCTCACTCTTGGACCATTTAAAAGCAGACTTGTCCTACCTTGCAAAACCCCCAACAATATTAGGATTCGATTCTGTTTTGTAGGTGCTTTTTCTAAAAATTGAGCGAGGTTGAGTTAAATCAAACCAGAATTATTACAAGATTTTCTAGAATTCCTTTACAGATTTCTGAGATTCTTGATCTTCTGAATTTTTTCAACAAACTTTCCAAGCTTTCTCAACTATTTCTCAAGATTTTCTCTTTTCTAAAGCCCTTTTTAATGACCCCAGTCTCAGGTTTTCCCACTAGGTCATTAAACTTGAGTCTTGGGAACATTCAAAAAAAAAGTGAAGGCACTGAAAAAACTAGGAAATTAATTTTCGACTACACTATCTTCTGGTGATATTTGTGACAATTATTGAATTCCTTACCCACCTGACTAAAGATAATTAACCTGCAGCTGAAAAATTGTTTCTAACTTTCTTTCTTATTCCAATCCTTGAACTTCTGTTTTAGACGTTAAAGAAGCGAAAGCATCAAAACAGAATTCTCTGCGATCTCTGAGACGAGTCATAGTAGTAGTACTTGTCTTCAACAAGACATCCAGATGTTCTCTAAATTAGTCATTCTCGTTCTTTTTTGTTCTTTTTTCTCTTGCGAGACATCTTTTGTTCGAAAATCCAATACAATTATCTCTGGCTCCTTCTGATGACGTGGAAGAGCACTTCTGAAACTTTAGCACCCACTTGATGTACTAAAAAAAGTTGAATTTGAAATGGACAAGATTCCTCTTCTTGTTTTGTTGCTTAATGTGTTTTTCCCATTTTCTTATTTTGTTTTTTGGAAAAAAAAACACTCGAGAAACCTTTTGAGTTAGAAGAAGTCAAGATCCTCTTTCACTTTTTTGTCTAGAAATGTTTTACTTCCTTTTTAAAAGTAATATTATTATTTTTCTTTTTTTTTCCAGCAAACCATTTCTCAGAAATCCTCTGAAAGTTTCCAAAAAAGCCGATGTCCACACCAAAAATCCTCATGTCTCGACTGGAAGAAATAATGAGTATTCTTTAGAATTATTCAACCAGAAAAATGAATACAACTCTTTTATATTATTCACAAATGGAATCATCTTTGGCTTCTTCTTTTTTCCATGGCATTCCTTTGAAATTTCTTACACAAATTTGGTTATGTCCTTTTGTAAGAAGGTGTTCTTGAGGGTTGAATTTTGAGAATTTTGACGTCAGAAGTCAATAAATAGCAACGAATTTAGACATTGGGGGAGGAACAGTTAGAAGATCATCCTATATATATATATATATAAGGACGTCGAAAGTTAGAAATTCGTCTAAAATTTTGTGTTTCAACGTATTCCCTTTGGCTGGGTCTTCTAAAACTGTTAATATGTTCGGTGATTTCCCTCGAGAATCGGTTTTTTAATTTTTATTTCAATAACTGTAACCCTGATCACTTTTCAAATAAAAGGTAGTGGACCGGTGCGTGCAGAGTTAAAACACCTAATAAACTACGACAAATTTTGAAGAAGTTGCCAAAAACTTTATTTTCCTAATCTCGTAAACTATTTCATTTTTAGTGTCAGAATTACCGTAAAACCTGTATTACAAGGACCCCTTCATAGAAGGGTTCCCTTCAAAATCTGTAGTTTGAAATCAAAAATGTTCGTACGTTTTCAGTGAAAAGTATTCCGGAAATTCCACAATTTTCCAAAAATTTGTTGAAGAACTCTTCTTGCTCGTAAACTTGACCAATTTTGATAAGCTTTATACATTTTTATGAATTTTGAAAAAAAATTGATCAATTAAATGAAAACTTTTCTGAAAAAATGGCGCGAGCATTCCAAGAGCCTCCTCTAATTGAAGGGCCCCTGTAATAGAAGGGCTCTACAGATGTACCTTTGAACAAAAGAAGGGCTGGCCCTTCTAATACAGGTTTCACGGTATTCTAAGAAGATCTTTTCATACCTGGAAATGTTTTTGAAGTTGCTTTTAAGTGGTCTGAATCTTTTCTTTTGACCTCTCTGAAAATGCCTTCCATATTCAAACATTCTTCATCTCTTTCTCCAGATTCCCTTTTCCATTCACCCAAGTTTTACAAACCAATTTTCTTCGTTCCTTTGTGCTGGTTTCTTCTTAATTGCCTTTCCTTGCTTCTTCTTCTTCCTTCTATCCACGTGACTTTATTCTTCCAGCCGCTTGCTTATTTTCAGCCATCGTTTTTTGACGTAACTTTCAGATCCTTGAATAGCAGAAAACAACCTCCATATATTGCCGCATTATTCTCACTTTCTTATTCTTCTTTCATTTTGAGCCTTAAAAATTCATTTGCAGACATATTTCCTTGAATCATCTTGTCTTTTATTCTGTGTTTTTGCAATTTTTTTTCGAATTATTTTTTTCTGAAAGCAAAATGCTTCTGAATTCCTGAATTCTAGGTACCCTGTGCTATAGAAAAATAATCAGTCGAGGCTTCAATAATAATTGGAGAGTTTGAAAAATGGGTGAGGATTTTTCAGCTAAAACGATGAATATCTAAAACAATGACAACTTAAAAATCTGAAATTTTGAAACAAACCCTATGATTCCAGACAACGAAACTTCTGCAATTTTAAATGACATCTTTCACGGATACGATAAAAGAGTTCTTCCATTTGTCCAAGGACCAGTTCTAGTCAATATGACTATTGTTCTGGGAATACTGATTGAATTGGTGAGTTATTAAAAATACAACGATTTTTAAATCGAATATTCCAGAAAGAAAACCAGCAGCTAGCCGCATATGTGATATCCCACACTCAACGTTGGTATGATAATCGTCTGATTTGGGATCCGAGTAAATACAGAGGTCAACGAGAAGTCATTGTTCCCCAGAACATGGTTTGGATTCCCAAACTTTTTGTGTATAATAGGTGAGTCTTTTTTTAATTGGCTCCTAAATAAAATACCAATTGTTTAGCTTGGAATCCAAAGATATGCTAACCGAAAATCGAGCGGATGTCCGACTGTACCATAATGGAAGAATCAAAGTTTGAATCGAAAAGTATGAAAAGCGAAAAATTTTAGATTTCCAGATAAATATCCCACAATATGTGCAAGCTATATGTCGAATTCAAACTCAAGCATTTCCATTTGATTGCCAGTTTTGTGCCGTTGCTCTAGCATCCCCGCTGTTGAATGTGGAAGAGATGATAGTGAATGCAACGCAGCCCCCGAGGGATTCTTATTTTACTGTGAGTTCCAAATGGAAGTTTGAAAATTAATTCAAATTAAAAAATGCATTTTCTTGATGTAAGACAAAGTTTCATCTATAACAAGACAAGCTTAATAGATGCATACCATAAATGGCCCGCCAAATTTGAGCTCCATAATCACAGTTTTTCTAAGAGATAACCAAAAATTGTCAACTGATAAATTGTTTTTCAAAATATCACCAACATTTTATCAGTTGACCAATATTCTATAACTTTCATAGGAACCGAGATAATAGAGCTCAAAGTGGAAGTATAGTGGCTCTTCTATTAGAGTGTTTATGGAAATAATTTTAGTGATATTTGATTTTAAAAATCTCAAATTTTTATGCATGTGTTTGATGGGAAAATATTTAGTTGAAAGTAATTGAAAGATTCAGAAAAAAGCTTATCTGACAATTTTTTTTTAAATAATGGACTTTCAGGGAAACGCAGAATGGTTCCTTTTCAATGTGACTGTTCGACACATGACATTCGAGGAAGAAGGAGAATCAAGGGTGGAGGTAAATCATAACTTTTATATCATTCGATTTTATCAAAGTTTGAATATAATTATTTTTAAAACTTAAATTCTATGTATCGTCGTCTTGGTTGTCTTGAATTTTATACGATTGAATTCCAAAATTTTCCAGATCCACTACATTTTCCACCTTCAACGTCGTCCGATCTACTACATTACTGTCATTGTGGCACCAACCTTTTTGATTTCCGCACTTTCTATACTTGGTATATTCAGTCCTGGATCAAATGATGGTCCTAGAAATGAGAAGGTATGGATTTTGCACATTTCTGATTATATTGCAAGCATCTGTTGTTTTAAGAATGTTTCAGGAATGATAATAAGCCAGACTATATGAATCTTACTATTGAATTGAAATTCAAAAATACTAAAAATGCATCCGCGCTACATTGAAACCCTCTAACTTCTCTGCGTCCATCTTTCTTCTATACTCTCTCGCTTCCTTATCCCAAACTTTTATAATTTTGAAACCGCCTTGAGTTTTCTGTCGTGATATTAATCCTTCCCTACCATTTGGAATGCTGTGAACTGAACCGGTTTTCATTTTTCTATAAACTAGAAATTGAATTCTAGGCTAGAATTTTGACCAAAGGCAAAAAAAGTGTGAAAAAAAAAGAGTGAAGCCTTCTTCAAATGATCCATTTTTTATAGAACCAGAGTAACGAAAATGTGAGTTTGACCCAATTTTTTGTTTCCCTTTTTCAACATTTTTTTCAACTCAATTTTTGTTATTTCTTATTTTTCCATTTTTCAGCATGATTTATTAACATTTTTGCATGATTACAATGTTATTATCCTTTAGATCGTTGAGTATTTTTTCCCAAAAACGCATTCTCTGCATTACTGATTTCAATTTTTATCATTACTGTCACTGCTTATATTTGATTTTTTCAAAATTTCCATTTTTCAACTTTCAACCAAGTTCATGCTCACTAGAAGCTCGTTAACTTTAGAGCCTAGCTTTTTCGCTCGGGATCCAAATTGGCAAAATATAGTTTCATATATTTTTAATTTGTTTATAATTCCAGGTATCTCTCGGTCTGGGAAGTCTTCTCGCGATGACTGTTTTGTTGGGTATCGTGGCTGGAGCGATGCCAAAATCAAATGATATTCCATTATTGGGTTATTATATTCTTGTGGTTATTGTACTTTGTGCAGTAGCCGTGGGAATATCAATGGCCTTTTTGGCAGTTAGCAGACATTATATTCAGAAAGGTAAGTGTTAAAAAATGATAAGGGTTTTGCTCTAATGGAAGCCCACCAAAACCTTCATCTTCGAGCTCAATTTTCTCGGTTCCTATGAAAGATATTAAAAATCTGTCAATTGATAAAGTATTAAAGATTTTATGTTGGATAATTTATCCGTTGAACATTTTTTGATATCTTTTGAAGGAATCGAGATGATTAAGCTCAAAGCTCATGTTTAGGGTGAGCTTCTATGTAACATAATGGAGCTGATCTTCCATTATGTTACAGTTTTAAAATATAGCAGTGGTAAATTTCGGACAGTTTTTTTTTTCAATGACCTTGTCTTCCAAAATTTCTTCAGTCATTGTTGTAAGACTACTGACACTGATAACCTAGGCATCTTTCTGAGGTCACCATCTTTAAAAATTTCAGAGCAAATGCCATCAAAACGTCTCCTTCGATTCATGTTCCTGAACGAATATCGCAAGCGAAGATCTACAGTTTTTCGTGGTGTCCATAACTATCGATTCAGTCAGGAGTGTGATGAGTAAGACTTTTTATCCAATCCCTTTTATTTTTTCAAAAGTTTCAGCCTAATGTACTCAAAAGTGCCTGAAATTCAATCGATATGCATGATGATGGAAGAAATTGCGGATTCCCATAGAAGTATGAGACGGAAAGCCGACATGAAAGCGACAAGAAATTGGTGGGTTGATAAAGATTTTTTCGGTTTCAGAATTTTTGTTTGAATTGATAAATACCGTACTTTTTCTAATAGAAGAATACCCAACACTCGCGCTTAAAAGGGGACTCCGACCAAAAATTTTTATTGCATTAAAATGTTCAAAAAGTTGTCTATTTTCCCAATATTATAGCGAAACAATTCGAAAAAAATCCTAAATCCCCGAAAAATGGCGTTAAAAGCAAGATACACTCTACATGAATTGCTAGGAACGACTTAAGATTGACCATCAATTGGATTCCTTCCCTGATTTTGGCGCTGACTGGCGCTGAAACTCTACATTTTGCATATGCGCCATGGGGACCTATGGTTGGAGCTGCACTTCTTTCTATGGGTAAGTTACCCTAATTTAGTGTTCAAGTGTAGAATGAAGAAATATTCAATTTCAGCATTCAATTTCACAATCANCTTTGGGACCTCAATTGTCAGAAATATTTCATACGTCTCTTCCACCTACACACTATTTTCGAATCCTTATTTTTCTTCGCTTCACAGAGACGCAGATATGTCAACAAAACACCTATTTCTTGCAATAAATTCTCAGAATTTCGCAATAACAAAGACTAAAGTACTCACGGTAACAGAGGAAAATCAGAATCACTCGATGCTCCTGGACACTGCATTTTTCAGACACGGAATCTCAGAAATTAAGTCGGAGAGGGAGCAGAATAATGATGCCCAATTTAAGCCTGTGACGGTCAGCTTTCTCTTATTTTCTTCGTAGCGCAAACGACACAGAGAAAAGGCAACAGTCGCAGGCAGCTAGACAAAAGGCTCCTTGTTCTG
>NC_013487.2:6923678-6935417 GCF_000004555.2 Caenorhabditis briggsae | reverse complement strand
CCGGAAAATTTTCCATGTAAGAAAGGCGCTATGATGTCGTGGCCTAGGTTTCTCACTGCGCGGGAATTCAAATCCTATTTTTTTTTCAAAGCAGTTTTTCGGGGATTTAGAATTTTTTTGAATTTTTTCGCAACAATATTAGGAAAATACGAATTTTTTGAAACATTTTAAGGCAATAAAAATTTTTGGTCGCAGTCCCCCTTTAAGCTCAATTATCTCGGTTCCTAGAATAGACATCGAAAATCTGTCTACTGATAAAATAGTTATGATATTATGATAAATAATTTATCTGTTGTAAATTTTCTGACACCTTTTGAAGGAACCGAGATAATTAAGCTTATGTATAGGATCGGCGTCATTTAGAGCAAACCCGATAAGCTTCAAAATCAATCGATCTAGATATAAAGCTCAGCAGGACTCTTTTAAAAAATAAATTCAAAATTCAGATCGAAAGAGAATGGGCTCGCGTCTTCGCTCGATTCGACTACTTTTTCCTCGTCGTCTTCGAAACTCTGAATCTCTCCGCTCTTGCCGTTTTTCTTCGTGTCGCGTGGCTTCCAACACCCGAACTCAGGGATCAGATTCTATAAATTCCGAGATACTTTATGTGTTCAACTACCGGTATTTGTCTCTATTTGCTTTACTTTTGGTCACTATTCTTGTCAGTTTTCTTGTCTTGGAATTTTTCTTCCGTGTGATGTAAATAAATGCTTTCGATATAATTTCATGATTTCACTTTTTCTTTCTTGATTGCTGTTTTTGATTATATGAGTAACATTTAAAGTCTAGATGCTTTAAATGTTACCTAAACGGGCGTCTTTAGGAAAACAAGAGATCTATACCATATGTGAACTATACCATATGAGAACTATACCATATGTCCACATGACGACAGTTTCTTTGCTAGTACCCAAGTGTTAGTATACTCCAGTCATTTAATTCAAGCGATTGGTTGTCCAATTCACCTTCTCACTTTTTGGCTGATTCTAACGAAGACTTCAGTATCTATGGAACCTATAAAAATGCCTCTTTTGATTTCCCATTTCTGTTGCTCACTACTGGATGTGAAAGTTTGCAGTCTGGTTACTCCGTATCTATTTCTTCCTTCTATTGCTTTCTTGGGATGTGGAATCTTCACATCGGTTGGGATTTCTCATAGAAATCAGTTGGTTATTTATTTGATTGTTTTGTTTGGTAGGTTTCATTTAGAAACGCGCCCTTGTGAGCACTGTCATATGTTCCTTTAGGATCAATATCTTTGACCAAACAAATTAGATATGATAGAACTCGACCAGCACTACAGAATGGTATTATTTTGCAAACTGTATCTTGTCTGTAAACCAAGTTACAAGTCAAAAAAATACTTTCCGGCCGTCATTGCCTAGGCGGTTTTTTGGGCCAATTTGATCTTTATCATTTTGTAGTTCTCATTGAATGGTATCGTATCTATTTTGTTGGTCAAAAAATATTGATCCTGAAAAAAACCTATGACAGGGCATGTTTTTTTTAAACACCGTAAAAACTCTAATAGAACGCCACACAAACCGTCAAATTTGAGCATATGTATCTCACTTCCTGTGAAAGACATCAAAATTGGTTAACTGTAAAAATGTTTCTGATATCATGATAAATATTTTATCAGTTGACCACTCTTCAATATCTTCTACAGGAAGTGAGATATATAGGCTCAAAATTGACGGTTTGGTTGACGTTCTATTAGAGTCTTTACGGTACGTTTTTCTTTTCCAGCTGTCTATTTATCAATCCTATTCTTATTTGAAAATCGAAACCGATTCAAAATTAAGAAACTGTCCAGCAAACTAGTTTTCTATATTGGCAACTATCTAGTTTGCATGTTATCCATGAATCCATTCATTCATACTCCTTCCAACCAGGAGCATGCAAAACTTGAACTCCTCCAGCAAAATCCTTGTCCCGCCCCTGAATTTTTCTCCCCAGATGTATTTGTTTGGATGAGCGATACGAATTGGATCAATTTCATTTTCTTTGTAAAATCAAATCAAACTCGTAATTTACAACGAAGATTTTTTATTGGTACAGTGATACAGGCTGGAATTCCAACTGCACTCATTGTGATACCGTATGTGGTGGTGACTGGAGTTTCAGCAGTTGGAGGGATTACTCAAAGTCTCACAAATAGTCTTTTTATAATTATTGGGCTTCATGGAGTGGTGGAAAGTGCAATATATTTTGAAAAGGAATTGAATTTTCAGCTGTTGAAGTCTCAGTTCCAGAGAGAAGTGGTTTATAAGTTTTCGAAAGCTCTTACACCGAGGCAATAAATTAAATTATTAGGAATGTGATCCATAAAAAAATGAATACCGGTTACAGAATAAATTACTCACTAACATAAAAAGATGAGCAATAAAGAATGAACTGTAACAAATTAAAACAATTATGCAAAATCACAAGATTGGTCAATACAAAATAACTACATTTTTTCGCAGATTTCCTCTGCAGAAGTTTTGTTATTCTTCCAGCAGTTTCCATTGATTCCCAGTTTATCGTAAGGGATGATGATAAGCAGGAAGGAAAGACAGATCAGACATGTGCCGATTATGAATAAAGGAGTTGCGTCCAAGCTGCGGAAGATGATGTCGATTACTGTAACGTTAACGATTATGGATAGTGACCCTAGAAGAGAGGGCGGAGCCTAACATGAAAAAAGGCTAAAAACACTGATGGGCTTATGGAAAAGTTGGAAACACTTACAAGTGTTTAGTGGGATTCCTAGCAACATTCCAACTGAAATAACAAGAGGATTCAGAAGAGCGATTCCAAAGTTGATTGTGAAATTGAATGCTGAAATTGAATATTTCTTCATTCTACACTTGAACACTAAATTAGGGTAACTTACCCATAGAAAGAAGTGCAGCTCCAACCATAGGTCCCCATGGCGCATATGCAAAATGTAGAGTTTCAGCGCCAGTCAGCGCCAAAATCAGCGAAGGAATCCAATTGATGGTCAAGTTCAAAAATCCCAAACAAGTCATGAAAAGTGAAACATCGCCGAGGGACGCGTTTCCAATGATCTTTTTGAATGAAACCTTGTAAACAGCTGCCATGAATGCGGAAAGAAACGCGAATAGAATTCCGAGCCATTCGATTTTCATTTCGTTATCCATTGAGATCACAACCACTCCTCCGATAGCGAGCACTACTGAGAAAATCTGAAAGTTAGGTAGCTAAGAAGAGCAACATCAGGTAAATGCTCACCTTGAAAATGTTGAAAGTGTCTCCAAGAAGGATGATAGCTAAAATATATACAAATGCTGCATTACATGCACTGATCGACGTGGCAACACTCGGAGTTATGAGTAGAAGAGCTCGAACATATGGATAGTTGGCACCGACCCAGAAGAATACAAACGGGGTCACATATACGAACATATTCCGGATACTGAATCCCTTTTTCTTTCCAAAAGTTCGAAATGTTTCTCTGCAAAAATTGAGAACTAGAGCGATTACATTTAAGAGTTCATACCCTACAATATCCCCAATACTTCTTCTTGATCTAATCTTGTCTACAATAATATAAGCTGGAAAGCAGAGAAGCATCAGATTTGTGTTAAACCACATCATAAAGTACGGAGCATTGAAGTTTTTCTGAAATACAATAGAAATTAATTGAGTTATTACTTATTTATAACCTTACCTTATCGAAATTTAGTGCGGTCTTACTGAATTGAGTGGACAGACACCATGTAATGGCTACCAACGCCACTATTGCAAAATTTATGAAGATCTCAAAATATTATCTTCAGTGAGAGTAACACCATTTTCAGCTCACCACAACTGGCGTACTCTTCTTCTCGGCTATATTCTGTTCATCCATAGTCTTCCTCCTAAACGCCACGTCATCATCGAAGTTTCCATGGATATTTGCTTTGAATGATCCTTCGTGCCCCACGTCGCTCTGAGACTTTGTTGTACTGTTGTAGTTTGAACCGCCCGTCATACTGAAACAAAAAGAAGGTTTGGGAATTATTAGGAAACAACTATTGATGGTTATTCAATCAATAGAATAACTATTCAACAGTGAAAACACAATTCGGGACAAACAGAGACTGCAAAAGTTGTGATCAGAACAAAAACAAAAGGTTTTGCATATATTTTAGCAGGTTGCACGGTGGGCGGGTGAAATGTGACATCGAATCGAGACAAACTTCAAAGATCGGAAAATTCGCAGTTGTTTTTCTGATGTCTAGGAATTTTCAGTGTTTCTTTTTTGTAGAGGATAAGGAAGGCTTATTGATAACAGATAACAGATCACAATGATTGATCCATCCCCGCCTGGAATTCCAGTTTTTCTCACAAGGGAGGTCGTTTCAGAAAGGCTTTCAGAATTTTCTCATTTTTTCACAGGGGTTAGATGACCCGCTCAAAAAGCCCCTGTCAAAATCTGTATATGCACTTTTTCCAAAAATGCTGGAAATTTTTGTCTGAAAGGTTTTGGAGCGCGTCAACTAACCCCTGTCAAAAAATAAGAAAATTCTGAAAGCCTTTCTAAAACGACCTCAATTGTCAGAAATATTTCCTACGTCTCTTCCACCTACACACTATTTTCGAATCCTTATTTTTCTTCGCTTCACAGAGACGCAGATATGTCAACAAAACACCTATTTCTTGCAATAAATTCTCAGAATTTCGCAATAACAAAGACTAAAGTACTCACGGTAACAGAGGAAAATCAGAATCACTCGATGCTCCTGGACACTGCATTTTTCAGACACGGAATCTCAGAAATTAAGTCGGAGAGGGAGCAGAATAATGATGCACAATTTAAGCCTGTGACGGTCAGCTTTCTCTTATTTTCTTCGTAGCGCAAACGACACAGAGAAAAGGCAACAGTCGCAGGCAGCTAGACAAAAGGCTCCTTGTTCTGATGGAGTCGTGGAACTACGCCGTAGTTCCATCAAGAATGGGAACGAAGTACAATATATTTAAATTATGTATGAATAAGATTACTTTGGCATAAATGTTATTCTCTCGCTCGAAAGATATTTAGATGACTTGTGTGCAAATCTAACACACAAAGAACTACAACTTTGGAAAATCATACGCTTCCCTCAAAATGAGGAGAGAAATTTGATAACAGCTAGGGAAAAGAAATGTACTCTGTGATCGGAAATCATAAGTTTTTTTTTCTGCAACAGATAAGAGTACCATGTTTTACGAGTATCCGGAAGTGAAGCGAGAACTTTTTGGAAATATTCTTTATAAAAAAGTTTATTGAATTCGCAGGAAGCATAAAACATGATTTTGTTGAGGCTTTACCGAATTTCGGAATAAATTTTTAGGACAGTTCCGTTTACTAAGAAAGTAGATATAATTTTTGATTGGTGATATCGGTAAAGCCTCAGTTGATGATACAAGATGATTTGCATGACAGGGAGAAATAACTACGGAAGAGAATAAATTATGTTACTAACACAAGAAATACAAACATATTATTTACGGGTACGTTTGCTGTATGGTGCAGCTCTCACACTGGAATCCTTAGCACGAGCTGATTTTGCCGGCATTGGAGTCAATGTAGTGTTTTTAGCCAGAGAGTTCTGCAAATATAACTGATTCTATAAAATTGTGAACAAAAAAACTCACCGCAAGGCTTTCGACAGTGGAGTCATTTTTGACTGCACCATTCGATGTGATGCTAACGTTCGGATCTGAACTGAAGGATTTATAGAGCAATCCATCGGAGCTGTATCCGAGTTTATCAGCAACCTTGTCGGTGTGCGCCTTGAGGCTGAGCTCCGCGGCGTAAGTGTCAGTGATGTAGATGCTCGAACAGTCAACAAGGGCAGCATGATGACCTGGCCGCAGATGTCCAAGAGTGGCGGACTGAATCTCGTTGGGTAACGTGTAGAAGGTCGACGAGTCGAAGAAGCCGTCGATGCGGAAGTTAACAGGAGCTGAATCGGTGTAATCGACACGGAAGTTAGCATCAAACTCCTTCGGCAGAGACTCCGTAAAAACTTTTTCGCAGAGATAAATAACACTTCGAACTAGCATGACTAGTTGGTCTCGAACCGCTGGTGTACCAGTGTAGTCGAGCGCTGCGAGTTTTTCCATTGGCGATAGATCGTTATTGTCAACGGTTGTGTTCAATGTTGCAGCGACTCCTCCATTTTCGAAATAATGGAATTTGATGGAATACACTTCGATTGCATCAACATCTCCTTCGTGTTCAGTTATGACGAGAGCTAACTCCTTCAAGTAACCCATCTTTACGGCATTTCCAGCGACTCGTAGAAGCTGGCTTATATTGAGGGCTTCTGGATTTTTGAAGTTCAGTGAACTGCATTTCAATTTTTCTGCAAAATCAAACATTTTCATTGAATATTCTAGAACGTTGATACCTGTGATATGGTTCTTCGCGAAATAGTCGTCAGGAAGAACCTTGCGCCGACTTAAAATTGTAGAAAACACCACAAAAATCGCTCTCGTCATGAAATTAGAAGATTGGTCGACATCGGCGACGCACGATGGAAACATTTTCTGCCATTTCTGTAAAATTTTGTTTTTTCTTATTGTATTTTTTTTCGAATAGCTTACCAGATCGGTGACCGTGTCGTTCGATTTGTTGATGAATGAGTTGTCATATTCAGCTTCCAGTGGTGGGGCCATCTGGAAAATATAAAAAATACAAAATATAGATAGAAAATCAACTTTCAAACAAACAAAACGGTTTTAACTTCTAAAAAAAACTTAAAAAGAAGAAAAATCACAAAAACAAAGTGAAAATAGGCTGATTAAAATTCAAATCTTAAAGGTGCATGAGTGGTCGCGGTGGCATCGCACCGATTACAGTACTCTGCGGCATTACTCATTCGAAAATTAAAAACGCGCAAAATTTTGAAGATTTTCGGTGCCTAATTTGAATCTATCGCAATTTTTATCAAGTTTTTAACCGTTTTCAAGATTTCCAGATGATAAGAGGTTCACGAGGTCGTATTATTCCCCAGCCAGAACTCTATACGCCGTTCACACTACCCAAAGCTCGATTTCCATCGCCGAGGTATGAAATAAACAGCAAAAACTTTCTAGTTTCCATTTACAGCCGTTACTCGATCGATAACAGAGCCAAATGTGTCCCGGTAGATGAACGATTCAAAAATAAAATGTGAGCAAGAGGGTTGTTTTTTTGGAAGGAAATAGTTATCTTTACAGCGTAGGCGACTGGATCATATGCGGCGAATATCCGTTGGGCGATCCCGCTTCATGGACCTCATATCCGGACGAAATTCAAGTGAGAACTTTTTGAAGAATTGCAATATATCCCATGTTTTCAGTTGTTGAATGAAATACCGTACGAATATCCACCGAAAATGTGCCGAAAGCCTTGCAAGCGTCCTCTCGCCGGAACTCCGATGGATGTTGACGACGAGGTTGACAAAAATGATGGTTTCGGACGTTACACCAACATTATCGAGGTATTTTGAGAAAATTAAATCGGAATTTGAAAAATATTTTCAGGATCCGCCTAGCCACATTCCGATAGCATCATTCAGGCGTCAACAGCAGGCTGAAAATGCGCGGAAAGCTTTGGAACAGAGCCAGTCTACTACTTCGGCTCCGAGCGCATCCGTTACTAGACAAGAATTCATGTCTACAGATCGAAAATTGGTACTATTGATATTCCCAGCTAGAATTAATTAGTTTGTTTTAGGCCCTCCAGCAACTCAGAGCAAGAAATCGCACTTTATTGCTTCCGTCGTCTCAAATTCCCGGATCACAGTACCAGACGACTACATCAGCAATGTCTGTTTCGCACTTAGAGCTAGAGAACATGCCACCATCAATGGTCAACAGCGGCAACAAAATGAATGAGGTCAACTTTCGTTTTTTTTTTTTAATTAGAACCTCGTTTTTCTGAATTCTCGCTCCAAAAATTATCACATCTGTTATATTTCAGAATGACATCAACAACTCCAACATCACTGAGTTCATCGGCGACTCCAAAATTCTCACTTACTCATCGTACGTTTATTTGCTCTCAGCTACTTTGAAAAATGTCTGTGTTTCAGCTACGCCTTGTCCGCCTATCCGGAGATTCCCGAAGGTCTCGACAACAACGACCCGTACCTCTGTATCTGAACCAGTATTTTCCTGGGATTTCCGGCTTATTTTGCGTCATTATATCTGCATAATTTTTCCTATCTCTAGGTTTCTAGAATTGGAGTCAATGTTTGCTTACCGTCTGTAGACATCCCAAGCCATTGACTTCATTTCTGTTTTCTGTTATATCTCCGTTTTCTCATTTTCCTTCAACTTTGACAGCACCCAAACATAGTCTCTTCATTCTTATTGTTATTTTGAAACCTACGAGATGGAAGTATTCGCTTTCTTGTTTCGGTTTCATTGTATTAATATTTTAATATGCCGATATCACTTTTCTAAAAGGGTCGAACATTTTTTAAAAACAAATTTTATGCATGTTCCTACTTCTAATATCTGCGACTGTATCAATTATCAGGTTACAATCTGCTGTCGCGTTGGTATGTCTCAATCGGTAGATATTTCGCAGTACATATGATACGTGGCAGCAGGTTGCAAGTCTATAATTTACATCCAGATTCCCGACCAAAAATCGGATATATCAGTTCCCTCCCACTCCCACTAGTTACACATTTTGTTAAAGTTTCCATTCTATCGAACCCCCACCACACTGTCCAATGTCTCTTTATCATCTCTGCGACATTCCACCTGCACTATCTCATCTGCATTATCACCTTAAACCTTATATATGAATAGAAACCAATTTGCTGTAAATTTGCTTTTCGAAAAGCAATAGCAGTTTGCAGTTAGTTTTTGTCTCTATTTATCATTATACTGTTTCATACTTTTTATTGTTCAAGTCTTTATGCTGCCTGATTAATAAAAAGTTTCGACAGCATTCAGAATTTTGTTCGTCGTTTCAGATGCTTCAGCCACGTCACTTCATCCCACTTGTTTGTTGACAGAGATTTGACGTCACAAACAGCCTCACCGTTTTCAACTTTTCACCGACAAAACCGAACAAGTCGTGTATTTTGAGGGCGAGAACACAAGAATCAACTGGTCTTTTCAAGTGGATTCGAGTGTACGTGATTTATCAGAGATCTTTTAGACTGCTGAAAACCAGGAAAGCAGACGGATAAATTTATTTGACTTTCGCAGAAAACATTAAATACCCATAAATTATAACATTTGATCAATATAAGAATGTACATAGTTGTGAAAGTAATCATAAGCATCATGAAACATCCGATGCACTTGTACTCTCTTCATCGTCCTCACTTTTCGGTGTCATCAGTCTACTTCTTCCTAGAATTGTCTTCGGTGTCAATTTCACATTCTCCAAATGCTTCTCCATGATGGGCAATCGTTGAAGAGACGTTTTGAAAAGCATGAATGCGATAGTTCCAATTCGGAAATAGATGAAGCTGAAAGAGTTCTGATGACGTACTAAAAATGGATTAAGGATGGAATTACCTATCCGGCTCAAAAGTGACAAACGATCCAAAGTGTTTTCCACAAATACAATGCCAATCTGGTCCGTATTCTCTGTCGAATGCCATTTTCAGGTGTCGAGCAATGTCATGCTCCAAATGATACGTCTGAAAATAAGCTACCGTATTCTACCATATGAGAGCCGCTTTTTTATAATCGAACAACACACATTAGCTACAAGATTAGTGTTGATTTGGTCGGCGAACTTTCGTGTTCGAACTCTCTCAAAAGTTGAATTGAACGTTCAAATCACTCAGTCTGGTACTTACCATAATGCTTTTGGCGGCCAATGAGCAAGCTTCTTGCTCCATGTGACGTGGCATTCGACTGTGCTGAACATCTGCAACGATCTCACGACACTTTCCGGTGCGACGGCATTCCAGCTCAAATCTGGAAAAAATGGAATAAAGGGTTAAACAGAGGAATATGAAAGTTTTAGGTGGCTTTATATGTAGAAAACAAATGACATCAATCTGGCTCCAACCTTTGAGCTCAATTACCTCGGTTCCTACAAGAGGTATCCAAAATTTGTCAACTGATAAAATGTTTTTCATAATATCATAAACATTTTATCAGTTGACAGATTTCTGATATCTCTTACAGAAATTGAGATAATTCAGCTTGAAGGGCAAGTAGAGGGACATGCGGTATGGAAACTTTGAGCTCAATTATCTGGATCCTTGTGAATGATATGAAAAATCTGTCAACTGATAGAATACTGGTGATATTACGATAAAGATTTTGTCATTTTAACACTTTTTGATATCTTTGACAGGGAATGAGATAAATTGACTCAAAGTTGAAGGTTTGGGTGGCATTCGATTAAAGTGTTTACGGTATCTACAGCCCTAGTCTCAAGCTTATAAAACTTTATAAAAATTATCACACAACAGAAGAAATTAGATTTCGCGAAAATTGAATGATGATAATGGAATACCTAAAAACTTGGTTTTTGGGAACATGAAACTGATGAATCCGCGCCTTTTCAAAGCAAAAAAGTTAACCTTTAGACGTCTACGAAATCATGCCAAAAATGTCAGATTTGTCTGGAAATTTCAGACAATACTAAACAAGAGCTTTATTTTTCTAGTTGGCAAATTTTTTCTAGCTACTGTTGTTTTTGAGATATGCGCCTTTAAAAATATAATACCTCGATAATTGAATTTTACACATTTCTCTAGTAGATCTTTTAAGTACACTGTTGTTTATTTTTTGCAGTTGTCTATTAGTACAGTAATCCTTTGCAGAAGGGTATTTCCCAGTTTTGCAACAGAGCATCTTCCTCCACTTGACACTTATATCAATTTCAAAACAGACAAATACAACAATGCACAAGACACAAAAAAGAGCAGGATCACTTACCTCAACGCCTTCTCGTTGTCCATTTTTTTGCAACGGTTTTTCGAGGTGGCAAGACTGAAGGAGCGTGCACGGGAGATCAACTCTCTTCTCGGCGTCTCCAACCTCATCATGTTATCTCGGTCCATTGGAAAAGTGGGCGGAGTCTTGAATGAAAGAAGGGACAAGTATTTGTTTTATCCCGCCGTTATCAGTGTGAGCGGTAGGATGAAGCAACACAAAAAAGTGTGTGGGGATTTTTGGAAAAGTAAATTGAAACAGTAAATAAGAGGAAGAGACCCAGGAGGATCTCAATTACTGAAACGCAATGATAGGTCAATATGATCGGCGGATAAAAACGATTCTTTGAGAGCTAAATTTAGATTTCAGGAAATGAAAAAAAAGAGGTTATAACAGAAAAGAAACAACGGGAATTCTTGGCATTCATCCCGCCAAAAACACTTCGAAACACCACACTTTTTTCTCGTGTTTGTCGGTACTTTTGAGGGGTGAAAACAAGAAAATAAAGAGAGAAAAAAGAAAGAGCAAAGAATGGTACTTGGGGATGAGCATGTGGTAAAGTAAGTATAGTTTGAAACAGTGAAATTAAAGATGGTGTACGGTGAAGTTTTTTATTGCATCAAAATGTGCAGAAATGCATGTAGATTGACATAAAAATAAAGAAAAAATTCAAAAAAATTCCTTCATCGAGAAAAATGAATCGAAAAATACGCTGAAAGCCCTTAGGGACGAGGTTTTTTCTAGGCCGCCCGGTGAGTAAAAGCGCGCGAATTCAAACTTTTAAAATTTTTTCGCTCGTTTTCACTGTTTTTTTCAAATTTTCCGATGTATCTGGAAGAAAATTGACAAAAACCTAGAAAACTT
>NC_013487.2:6847325-6923234 GCF_000004555.2 Caenorhabditis briggsae | reverse complement strand
AAAAAAGTGAAAACAAGCGAAAAGTTTGAATTCGCGCGCTTTTACTCACCGGGCGGCCTAGAAAAAACCTAGTCCCTAAGGGCTTTCAGCGTATTTTTCGATGCGTTTTTCTCGATGAAGGAATTTTTTTGAATTTTTTCTTTATTTTTATGTCAATCTACATGCATTTCTTCACATTTTGATGCAATAAAAAATTTCACCGTACACCACCTTTAAAGCCTTAAAAAGTTAAGAATGCCCAAAAACGTGCCAGATTCGAAAACGAGTCTAGTCGTAAAAATGCGAAACAAAGTTGGTCACTGCTCAGCAAGCCAAGCCCACACTCAAAATGACACTGATACATCGTTTTTCTCTCCTCCCCTTATTCTTGTTCAAGGTGACAACGAGATGATATATTTGTCTTCTCTCCGATTCTGTTTCGGATCTATTTGGCAACCTACTCGAATAATCGTCACTACATTCCTCATCATTGTCTCATTTCTTCTTCTTCTTCTGTGTTCCTGTTCAATTTCACAATCTGTTTTTGTTCCGCTGGGAGACACTTTTTTCACTTTTTTCAGAGAGGATATGTCTGTGTGTACACACTTTGTGACACATAACAGTACTACTCATACGTCTGTAGGGGAATTGTACTCATGTGCTCTTTGGAGTTGATCATGAGAGAGAACAAAAGTCATTGGGATAAGTGTGAAGAACTATCAGCGTAGAGCAAGAATCAAGTCCAATATGACTAAAAAGTGACTGGAAGATTTGAGAAAAGTTTTGAATAACAACTCAAAGATCTACCATAAAACCTGTAATAAAAGATCACCCACACGTCAAATTTAAAGCCAATTTTTCTCGATTCCTGTCAAAGATATGAAAAAGCTCTCAACGGATAAAATGTTAGTAATATTATGATACATTATTTATCAGTTGACTTCTTCTCGATATCTTTCACAGAAATCGAGATAATTGAGCTTAATGTTGACGGTTTGAATGAGCTTCTTCTATGGAAAATACATACGGTATGTGTTTCTAAAACCTTATCAACGTATAATCAAAAGTTAAATCCGAATTAAACATTTGAAGAAAGTTCCAGACATATTTGTTCATATTTGAAAACTCGAACTTATATACCTTCTCATCAATTTCGTAAATCATCGATCTTTAAAAATTGGACTCTTGAACTTATCGTTTTTGTGTCCAAACCATTTCACCCCTCAATGTCTCAATGGCCTTATCTTTGTACGCTACCATAGACAACTCATCAACAAATAGACACACTATTTTGTGTATTTTGGAGTATATCGCCTCGATGTCCACTCGACGAATCCACATTATTTATCATTGGAGCACCACGGAACTGTGATGTTTGCAATTTGAAATTGGTGATAGTGATGTTGTGAGTGGACAAGAAAAAATGATATCATTTTGTTTTTAGAGGTCTGGATCATTTTTTTGAATTTGTAAAAAGTAATTCATGTTTTCAAGAATTTCCAAATTGTTAAAGCTTAAGTGCTAAAAGTGTCATTGAGAAGGGTGTGGTTTTTTTCAAAGTTGTGCTCATTGATCTTTTGATTTCTCAAGTTTTTTTTTTGAGTTGGTAGCACTCCAGGGAAACGGTTTTCACTGCCCAGTAAACAAACAGTTTTTTTTGTCGAAAAGCAAGAATCATGAAAACTCCCTGAAATATAAACGCGGTTACAAAATTTTCAGAAATTGTCGAAGTTCTTTTGTTATTTAATTCAAACGACGTTTTACAGGAGCATGTTCAAACGATGAAATCGCTGGAAATTTTGAAATTTCTATAACGTTCTCCTCGTCTGAAAATTAATCTTTCCAGAAAAAAGTTTGTTTCGACTCCAATTGTGGTTGATAAGAGGAAAGAAGCACACGATGAATCACATGATTGCCGGAAAGGATCCATTGAACCTTTTCTGTTCTTTTATTATTGAATTTGTTCCCCTTTTCACCCCATTTTGTTGTCTTTTTCCAGATTTTTTGTTAATTCGAAACGCAAACGGAACACCTGGTGACTGGTTGAAAAGCGACGGCAAACGTTTACTGTTTCACTTATTTTTGATTTTCACAGTTTTCAGATTTGCAATAATAAGTTTTTTACAAGTGAATTTTTAAAATTGTCCGGCTGATTTGCATAAACCAACCATAGAGAATGAAAGAGCATCTCTCAAAACCTAGAAAACCTATCAAATTTTGGACTGAAGCTTCAGCACTTCAGAGGTTTCGTAAGCAGACTTGAAAACGGTTGTATAGGTTTTGAAACATGCTCTTTCATTCTCTATGGTTGGTTTATGCGAATCAGCCAAACAACTTGAAATGTTACCTTGTTAGGAATAATATAGAAGAGTTATAGTTTTTAGGTTACTGTAGTTGTCGTTTTGGGACTTTCGGCCACGGCCACCGGCTTTTCTCTTCCACAGCTCCGATTTTTTGTACTATAGTAATCCATCTTTTAAATTCTGTATTTCGAATACAGATATTTTTTCTCTGATCAAAAAATGTTTCTCGTCAAAAGTAAATGGATATTCTCATCGAAAATTCATAGAAAAGTGGCATTTCAAAAGTCATTTTTTATAGTTCAAAAGTACTCATGAATGCATACTCTTCATTTTAATACTTACGACAGCCATTGGTTTACTGTTTCTCAATATTTTTGAATTCCAAGTTTTCCATTTTACATAATTTCTAGCTAAACGTCTTACTATCTCATCCAACTACTCTAAACATGTATTAGAAGTGCCGGTCCTTCTATTGCTCCAAGGAACCTCTATGGGTCCTTCTGTAACAGGGACCCTTTAATTAGAGGGAGCTTTTCAAATACAGATTGTATGCTTCGTCACTAACCAAGTCTCTCTAAAACTTTCCAGAACACTTGGGAACCTTTGGATTTTGAAATTTGAAAAAGAACAATAAACGAATGGTATTTTTTTATCATCCTCTTATCATTCTCATTTTTATGCCAGACACTAAACTGTCTGCAATTTCAGATACAGAATTCTAGTTCCTGGTGGCTGTTGTTGCTTTGACCCGCAAACGGATTTTTTTTCATAATTCTGGAATTTAAATTTTGGATGGACAGTTTTGAAATGTTGTTTGGTCGTTTTCAGACGAACTATTATGCTTGTCTGAGAAAAAAAAGGTTAGAGAGTATTTTTTGCAGTCTGAATACGGTAGCTATATCGAAGCGGAGAGCCTAAATAGCACTCAAACGGTGGAGACGCAGACAATTTTTCTCTGCGTCTCAACCTTTTTTTCTCAGACAAGCATAATAGAATATAGGTCAAATTTTTATCTAGGAAAATTCTGTCAATATAAAGTGATGAGAGCTTTAGAAATTTGAAGTTTTGACCTGACTGAGCCCTGAAAACCCAAAAGTAGTTAAAATCTTTTAACTCTGAAAAAAGAAGTAGAAAGCATTTTTCAATGTTTTTTGAAAATTGACCGAGTAGCTTTAGAAGAATGAAGTTAAATTCTCGAACAATTACTGAAAAAAATTAGGATTTAATTTAAAATTCAGGAGAATTCTGAAAATATCCTCAAAAAAAACCAATTGTCTGAAAAATCTTTTAAAACATAAAATTTCGAAATACCGTAAAAGCTGTAATAGAAGGGCTCTCACACTGTCAAGTTTGAGCTCAATTATCTCAATTTCTGCAAACGATATCAAAAAGTGGACAAATTCTTGATATGTTCTGAATTAACCAAGATAATTTTTCTCTAAGTTTTAAAAGTTAGGGCCACTTACATAAATAGTATTTGGTACATTTCATTTTTAAAAAGCAGGTTCTAGACCTCTTAAATTGTTTTTGATTTTTTCTCTTGGCCAGATCAAACTCCAATCAAGGAGCAAGTTCAAAACGCTTTATTTATTTGTGTTCTTTCTATGTCTTCGTCGTTCGCCGCCTTTTGACTTACCATTTTTCTCCAATTCAAAAAAAGAGAACTTGAAAAAGATGGTTCAAATATTTGAACATACCATACACACATACAGTTATACAACTCGAAAACTTTTTGTCTTCTCGGTTTACCTGTGTTTGTCACTGCGTCTCCTAATCTTTTTACACTATTTTTTATGTTGCCAACGGTTTTACCTTTGCCTCTAAACAATCCGACGATAGTTCATTTCTCTCTTTTTCGAGGTAATCGAACGATTTTGGTTCGGCAGAGAGATCTGCAACAAGTGGAAACTGTCCATTAAACCAATTTCCCCATTTTTAGGATGAGAAATTTGATTTTTCTGTTATTTCTGGTAATATTTGGGAGTGGATCTGCGAACGAACAAGCCTTGCCACTAACGTCTACGAAAATCAGTCCAGATACTGAATTTGTGATTTTTGGAACCAGGTAGCGCTTGGAATCAGTATCCAATCAAACAGTTTGATTTGCAGACATGGCAACCGTAACCCAGATCAATTTTTGACGGGAATAGAGCGAACATGGGGACAAGAAGGATCATTAGAGTTGACATCGGTAAGCTGAATACAATTTTGTAAACACCTGAACATCTGACCTTTCAGATTGGAAAACGACAAGGATATGGATTGGGAGTGGAGCTTCGAAAGTTTATTGGTAATTTGACAACGAATAATTGCAATGTTTCTGAAGTCAAATACTACTCAAGCTCTGCAAACAGATGCCAGATGACGTTACAGGTAAATTAGATTTCTCGTAGAACATGTAATAGAAGGGAGGTCAACTTTGACCGAATTTATCTCGTTTTCTGTAAGAGGTATCAAACAGTTTTCAACTATTGTTGATATTATGATAAACATTCTGTTAGTTTTTCACTTGTTGATATCTCTTATAGGCGCCGAGACATTTCTGTACACAACATTTCGATACTAAAACAGGTTAATACCTCCATACTTGTCAAATTCCGGGCCGACCCGGTGACCCGACCCGGCCCGGCCATAGTGACTCGGCCCGGCGGGCCGGGTCAGGGGCGGGTCGGAAAAAATTCTTCCGGCCCAGCCCGGTCGGCCCGGTGATTTTTTGAAAATTTTTGAGAAAATTTTTTTTTGAATTCCACCTGAAAAACAACTTCCTGTTATAATATGCCCTTATAAAAGTATCGAAACTTCAAAATTTATAGCAATTTTGATGAAAACTTCACAAATTTTCAAAAAAACTTCGAAATTTTGAAATTTTGGAATCTCGCCCGGGCCGACAGGGCCGGGCAGGAGAATTTTTCATTTTGACCCGGCCCGGCCCGTGACAAGTATGAATACCCGTGACGAGTATGAATACCGAGCTCAACAATCTCAATTACTACATATGCGAGATATAAAAAATGTGTAAACTGATTAAATGCTGTTGATTTCATGGTAAACAATTTATCAGTGACAATTTTTTAAATATCTCCAACAGGAACCGAGAAAAATTGGCGCAAATTTGAAAGTCACGGTCCTTTCTATTACAGATCTTATGGTAATCGTAAAAATTGTCCAATTTTGGAACCTTGCGAAATACGACTGTCCTATTCTAGCCAAGAGTGTCAGTAGGTCACAAGAAATACAGAAAATAATTGAAAAACCAAGAAAAATCGGAAGCAAATACCATTTTCCGTTTCCAGGTAGCCATGACTGGTCTCCATCCACCACAAACCTACGCTGATTGGAATACTCAACGATTCGATGATTGGTCCCCAATTCCATACACAATTTCGGATACTCTTCTCCGAATGTACTCTGTAAAATCCTGCAAGAAATCCAACGAAGTGTGGGCTCCAATAGATAACGATGACTTACCGGAGCTTGAGAATATGAAAAATGATAATTCCGTGGTTTTGGAATATTTGAGTCAGGAAACTGGATGGAATATGACTGGAAACTTGGGAAAAGCTGCTGATTTAGCTGATAATTTGATTCAAATGGATTTCTATAACACTTCCTATCCTATGTGGTTGACACAGCCGAAAGTGAACGGATATCATGAGGATGAATTGAAGAAGACTATTATGGAATTTGGTATGTTAGAAGTAAGAATCATAAAACTTCATTAAAAACTTTTTCAGCTGAAATCCATCCTCGATCCTGTGCATACTACTATCCATGTCGTTACTTGATGGGAGGACTTTGGTTAGACGATATTATTGGTAAACTCAACGATGCCAACTCTTCAAAAACTCCATTAAAAGTGGTTGGATACGCATCGGTTAGTAAAATTTCTCCATCTTTTAAATGTTAGCAATTTCAGCATACGGAAGTCACTCTTGCTGTAATGAAATTAATGGGAATTGAGAAGGAAGAAGTTACGACATCCGCTGGATTTGTTATTGAATTCAGAAGACGTCCGAATGCAGCAATCAGAATTTTAAACCACGATCCGAACCCAATTGACGCTCATGTTATCTACCCAGCAAATCTGACGAAGGAATTGTCCGATGTTCAAGAATCAGATGGATTTATAAGGCTGTCGGATTTCTTAAGAATCGTTAGACCAGAGGTAGTTTGTGTTATTCAGAACAAAACTTCGAAATTCGAATTTTCTAGAGCTATTCTGACTGGCCGAAACAATGCGATGCCCCATCGTGTGCTCTGGATAATCCAAATGGAAACGACTCTTCGTCTACATCCTCATTGAATATTTTGTCAGCGATCGCTTTCACAATTCTTACCATTTGGATTCAATAATAATTGGATCATCGAGAAATCTGCAGCATTTCTTTTGTCACAATACTCATGAATCTCATCTCACTGTTTCAATGCATAATTGTTTTTTACCTTTTTAATGTATATAGAAATGACCTGAATTTTTATGAATGAAGTTTATTACATATAGAAAAAATGAATGTCGACATGAATACCAGAAAACTTGTATCAGAGATGTTCGGAACGGAATTCGGAATAATTTATAAAGAATTTTCCGGAATATTTCCAAAGCTTCTATTTCGATATCGGAGCTTTTGTACTTTCAAAGGCCCAAATTAAAAAAAAACAGATTATTCCGAACTTTCGAAAATTGGAACAATAGAAGAGCCGTCCCTACTGATACAGGTTTTACGGTATCTAAAGTTTTAAACATCATTTGTAGTGATCTTCAGCACTGTCCGAAATTTGTTTTTTCTACTTCCGCATGTCTGATTCTTGATTTTACATTGAAATTCAAATTACCGCATAATGCATTTGCTTCACCTTGAACTTTGCCAGACCAAAAGAAGACGAGGAACTAGAATTCAATTTGTTGATTTTCCACGGACACAGAAAGGTTGTTTCGAAGAATTGAAAAGACGAAGTATCAAATTAAGAATTCAAAGAAGACGATTTTCAAGTTCAGAAAAACAAATCGTGTCTTGGTGTATAAAGTTGTTTGTGTATTTTATTTTTGTGTGTGTTGCGAACCAATTACTGCTTTCCATCTTCAATTGAATGGGCAATCGTCTGTTTGAAGGCCATATCTGGGATGAAGTTTGGCCTTTGTTGGGGTATTTAAAGGAACTCGAGAATCTCAGAAGTCAGATCAGTTCTAGGATGTTTGTGATCTTATGTTCCTTGGTAAAGGCATGTTAGTTTTTGACCTTGGCCAATAGACTAGAGAACCTTGGTTCGCGAAGTTTCAAGACCAAATAGGACTGGATAAAATTAGTAGTCTAACTTCTAGTTATAGACAAACTGCTAGACTAGCTTCTTTCCGTTTTGTGGCCGTTTTTATAACTGTAGTATAACTGTAGGATGAATTTCATAGCAGATACCGTCAACACTCTAATAGAGCTTCACATAAGCTTTCAACTTTGAGCTCATATTTCTCATTACCTGTGAGAGATATCAAAAACGGTCTGCAATCAAAATGTTTATCATAACATAAGCAATATTTATTATGTTAAAGTGTATATTTTTACCAAAGGTGACAAATAGATCAGAACCTTGGTCCGCACAGTTTCAAGATCAGATAGTCCTAGGTAAAAATGGTCTGATAGTCCTAGGTAAAAATGGACTTCTGGTTTTGTTTCCCATTTTTTACTGTTTCAACAGTTTTTCATATTTAGTTAATATTATTCATAGTTGCAAAAGGCCGGGCCGGTAGGCGAATTTTCTCGGCCCGGGCCGGCCCGCCTACCACATTGGATAATTTTCCGATGAAAATTTGGGTAATTTTTTTTGAAATAAAAAGGAAAAAAAGTTACATTATTAATCAAAATTACAAAGTAGAAAATAGTCGTAAAATAGGTCGTTTATGTTTAAATGTTTGAAAAAATTTCGAAAAAAAAATTCAAAAAAATCAACGTCTGTACGTACCCCGGGCCGGCCCGAGATTTTGCAACTATGATATTATTAACTCTAGTATACATTGTATAATCTTGACTTTATTGATTTTCAAGTGTATTTGAAAACCTTAAATTTTAAACCATGACGTGCCTACCATCTTGTCAACTAGGAACCGATAGTTCTATGAAAAAAAAACACACAAATATCAGATGAAATCAGGTCACCTCTTCAATATCTTCTGAATTGACGTTCCGCCCACTTTTGTTATCTTATCACTTCAGATAAAAAAACAGTACATAAAGGCAGATGAGATGAGATTGTTTGTCGAGAAGTTGTTTTTCTAATCGTTTAAACTTTTATTTTTTTTCTTTTACCTAGCACTAAAATGAATTTCCAGGAATGAACCTTCTGGTTATCCTTGCCTTGGTCGCAGCGGCCTCCTGTGCCGAACATCTTCTCCCAAAGAAGTCTGTCGCAATTGACAAGAACTCAGTTCTTGTACTTTTCGGAACTCGTCATGGAAACCGTCATCCAGAAGTCTTCCTTGAGGAGAACCCAAGAAGTTGGGGATATGAGGGAAATACCGAGTTGACATCTGTATGTTTCTACGTGTCGTAAAACCTTTAATAGAAGGGTCCCTAACCTGTACCTTCAAGACAATTTATCTCAGTTCCAAGATTCAAAAAAGTTGTCATCTGTGAAATTTTTATCATAATATCCGAAATCTTTTGTCAATTGACACATTTTTTAAGCCTTTCACAGGAATCGAGATAATTGAGCTCAAAGTTGACGGTTTCGGTGGGCTTTTATTAGAGAAAAACGGTATCTTGAAATTTTGAAAATGTAGTGTTTTTAGTATGGAAAACGACAAGGACTCGGATTGGGGAAAGAATTGAGAAGCTTTGTTGGAAAATTGATCTCTCGTAACTATAACTCATCGCAAGTCAAATACTACTCGAGTTCTGCTAACAGATGTCAGATGACTCTACAGGTAACTAGAATCTAAGGTCATCCAGAATCAATTATTAATTTCAGACAGTCACTGCCGCTCTCCATGATCCAGAACAATGGGGAGATTGGGACAAGAAGTGGTATGATCACTGGTCTCCAGTCCCATACGCTATTGATGATCCACTTCTTCGTATGTACGCTGTTAAGGAGTGCAAGGGAAATGATAAAGTCTGGGGACCAATTGATAAGGATTCTCTTCCAACTCTCAAGAAACTCAAGACCTCAAACTCTGCTGAACTTAAATACTTTGCTGACAACACTAAATGGAACATGGGAAATCTTGGAAAGGCTGCTGATTTGGCTGACAACTTGATTGAAATCGATCTTTACAAAGCGGAATACCCATCATGGATCAAGTCACCAAAGCTCAAAGGATACACTTTCGAGAAGCTGAAGGCAAAGATTCTCGAGTTTGCTGAGGTTCACCAAAACGCTTGTGCTGAGTACGGACCATGCGGAAACTTGATGGCTGGATATTGGCTTCAAACTCTTTTGGACAAAGTGGCAGATGCTAACGCTGGAAAGGGACCACAAGTCATTGGATACGCTTCTGTAAGTCAACTTTGATTTTTTTTTGTATTCACATTTTGTTTTCAGCACACCGAGATCACATTATCTGTCATGAAACTGATGGGGTATGTCAAGGACGAGTTGACCACTTCTGCTGGATTCGTTGTTGAATTCAAACGTCTTCCAAAACCAGCCGTTCGTCTTCTCAACCACGATCCAAACCCAATTGATGAGCACGTCATCTATCCAGCTGAACTGACACCAAAACTGAAGAAGTTGGCTGATAAGGATGGATTCATTCCGTTGGATGGATTCACTGCCTTCGCCAAACAGTTCGCTTTCTCTGATTGGAAATCTCAATGTGACAAGGCATAAAATTCTTCGAAACATGTGTAATAACCCGTAATAAATTCGACTCTAGTTTCATTTCTGTAGAAAAATTGACGACATTGAATAAGTCTGAAGTGTGAAAATGTGAAAAAATACAACAGAAAGGTGCAAAAAACTGTGGAAGATAACCCTCAGTTGCATTATTCGACGATAGTCAACTTAAAAAAAAATGTATAGTGCACTCAAAAGTCACACCCGTTTGTATTTCCGAAACCAGGTTTTTACACACCTATTTTAAGAATACTTAAAACGTTTTTTTCCTTCCGAGAGCACTGGGTAACTTAAAAGGATCATTCTTCCAAAACGCAGATTTTCGTAAACAGAAATCCAGACAAGTACTTTTTTGTCTAGGTCTGCAATGAGCAATTTAAAAATAGGTAAAAATCAACTTTTCGGATTCCTGTAATTTAAAACAAAAATTTCGAAAGAAAAATGATAAATTTATATGAATTCAACAAGAAACAATAACAAAGAAACAAATTAGAGATCCATTGATGAGTTACTTCTGCTGTTGCTGTTGAAGTTCCTGAAGAAGGCGCGCAGCGATGAGGTAGGCAAGCCGAGATGACGTCTCCTGATCCGACAGCTCTTTGATCTGAAAAATAAAACTTATTTCTACAAAAAACTTCGAAACTACAAACATCATAAGGTTGACTCATTTCATAGCACGTTGTCAGTGAATTGAGGAAGATCGAAATCGAGTAATCACGGAGAATTCGAATGCAAGCGGCGACTCGTACCATAACGAGCCGGATGTCATGGGGAACAGTCTGAAAATTATCGAATCACATTATTTGAGTTGACATCATTTTCTCACTTGAAACTCGTTTACATGTGATCCATCTTCCTCGAGTGTCGTTTCTGGCAACGCTGGTGTTACCCACACGTTTCCATTGCAACCAATGATGACAGCCATTCCGTAGGGCAGCGTGTGAAAGTGCTTCTTGGATTTTTTGATCAAGTGCGGGGGAACCTGAAAACGGAAGTGATTTAGTTTAGAAGAAACATCATATATATTTGCATTGGGATTAAAAATTCACACGCCTCCTGTCTCAGTGTACTTTGAAGATCCTACAATCAGGAAGTTCTCACGATGCACTTTTTTCTAATTTCTCCTTCACGTGAACTTTTGAAGAAACCACAGCTAGGTTAGCTGAGCTAACTGATCAAACGGCACAACCGGAGAAGTCAGTTATCAGACAATGCGTGACTACATTGCGAAAGCAGATGACATTCGAACTAAATTGCTGGACTCCATGCTCCGTCGGCTAGAGATGAAAAAGAAACAGGTTTTAGAGCAGGTTGAGATGCTAAATATTGCTATGAAAAACTTAAAAAAAAAGAAAATATAGAGTTGGGAAATCTGTGATTGGCGGATGTATGTTCATTGGCTTTTGATTGCCGCCATTCTCATCGTTTTCTGCGTTCTCCGGTATGGCGTAGAGAAAGTACACCTACAACCGACAGAGGGAAGAGACGGAGATCCGATAGTGGAGTACAAGGATCGGCAATTGGAGAAGACGTCAGAAGCGTTTAGAGCCCGACATCGTCAGTGACTATTTTTAAAAATAAAATTGTTGTTTTTACTCACTTTGATTAGAATTCCCTGCTGCAACTTTCCGTATTTGTTGTTTCTTGTGTGCAACATCAGAGTTCCGTCGTGTTGTACTTGTTGGATTTCAGCGCATATCAGCTCTCCGTTTTTTAAAAATTCGCTCATTTTCTCCTCATCTTCCACATCTTTTCGTCGGAAATCTCCACCGGGTAACAGAACGGATCCGAGAGGAAGATTGGCGTGAAGCCGGGATGATACATCGCACTTCCATCGTTTCGCCTGAACTTCGACGACACGAGCAACAACTACATCTCCAACTTCTCCAGCGTATCGTTGTTTGATTGTTTTCACCATTAGAAGACGATTCAGTTGTTTAACGACTCCAGAAAGAGAACTAACGATTTCTCCATCTCGAATGAACGTTCCATGTCCTCTGAAGTTTTTAATCAGGCTTTCAAACAACTAAATCGTATTTACCTCATGAATTGTTGTGGAGCATCGCAAACCGAGTGTCCCGGAATAACAATTTTAGTTTCGTCGATATCATTTCTAGCCTCGGACATCGATAGCATCATCCATGGCGAGACGAGAGGTGGACCAGTAATTTCGTAGCTCATTATTGACTATTGTCTGAAAAAAATACAGTTGGTGTGCTAAAATCAACGAAGAAATATGAAAAAAGTTGCAAATTGTAAAAAATTGTTCAACGATACTCCGAACTTACGCATTGCGCGCGCTTTAGCGTAAATCGACACAACACTCAAAGCGCGGTTTCTCAAATTCGATCGGCTTACACTCGAAGTGCAACTTAATTGAGCGTGCAAATTCAACGGTTTTTGTTTCTCTGTGTGACAAACAATAGATCTCCAATTATATTTCGACATCACAGGACATGTTACCTGACGTTGTGTAACATGTATAACCTATAATTTCGAAAAAAGGACAAGGAAAAGGAAAAAAGTACTGAAGTCAAACGAAAATAGAAGAGCAAAACAAAGAAGGTGAATAAACAACAACAAGATGATTCGAATTTGAGATAAAATTGAGAATTAAGAGAATTCGAAGTGCAGCTATTTTTAGGAAATGCGCTTCTGGAAAGTAGACAATCGTTTAGAAGATTGCAGAATAGATTTTTCCAGAAATTTGAAAACAAAGAACTCAAAATTTCAAGCAGAATAAGTTCAGGTCATTAGTTTCGATAAAATCTGAAACTATTCAACCAGTATATATTTCGTAGTCTTCAGGAGACATAGAATTTTTGACACTTCAGATTCAACGTTATTCTGGTTCACAAAGAAATCGGAGCTGGGTAACAGAAACGCCGGTGGCCGTGGCCGAAAGTCCCACAACGAAAACTACCGTAAACTAAAAATAGTTCAATTTTTCAGATTTTTCCTCGTTTTTAACTTTGAGTTTGTTGTTATTTTCCCCCAAATAACCTGAATAATGACTAATTTTCGACATGACAAAAACCTACAAATAATAATTTTTTAAGTCGGAAAGTATAAATTATTTTGGGTTACGGCAGCTGTGGGACCTTCGGCCACGCTCACCGGTGATTCTCTTCCACAGCTCTGACTTTGGTGCTAGCATAATGTTTATATCGTCCTGTAAGATCCTGTGCATCGTTGAGAGACTTTTCCGGTCCCTCTTTGTCCTCTCGTCGTTCTCCGATGATGTCGAAATCGATGTACTTTTTCAGCTGTATGATGCCGGTGGTTATACAGGTTTATTTTGAACCCATTTATCAAAAGTGACAAATTCGATATATGGTTCTTTCATCTACCAGCAGATCACACGATGTGCCAGACACTTGATGATTTGTTCTAAATTACTGTTATCGCTTCTTCGTCTGCTCAAATTATCTACAATTTCCTCCGTCCGAAACCCTGCAATTTCCCAAAAAATTCTCAGAAACCTGACTAAATTTGAATGACGCAAAGCGTTTAGCATTGACAAAGAAACCAATATCAAAAGAGGTAATTAATTATGCGAGAGTCGTCTATTCATCGGTAGCTCCCACGCCTACCGTATCCCGCTTTGACGTCTCGTGAATCTTAGTATTAACCCAGAGCTAATGAATACGTTCTTTTAGAATCACATCTTCAAAAAACTATTCATCCTTCACACCCCCAACAAAACCTTCTCCTACTACTGCTTCTTCTTCTTCCACTCCTCCTTTCAGAATCATTAGACCCCGCCCACTTCTTCGTTTAAAAAGAACCGAGCAACGGGCGAAGGCCTTCACTTGCTCTCGCTCTTTCACGTCTTCTGCCGTGCATCCACCCCAGAGTTCCGAAATGAAGTCGTCGTCAGTGCTCTCCATTGCTCTTATTGTTCTTGTGATCGTTCAGTAAGTTCTGGGAACAATCGTATAGTTTATGAATTGTAGCAGTAGTAGTCTAGCTTCAGAATTCGATGGAAATTTGATAGTAGTATAGGGATTAGCTGGGGATGCATACGGGGTGGACATTCGATGTGGATAGGGAATTAGTTTCAAGAGCTTTGTACTTAGAAATTATTTGTTTTGGGCATGACAAGTACAAAAAGTAACTAGGGATATTTAATCCTTTTGAACTTGTAAAACGTTCAAATTGTACCTCTCGGGTTTTCATATTATTCCGGTTGAGCTGCTGGAAAACGGAAACGCTTCACTTTCGTTCAACTAGGTGCTATTTTTATAGTGATTCCATGAATAGGTTTCTGATTAATGTATTTAGCAGCACGGCATTTTGCTTGGAGATATTCCTAGGGATAAATACGGCCTCCTAGCAGCCCTGGCGGTTTCTGGGTCTCAACTTTGCGCTCAATTATCTCGGTTCCTATGAGAGATATAAAAAATTTGTCGATTGATAAAATATTTTTGATATTATGATAAGTAATTTATCAGTTGACAAAGATTTCATATCTTTCACAGAAATTGAGATAATTGAGCTCAAATCTGATGGTTTGGGTGGGCTTGTATTAGAGGAAACACGGTTGTCTGTCCTTTGAAACAGAAAATGTTAAAAATCGGAAATTGATGGAACCATGATAAAAATCCTAACTTTCTATTTCATCAGTTGGCAAATTTTTGATATCTCTCATAGGAACCTGGATAATTGAGTTCAAAGTTGACTGCTTTGATTGGAAAGAAGAATTAGAGGAAATACGGTAGATTGGCAATATCAAAATGATCATTCTTTGATAGAGTTGCTTTTGGACAGTTTAAGTTAGTCCATGACCTCCATGATCCCTGATTCTCTTTAACCAGTACCCACACCTTCTCAAGAATTACATCATCTGGTTTCCTGTACGATCAACAAGTTGTGTTCTCCCACACCATCACATTTCCAGTAATGTCATGGGAGTACTCGAATGATCAGAGACTCCGAGAAACAATTTGGCTGCCTTCTTTTTTGAATTGGAGAGAAAAAAGTTCCCACGCTACTCGTCAACTATTCATTTCACTCCTCGCAGCATTTTATCAAGATCTTCGGGGAGGCGCAAAGATGACGTGGGACGAAGAATTTCAGAATCTGGAGAAGAGGGTCATTGACCATTATAAATGTAGTAAAAAACACAATTCATTGTAGTAGTAAAGTGATGATCTCGTAGTACATTTTGATCAGTTTCTCTTCGAGATCTACTTTGAGAATTCTTGAAAACAAGATAATAAATAATGAATGCTCTTCACCACCTTCCGAATATTACCACTTTTTAACCCGAAGCACATGAAAAGGATAATTTATGAGTTGTCTAAGAAGAAACAGAAAGAGAGATCTTGCTACAAAATGACGTTGCATTTTCTAGTGTAAGATGAACAATTCGACCCATGGGGATTCAGATTTTCATATAGAAAAGAATGTATTATCGCTCTTCGAAAGCCCAAAAACATCAGAGCTCAAAAACGTGCATATTCAGTACCGTGGTTATTTTCAGCATTCTATTTTCAGATTGATCTCCGCTTCCGTCGCATCGGTTCCATCGTCGGCAGACGGACAGATTGATTACGATGCGTTGGCGGCAAAGATGTAAGTTAGGAGGAATTGGGATTATAGAAGAAAGTAAAAAGGGATTAGAGAAGAATACGAGGAGCATATGATTTCAATTTTTGGATTTTACTATTTTTTAAAGAGTATCATAAGAGTTCATAGGTTTGTAGTACTCAGGTTTTTAGAATCTAGCTATGGTACTGAAGCAAGGCTGTTGGAAACTGGACCGCGGGTTTTCTGGGTCGGGTATAATTAGAAGTCTCTAGTTGGCTGATCTTGTTTCCGCGGCCGACCGCGGCCCTGATTCTGACAGCATTGCATTGAAGTTAAAAGCCTTTTGATTGGAACCAATTTCTCATTCTTTTAGCGAAATGCTGCGACCAAACCGCTACTGGAAACGTGCTCACAACATCGACACGCGTGCTCTGAATCAATTCAAGAACTGCTACTTCTCGCCAATTCAATGCGTCCTCATGGAACGTCGTCGTAAATAGAATCCCCATCCCACACCATCCAAAGCATCTTCATTTAACTTCATTTATTTCTGTCCGTTCCGTTTCCCCTATTTATCACTCTGTTCCATGTGTGTGTGTTCATGTTTCAGCAGCAGTTTCAGCACTTTTTTCTCAATTCCAACCCGAAAAAAAGTTGAAAAGAAAAAAAAACTCTATTTTGCCCCCAGTGTTTTTGTGTCTCTTTTGAATGAAGAACAATGTTATTTTGCGCTTTATTTGAAACAAATCGTAAATTGGAAAACGTGCTTAGAGATTCACAGCTTTCTCCAAAATTCTTCGAGATTCTATTTTCAGACTTTTCAGAATTTAAACTTCCATTCTTCGAAACTCTTCTCAATTTCCAGACGATTTTTTCTCGCATTTGAATGAAAAACAAAAACACAAGGACCTTTACATCCTTTTTTCTTTTTTTTCAGAATTAAGAAAAACAGCGACAAACAAGAAAAAGGTGGTAGTAGTAATATTAAGTAGTGGGTAGCGTTGGGCAAAAAGGATCAGAAGAATAAGAAGAAGAGTGGAAAAATAAAACAAGGACAGGAAATGAGTTGTTTCTAGAGAGGAAGCTATTCGAAAACCGGTTTCTGGTTCAGGTACTTTTTTTCTGAAGGAGCATGGGCATTTTTTTGCAGAATTGGTGGTGTAGATCGGAATTGTGGGTGGGTTATGATGACGTGGTAGATAGGTCCATGATCAGTTTGTTTGTGGAAAACGTTGGGACAAGAATTTGGGTGCATAAATACTTGCTCATCACGATTGTGGACAAACTTTTCTCACGACGTCGGCATTTTCACAATGGATGATATGTCAAAAATTGGCTATCGTAAATTAAAAAATTTCGATGACTGAACGGATGCCAAAAATAATAAATAAATTATACAAATAGTCGATTTTATCCTTTGTTTATGCTGGGAGAACCGTCTTCTGAAAATCAAATAACAATTTTTAAATCCCGAATTTTTTCTAGATTCCAATATCAATCCAGGGATCAGGCCTGTGCGGCAACAAAATTTTTTCGGCAATTCGGCAACTCGGCAATTGCCGAAAAAAATTTCGGCAATTTCGGCAACTTTCGGAAATTTTCGGCAACAAAAGTTTTGCGTCTTTTTTTAGTAAAATCGATACGTAACTCACCTGAAAATGCTTCTATCAGGCTCAGAACTACAGAAAATGTGTTTCATAAGTTCCTTAAAAAAGTAATTACAAAAATTGGCAACTCAAGACCACATTTTTTATGCAAACTATTTCTCTTCAGCAATAGAGGGTATTCCAATGGTTGAAAATACTTGTTCCGATTGTGAGTTTTGAAAATAGTGCGCTCAACTTGTTAGGCAATTCACGACACCCGTTCCCTAGAGATTTGAGACAGATTGGATAATTTTTTGATGAGTTGTGACTCATGATATCTATTTTTCTCCTATGCTCACAAATTTGAAGCCCATTTTTAGATCCGATGTAAGTATTTTTGATGATTATTGGGACACATTTCCTCTAAAATTCACTCTGAGGGATGATGGTGTTCAAAATTTGGTTTTTCGAACTTCGAAATCATTTTTTTGACTAAAAAAATTGTGAAAATCTCTAAATTCAAAAAAATTTCAGTTAATCGGCAACAAAAATTCGGCAATTTCGGCAATCGGCAATTTGTTGCCGCACAGGCCTTTCAGGGATGTTTCGAACGGATTTTGGAATTCCGAATGTTCTGAAAATATCGAAAACGCTCGGAATTTTCGGAAAAAAATCGGGATGTAATTCCGGTCAGAATACTTCGAAAGGTTTTTTTCAGAGTAATATTCCGATTTTCAGAATTTTTGGACTACGGTTTGTCAAAGACGAACGGGAAAAGTTTCCTTGCAGGCCTCGAGCGGAACTAATTTCAAAGTCTGTACGG
Organism: Caenorhabditis briggsae; assembly: GCF_000004555.2. NCBI lineage: Eukaryota > Metazoa > Nematoda > Chromadorea > Rhabditida > Rhabditidae > Caenorhabditis > Caenorhabditis briggsae. Next base: position 6,905,184 of record NC_013487.2, on the reverse strand, counting down.
CGTTTTCGAAATCTGTTATTCTAAAAATGCTATTCCGAACACTTCTGAAATTAATGATTATTCTTAAAAATTGGTTCTACCGTAATAACTGCAGTGTTGTTGAATGAACTATTGGTCCGAAGTCGAAGCTGAGTGAGTACATATTTCCTCAAAGAATCCGAAAATATCCATAAGAGATAAGGATTGATACTGGCAAATAGGTCACTGAAAAATATATTTTTAATGTAAAAATTGTTTGTAAAATGATACCTTAATAGATTGTAGAAAAGGTAAAACTCATCAACTGTCAGTTCAAACAGTTTTGCTACTTTTAAGATGAAAAATAACAGAATTGTCATTTGAACAGCGACAATAATAGAACACATTGTGAAAAGTCTTCGTTCTCTTTTTCTCGCTTTTTCTTTAGTTTTAGGAACATTTGTGGAAAGGAAGCTCAACTGTGTGTTTCGTTTTCTTAGAACCACGAAGAGATAACAATACGAAAATATCAGATAGATACAGTTGGAAAAGAGGAATCCTCCACCAATAGTGAAAAATATAGTTGTCATTTTTTTGCTGCAAAAAATATTTCTGATAGAACAAAGATTTTGAGGCACCTACTCTGAAAACTGAGGCATCAGACCATTATTTTCATTTGTTGCTAATGTCGTTTTGTTGAAAAAAGTTAGCAAACCAACGAGCATTCCAGGAACATATTGAATAGAAATAGGTATCCAAAGTCTTGATGAGTGCCACATCTAAAAAGTTTTTCAAAAATATATTTTAGATCATGAACCATGAAACGGGCCAGGTTTTTCTGGCAGAATGTTCTCTTCCCGGTCCGTTTTGACCCGGGTTTTTACTAATTTGTTTCCTCTTGTTTTTTTTTAAATCTCTTTGTTTTTTCTTCCGATACCTTTTTATAACTTTGTGGTAAAATTATAGCGGATAGCCTATTAGTAGCCAGAACAGAAACTGACGCAGCTTGACATATTCCAGTACTCCATGCAATATAAAAATAGATATGAGCGTAGATGTAATCCAGGTTCCGATAAAAATCAGCAAAAAAACCCATTTTTGGAAACATCGCACCGAAATAATTGGCGAAAAGTGTACCTGAATTTGTAAACTGAAAAGTGATTTTAATTGTTTGAACCACCCACTCAAATCTATAATAGCAGTGGTTATACATAATTTGAAAAACGGAGTACCCAATTCATCCACTTTTCGAATCTGCGCCTTTATCATAAAAAATAACAAAAATAAGTATAATGGTACTGTAATAGTGACCAGTATCAGCTGAAATATTTCAACAGAGCTGACAAGAATAGAGTACTCCATTCATAAACTCTTAGACTGAAATAGAATATGTTCAAAATCAGATGTCGTCAAAATCACTGAACTGAAAACAAGCGTTTTTTAGAGATCAGATGTTAACTTAGTTGAGCGATTTCATGATTTCAGTGAGCCTAACTAATTTCATCTGTTAGTTTTAAAGTATGAAGAATGAAATTCAAGGAAATGAGGGAATGGGGCAGGTGATTTTTGTTGTTGTTGCAAAACTTTCAAAGAAAATAAGAAAATAGTCACAGAATTAAGTGTGTTGCTGTTTAAAGTATAAGAAACATACCTAGTAATTATTATAGCGAGAGTGGTTGGTACACAGAATTTTTGAGATATTTGGAAGGGAAAAATGTTATCAATTTCGGACATTTATTGAGTGGAAACTTCTAGGAATACCAAAAATATTTACTTCCTATGAGTTTTGAATAAGATTTTCCAGATTTTCCCAAAAACGGTGTCTTCTCTTTGTAGCAGTTCCGGATTTTTTTAAAGTCTGACTTGTTTAATTTTTGATAGATGAATAAAACATTTTGTCGACAAAATCTTTTTATTTTCTGCATTCGATGTATAAATAAATAAGAACATTCGTACGCAATGATAAAAAGTACTGCGCACAATTAACTTAAAAAATACAACTGAAAGAGAAGCAGCTATTCATCGTTAGAATTCGATTTTTTGCCTTCTTCGAAAATCATCTTGACTCAGTACTCCATATCGATGAATTCGCCGGTTCGATTCGATTTCGTTGTTGAGAAATTGGACCACGCACCCTCAAATCAGTAGCGTTAGAATCAAGTAAGAGATCTCAAAAAGTCGTCGAAAAATTGGCCTAAAAATATTATGACACATGGAGAAAACAAAACTTTTAAGACGAATATATTTAAATCGCCGAATTACGGTATTCGCTGTAATTTATTCGATATTTGACCTCAACTTTTTTCTAGACTAGAGTATTGTTATGTTGAGACCTTTTTAGTACTTCTACAAACATGTGCCGATAACAAACTCTCTTTTCGAAAATGTCATACTCTTTCGCTTTTTTCTCTTTCCCTCCACCATCCACCCTCTAACCTCATAAAAATTTCCTTCTTCAATCATTCGAATGTCGAAACCAGAGCCTATTTGGCAACATCTTCCATTTCATTTCAAAGAAGATGTCGTCTCGTACCTTGACTTCAAATCAAAGTTAGTTCTAAAATATCCCATTCAATGTTAGTTTCTGATTTCCAGATGTTCTCTTCGCATGTGTTCGAAAGATGATCAAAAAGTTGTAGATTCTCGTCCAATTACAATCGATTATTTTGGTCTAAATCTAACCGAACGTCCTGTCGATGATGTTCACAAGAATACTCCAGCGGAAATCGTTTTAAGAGATAAGGATGTGACAATGTCCAAATTCTTCTCTCCTCATTCTGCCATTGTATACTTTATGAAAATTTTCAAACTTGATAAGAAATTTAAAGTGAATACTCTCAACATTCATGTATGGAACTATAATCTACACAGTAACCACTTCAAGTTTTTCAAGAATTTTCTGGAGTGTATGAATACTGAAAAAGTTAGACCAAAGATTCGCAATTTCGAACTGCCGACCAGTTTCATGGACGAGAAACAATTGGAATCTTTGGTTAGAGCAGTTAATATAGAACATTTGGAAACAATGAGTCTCGGCTGTGCGACAAGGTTCCAATTGGAGAATTTGGCAAGATCGGAGCAATGGACTAAAGTGAAGGCGTTGAAGCTGCATACAAGAGATCAAATAGATCCGAGATGGGTTTCGCATATTCAGAGACTGAATATTAGAGTTGGAAAGTTGAGTCCAGGTTGTATTTCTTCGTTGTTAAAGGTGATATAAACAAGAATTACTAAAAAACGAATAAGGTATTTTCAGGACTTATTATCAAATAATGTTCCTCATGGATCTTTTATATCTGTCTCTACGTACTATCCAGTTGTGAACACCCGAAATGCGACATTGAACAACATTTTCAAAAAGTTACCGTTCACTGCAAAAAATGACCAAATCGATTTGGCTACAATAACCAATTCAACTATTAAGAAATTTCTGGAATCCCCTCTTTACACCCAAAAAATCCAAATAAGCGATGAGAACAATTTACTTTTTGTGATCATTTGTGAAAGGGGTTTCGGGGCACTTGTATGTCGGGATAATTATTTCGAGGATGATTTAAAATCATTTATTTGTGAATAAATAAATTAACTTCTGATCTTGATTGGCTTCGAACTTTTATTCATAGTGAAACCGAATTACTTCTTGGTTCATGAGCGCACATAATTCTCAAATAACTTCTCAAAAACGTTCCCTTGTTATTTTAGCTTTTATGAGCTCCCAGACTTTTCAAAAAATCATTTTCTTTTTCCTAGAAAAATGTTTTCGTATAGTATTCCGATATTTTGGTTGATGTGTGTCTAAATAAACTTTCCGTTGACTGTATAACATTCAATTGTAATTTCACACGTATGGATACTCGGATTCAAAAACTATGTTATTAAAAATTTTATTGAAAATTCGATTGAAAAAAAATTAAAAAATATCAGTTTATGTGCATCGTTCCTGTTACAGATCTTGGTTTGACTATAGTAGCAGGTGTAATTGGGAAAATACTACGGAACCATCCATGAACAGCATTTCTGTAAGGTGCGATGAAAACCACAGTAACGATTGGGTTTTAAAAAATACATGAATACTATAGGTCACATAAGAGGTCCGATAGTCTGGCAAGAGAAAACCAACTCCCGAGATTTGTGAAGTTTTTCAAGAGCTTCCGATTGATGATGTTTGCGAGTGTATGCTATAGTTCTCCAACGGCAAAGAAGTGTGACAACAATGTCAACTGGGGCAGAGGTGACGGATAAAACATTGAAAACGACTTGAGAAGGATCTGACAGATTGATGATTCCATAGTAAGCAGCATTTGAAGTAAGGATTTCAGGTTCGAACTTTGCAATCTCCCTGCTTACGATTTCCATTGGTTGGATGGCCATATATGATGCCCAGTAACTGAAGTTACAGGCATTATTTTGATGTTGCGGAAAGTTTCTCTTACGAAATAACAAAAATGAAGAGGGCAATAGATTAGTAGGATAGAATACACTAAAGTCCTTCTATCGATTTGTTTCAAAGGATTAGTGATTACAAGCATACGATAAGCATAAGAGAACACGAGAATTGTGTGATTAAGTATATAAAATTGAATATGTTGAGTGTACCCTAAAATAGCGCATTTTATTTATTTCACATGAACGAATAGGGGGGGGGGTGGGAAGTCATTGAGCTATAAACACGATTACAGATTAAACAGAATTTGTCTCGAAACTCCAAATCATCTTTGAAACAGTATTTGCATAATCCTCTGAAAATGAAGAATATCTGGCCGGCACGAGGCATTACTCTGAAACCATATACACTAAAGTCCTTCTATCGATTTGTTTCAAAAAGGTTGGTAATAACAAGTATGCGATAAACATAGGAGAATATGAGGATGATATGATTAAGTATATAAAATTGCACTTGTTGACTATACCCTAAAGTATCTCATTTTAGTCTTACCACCTATCAACAAATAGGCCCTACAGATTAGACAGAATTTGGCTCGAAACTCAAGATCGTCTTCAAAACAGTATGTACATAATCCTCTGAAAATGTAGAATATCTGATCCCTACGTGGCAGGACTCGGAAATCAAACAATTGATTATCCGACAATTAACAAGTGCCTATTAAACCTGACAGAAGCCAATAAAGGTGCCACAAAAACTCAAAAATCGGATATAGTGAATGTCAAAATAATTGATCTGAAATTTCAAAAAAAAAAAGGTTCATTAAATTCTGGAAATAATTAACGCATATGTTTTTGTCGATTCTGGAGTATACTTGAGAATGATGTAAATTAAAATGAGGTTAGCTACAAACGATATAGATCCCACAGTAAAATCAAATCCGACTGATATTCCGTCTGACCAATGCTCATACATTTTATACATCGAATAAAATGAGTGAAAAGGAAAAAGAAACTCTGAGTTTTGAATAAATAGGGATTCGAAAATGAAATGTTTTTGGTAAGAGAAAATGCTACTAGAACTTTCTAATAGTATTTTGTCTTCCTGCCAAAAACCTTTCAACTCTAACCTTTAATCTATGCAAATGTTCATCTCAATTTTCAACCCTTTATCATTCTAGTCGAATTTGAATTATGAAAAATTTTCAAAGTAAAGTAGAAAGATTTTTTGTGTGTAGCTTGGAACTATATTATCTTTTTTTAATATTTTTAAAAAATCTATTGTTGTGTGAAGCCCCTTACAAGTCTAAAATCGGCAACTGAATTTCCGGATTCAGGAAGTTTTACCACTCTGGTAATAGAGACATGTGAATAGATTCAAGCTTCGAAAATGGTTTCAGAGGTTTCTATGATCGAATTCAATTTAAAGTTCAAATTCTAATTGAAAATTTTGTTTTATTGGAGCGCATAATCATATCACAGCAGTTCGTACCCTGTGGAGAGAACCAAATTTCCAATAGTATTTTGGCGTGGGAATTTTAATACCTTTGATATCTTGTTGTGAACTTGTTAATCATTCATTGAGCTATAAACACGAATGGTACAAACAACAAATAGTCTAAAAGCATTAAATGTATAAAAGAGGATCTTCTAAGACAACGACCACCAGACTTCTAAACACAGGAATTACCTAATTCAATATATTCTCGAGACCAGTACGGTTCAATTATTTGAGCAAGACAAAATGGAAAAAAACAATAGAGAGGGGAAAATAATACACAGAAATTGAAAAAAAAAACGAGAATCGAGATACACATGAATTGAGTAAAATCGAGATTAAATTTTTAAAAGTGAAAATTTTTTATAGTTTTCTAGCAAACTCTTCTGCTCTTCCGTGGTGGTGATGCTTTGATCCTTTGAGCAGGTCTGAAAATTTGCAAAACATATTTTTAAATTCAAAAATTTTATAATCTCCCTCTCACCTTTTTCGATTTTTCTTTCGTTGTTCTTTTTCTATTTCTTGGCATTCTTCATCATATTCATCAATATATTTTTGAGCTCTGTAATTTAATAATATAACAAGTAGTGAATTTCAAAAGTTTTAATTTTCACATCAAAGTACTGAAATTTCAAAAATTTTTGTGAGCCACGTGAATCTTTTGAATCTCCCAAAAGATGAACCGTTAAGTTTTTGGGAGCAACGTGTTTTTCAACAAATATAACAGAAATATTAACACTGAATATTTTTCCCAAAATTAAAACTTTTGAAAATCACTACTTGTTATATAATAGAGATTTCCAGTTGATGTTTAAACTCACTTTTTCTCATGATTATAAGTGAACATCACTTTCTCACACTCCTTTGGGTAACCATAATCAATAGTCACTTCTGTTCCTGCTTTCATATCCATCTCAGCAATAAATAAGATGTGAGAATTTCCGTTTAACATGTTGCGGTAAGTGGTGCTTAGATTCGGATTTTCGGAAGAGTGATTAACGAATCTTGTTGCGTTTCCTATCAAAGCACCATCCAAATTTCCTTGTCCGTTTGGTAATTCTAAAAAACACCAAGTTAAATACAAATAGAAATTACCTGTTTACTAACGGAATAAGTAGTTGTTGGCTGCAAATTTATACAGTTCGTCTCTCCGTTCCGTCTCTTCCATCGAGATATGGTGGCCTATATATTCGCCCACACAATCACCCTTCTCAACATCAACGGTCAGGAATGCCCCGGTTCCAGCGATCTTCGATTTTCCGCTTTTTAGCAAACAAGGAACCGCCTTTCTGCTCAGAATCGAATTTTTACAAACAAGTTTTTGAGCGTTGCCTAAAAATTGAGGATATTTAGAAAAATGAAGAAATAACACGAAAAACTCACTATCTTTCGTTTCCTCAGAACAACAGTTGGTGCATCGACCGGGAATGCATTCCAACCATTGGTTGGCACAGTGACATCGGTTAGTTCCACACTCCCCTGGTTTGCATTTGCAACCCTGGAATCGTAGCTTGCAGTTGATATCACATTGACAAAATGGACTGCAGAAGTTTTTGCACGAGCAATCTTCGTTTCCCGGTCCACAAGGACCAAAGTGGGTACATGGATTGGCGGGTGAACTGAAGCATGATTCATTCTTCATATTCAACTGAAAGGCTTCCAAGTCCTCTTGTGAATTCGTTCCCTCGTCGACACCTCTCTTAACCTCTCGAGCTCTTGTTCTGATTTCTCCGCTATTTCCTTTTCAACATCTTCTCGTCGTTCGTGGAACCGATAACGCTCATTAGGAGACAATCTGAAATATTAACATTTAATCATTCTGATTTTAAATTTCAAATACTCACTTTCTTGGGAACGCCTCCATTGGTTCTGTTATACGCATTTCTAATCCAAGCACAAATTCATGGAGCTCTTTACAAGTTCCCAAAGTTTCGAACTTCTTCGCAGCCCGACAAAAATCGGGATCTTTTGTTGAGAACAGATGATTCATGAAGGGAAGAAAATGTTCTCGTCCTTTGATATTCACTGATTTTTTCACAAATATTTGAAGTCGATCACTATCCTTGCGATCTATCGGAGTTGTTCGGTCTTCTCTTTTGAAGCATTCCGTAGACTTGCAATTGCTATCGTCCACTTTGTATGGCAAAGGCACACAATAGGAAAAATGGTTCCCATGCGAAGAGAAAGATTTGGTATCTGTTTCATCGTTCTTCCATGGTTCCAGTGTGAGGGCGTCCAGTCTTGCATCGAATTTTTCGGCCAAGGTGGGAAATCTAAAAATGAATTTTGAGATGTTTTAAAAATTCAGATTAACTCACATTTGAGACATTTTGTTTGCTGACCCTCTGATTGGAAAAATCAAATAAAGAGAGTGATAAAAAAATTTTGGATCCAACTTGTACTTGTTTACCTCTTGCAGACATTTCTTCATAACGTGGAAGAAGCAGCGATCCGAAATGTCATATTCGTTTTTATGATACCCGACGATTGATGGATAGGTCTGAAAAATAACATTTTTTGTGTTAAGAATACGGTATTGTCTCTAATAGAAGTCTACCCGAAAATTTATCAGTTAACAATTTTTTGGTATCTTTGGCAGGTATCGAGATAACTGAGCTCAAAGTTGACAGGTTGGGTGGGCGTCTATTTGAGAAAACACGGCTTTTTGTTATTCGAGAACTTTATGCATCACAATGATGATAGATGAACAACATAGAAACTACCTATTCTTTTCCTGATACTTTCAAGTGAATATCACCAACCTGCTGTAGAATTTCCGCAATTTTATCATGGTCCACATTCTCATTGACATATGGCATGATCAGCGTTTCTTCATCGGGAATTTTCACATTTTCGTAGGCTATCTTGTAACCGCACCCTTCTTCAATCTCGTCATCATCATCATCATCACTTTCCTGAAAGAAATTATTGGAAGCATTTTTTTTCTGACGAAACCCTTACCATTTCCACCACCTTTGGGTATTGTTTCATAAACTGTTCTGTTCTCTCCCGAATTTTGTTTTTCCATCGATCTATTTCTTTCGATGTCTGATTTTTGTTCATTGAAGTCTGGAAAAAAACGTTACTTTCTTCAAAATTTTGTTATTCCCTACCCCTTGAAACTCTGCAAATTTGATTTCCTTATTGCCTCCATATTGGAAATTTTTGTATCTTTTTACACACATTGTGTCTGAAAATAGTTGTTATTCAGAGGATACAATAAAGCGGCAAAAAACACAAGATTAACAGAAGTTAACAAAATGCAAGAAATTAGACCCAGACAAAATAACGATTCGTCAAACAACTATAAGTCATTTTGTAATTGATTTTTGGGATAAAAAAGCATCCTTCATATAACGGGCTTTATGAGTTCGACCCATGTCCAAGATAAGGACCAGACGGACATCTAATTTTTTTGTTTGAACAACGGACATCGAAAAATGGACAAAAAAAATTCAAACCGACAGCACGCTGCAGCGGACATCAGAAAACGAACCTCCGAAAATGACCGGACAACGGACAACGAACTGTCCGTGCATCTCTGGAAAGAACAAGAAAAGGAGAACAGAACGGTGTGTGAGGAATAGGGGAATGGGATACATTCTGCGTCTCTCTGTATTATTTCTTTTTGAAAGAGAGTAACTCATACAAGACAAAAGGTGTTACCCAAAGTGAAGGTGCATAAGTATTCTCGCTACATTGAACCCCATTAGGTTCCCATCTCTTAAAAATTATAACATTCAATAATCTGAAGAACTAGGGGAACCTATGGTTTTCATGTATAATGTAGGAGTTCCTGTGATAGCGAGGAAGAGATCCTCTCCAAGAAACAGAAGATGACCCTTTCCTATCGGATGAGTGTCATAATGTTAACCCAATCGATTGATGCTAACGTGTATTTTAACCAGTCAGTACAGAGTTTTAAAGTGAACGAATTTCAGGGAAACGGGTGAAAACCTATAAAAACCCCCGCACTCAAATTTTCGGCTTAATAGTATATTTTGTTCTGGGACCTTCGGTCACATTCACCAACGTATCTATTCTACAACTCTTCTTTTTTAAATATCAGCATGAAAAGAACAATGAGGAAGAGGAAGAAGGAATATGAGGGATAGTCAAACACTAAACTTTCTCCACAAACACACTTTCTGTCACACTTCTGGTTGTGTATATCTCACTGGTGTGACATGAAATCTCACTGATGTGGTGTCAGAAACGTCCATTTTCTTCCTTTTTTGTTTCACTTATTATTTATGCTTTTACAGTGTATGGTAACTCGATAAATAAGAGTAACAGAAACTCGATAAATAAGATCTACTAAAATGGAGAACTGTTAGTTAGAGAACTACTACAAATTCTGATTATTAATTTATTCGAGGATTTTTTTCTAGAACCTCTTGTAAATGTGCTCGAATGGAAACATACTGTAATGCTACAATAAACTAAAGTCTCGATGCGAAATCTTTACATTGCGATGTCTGCATTTCATCGGAAAACGCGCGAGAAAAAATTATTTTGCAAAATGTTCCGGAAAAAACACAGTGGCTTGTTGATGATTTACTCTAGGGGGGTTTATAAAGAAAAAAGATTATCCCTATTTAAATTAAATTAATCCTATTTGAGATCGAAATAATTCAGAAATGTGAAATGGAAAAGAGAGAACAAAAAACATTTTAACGAATGGAGACGCAGACAGATAGAAGAACAATCCTATGGCAAAGACAGACGATGGTGGTGAGCCGACGATTTCATAATCGAAGAAATTCGATTAAGGTCGACAAAATCGAGTAAAGTGATACAATGGAAAACTATTACTGAAATAGTTACGTATTCTTAAAGAAGAAGAAAAAAGTAACGCAGAACTGGCAATTAGCCATCAGCAAAAGGAAATGCGGCGGACAGCACACGGACGCCGCAACAGACAACGGGTGACGGGCGGACAATGGACAGCGATCTGCGTGGACTGTTCCGTTCATCTCTGTGTTTAGCATGTTAGATAAGATCTAGATCATAACAAAGTGTAACAACACAATTTGTATTAGAGGGGCACCTCTCTTCAAAGGGCATGCATTTAATACATGCATTTAATACTGTATTTTCATGATGTATTCTAATTTTGTGGTTCTTGACAAGATTCAGTCAATATCTTATCACCATAACCTGAGACCCGCAAGTTATGTATAAAACATCTTGGTTGATTTGAATTTGTCCTTTTCAAATCTTCTTCTTTTGGATATCTTACCTTCTCACCCGTATGTGTTAATAAAAACGCGGTGCATCTAATTAGTAGGTGCCAATACCTTATAATAATTACCTCAAGGAAAATCAGCCATCTGGAAGAATAATATCATTTTCCATTTGAATATATGGACACCATTCAAAAAATCGCATGCAGTTTCAACTATAAAGATACTTGCTTGCACAATTGTCAGCTAACTTTATTAAAAATAGATACTTGAATTCGAGTATCCTGAAACTTTATAAGTATACCAAACATAAGCCTGGATGAAAAAATAGAATGAAAGAAATTACTGAAAAAAAAACCAAAACTGAAAGTCCTCAGGTAAACGATTCGGAATTAGATCTGAGTTCATTCGGAATTAGATCGAATAACTCGAAATTCGGAATTAGATCTGAGTTCATTCGGAATTAGATCTGGACTAGATCTAATACCGAAGTTGCCACGAGAAATGCGCCATCAATGACTCAGCTGCCGCGGATGAATTGTTTTGTTTTTTTTTTGTTTTCCTAAATTTTTTTCGTCAGGAAAATGGGTATTTCTCTCAACTTTTGCCTTTTTTTTCGCTCAATTATTTAAACGATATTTTCTGGAACATATTTTAATGTGTTGTGCACGTTTTTGCAAAATTTTAGGTGAATTTTTTTAGGGACAGCTGAATATTTAAAGTTCAATTTATATATACGACTTCTATAGAAGACAGTAATTCTATGAACCGACAAAAATACGAATATTTTGAAGATTTTAAATTCAGAGAAAACTCTGCAGGTAAGATAATTTTTGCCCTTTTCACTTAAAGGATTACGTAAAAACGATGCAAGGGATCACCGAAAAAACAAGAAAAAAAGAGATGATAAATTTCTCTGATAGTGAGCTCAATTTACACAAGCCGAGAAGGCCTTACTTTTGGAAGCCGTGTCTTGTCATGAGCAGGTTAGTTTTCGAAAGTCTGGTGGACAAAGAAACATGCGTGAAATTGCAGGCTCTCAACCGAATGTGTCATGACCCGATTAAAACGATTCAAAAATTTGGGATTTGTTGTATAAAACAACTGCTCTGATGAATTTATTTGGATTTGCAAAGATTTGAGTACGGAAATTATATTGAAATGGCTCAAGTAAGTTTATTATCGACATCACAAAGCAAAAAACTTCTTTTTTCCGTTAAATCAACATTCATTTCATAAAGAATATCCATCTTACCTACAACCGGAAACTATGACAAGAGAATTTTCGAAATCGAAAATATGGACGAGCGGAAGAATTCGAATTGAGATTTTTTTTCATAAATTTTGTCACTTTTTCTTATCTCATAGGTCCCATTATTCTCGCTGATCTCATCGTTTTCTTTTTTGCCGATCCCATTCATTCATTTGTATCACACCCCTCATTTTCGTTCCGATTTCCTATATCTACATTTTAATCAATTTTTTCTTTTTCTCATACTTGTTATGTTTTCTTTTTTAATAAATTTTATTATAAATAAAGTGAATGGCGTTGAAAAGAAAACAAAATTTGAAAAGCGCTCGCTACGATGCTCCGAAATCCCGCTGGTCTGTTCGGAATTAGATCTAATTCGTTTGTAGTTCATTCGGTGTTCGTTCGGAATTAGATTAGCTAAATTCTGTATTAGGTCATGCCACTTCTATTTACGAACGAACCCAGATCTAATTCCGAATGAAGTCATATCTAATTCAGAATCGTTTACCTGACATGATCATGTTATTGTTTTGGGGAAGATTTCAACAAAACCTTAAATTCTTCCAATTGTTGAAAAAAAAATTTCCGTCCACCCAAATAATCCCGGAGTTCAAATGATTATTCAAATGCAATACCAGAATGTGCCAGAATAATTTTTTCCGTACTACTTTGTTTTTTAAATGCACCATTAAAACCACTGACCATCATTTATAACATTTCACACGGTTTATCATGCTGATAGGATTCGTCAATATTTACTCTCAACTCTATCAGAAACTCTCAACAAAATCTCTGTTCCACAACTATGGGGCGGGGCTGAGCTCTCTCTCCAACCAGCCACTCATTCTCCTAAACTCCGCCCACTGTCTCATCTTTCAACAGGCCCATTGCTCCACGAGCACGAGTCTAGGAGGTCTTCGAGCTCAGACAATGCCTTTATTTCCTGTTCTTTTTCTTTTACTCGCATTTTCTGTAACTAATGCTTATTTGGAAGATTCTTGGGCAATGTTCTCATCCGAACGGCCCGTAGGCCCGAAGTGTGTTGATATTCCAAGCAACTTGAGTATTTGCAATGGAATTGAGGTAAGGAGGTTTATATCGAAAAACTCCATAGATATTTTTTGTATTCGGAACCCATTTCTTTTTTCTAGTATACACAAATGCGTCTTCCAAATATCCTGGAGCATGAAACAGTCTCCGAAGCAATTCACGCATCAAAAGATTGGGAAAGTCTTCTTCGTTTAAATTGTCATCCAGATACACAGGTTCGTGATGGTTTTCATTCGACCAGATTATCTATTTTTGTTCAGAGATTCCTGTGTTCTCTGTTTGCACCAGTGTGTCTAATGCAAATGGACAGATTGATTCTTCCCTGTAAGAGTTTGTGTATGGCAGTCAAACAGGTGAGAAGAGATGAGAGATGAGGGTAATAAGACGTGAGAAAAGAGGTACTAAAATCTAATCGTTGAATGCATAATGTTATGAGTCAACATTAGAGTGTTGGTTCAAAAATGTTTTGCCTACGAATTGTTAAAGTAATTGTGAGAAGGTAATTGAAGTTTGCTGAAGTTCGATATTTTAAAACGAGCAGATCTTCAAGGTTTGTGATCTCCGATAATTTCGGGAATCGGAGAAAAAAGTTTTTGTTTTAAATTTGTAAATGGTAACTTGTATTGTATAATTAGTTACTAACGACAAAGATGTTCAAGTGAGAATTTAAAAAATTTATTGGCTCCACTACAGGGTTTCGCATAATTACCCATACGAAAGTTTGCACTAGCATAAAGTTTGAGCAAGGCGTTAAAAGAGGTTATAATTGAGAATGAAGGAAATACAAAGATATAAGTAGGCACCACAACAAAATTTTCAAAATAGACTTTTTCTCATTTTTATTGTTGGATTGTCTTCTCCTACTTCATAGAAGTATATTCCCAAATTTTCAGCGAAAAATGTTCTCCCATTCTCGAGATACAGATCCTTTTGTACCAGACCTCGATGTACTGACTTTCTCCTCATCTTTTTGCGGTGCGCAGAAATTTGGGCGGAGCTTATCTTTTGCAACCTCGCGGCACGGAAAATTTGTAAAGGAAATTTAAGAAAAAGCTAATAGACCCACAAAGGATTCGAACCTCCTTCACCCTCAGATCGTCGCCCACGCTGAGTGTGGGCATTAGATGGGAGACATGAAAGGACGGCTTTTCGTTGGCTGCCGCTTCCTTCCGGTGGTGCCTCATCCCTATTTTTTTTTAAATGAATTGCTCTATGATAGACGAGAAAACAGATGTTTTACATATGAGATTTTCTATTTAGGACTGTATTTGGTGGCAAATTTTGCGCTTTATCTTATGGTGGAAAGAAAATCGGAGGCACTCACCTGTGTCACCCTCAAAACTTCCAAAAACCGAAAATTTTGAAAGTTTGGAATTTTCGGATGAGTATTAAAACTACTTTAAGATAACCAACCTTTCTGAAACTTGTCACAGGTGTACACAAAGCTTAGTTTTACCATAATATAAGAAAAAAAATTTGGGGTCATCGCTGACATTTTTTATGTATTTTGTCTGGAACTTTGGTTGGAAATTGCGCCACAACCGCCACAGTAGAAATTTGATTTTACTTTGAAATCCAATCCCCCATTTCATGAACTATCAGAACCCATCAAAAAATTTGAAGGCACTAACTTCCATCCAATACTTTTAGTCCACTTTGTCAGTGTGATTCCTGTTTTTCAAAGTTTTCGAGTCAAAATAATGAAAATATTGAACAACTGATAATTCCATTCGATTTATCGCAGTCGATTACATAGGGACAAATTCTAACTTTAAAAATAATGAGTTTCTAACGCCCGGTACAAGCCTTCAAAAATGGGATTGTGCCGAGGGGAGAAAAATTTGATCGCCCCGCCCCCTTTCATTGCGGCGCCTATCCATAGTCATTCCTTCAGTCCACTCCAACTGAAAACCTAAATCATATTCTTTCCCAGGGTTGCGAAAACCGAATGGCCAATTATGGATTCCCGTGGCCAGAAATGTTGTCGTGCGACAAATTCGAAGACGACGACATGTGTATAAAGCCAATGCAAGAGGCCAAACCACCGGCAGGTCTGATTCTTTTGTTTATTCTTAAAGAGATTAGTGAAACTTGGGGATTCTCGAGAAAATATGCACTTTTGGTTTATATTCAAACTATTGGAAAAACATTTGAGAAAATGGCTCAAAAAATCTTTCTGCTTCATCTGGGAAGTTTGAGGACTGGGGTTCTTTCAAATATGTTGCTGCGCTTACTTGAAGATTAACAGTTCCGAAACTGTCGATCAGTCTAGTCGGCTCCATAACTGAAAACGAAAAAAAAAGAAGTTTCCAAATGTAATCATTATCAGCCCTATCATCAATCATGAGTTCGTCTATTTTCTTGCTTCTTCACACCTCATCAATCATTTCAACTTCTTCTTGTTCTTCTTTTTCACCCCCTAATCTGTCAAAATCACATGGACACTTCAAAGAGTTGCCGACAGAACAAAACGTCCATTGATGCATAACTTTTCGAGAAAAACCCGAAAACTTTTTCCCGCTCTTTTTTTCACACACTGGATACGAAAAAATCTGGACATTTAGTCTGGACATTTCCCTCTGATTCCTTTCAATGCGGGAGGGTCAAATTTCGAAGAAAAGAAGGAGGGGAAGAAGTGAGATAAGAAGAATATATTACAGTAATCGGAGAGAGAGAAGTGGAAAATGTAAAAGTATTCGATTTCAGGTAGCACCACAACGTGCACGGCGTGCTCGCAAGTCGCCACCTACGAGAATCTTGTCGATCAGTTTTGTAGATCAAATTTGGGTACGTTGAGGAAAGAGAAACAAAGGACTGAGGGAAGATGTAAAATCGAAAAATTAAAAATGACATAGTTGGAGTCCCACTTTGGATCGGATAATTCCAGTTAAATTTACAGGATGGCTCAAAATTACCCAGACTAATGAAAACGGGTATATCTTTAGACATACATGTCTTGGAAGCATGAAAATTGGTAGAAATATAATTTTACGTTTGATTCAAAGCTACTGAAATTTTCAAATCGATTCCTCAAATCTAGGTATTGTTACGACTGTCTAAAGATGAACGGCGTAATGTTTCTTGCACGCCGTTGTGATTTTCATGAGATAAAGCGACTTTGACAAGCGATAACTCAGCTCAAAGTTGATTACAAAGGTTGAAATTTTAACAGATTACTGATGAGTTTTTAAAAAAATTTCCCTCCAAATGAGAAAAAAACCCAGTACAACGCTTTACTCAAATTTCATTCTAGTGCAAGCTTTGGTCCGGGTAATCATGCGCCAACCTGTAGACGAAATTTTCGAAATTAGATGCTTCTATATTATTGTTAAATAGATTCAAAAAATTGTTGTCTCATTTAACAAAATCTACATTTGTTTTAGACATCCAAAGTTGGCTAGTTTCAAATAAAAAAGGTGATATAAATAATCTTTTGGACAAGCAAAATAGGATCCAAATCTTGCCGAAAAGAATGACCGCAAATTCACATTTGGTATGCAATTTCATAGTTAACTTTATCCGCCGCAAAAGATTCGACAGAAGTTCACCTATAAATATATCCGCCATAAACATCGTTCAAATCAGTATTTCAGTAAGTAGTATGCAATTTATGTCTATCAACAAAAATTTGCACAAACTGGGAAAAGCACTGTTTGAAACAGTAAGTATCCAAAAAAATTGTAGGAAAGATTTTTTCAGTCTTGAAAGGAAAAGTGAGCCGCAACTCTCCAACACATATTCTTGTTCGAAATGGACGCAGTATGAAGAAGGGCGAACGAAGGAAAGGTGTTTCTGAAGTTGGTGAGTGTTTGATCTCTTTGTAACCAATATGGTTCGTCTAAAAAATGCAAGTGAAGTTCCAAGTCATACAAACATTCCATAACGAATTGAAACAGGAAAACAAAATACACATCGGAAGACGGTCTTGTTTTTCAGAAATCCGTTTAACACCAGAATCAGACAGTGGATGTCCGTGCAATGTTCTTCCAACAAAAGGACCAAACGAGAAGTTGTTAGTGATGGCAAGTCGACAATCTGATGGTAAATATTTGGCCAACTTGGTGTTGCCATGGCAAAAAGAGAAGGTTAGTTTGAGATCGAATAGTGAGCTTTGAGGTTTCAATTTGGTTTAGCGGAAATTTCCTTTATGATATGATCTTTTGAAGCCAATACGGAAACTAAATAAATCTTTACATACCCTTTTCCATATCTGTAACAGAATCTTTTTCTATTTTCAGAATTTCAAACGAGCCATCCACCAATTCCAACGTCTCAACTGCCAATCCTTGGGCCGTGAAATCCGCGAATCCGCTTATCGACGTCCGCATTATTACGAAATGAGACGTCATAATACGGGAAGATACCAGATGTTTTGATGGATTTAGAATCTATAACGATGAAATTAAGTATTATTTTCCCCCTCCAAAAATTCTTTCAATTTTTACTTCCTTCCATTATTTCTTCCTTCCTTTGTTTTTTAATACTGCTGCTGCTTCTGAAAAATGCACAAAGTACACACTGGTTCGCTTGATTCGTCATTCTTTAATTTTTTAAGAATAAATCATAAATATGTCTTTAACTTTTTATAGTTGTTCCTCTCATAATGATCAAAGCTAGATTTTCAAAATCGGAATATTCCCAATTCCGAAATTTTCAAAATCGGCATTTTCGACATTCCGAAAAATTCCGAAAAGACCATTCCGAACATACCTGGAATAGAGTGGCCTCTTTCTCAGCTGATGTTCCAGAAACTGTCTAACATGCACCTGATGTGTTTCTTAGGTCATTTAACATGGTGGCTTAACTTTTGCAAGTTGAATTAGAGAACACACCAGGAATATCAGACCACGACTAGGCTATGTACCGTGGTGGTGACCTAGAAAACTCAACTTGCAAAGTTAGGCCACCAAGTTGGAATGGCCTTGAAAGCATACCAGGTGAATATCAAGCTATTTCTAGATCATTTACCATTACGACCTAGAAAAGTCGATTTGGTAGGCCATCATGTTAAAATGACCTAGAGAACATACCATCTGAATATCAGGTCATTTCTAGATTATAAAAGTTGGTGACCTAGAAAACTCGACTTTCAAAATTTAGGCCACCGTGATGAAATGGCCTAGGAGGCACTGAGCCCAGTTTAATGGTTGGAACGGTCGTTCGATGGCTGTTCTTGTTTTGAAATTTTTTGGAATCAACCTTTTTGGTATATGTCTTTTGAAGAACAAACGCTGGTCATGACCGATTTCCTGAATACTGGAACTCCTATTGTTAGAAACTTTGAAAACGAATATCCTTCTCTGTCATATTATCCCAGCACTAATAAAGCGCACTTCTACTTTTCTTCCAATTTCCCAGTTCTCGCCCTTTCTCCGTTTTTCTCTTTCTCTCCTAAAATTGTTTCATTTTGGTTGAAATTGTGGTGTCGAGACAAAAATGAAAATGACGCGACGTTTTGTTCGCCTTCTTCCTCTTTTTCCTTCTTCTCCTTCTTCTTCCAACAAAACAATTATGAGCTTCCCCTTTTCCTCTTCTTGTACCACTCATCACTGGAAAATGAGCACAAAAATGCTCATATCCCTTCTCCATTTTTTTCGTCGTTTGCATATATTGAGACTTGAACCGATGGTTTTCTTGATTTGATAAAGAAATACATTGAATAGAATTCTATAGGACGAAAAGAAGATTCAAGGATTCCTAGGAAACTTTGAATTGAATTTCGTTCACTTCTTTTTTGTTTTATTGTGATGCACTTCAGAATATGAAAAGGACTCGGTTTTTGATGGTCCAGAGCTTGATCCTTTGAATTTTTCCTTTGATAAGTTCATAGGGGTCATTCCAGAATATAGGCACAATCTTTTTTCATTCTATAGTGACTATATAGTCCTTTATCAATAAATATTATTATTATAGTAATGATTTAGTGAAAGTTTCTGAATTTGATTGGCCGATATGCGTTTTTAAGGCGGATCCCCTGTAATAAAAGGGCCCCTAACTTTAAACTAACAGCCAATATATCTCGGTTATGTCAAAGATATAAAAAGTCGTCAACTGGAGATGCTTTATCATAATATCATAAGCATTTGACCAGTGGACAACGTTATATATCTTCAACAGGAACCGAGATAATTTGGCTAAAAGTTGAAAGTTAGGAGGCCGTTCTATTACATGTTTACGGAACTTCCCATTTTAAATAACTGGAAATGCCACCACAGTTCTTTCATCAATCAATTTTCATTTTTGAAAACAAAAAACTTTTCTGTAGCATGCTCTAAGAGCCCCCGGCTTTGACGATTTCTTATTTTCGAGCTATCGACTGAAATATTGAGCCTTCATTGTCTAAATTTAGTTATAATATAACCTGGTTACCAGTTGTTTTTTTATTTCAAGAAACTATTAATTTCACATAATTCCATTTTCGTATTAAAAACTCTGACATTTTACTTGCTCAGTCGTTTTCTCGCTCTTACAATCACTACGACTTCAAATACTATCACAAAAAATAGACAACTCACTAACATCAAAAATCACTGTTTCAGCAAAGTGATGTAATAACTTCGGAAAAAAATGAATTGGTGGATTTAGATCCGGCAAAGAATATTCTCCTCTATTGAAAAATGTTGCTTATTTTCATTTCGTTGTGCAATTTTATCGAATTCTAAATCTTCCTGTCTTGAAAACAAACAACTTCTTGGCAGAATGATCTTTACTACTTTTTTTTTCAAAGTGCAAAAACTGAATTATTGATCCTTCATTGCTCAAATTTTGTTAGAACCTAATTATCAGTTGGGCTTTCATTTCAAGAAACGTTTGATTTCATGGAATTCATCTTTTCTATTGAAAACTCTGTTCTTCGCTCTCACATTTACTGTGAAGTCAAATACTAGCCCAACAAATAGACAAATCACAATCATTGAAAAATTACTGTTA
Source organism: Caenorhabditis briggsae (assembly GCF_000004555.2). Classification (NCBI taxonomy): domain Eukaryota; kingdom Metazoa; phylum Nematoda; class Chromadorea; order Rhabditida; family Rhabditidae; genus Caenorhabditis; species Caenorhabditis briggsae. Next base: position 6,884,927 of record NC_013487.2, on the reverse strand, counting down.
TAGTGAAGACATATAAAAACTACAAAAAATATTCAATCGATGGGTTGTCTGGCGATCATTCAGCTTTATTGAAAAATGTGCCTTCATTTCTTTTCGAAACTATTTTCTAAATCTGAAACTTGATTTTCAATCAACTAAATTTGTGTGAAAATTTTCTTGGAAAGCTTTGTAAATGCGCAACAAACTTCAATGATAACCCAAGCTGAGGATGATTTTTGTTCCTATTTGTTCAAAGTTTTAATTTTGAATTAATTACCGTCCAACCTCTAATAGAAGTGCCCTATAAGTTTGAGCCAAATTTCCACGTTTCCTATGAAAGATATCAAAAAGTGGTCAACTGACAAACCATTAATTTTATTATAAGAATGATTTCGATTGTTGAACGTTTCGTGATACCTCTTACAGCAATCGATATAAATTAGGTCAAAGTTAATGATAAAGGGACACTTTTTTAAGGTACATATGTATTTTGTTTAAATTATGCTTGGCACCTGTACCAGGTCTTAATGAGTATATGTAACAGGTTTTAATTGTATCTGAGTAACTAATGGTTTTAATGTAGTACTTCCACTGTTCCTTGTTCTGAGAAGTTAAAACAAATCATACATAGATTTGATGAAAATTTACTGTTTCGGCACGCCATTTTGAATAGGATGCATAACATTTCAGCCGATGGATTGATGTCTGGTGAATACACAAAAAATTATTTTTGCTTGGATTCTGAAATAGGAAATGTATTCTGATTTGCCAAAGAATACAACAAGATGTGAAAAAAGTTGATTTGAAATTCAGTTTTCTTCTCATTCTTTTGCTTTTTCCAAGAGTTGAAAAACAGGAAGAAAAAGAAGTACAATGTACACATACATCTTCGATTGATATCCATCTTCTTAGATACACAAAGAGACACCCGGATGTGTCGTCTTTTAATAATTTATCAATTTCTCTCATCCGGTCTCGGTCCTCCAGATCCGCTATTATCTCTGGACCTGTAAGCAAAAACAGATGAAGAATAGAAGTTGTTGTATGACTGTCTGAATCTCTTACTATCAACACACACTCATCCTCTCATCATCATCACCATGATCCTCATCATCGGATGAGAAAAAAAGAGAGAGAGAGAGAGGGATGAAATGAGAAGAAAAGTATTTTTGGGACGAGAGAGGAAATAGAAGAAGAATGCCTATGGAGCACACACCAGAGAGAAAAAAGAGAGGACTCTGGAAGATACACACAGAAATTCTTGTTCTCTCTTGAAAAGAGATAGAGAGAGAGAGAGGGACAGAGAGCTAGGATGTTTCGATGAGCATTTTTCATCTAGACCATCATCTCCATCATCTTGATGAGGTCCTTTATGTCTGGAATTTCTAATTTTATGAAGAAGGGCCTTCCAGATTTTTTACTCCCACTAGTACACTTTTTGTAGTGGTTTTCTTCAGCTTTCCTGATTTTTTTCTGTCATTTCTTGCGAGATAATTTGTAGATTATCTAGGAGAATGATTCTGTAATGTTTCTACAGTAAAATCTCTAATACATAGAGTTTCATACTGACCGTAAGCTTCAAGCCAACTTATACCGGTTCCTGAAACCTGGTACCGGAGAGAAATACCAAAATAGTGGTCAACTGACAAAGCGTTCATATTAACAGGACAAATATGTTGTCAGTAGAGCGCTCATTGATATCTCTCACAAAAACCAAGACCGGAGTTGACGGTCGTGGTGTAATTGAAATAGATGTTTTACGGTAAATTGTCCACCAGGTGCATTTATTAAAAGTGTTTTGGAGATTCAAACGATTTAAATTCGTTTAATTATTTTCATAGTTTCTTGTTTTTTGAAAATGTTGTTATCAAAACATTCTCTGTTGTTTACATAATCTACTTTTCGGTCGTTTTCCAATTGTCTTACTAATTTCATTTTTTAAACCTATAAATTGCAAATGATTCTCTAAACTTCATGAACAGTTTGCCCAGCTTCACCAGCATTCCTCAATCTCAAAAATCTCGAAATTTCCACCGTCATTGCCTAGTTTAATCCCTTTCAAATTCTTGATTCCGGTGTTTGGAGATGCCTGAAAAATACTTTGTTTTGGATTTGTAATTATGATTCATCTATTGAATCTTAAGATATCCGATCATGTTTATCCTCTTTTTTGGAGAACGACTCTTGAATTCCCACCAAATTTTTAGTTATTTCTAAAAAAATTTCGAACGGAACGGTCATTCTAACTTTTTAAAAATTAGGGTGTATAAAATTAGGAGCAATTAGGTTGGCAAACAATTTAATACTGTTTCAGGAAGTTTTCAAAATATACATTTAGTTATGGAATTTTCGATGATCAGCAAAAACTAAAATTTCGAATTTACCCAAGCCTCAAAAAAAAAGTTTTCGAAAAAATCCGATTAACCAAAAGAAACCACAAAAACTCATGTACTCCTGAGATTGACGATGGTGGTCCCATTTCCTCTATTTTTCTCATCTAAAACATTACATTTTCATGATCTCCGCGTCCTATTTCCTCCATCTTTTTGCTCTCATGGCACATTGTAATAATCGCATTGAAACTTGATCCTTCGCCTCTATTTCCATCTTCCACTCTTTTTCGTTTTCAGCTCTCTTTTACTGTCTGCGTCTCTCTAATTCTCTTGATCTCTCGATTTATCTTTCTTCCAATTTTTTGTTCCATTGGAACACCTGTCAACGAACCATGTAGTTTCACTGGTTCCGCCATGTTTTTATTGATTTCTTTGGGTCTTTGCATCTGGTATTTTTTAGTTTGTGGGAGGTACAGAAGCTGAAAATTTCTCAAATAAAAAAAACTAAGAACTGAGAGTTGATTGACATGAATCCATTTTTATAAATCAAAACTACAGTACGCCTTTCTGTATTCCAATTGGTCCCTTTTTTCCATTTTTTTTAATCCGCTACATCGGAAAATCTGAAAAAAAAACCTAGAGAAGGATAAAAAATTGTAAAAGAATGATGAGCCATTCTTCCATGTATGTGTGGTGCATGTGTGTCCGTAGTGTGAAAAGAAAACCCTCTCTCCCGGTTTTCAGTGATATTTCTTCTCATTTTTGTTGAATGAATATAGAATTAATTACTGGAAGAAAAAAAAAGAAGAGAAAAAATGAGGATATTCTCTCATACTACAGAACAAGAGAGACATTTTTCCCTTTCTCTTTTTCTTTTTTCTGAAAATCTGGATCACTATCTTTTTTCTTCTTTTCATTATTATTATTATTATCTTTTTCTTCTTCTACTTTCTTGACAGACATACATATTACTCAGTTTTTCCACAGAGGAAAATTGAACGAAAAATGTTCAATGTTCCAAGGAATATGCAAATAAGTGTGGGATCAATATGAAATTATTAAGAGGTCTGCCGATCTACAGTTTTTTTTTTTAAATATTCTGTTCTCAACATTTTTCATTAATATTTAAAAATCACTTTTGAAATTCACGCAGCAGACCAGCCTGCAAATTGGATTGCACCAGAACCTTTGACTTTGAGCCAAATTATCTCGGTTCCTGTTAAAAATATCGAAAAATGGTCAACTGACAAAATGTTTATCATAATATCAGCAATATTTTGTCAATCAATTTTTTTTCGATAGCTTTTACGGGAACCGAGAAAAATGGGCTCAAAGTTGACCGTCAGGGTACAATTCTATTTGAGATTTCAAAGTAACTAGATTAGTTGGAGAGACTTTTTTAGTGCTTTAAAGTAAGTACGGTACTTTCATGTTTTTTAAAGTTTGTTAATTGTTTACACTACCATATTTATCAATTTTTACATCTTCCTGTATAGAATGACCCCCTAACTTTTAAATTTGAGCCAATTTATCTCGGTCTTTGTGGAAGATATAAAACAGTTGTTCATTGATAAAATATTTTTGATATTATGATGAACATTTGTTAGTCGACAACTTTTTGATATCTTTTACAGGAAACGAGATAAATCGGCTTGAAGTTGATAGTGTGGGGGCCATTCTATTACAGGTTTTACGGCAACTGCTTATCTCACTAAAAAATATCTAGTCACAGAATCGCATGCTTTATTAATGTTATCCATATCTCTCCCATTTATAATCACCCACTTGAGTCATTATAAATTAGCATTCATATTCTCTGACCTTCGTTTTCTCAAAGATCCATATTCGAAAGTTTCTTTTTTTTTCTCTCAGAGAACATCTATTCATTCCGCCCATTTTTGCTAATGAGATGAGCTCTTTTTCATCTCAATGTGACATGCAGAGCAGTTTTTTGAGTTGAAAAAAACCAAACTTATCTCAACTGGCTGGGAGATATTCTTGTTTTTTGCAGCCTTCATCCGATGTTTTCTTTTTTTTGGAAGATAGAGGGAGGAATTTGGAATGAAATGAATACGATTGAATGAGAGAAGAGGGACACTTCCGATGTCTCGTTTCTCTCTCACTTTTTAAGGGGAGGTCTGAAATCTGACTGAAAATGGGGAGGGAGTAGAAAATAAAACACGAGAGGAGCAAGATATAGTTCAATTTTTTGTGATGGATGAAAATATAAATGTGCCATCTTTTTTTCTTTTTTGAAGTTGTTCGAAAATATGGACTTATCGATTCTAAAATTTTACTGATCAAGAAAAAAATGCCTTTAAAATTTTTTTTAAACTTCGGTTGTGAGAAAATATTTTTCCTGTTCCAGTATTTTGTGATAATGTTCGGTTGAATTTTTAAATAGATACCAATCCACTATCTGTCCCAATCCCGAATTTCCATCTCTTCCAATTCCTCCAAAATCTGCTCAAATCCCTTTATATGTGCCTAAAACATATAACCAAACACCCCCAGCATATTCCAAAACTAGTACTTTTTTTTCTCCGAAATATCAGAGCACATAATCACCTGATAAATATAATCCTCCTTTTCCCTCACCAACACCACAAATCCGCCATTTCATCACCTCAACAAATCCTTCTTTTCGTTGAATCTTCACTATTTCTATTCCATCTATGTATACATTGTTCCACTGATCTGATTAATCCGTTTTTCTCCTTTTTCGAGCAGTTTGGGAGAAAGAGAGAAAAAGAGAAAAAGAGAGTACAACAGAGAATTACATCTACTCATTTTTCTTCTCTTGTCGTGTATAATAATCACGAGATTCTTTTGCTCACACTATAAAAATTTGTTTTGTCTTCTTCTGTTATTTTTCTCGAAAAACATCCCTTCTGAAAATGTGCTTATCAGAAGAAGTTACCATGGTGATTGTCCCATTCTCACCTGCTTTTTACTCACAAGTTTCCTTTCTTCTTTTTTTTTCGCAGCTATATTTTTGCCGTTACAGTTTGATGTGATAGAAATAGGTTCTTTGGGATTATATTAGTCGGGACAGAAGATATATAAGGCTAGTCAGGTGATGTCTTGATAAACTTCATTAGTTTCACTTCATTTTTGTGAATTTACTTCCTCTTGTCAAATGCATGTGGGTTGATTGTAAGGTATGGGTGCGCAAACCGTAAATGCCAGAAGCCCACCCAATACGTTATCTTTGAGCTCAATTATCTCGGTTCCTTCAGAAGGTATTAGAAAAATTTCAACTGATAGCTTATTCATGATAATATCTATTTTTTTCAGTTGACAGGTTTTCAATACATCTCACAGGAACCGAGATAAATTGATGGACGTGAAGAGAAAAAACACAAAATCATATCCCATTTTCATTAATAGTTCAATCGAAGTCCATCCATCGAACGTCCTGAAAAATAGGAAACCAGAAACGTTACAAAATTTTACCTTTTCAATTCTTCATTAAATTCCGTCAAATCGTTTACCATCATCGTCACAAATCACTTTCTTCTCGCTTGAGCTCAATCATCTAAAAACAGAAATTGTACCTCATCAGTATCGTCAGTATCGTATATCTCGTGCTTTTTGACATGTGACTACAAGTATCGTATTCTAAAAGCTATGTATAAATGAGGATTTGATGACGTTTCTTCATCGAACCGCAGTTCCATTAATACCCTCAAATCCTTCCAAATTCTTTCATGTCTATCAATTTTAATTATTTTTTTTTAGCTCAGAGCCAGTATTTTGAGCTAGCAGTGATTTCTAATAACACTGTTTCTGAAACTCTATAAATTTTTCAGTTCTCGTAATCGCGATATTAAATTAGGAAACGTTTCTTCCATCTCCTGATCCCAAAGTCCTCGAAAGCTTCTTAACTTCAGATTTTCGTCATCCCCACCCCTTGTATCTAGAGCTCTCTCTGAATATATTTCACGATTCTCGCGCCCCAAATCTGGTCGGTTTTCCGGTGATTATCCATGGAGAGAGTCGTGGATTCTTGTCGTTTTTCTCTTTTCATTCCTCTCTTCCGCTGTCTTTTCTAATCGTAGTCAAGTCATTCTAGAGGAGCTCTGTTTCCTTTTTCTTATTCTCTTAATATGTCCACACCACCACCACCACTTTTCTTCTATTTTGGGGGTCCCTACATCGTCATCAATGATCATGTTCCTTCCTTGCCATGACGAGATAGTAGGTCCTATTGTAGGAAAATACGTAGCTCGCGAGCCCAAGGTTATGAAGTCTCCCAATCAGTAATCTTTTAGTGCATTCTAGAATCCTAAGAAGATTACGGTTTATCTCTCGGTGTTCAAAAATGTACCTTTGATATAACAATTTTTGAGACTGTTCTCTGATATTTTGACCTTCTACATCTCTGCATTTTGAAACTCCTGGCGGAGTGTGAAAGAATGCGAGAGGAATAGAGATGGAGAGAAAGAAAAACTAATGAAATGGGATCTGGGTGGGAAAGTTTGTTACGTTCATTAACTGCAACATTGTCTGCTTTTTTCCTTCCGTGTTTCTTTTTTTCTAGTTTGTTTATTATGAATACCTGGCGGTCTAGATTTCAAGAATTTTTTTAGGTGTTGTTTGTTTTTTGAGAGGTATAGAGAAGTTGGGTTTTATCGAGCCATCCAATTTTTACGATAGATGTCGTTTTTGCTCCTTGGAGAGTTTTCGAAGAAAAATAAAGAAAATCCAAATAATAACTGTTCCAGTTTCTAGTCAAGTACCCATTGGGGTTTGAATAATTAGATAAAAATTGCTATTAAAGGGGGACTCCGACCAAAAATTTTTATTGCATTAAAATGTGTTAAAAGTTATCTATTTTCCGAATATTATTGCGAAAAAATTCAAAAAAAAATCCGAAATTCCCAAAAAACGCCGTTGAAAAGGAAGAAAATTCAAAAAAAGGTGCAGCCGGGGGACGAGGATTTTCAGTGAGAAACCTAGGCCACGGCAGCGGGCGCCTTTCCTACGTGGCAATTTTTCCGGATTTTTTTCAATTTCATGTCCGGCACGTAAAAAACGTAAAAAAACACTGTCGGCCAACTGAAAAAAACGGCTGTCAGGCGCCGTGGCCTAGGTTTCTCACTGCGCGGGAATTCAAATCCTCGTCCCTCCTAGCAACTTTTTTTGAAAATTTTTCGCTTTTAGCGGCATTTTTCGGGGATTTCGGATTTTTTCGCTATAATATTGGGAAGATAGACAACTTTTCGAACATTTTAATGCAATAAAAATTTTTGATCGGAGTCCCCCTTTAAAATCAGAAAATTGAAGAGAAATTTTGAAAATAAAACTGCTATTTCGAATTTTTTATAAATTAAAAAAAAAATTTAAAAACTGTTTTATATACAACAGTTCAAACAATGGTTTAATAATTAGGAATTGTTTTGGGCTGATAGAAGCAAAATATCGAAAATTGTTGTTTGTTTTAAAAGCATAATATTTAAAATTGGTAAAAACTGAAAACATAACATTTCACACATTTTTGTAATTTTAATATTTTCGTAACTTTATTTATTTTTTGAGATGTGTGCCTTAAAAGTTGGTGTCCATGTCTCCTCCTCTACCGCCTACCGGGGTCGCAGGTGAATTTTAAATGCGCATATCTCACAAAATACTGTGGCTATTAACAATTTTTGAATTACAAAAATGTGTAAAATTTAATTTTAGATCTACTCCAAAATTATAGTATAGCAAAGTCTAAATACCACTTTTTCGTGACTCTCACAATTTTCATCTATCTAAATACTACAGTTTCAAATTCCTGGTAAAGTTCTGTTTTTTTTTCACACTCAATTTCATCTTCTACGTAGCTTGAAATCCCGAAAAATCTCTTCTAGAATAAAAATCCATATCTGACCTGATTCTGTACTCTCTTTTCTGTTGCTCTTGATTTCCTTTCTTACTTCTTGTTCCTTCGTCATCTCATTTTTTTTCTCTTTATCCAATTCAAATCCTCACTGAAATAAGCACAAAAAATCGAGGAGAGCAAGTCATCTCCTCTCGCAAAAATTGAATATCGAGTTTCATTTTCTCCATCTCCTCTCCTTCTCCGTGCCTTCTGAAGACGTCGCTCCCGTACGTCTTCGCGAAGGAGACGACGACTTTTTGCTATCCAATTTTGTCTATCGTTTTTCTTCTTTCTTCTATATATCCGAAGACTCAAGGAGGGCCCCGTGGCGCTGCGAGCCTTTAGGGCCTCTTTACACAAAATTGGATAAAATTGAAGAAGGAAAAGAGAAAAGTGTGAAATTGGAAATGTAACACTTCTTCCCTTTTCCTTTTCTCCATTTTTTTTCAACTCATCCCCGTTTGTGTCCCACGGCTTCTTGCTTCGCTTTCTTCTTCTTCAACCGACCAACCGACCGACGTCGTCGTTTACGGGTAATTTGAGCAGTTCACGTCGTCGTCATCAAGAAGAAGGGGGTACCCAAAGAAACCATCAGAGAGGAAAACCTTTTTGTTTTTTTTTTGCAAAAAAAGTGGCAAAGTTTAAAGTTGGCTTTTGAAAAAGAAAGTGCCATGTTGTACTTTTTGTTACTACTGACGACTTCACTCAGTCGGGTCCACAAAATGTTCATGAGCCAGTTGTAGCATTTTGAGAGATACTGTATCTTGTAGAAAGTAGTTGCTAGGAACTTTGATTTGTCAGCACATATTTTCTGTTTCTGTCTCTTTACAACTGTACCTTCTTACTTTCCTCATTCGTTACTGTGACTCTCTGAATAAATCTACTTTTTTCAGATCTCTCCACAAGATACACAATTACGCAAATAACCCTGAAGTAGAAAAGAAAACCATCAGAAGTCCGACGCCGTCGTCAAGTTCAGAATGGCTTCGGTGGCGGCGTGGCTGCCGTTCGCGAGAGCCGCCGCAATCGGGTGGGTTCCCATCTCGAGACAGCCCATGCCACAGGCCCCAGTTGCAATACAGGTATCTTTTTTGGAATTTTAGATCAATAGCTCAGAAGACCTTCAAGTAGAAGTAATACGGATGGGTAACGGAACGAAAAGTTATTAGAGACCAACATCTTACATAGTAATTGAAACATAATATTTTTTGTACTCTTGCTCACTAATTAGCCCCTAAATATTCTCTCACAATTAATAATTATTTGGCAACTGTTCATACATCAAGAGATGACTTCTTGTTGTTGTTCACACGTGCTCGTTAGGTGGTCGATGTCTCTTTTCAGAGGGAAAAAGACGGGTTGAAATGTGATACGAGTGTCATATGCAATGAGAGATTAGATCCTCTTTTGTAGTTCCAGGTACTTTGGGGAATTCCTGATCAACGATGAGAGGCTAGAGTTTGCAAAAACTGATTGTAGATTTATCAGAACAAGTTATCGAGAGTTTGCAAAAACTAGAAAAGCTTTGATTGTAGATTTATCAGTTACTTTTTTCAGGCCAAAGATCTCGCCGTGGATCATGTATCCGATGAGAAACTGGCGATCAACATATCCGGAAGACGGTTTGAAACGTGGAAGAACACATTGGAAAAGTTTCCGGAAACACTTTTGGGATCAAACGAGAAAGAGTTCTTCTATGATGAAGACACCGGAGAGTACTTCTTTGATCGTGATCCAGACATCTTTAGGCACATTCTGACGTTTTATCGAACGGGAAAGCTACATGTGAGTTTTTTACGTTTGAAATGTTTCAGTGTAATAATCTGTGCTGGATTAATAATAAGACAATAAAAAAAACATTTTATGGTGGTTTTGAAACAGTAAATCTTGTATGCGTTTGTTCTTTGGATAACTTTTACATTGTAAATGCTCATAGAAGCCCATCTCATACGTACACTTTGAGCTCAATTATCTCGGTTCCTCTCAGAAATCAAAAAACTGTCAACTGGTAAAATGTTGGCGATATTCTGATAAACAACAACTTTTTCATATCTTCAACAGGAAATGAGATATATGGCCTCAAAATTAGAATTTAAAGAGCCTTTGAGTACTTTCACTTTGAGCCCAATGATCTCGGTTCCTTTAAAAGCTATCAAAAAACTTTAAACTGATAAATTATTTATCATAATCTCACCAATATTTTCTCAGTTTACAAATTTTTGATATTTTTAGAAGGCGCCGAGATAATCTGATAAACCTGAAGTCAGAGTGCCCTTCTTCCAGAGCATTTATATGCATTTTCCAAAGCTAAATAGCTAATGCTTTACAATAATATAGGACGTAAATTAAGTTTTTTCAAAAATCTAACCTGTGAAATCTACTTTTTGAAGCAGTATATCTTTTTAATGTGAATTTAATTCAATATAACATTCACTTTTTCAACAAGTTATCATACAGTTTTGAATCTAAATAAAACTAGTAGACACGGATCACGCTGTGTATCAAAATTTCAGTACCCTCGCCACGAATGTCTTGTTGCCTACGACGAGGAGCTGAGTTTCTTTGGAATCATGCCAGATCTGATATCAGATTGTTGCTATGAAGACTACAAAGATAAGAAACGAGAAAACCAGGAGAGGTTAATGGAAGAACGAGTGGAAACAGCAGAAGCCAACACAGCAAAACTATCCCTCCAACAAAAAATGTGGGCAGCATTCGAGAATCCTCACACCTCATCAATAGCACTTGTATTTTATTATGTCACCGGATTTTTTATTGCCGTCTCGGTGCTTTGTAATATAGTAGAAACCATTCCATGCTGGTATCAAGATAATATGGCGGTTACTTGTGGAGAAGCCTACGAAGAACAATTCTTCGTCGTTGATACGGCTTGTGTGATCATTTTTACGATTGAGTACTTTTTACGGTTGTTTGCTGCTCCTGATCGATGTAAATTCATGAGGTGAGTATTCTGTTTGAAGTGTCTGTTTTAAAATGCTTCCTGTTTCCAGATCAATAATGAGTGTGATCGATGTCATTGCGATCATGCCATACTACGTCAGTTTAGGACTCACTGACAACAAGGATGTATCCGGATTGTTTGTGACGTTGAGAGTTTTTGTAAGTTTTTTTTCTGAATGTTATTTAGGATTGGTTCTGTGGACTATTCTAAAAACATTATGAAACAAACTGTTAGGTATTGCTTAACAAGTAATATCAGTAAACCCACTGTAAAACCTGAAACAATGCCCCCCATTTACGCTCAAGTTTGAGCCGATTTATATCAGTTCCTGTGAAAGATATCAAAAAGTAACCAGCAAACAAAATATTTTTAGAATCATGATTAACATTTTTTCAGTGGGCCACTATTTGATACATTTCACAGGAAATGAGATATATGAACTCGTTAACGGGTTGGGGGATTCTTTTAGTGTTTACGGTATTTCATGTTACAGATGAAACAAAAACCATTCTCCAAACATTATTAAATATATTAACGAAGTCGATTGGGATCTTAAGCAAAATACTGAGAAAAAAAATATTTGATTTTAAATTTGAGTCAAAAATCTCTGTTTCATACAAGTTATGAAAATCTTCAATTTGGTATCGAAGGCAATAACTTCTTTTAGCATCAAGAAGAGACAGAAGCTTCTGGACTTCATTAGTTAGAATAACACAACCCTTCGAAATCTCTGAAATTTTCAGCGTGTCTTCCGAATATTCAAATTCTCTCGTCACTCACAAGGTCTTCGAATTCTGGGATACACTTTGAAGTCGTGTGCCAGTGAACTGGGATTCCTGGTTTTCTCCTTGGCAATGGCGATTATCATATTTGCAACAATCATGTATTATGCAGAGAAGAAAGTCGAAGCTACACGGTTCACATCAATTCCATCAGCTTTCTGGTACACTATTGTTACGGTGAGTTTTTTTTTTGAAAAATGTGAAGCTATCGATATTGCTCTAATAGACGCTTACCCGAACCGTCCACTTCATGCTCATTTATCTCTGTTGCTTTGAGAGATATCAAAACTCCGTAAACTGATAAAATGTTGGTGATATTATGATACACATTTTACTAGTTGATAAACTTTTGATATCTTTCACAGCAACCGAGATAAATTGGCTCCGAGTTTAAAGTTATAGACGACATTCTTTTAGACCAAATGCAGTAGTAGCCTGTCAACTGTTGGGGACAAATTCCGAAAAACAGTAATATTTTTCAGCTTACAACACTGGGTTACGGAGATATGGTGCCTTCAACGATAATGGGTAAAATAGTGGGAGGAATCTGTTCACTTTCCGGAGTGTTGGTAATCGCTCTACCGGTTCCCGTTATCGTTAGCAACTTCTCACGAATTTATCATCAGAATCAACGAGCTGATAAGCGACGGGCACAGAAGGTATGGAAGCAGAGAAGAGAGTGTTTGGAAAAAAGTCATTTACAGAAAGCTCGTCTCGCCAGAATTCGAATCGTCAAAAACGCCTCGGGACAGGCGCTCTTCAACAAGAAGAAAGCTCATGAAGCGAGAATGCAAGCGTTCGAGCAGGGTAAGTTAGAATTCGTAACTTTGTTGATTCGACTTAAAGTCAGTAGACACACATTATTAAAGATTACCGTATTCGCTCTAATAGAAGCCCAGCCAACTTTAAGATCCATTATCTCGGTTCCTTTGAGAGATATCAAAACTGGGTCCGAGAAAAATTAGTTAAAAATAAGAAACCCTTCTATTGCATGTCTTACGGTAACTAAATTTCTTATAGGAACCAGACATTTTTCGAATCAAAACTAATTTCCAGGCCAACTCTCATTCGATGCTCTTCGTGACGAGGATATCTTTGAAATTCAACATCACCACCTGCTACAATGTCTTGAGAAGGCAACAGAACGAGAATTCGTAGAATCAGAAGTGATGTTCGAAGGAGGAAGGAATACACCGCCACCCAGTGAAACAGCTTCATTAAGAGGAACGACAAAACGTAAACGACGATTGTGAGTTTTTTTTTGTTGGGGCCCCCAACTTGGGGGGAACGACTTTTAAAGAAAGTTACTATGATTTTCAGATGCTGTGTCTCAAAAGAAAACGAGGAAATGGACGAGTTGGATCGAGAGACACGAGTGACGTTCAATCAAAATTTGAATCAGGTATTTGTATTTTTCATGGGGGCGCATAATTTCCCGGACACAAGTTTCAACTAGCATAACATTTGAGTACTGCTTTGTACTGTGCTCGAATTTGGAGTGCAAAAATCACAATAATTCAACAGAAAACTGTCCAAGTTTCAACTTGTTTGATCAATTTTGAGCTGAGTTATCGCTTGTCAAAGTTGCTTCATCACATGAAAATCACAAGGCATTATGCCGTTCAACTTTGGACAATCATAACAATACCTAGACTTGAGGAATCGCTTTTAAAATTTCAGTAGATTTGAGTCCAATGTTAAGTTATATTTCTATCAACTTTCGTGCTTCCAAGAGACTTACGTCTAAAGATATACCCATTTTTATCAGAAACCGTAAACACTCTAATAGAATGCCACCCAAACTATCAACTTTGAGCCTATATACCGTATTCCCTCTTATATAAGCCCACCCTAGCTGTGCATTTTTCTTTTCGGTTAGGGCAGACATACTCTTTTTTGTCCATGTTTCTGGTAATTTCCGTTTACTCTTGTCGTTTTATTACTATTCCACTTCAGTTAAACACCGAAAACCCTCCAATTTGAACGTTAAAAAAAATTAGTTGACCCACAGAAGGAGGTTGAAAAATAGAAGCCCATGGGCCTCTATTAGAGGAAATGCGGTATTTCAGTTTCTGTAAAAGACATCAAAAAGTGGTCCACTAACAAAATGTTACTGATATTAGAATAAACATTTTGTTAGTTCACCACTTTTTAAATATTTTTACAAGAACCCAGATAAATAAGCTCAAAGTTGACTGCTTGGATACCGTTCTATTAGAGTTTCTACGGTAATTGTGCACCACCTGTAATCATTTACGATAACTACAGTAATCCAACGTTTTTTTTTCAGATCTGTGAACTACCAAAGCCTGAAGACGTGGAACAAAATCAAAATGATCATCGAAATAACGACAAAATTTGTGTCTCTCAATTATAATCTTTTTCTTTCTCATCTCCTTGTTTTTCCCTTCTCATTCCATTTGCGGGTTTCTCTGAATGTCTTCTAATTCTAATTAAAACAATTTTGGAAAAAATTTCAAATCTCTCTTCATTTTTCTCGGTTTGCCTCGCACCCCCTTCCAATCAACGAACAGATTTCTGAGTAGATTTTTTAAAATTACACTGTATTATTTTTTTTAATGATTTCTTTTCCGGAAAACTTCCATATCGCTCTTCATCGCCCCATACATTTTTTTTTAATTTCGCGGTGAATCTTTTTCACTGGAGCCTCTCGAATGACATTCACTACTTCTTTGGAGCAGTTGTCTTTCGTTTAATTCCCTTTCATTCAGTAATACTTTCTTTTTTTTTGAGGAATTTGAATTAGACTAATCTTATGTGCAGTTTCTTTCTCTCATTCTGCCTGTCGATATAAATACTATTTATTTATTAGATGTGAGTCCATATTTTTTAGATACAATCAAAAAAGAAAAATGTACAACACTTCGCTTCATTCCATTTGCAAACAGAAAAAAAATTGGACAAAAAACAGATATACAAAAAAACGTTTCACATTATCAGTTGTTTATCTTCGGGTTCCGTCCTCGAAGAAAATTCCTCCATCGATGGCGCAGTACTTTGGACAGATTCCCTTCTCTCCAGCACTTCCTGCCTCTCCAGCTTGTCCAGCTGGTCCTGGATTTCCGTCGGATCCTGGTTGACCTGGTTGACCTGGTGGTCCCTTTGGTCCCGGTTGTCCTGGTTGTCCATTCTGTCCTGGAGTTCCAGCTTGTCCTGGTGGTCCTTGTGGTCCTGGCTCTCCTGGTGCTCCTGGCTCTCCCGGAACCAATGGCTCAGATGGAGCGTCTTGTCCTGGGTTTCCATCTTGTCCTGGGGCTCCTGGTTGTCCGTTTGGTCCTGGTGGTCCCTTTGGCCCTGGCTGTCCTGGTTGTCCGTCTTGTCCTGGTCCTCCTGGTTGTCCATCAAGTCCAGCATCTCCTGGTGGTCCTGGTGGTCCTTGAACTCCCGGTGGTCCCTGTGGGCATGGTTTGCATGGTGGTGGGGTGATTGGCTCACATGGGGCCTGTGGTGGGCGTCCTGGATTTCCTGGAAGTCCTGCGACTCCTGGCTTTCCTGGGCGACCTGGCTTTCCGGGTGTTCCGACTGGACCGGCTGGTCCAGGAAGACAGCATCCGGAGCAGGATCCTCCGGCGGCAGCCGATCCAGCTACACCAGAATCTCCATAGGAAGCTTGACGGGCCGTACGGTTCGAGCGGATCGAAGAGACCTCGGTGAGGATGTCCTTGGCGGATCCTTTGCAGTAACGGATCTCGTGATGAATGGACTTCTTCACGTGAGACACGTAGTTGTAGACCATTGGAAGTGTGATGCAGACCTGTATGAATGGTTTTTTGAAAGTTTCTAATATTAGTGCAGAGGAAAATCTCAGGCCTAAAACTCACTGAGAGAACTGCAACAACACTGAATGTAACGGCGGCATAGGCCACGAATCGATAGGCTTTGACGCGAGTCTCTACCTCCATTTCTGAAGCCGACGATTTTCGTATCTCTCCGATTCGCTTTTATAATGCCCAGTTTTTCAACAGTTTTCCTAACATCCGATACACCTATGCTAGTTATTCGATCCCAATCAACGCGCCGTAAATGCAAAACCTAACAAAAAATGAAAGGATATGCAGTTTTTCTAGGCTTTCTGTGTTATCAGTTTACATTAATTTTTAGACATTTGCTTTCTTTTCCAACGACAACATAAATCTTTTGTCTAGATTTCTTTTTTTTTCAGAAAAAAAACGATTTATGGTGGATTGCGCCCGCAATATGTCGTCAGATCGGGTGCTTGGTGTGAGCATTGCTAGCGCGCTCCAATGGACTCAGGTATTTTTCAAATAAATTTATCTTCCAATAATTGTTGTTTTTGTCTGAATTTCAATTGTTTTTCTCACTAGAACGTCGTTTGATTTGATTTAAATTGTTGCCTAGCATGTTGCTAAACTTTTTTGCGGCTTCCCTTTTTCTACAATCGATAAATTCCTAACTATTCAGGTTTCTTCAGAATGTCGGAAGAAACTGTACAACCTGCAGCAGATACCACTCAAGCTGGTCAGGCTTCTTTGGAAGTTGGACAACCCGAAGCCAAATCAGAGGCTGAAGTGAAAGGTAAGCCTTTCGTTTTTAGAAAAAAAAATAGAATAGCCGATAACATTTTTCAGCGGAAACTCAAGCTGAACATCCAGAGCCTCAACAAGAAAACGCACAGCAATCAGTTGAAAATAACTATACAATTCCGAACAGAATATCTGGTGCTTCACTCAAAAGCCAATTTGTTCGACTTCGCGGTCTTCCATTCAACGCCACGGAGAAAGATATTCATGAGTTTTTCACTGGTTTGATTGTCAAACGAGTGAAGTTCGTTTGCACTACCGGACGTCCCAATGGAGAAGCTTATGTTGAGTTTGCGAGCACGGATGATGCTGGGAGAGGAATGGAGTGTGACAGAAAGGAGATGAGCAATCGCTATATAGAGAGTAAGTTTTTAAAATATTAACAAACAAACCTTCAAAACCAGCTTTAGTATTCTCTGTTCCCATTTCGGAAGGCGAGAATGAATTCCGTCCGGATGCCGATGGAAACGGCGAAGAAAACCATGTTGTGCGATTGAGAGGAGTTCCATGGTCATGCAAAGAAGAAGATGTGAAACAATTCTTCCAAGGTTTGTGATTTAACATTTCAAACAGATTTTACCGTACGCCTTGGGCATCAATTTGAGCTTTAAACACCCCCTCCCAATCCATGATTAGATCTTACTATGGGTTTCCTTATTCCATGCAGGGCTAGAACCACCACCGGCGGAAATTGTAATTGGTGGGACGTCTGGGCCGAGACCGCGACCATCTGGGGAGGCGTTCGTTCGATTTACGTCGCAAGCAGCGGCTAAAAAGCGATGGAGTACAATAACATGCATATGGGAACGAGGTGGGTATTATTGCGGATGTATAGTGTCGCGTATTTGCCGCTGGTTGGAAGTTAACTGCTTTGGTTTCGATGGTTCGATCAATAAAAAAAAGTTTAATCATTTTCAGATACGTCGAGGTCTTCATGTCGAGTATGGTTGAGTTGAATCGTGCCAAAGGAGGAGGAGGTGGGCATTTTCTCTAATGAAATCTATTGAGTTGTTTTTATAGGTTCCGCTGGGTCATATGAACGAACAGGGATTCGTCCACTGATGTCTCTCGATCGTTCAGATGCTGGATACAATCAAACAAGAGGTGGCGGCGGCGGCGCCGGATACGGTTATGGAGCCTATGACGATTACAGTTCGGGTGCCTATGGTACGGGAGGACACCACGACTACGGATACAGTTCCTATGATCAAGGAAGCTATGGAGATAGTTATGGAAACGGAGGTGGCCATCACCACGAGGGTCCATTGAGAATCTATATGCGCGGTCTACCCTATGATGCTGATCACCATGCCATCGAAGCATTCTTTTCACCACTCAGAGTTCACTCTATCAAGCTTGGTATAAATGAAGCTGGACGGTCTTCGGGAGATGCGATTGCCGAGTTTGATAGCTACCAAGACTTGCAGTCAGGATTAGCCAGAAACAATCAGAGAATGGGAAGAAGGTTGGTAAAACACATAAGCGAGTTAGAACTGATTCTTATTTTTATAGATATGTCGAACTATTTGACACTCGTGGAGCCCCTGGACCAATGCGACGTCTTCTCTGGAAAGAAACATCTGGTCCAAACGTGTTAGCTGCACCAGCCCTTGACCCAATATTAAACGGAGGTCGACGCGGCGCAGCTCCACAACGAGAACCAGTCTACCGTGCCGGCCCACAAGCGATGCCACCATCGCATCGGGAATCAAGAGATACGAGAGATGCACGAGATCCATACGGTCCACGTGCTCCTCGGGGTTACGAACATCGAGAACAAGCACATGTCAGAGCCCCAGCGCCAGCACACGGAAGAGCTCCAGATCCATGGGGAGCTTATGGAGCGTCATACGAACAAAGCAGCACTGCGGCAACAGGATACGGTGCGTGGGATGGTTATGGTTATGGAGCAGCGGGTTCTACTCAATCTGGATATTCATCAACTGCATCCTCAGCTTATGGAGCTCAACCAGCTGCTGCGGGATATGATCGTCACAGAGAATCAAGGGATACACAGTCACCTTGGGCACAACATCAACAACAAAGTTCCTATGGATGGGGATCCGGTGCCGGAGCTGGAGACCGTAGGGGAGGATATTAACCAATTCCTCGTCGTGCCACTTGGTTTTTTATAATTCATTTATTACCAGTCCTGCCAAAATCCCTGTTCTTTCCCTTCTTCTTTTTTAATCGATATTCTTCGTATTTTATAAATTAGGCAGCCAACAAGCATACAACTGTCATGAGATTCTAAATACTGTTTGTCATTTATGTTTTACTCTCATAGAGGTCTCGTTCACAGATTCGTTTTGCGGCATTTATTGTTTCAAAAATATATTCCCACCTATATCAAAATTTCAAACCCCTGATCTTGCTCCTATCTTCACTAAACCTCTTCTCTTTTTCGTTTTTTTCTTCCTCTTCAATTTCAAATCAATCTCGTGGCTCGCCTTCTACTGTTAATATATGCTGATCTGCTTCTTTATTTAAATTAAATTGAATAGAAAAATGAATAATTATATTCATAGAAATGTATTTTATATCACAGAAAAATGTTGTGAATGCATACCTATTTCTTTTTCCAATTACTTCATAGCTCAATTATCCAATTACAGATGCCTTATACAGTAGAAAAGTCATGGTTGGAAGAACTGCAAAAAAGGGTGGAATTCCAAGAAACGTCTCGTTTGAAAATGGTCGAAGTTAGAGAAAATTTTCTAGACAATGAGAAAGAATTGAGAAGTTTGGATTCTGCTCTCAAGAAAACGACTAGCTTCATGAAGAAGATCAAATTGTTAAGTGCTGCAACCGTACCACAGCTTATCGAAGAGCTTTCGAAATTGAATTTGAGCAAATTCGTGGAAGAAATCGCTTCGGTATGGCTGAAAATGGAAAATTTCTCCGAAACTATAAATTTTAGGGTATCATCGAAACGAAGCTAAAAATATCGGACATCCCAAAAGTGACCGAATTGTGTCTTGCCGTTTCAGCCATGTATTCGAATTTTAGCGAACAAATGGCCGGCGAATTCAAGAAGATTCTTCCCGTCAAGAAAACTGACAAAATTACGAATGTTGCAAAATTGAGAGTGGATATAATGTGAGATTTTCCTTCTTCTAGCTCTCCCTTATGCTTCGTTTTCCAGTTTCCTCGCTGAACTTTGTCTGTGTGGAGTTTTCAATGAAAAGGAAGGACTTCAAGTTCTCGGCGCCGTGCTCACTTATCTCATTCAAACTGATAAAATTGATTTCGTCAATTATGGATTATTGGCGACAGTTTCACGATGTGTGGGTTGGCAGATTGCAAATATCATTCCGATTCCTTTGGGAGATGACAATGAAACAGTTAAAATTGAGGAAACTGATCTTCCAACATCATCAGCGCTTTCTGGAGATCAAAAGAAATCGATACGAGAACTTTTTAAGGTTTACTACGATGTTCTATACGCAAAAACCGAAAAGATATGCTCCGCGCGAAACAAGGCAATGAAAAAAGTGAAGCGTCAGGAGAGAAGTCGAGGAGATGCGGCTGATGAGGAAAAGGCGAAGTTCAATGAACTCCAAGCCGAGTTAGATACGTTAAGAAAGATGACTAATGAACTGTCGTGTGCGATTGGTATTACCATGAAGCCGTTGAAAGAGGAAGCAAGTGACGATGAGGAGGACGAAGCTGCCAACCTGGAAATGGGGCGACAATTGGCTGAAGGAGCTATCAAGTTGTGGAGTGATGAGGAGACAAAAGCGTTCTACGCAGATCTCATAGATCTGCGTCTGATGGTTCCCAAGGATCTTTACAAAGAATCAGAGCAGCGGACGCTTAGCAAAGCAAAAATGGCTGAACGAATCGAAGATATCGATGTAGAGAATATCAACGAGTCGGGAGCTGTTGATGCGAAACGAACGATGTCACGAGCTAATTCTGAAAAGGAGAGCACTCCGGAAGAATCGGAAGCAGCTGTTCCGACAAAGGAAGACATTTCTGAAGACCGAGGTGTGAACAAGTGGCAGAAGTTCGTGCTGGATTTGGACCATCTTGTTAGCAAATACTCAACTGACAAGGCCGCCGAGTATTTTGTATCCAATTTGAACAATAAAGGATGCCGTAAGCGACTCGTCAAACTGATGGTCGAGCCACCACCCACTCGGATAGACGTCGTTCCATTTTATGCTCGTCTCATTGCCACGCTGGAAAATGTGATGCCGGATTTGACGACAGAAATCGTGACACAACTGCTCGATAAATTCCGAGGATTCCTTCAGCAAAAACCATCGTCATCTTCAGCGATCGCAATCAAAGTTGAAGCTAAAATGGTTTGTGTAATGATGATTGCCGAATTAATGAAGTTCGGAGTAATTTCCCGACCAGAAGGACTCAGTTGTTTGAGACAACTTGTCTATGATCTTCGTGGTCATTCCGTCGAAATGACTGCTACGTTTATGGAATCGGGAGGTCTCTATCTGTATCGTCACACCGAATCGCATGCGAAAATGAAGAGGCTGTTGGAAGTGGTCAAGGCGAAAAGAGAGAGAATGAAGGATCAAAGACAGGCGGTGAGCTAGCTGACATTCTAGATAAAGCAAAGACTTGATTTCAGATGCTTATCGACAACGCCTACTTCACATGTCTGCCACCAGAGGATTCGAAAGAAGAACGCCTCCGTTTGAAGTTTGACGAAGAGGATACACCAATGAAGAAATTCATCCGACACGTGGTTCTTGATATCAATGACACTAATGTGGACAACCACCTGAAATGCCTTCGTAGATTGGACTGGAGTGATCCTGAAATATCCGATTACACAATCAGATACCTCTCATCCACGTGGCTCCTTCCAATTGAGAATCTTCAACACTTAGCATCGGCGATTGCTGGCCTTTGCAATCTTCAACATCTCCAATGGATCGGAATGGCTGTCATTGATTCGACAATTCAAACTATCAGAATCTCTCTAGAAAATCCTGGAAATTTCAACCAATGGGCTCACTCGGCGGCAGTTTATCTTGCCGAGTTGTACAGTTTCGAGTTGTGTGATGAGGATTTGATAATACAGATTTTGTACCAACTGATTTCCTATCCAGAACCAGAAAACTCGTGGAAAGATCTTCACCGAATCAGAATGATTTGCGCTGTGCTCGAAATCGTTCGAGAATTCATTCAAAAAGGACCAGGACGTCTGAAATTGCGCTATTTCATGGCCTACTTCCACCGCTATTATTTCACGAAAAAAGAAGCTTGGGACCTGGAAACTCAGGATAAGCAACCGAATTCTGATGGTGGAGATAATAATGAAACTGTGCCAGACATGGAGACAAGTTTCCCATATGAAGTGGAGATAGCCTACTCTGAAATGTGTCGGAAATTCCGTGGAAAAAAGAAAAATATTCCGAATCGTTGGCCAAAGAATCTGAAAGAAGCTCAAGATGCAGTTGCCAAGGTTGAGAAGAAATTCAAAGGAGATCTGAAAGAGGTTGCTGGAGAGCACAGTGATATTGACGATGGAGGAATGAAGGATTTGAATGTGATTGAAGAGGATGATGAAGATGAAGATGATGATAATAAGTTTGTTTATCAGTTTCAAATTCAAAAAAATTCATTCACTGACCACAGTGTTACATAATATAGAATGGGCATGAAAATATCACATAAAAATCAAGGTTCTTTCAATCGATGCTCTTCTAATTTCGA
This sequence comes from Caenorhabditis briggsae, assembly GCF_000004555.2. Taxonomy (NCBI): domain Eukaryota; kingdom Metazoa; phylum Nematoda; class Chromadorea; order Rhabditida; family Rhabditidae; genus Caenorhabditis; species Caenorhabditis briggsae. The sequence continues at coordinate 6,862,758 of NC_013487.2, read as the reverse complement.
AAATTGAAACATTTGGTTCAAATCAGTTTGATGTGTTGAAGAGAGACGGAAAGTATGGTGGAGATGAGACGATTCTGAAAATTGAAGAGTTACAGTTTTTGGCAAACAATTTTTATTTCAGATATTCTGAAGGGGAGCAAGAATTCGAGGATTCTGATGAGGAACGACAACGCGGACTGTCGATGAGCAATGCGGTTACAAAAGAGGAGGATGACGATTTTCAGCGAGAACTCGACAGAATGATGGGAGAAGGTTTTAGACAGTCGGCGGTATGTGTTATACCGTAAAACCTGTAATAGGAGTGCCCCCACAGGAATCGAGAAAAAGTTGCTCAAAGTTCACATTTGGGGGCCCTTCTAATACAGGTTCTACGTTGACTAGCTCCCAATTGCTTATTTTTACACCCTAATAGTTCCAGGCACCTGCTGCTGCCGTCCAATATGATGTGACTCTTCCGGCTGCGGCCAAGAACCGATTCTCGAGAAACATCAAGTTCGGTAAGTCATATCTGAATCCCCGTCTCCTTCCATAGATCATCGAAAATTCGTAACACAATTCTCTTTGCTATTACTCCCTCCTAGTATAATAGCCTCTCACTTTTTTCTCACTTACACGCACCTTCTCGAATATCATTGAAAGAAAGTAAGTGTGGTCCCCACCCGAAGAACATCTCGAATTTCGTCACACCTGCATCTTCTCACATTTTCAATTGAGAATGAAAGAGGAGGACTATATATATATATATATATATATATTTTTTTTTTTTTTTTTTTTGATGACACAACAATCCCTATCCCAGAAACACTATACCAAAAAAGCCGTGTATATGTTCTCACCCCTGGAATTGTGGCGCTGCAACGACACAACGACAAAGGCGAATTTGATTAACGCCACGGAGAATATTGGGGGCGAAAGAGAGCGGCGGGGAGGCTTGATTGATTTTGGTTTTGGTAGCAGCAGAGTTCGGAACGTCGCTCCCGCTAGAAAACAAAAACAACAATAATCGGATTTAGTTCAACAACGACTACTAAAACGTTGAGACACTGGGAAGGTGAACGGCAGTTTTCGTTGAACCAGGGACATAAAAATAGTTGGGTTCAGGAAAATATGTCGATCTGGGTTTTAGGAAATATAAAACCGTATCGGTATTCAGGTAGGCATTGAGTACTGTAGCGCAATTTTCTGATTACGGTTATGTTATCAAAGGATCTCTAGGATCTAAGATCTAGGAGCTAGATTTAGGAGAATTTGTAGAAGTTAGGATCCAGGATTTGGGATCTAAGTTCTCTAGGATATAGAATTTTTAAGAACCAAGATCTCTAGTTCAAGTCTCTATGGCTGATTTCGAATTATCAAATGTCGTCTTCTTCGGTTTCCTGGAAGCTTCTAGAATCTGTGGTTGGAAGAATCAAGATTAGAATTATAAACTAGCCCTCTAGACTTAATTCCTCAGATGGGACTTTTCTGAAAAACCTTCCATGTTCAGTTTTCTCAATCTGGATTCCAGAGTCTGGAATCTCCCCTATGTTATTTCCTATACATCCTCCTCCTGAGTGCAACAATCCCATTTGTCTCCTCCTTGTCATTATGATCAGGACATCACCATCATCCAGCAACATCATGTTCGTCTCGAATTTCAATCACAAATTTTCCGCCACCCCTTGACACATTGTTTCTTCTGCGGTCGTTTTTCGACACGAAATGTCCTCTTCTCTTCTTCTTTTTTCCCGACAACGAGACAGGGAAACATCAGGTGTATGGGTGTAAAAACAACACTTGCAGTTTTATGATGGAGATAAAAATGGAGATCTGAAATACTAGAACACACGACTCAATAGTAAACAAAGCCCTGAACACTATAACCTAATTGGTGTTCGGTTTCAATCTGGTTGGCTGATCCCTTTTTTGTTACAAGCACACCTTTCCCTCTTCTTTTTCCGGCTCTCACGAAACATTTTTTTGAGTAAGGCCAGTAAAAAAAGAATAAGGGGCACAATAGCCTGTGTGGCCTCCGACCGACCGGCTCGACCCGGACAACAACCCAAGTTGACTCTCCTATTTCTCTCCTGGTTCTTCTAAAGAAGCAGAAAAAGAAGACGTTGTTGGCTAGAAGAAGAAGAAGAAGAAGCCGACGTTTATTGAATTTCGTTCGCGACTTCTTCTTTTTCCTATGGAAAAACGAAAAATGTGCCCTCTTTTTGCTAAGTTGTCAACCCCATAGAATTCTGAAGAGAAGTCTGTTGAGATATGTAGATTCAAATTTCCCGCGCCAAAGGAGACATCCCCATGTCCCCCAATTGGGTTTTTGAGTGATGATTTCGTATGGGCGAGAAGTGGAAGAAAACGGACAGAAAGGTTGCATTTTAAATGAGAATTGTGTAGCACAGAGATTGAAAAATTGTTGAAAAGTATAGTAGGTGTTCAAACAATGTTTGTTTTCAGCCGAGGATACGAAAGCCAGGTCATCGCCATCTCGATCTTCTGAAATGGACTTTGACGATGAGCCATCGTCTTCCACCGGCGTCGCAGCTTCTGGACGTCAGAAACAGGGTCGCGTCACTCTTATGGTACGTGGAAAGGCGAATAAACCGGCGCTGAAGACTGTCAACATTGACGATGGCGAATTGCAACGTCGTTGGAAGGAGGAGAAGGCTCGTGAAGAGGAGGAACGAGCCGATATGAAACGATTGACGCTGGGACAGCATCGGAGAATTGAGATGGAGGAAGAAAAAGCGCTTTTAGCACAATTGCACGGTTCTAGGAAGAACAATGCGAAGAAAAAGTAAGCATTTTTGCGAGGGAGTTGAGGGATTACGGTATTAATATTGTTTGATTTCAGCCCGCCACGCCTACAATTCCCAAAACCTCACCTCGAAGGAGAATGGTGACAGTCCAAGAAGACACCTTTGTATCTTTTTTTGGTAAGTTTGTTTGAAAGCAGCATTGGTACTACGGCGGCGACGTGGAATGGATTCGGGGATTGGAGATCCTGAAAATTCTGAAGTTTCTTGAAATATCTTTGACCTAATTAGACTTCTGATGTCATAGTGACGTTTCGAATTTCGTCTTCTTCTTCTTCCTTTTAAAAGTTTAAATTCTCTTTCGTCCCAATTTTTTCATTTGGATAACGTGCTTGAAGATGAATGTTTCTTACCTCGATTCCCCTCTTCTTCAGTATGCCAAAATTTTAATAAATGGAGTACACATTTCCCCCTACCCCACTAAAAATTTAAGTAAAAAAATGTGTCCGTCGCACTCTTCTACTCTTACTCCGACGTCTTCTTCTCCTTCTTCTGAATTCATATTCAGTTTTGTCCCTGTCTTCGGGTCCCCCGAGGCGGTCCTCTTCGAAACTCAAGAAGAATTGGAAAAATTCAAGAAGAGAGAGAGAGAGAATTTTTCAAAAAGAAAGACTCACTTTCTAAAGAAATAAAAACAGAACGAGAGGGGCAAAACACTCAAAAAAAGTTGCTCTAATGGGTTCTTCTGGGTGCGATTTTAAGGCACTGAGTGATTTTGGGGCCGCCTAATTAAAGTAATGCATGTGTGGGCTAAAGAATGACACTCTCCAGATTTATGACTGATACTTTTTGGCGTCTCCAGAAGTAGCTTGGGTTTAAGTGGGTAGTTCAAGTCCATTAGGAATTCAAGGAGAGAGAACTTTTTTGAAATCAGAGTGCTTTAGGTCGATGGGTTTTTGGTTTTAAGTGAGTCAGACTTTTGAAAATAGAAGAGGATTCAGAGTTTGGAATTCCAAAAATTCTGAAAAAAAGTACCCTTACTATTACCGTAAAACCTGTAATACAAGGGCTCCTTAAATTTTAACTTTGAGCCAATATTTCTTAGTTTTTGTCAAAGATATAGAAACGGTTAAAATGTCAACGGATAAAATGTTTAAGATGATAACACCAACATCTTATCAGTTAACACATTTTTGATATCTTGCATAGAATCCAAGAAAAATTATCTCAAACTTGACAGTGTGGGGGCCCCTTCTATTACAGGTTTGGGTATTTTTTGGCTCCCCGTCAATTCGAAACCAGGCATTTTGAAACCGTGGTAATGCAGGCGATGGATAAGTTTCAAACTACGAAAACAATTTTGGTGGTTTTAAATATGCTTTTTCTGATAGAACACATTCTGAAAATCGAAAAAACCCCAAAATTTGATGTACTCGAAAGAAGAAAAATTCTCGATTTTTTCGATTTTCAGAATGTGTTGTATCAGAAACAGCAACTGACTCGTTTCGAATTTGTGCGGAGCCTTTAATCTTTGGAGCACTTTTCAGTCTATTGGAATTTTATTACTTTTTGAGATTCATATCCCAAGTCACTCTCAAAATAGTAACTCCAAGAGTATTTTCATCTCAAAGTTCGTACAATTTGAAATCTCTGTGTTGCTCATTCTATGCTCTCTTCTTCTTCTCTATAACGATAGAATGACCGTGGCGGGTTAGATGCGATGATGTGTGTATGTGGTTCAAAATGAGATTTACCCCTCCCGTTTAGGAGATTTCTTCACTCTCTTTTTCGAGTTTTTGGTTGTCTGGTACTATCTGAGAACGAGAGAGTATGAAAAAGTGTTCCAGAAGAAACATCTGGTTTTGATTCTAGGTTAATATCGGATGATCAAGTTATGTTTTGCTCTCTCTGTCTTACCCCAGCAAGATCAGTGTGTAGGAAACACTTTTCATGTTCAATATGAAAGAGATTGTGGTTGGGGGAAGTCGCTTCTTCTTTTTCTACTCGGGACGCCCCAAAAAACCCCAATGGGTGACTGATATGAGAGACAAGTTTTGGTTGGTCTGTCTCGATCTCATGACAAGAAGAGGGGGTCTACGCTCTGGATCTTGTTTTCCTCCACCAGAACAAACAAGTATTTTTTGATGCACATATATATGACTTACATAATATCTGGAGAGCTGGAGAAGAAGGCGTCTATTGATGATTGGGGATTCTGGTGATGATGTTCTTTGGGGAGACTATGACAGGAAGAGAAAGAACAGAAGGACGACGGCGAACGTCGCGAATTTTTGAAACGGTGTCGATTGATGGTTGCATAGATCACGAGCGCATACACAGACACGTTGCATAGCTCGACGCTCTTGTACGTATCCTGAATTCTTGGTCTTTTGAGATTCTATGGTTCCTAGGTGAGGCTTTCATTGCCGGCCGACCGCCGACCGAATTCTTGCATTTGCGCGTCAATATTTCAGAGAGTGTTTGCGTACGCAGCATCCTTTTTTTCGACGAACGATGCATTTCTTAAATCTCTAGCACGTTGACGCACAAATGATGGAATTCGGTCAGCGGTAGCCTTTTTCGACCGACCAAAATGAAAGCTTTAAATCAAACAAACCTAGTTGAACGTTTCGAGACATTGTCCGAACGTTTTGGCAACTCATGTGCTGAAAATTTACACGTCGATCGCAGCCAGCACCCATCCAGTAGTCTCCGCCGCCTGCAAGCATGAAAAAATTTTAAAAAACATTTTTCAGATGTTCTACTAGTCCTCAGCATCACAATTTCTGGTCCGACAACAATGCCATGAAGAAAATTCCAATTTTTATGTTAATACTTGTTGTTCTTCCGTTTTTTCTATGTTCTGTTTTTGTTTTACTCGAATTTTTCCATGCGCCATATAGAGCGCTTTATATTTGCATATAATAAAAAATACGGTGTTTTTTTTTGTCACGATTCTTTAAATCCTTACCAACATGCATTGTGATCGTGACACAGACGTCTTGATCGCGATCGCACTTTATGGGTTCCATGGAGCATTGGGGACGAGACAGACGAGTTGATACACGGAAGTTGTCTAGTTGAGTTGTGGAAGATGTGTACATACAGGTTAGGCATGTTAGACTGGACGTTGGCTGAAAATTTGGAATTTTTAGAAAAATTCCAGAAAACAACAAACCTGAATGATTAAAAAAATGCAAGTGAGAAGTGTGAAAAGACGGCATCTCGTGGTGAGTTCTTCTGAAATTCTTCGGTGCCCTCTTCTTTTTCGGCCGCCCGACCGCATCCAGGGCGGCTAAGCAATGTTGCTTAGATGTCGTCGGAATCGCGGCGACGCCTGGATTCCGATGACAACGACGGTGGACAACGTCTTCTAGAAGAAGAAATTCGTCAAATTTGGAACGTGGGAAAAAGATCAGAACCCGGAAAAAAAAAGAAAAAATACCAAGGGAGAGAGAAATAGAAAAAATAAGAGAGTGGTTTTTCGTTTTCTCTCTCCGGCAGCAAAACGGGGCGGAGCCTTCTATTTTCTTCAAAATGAAATTGTGTGTGAGCAGTGGAAAAAGTGGGCGTGGCTTCGTGTTTGGGTGGGAGGAAAACGAGGAAGAGGTAAGGAGCAAGAAGAAGAAGAAGGAGAAAAGATGAAGGTGGTAGTGGTAGGAACTTCGAAAAATAAGAGAAAGTGTAAGAGGATACTGTAGGTGAAGAAATAATGAAGGCATTGATATACCGTAAATGCTCTAGTACAAGCCCATAGTACATTTTGAGCTAAATTTTCTCGGTTCCTGTGAGAGATATCAAAACTTTGTCAATTGTTAAAATACTAGTGATATCATGATAAACATTTTATCAGTTGGCAACTTTTTGATATCTTTCAAAAGAACCAAGATAATTGAGTTCAAAGTGAACGTATAGGCTGCGCTTCGATTAGAGAATTTATGGCAAGGATGATCTTGTGATTTTCTGAAAAAAAGTTATGTTTCGTTATGTGATTTTTTGCAATTACTCTGTTTAACAACTTGTAAAGTACATTAAGTTTCTCTAAAGAGTTGAATCAGTTCAGATCATTTTCAGACAAGTTATAACAATTCTTATTTTTTTGTTCTCATTTTTTTCCGGGTTTTGATTTTTTTTTTAGTATTTATTACTTATGATCGTCTAACACATTTTCTCAATGAACCATCTTAAACTGAACGTTTTGAAACAGTTTTTTTTTCTCGGATTCATAAATCTTCGTGATATCTGAAAATATTCTGAATCCTCAATCTATTGTGTTAGGCAATAAAGTACTTTGTTCATACGTGAATCTATACTTTTCAACACAGTTAGATATGTCATTAAAGTTTTTGTGTCCACTTTATACTAAAAATTTTTCAAGTCATCAGGAAGAGTTATCAGAAAATTGCAAGTCATGACTCTCCAATGAGATCTCTCTGTTTTCCTTTTCAAATGATATTTGCAGTTTGTATACAACAAATCGGAACTGCAAAATTTTAACTTTCCTTGTCTCCTCTAATAGAAGGCTACCCCGCTAGGTGCATCGAAAAATAGGAGCCGGCGGGCTTCTTCTAGAAAAAATATGGTAATTCAAAATTCCCGAATTTTCAATACTGTAATTTCAGAACTCGACGATTTCTAAATATTCTAATTTCTATATTTCGGAATTTCAGATTTTTAGGATTTTAGAATTTTTTTCCCGGAATTTCAGAATTCCTGAATTTTGAATTTTGAAATCCTGGAATCTCAGAATTTTATAAATTCTCAATTTTGAAATTTAGAATTGCAGAATGAAAAATTCCGATTTTCCAAAAAAACTGAATTACACAATTCTTAACTTGAATTGTCAAATTTCTGAATTTTTGAATATAATTTTTTTTTGAAAATAAATCATTGAAAAATAGAAGCACATGGGCTTCTATTAGAGGAAATACGGTAATTGAGCTTCTCAATTGATTTGGACTGAAGTCGTCAACTGAAACATCAATACTAATGATTCGGAGATTACAACAATTTCAGGGTCATTGGGGTAATAAATCCACAATTCGGGAGTACAATATTCTTGAACACATCAACTACCGTATTACATCTAATAGAATCCCACCCAACCTGACTTCGAGCTCAATTATCTTGATATCTGTAAAAGAGACAAAATATCTTAAACTGATAATATAATTGTGTTGTTATGGTAAATATTTTGTTAGTTGACAAACTTATATTTATCTGACTTCTGCTAAGAATATTTCAGCCGATCAGTTCACTCAACACTTCCTATATTGCTTTGTTTTCACACAAACGCATATTTTGCAAATGTCCTTCATTGTAAAATTGTCCTTCATCTCTCTCTTCCTTCTTTCATTTTTTGTTCCTCATTACACTCAGACCTTACACATATCCAAATTTGTATAAAAGAACAGGTTGAAGCTGAGAAGAACATCATTCAGAAATGGACGAGAAACAACGCCTTCAAGCTTATAGATTCGTTGCCTATTCGGCTGTCACTTTCTCAGTGGTCGCCGTTTTCTCGGTAAGAAACTATTCAATTGACCATAGAGAGACTTAAATTCGGATTTCTAGCTGTGCATCACTCTTCCATTGGTATACAACTACGTTGATGGAATCAAGACCCAAATCAATCATGACATCAGATTCTGCAAGCACTCTGCTCGCGATATCTTCGCTGAAGTGAACCATATCCGTGCCAATCCAAAGAACGCTTCTCGTTTCGCCCGTCAAGCTGGATATGGAGCTGATGAAGAGGTTGTTGAGGGAGGACAAGAATCCCAAGGAGGATCATGCTCCGGATGCTGCCTTCCAGGAGCCGCCGGACCAGCCGGAACTCCAGGAAAGCCAGGAAGACCAGGACGTCCAGGAGCAGCTGGACTTCCAGGAAACCCAGGACGCCCACCAGCACAACCATGCGAGCCAATCACTCCACCACCATGCAAACCATGCCCACAAGGACCAGCTGGAGCTCCAGGAGCACCAGGACCACAAGGAGATGCCGGAGCTCCAGGAGCCCCAGGACAAGGATCGGGAGCCGGAGCACCAGGACCAGCAGGACCAAAGGGAGCACCAGGAGCCCCAGGAAACCCAGGACAAGCCGGAGCTCCAGGACAGCCAGGAGCTGATGCTCAATCCGAGTCGACCCCAGGAGCACCAGGACCAGCCGGACCACAAGGACCACCAGGACCAGCCGGATCTCCAGGAGCACCAGGAGGACCAGGACAGCCAGGAGCACCAGGACAAAAGGGACCATCTGGAGCACCAGGACAGCCAGGAGCCGATGGAAATCCAGGAGCACCAGGACAGCCAGGACAAGACGGAGGAGCTGGAGAGAAGGGAATTTGTCCAAAGTATTGCGCTATCGATGGAGGAGTTTTCTTCGAGGACGGAACCAGAAGAAAGTAAACAAATCCTTTTTTGTATATTTTTGGAATAAATTCGATTCGTTTACCTCCGGGTTGGCTTATTATTTGTATGAGAGTGATCTAAGTGTCTTAAAAGATTAGGATCAGTATTTCAGGATGATCTAGCTGTAAAAGCATTAGAGCTTTCATGAGTGAACTGGAACAAAATCATAAAACGATCAACCCAAGAACTGTTAAATGAAAAACAACAATTTCTGAAATGCAAGCGAATACCTTTCTTTTCCAGAAATTTTTTCAAACGAAGAACTCAAACTAGAAACTAGGAACTTGTCAGATTTAACTAAATTGAGACTGCTCATAATCATGTTGCGAGTGTTCAAGGCATTTTTGAGCGTTCGTAGCTCATAATTGAAACCCTTGGAAAAACGTAAAAAAGACAGAAACTTTTAGTAGAATGAAGAATATCTGTATTGCAATAGCTTTTTATTGATCAACTGTCGAAAATGAACTACACTTTTAGACGGTATATTTTCGAGGCGCAACGTGTTGTTCCCTTTTCGGCAGTCACCGCCCCGCCGGTGGTCCGTTTTTCAGCAACCCCCTCTTTCTCTGCTATTGGAACCATATTATATGATAAAGAGCTCCATACTGAAATGTGGTTTTTTTGGCATTCAGGAATGTTTTTTTTACCAATTTCTGACACCTCCTACTTGGTTCTTTATCATTAAAGAATGGAAATTTATGTTAGTTGGAGAGGCCACCGAAATTTTGGAATTTTTTTCGGGTTCTCGGTGTTCCCAGTGGAAGGAAAACAATCCGTTCCAGTCTAAGCATATAATTTTAAATAAAAACTGAATATTCTAAAAAAATCACAGTTAAATAAGTACTGAAATTCCCAAATATCAGCAAAATTCCAAATGTTTTCTCTGAAATTTTTTTTTCGAGAATATTCATTTTCCAATTTTAGGCTTGGGCTGAAACACCCTTTTGCATGAAAGACTATCTTGAAAAATTGCGCTAAAGTTCAGACAATTTGGGTGCCTTTTGGGAGAATTCTAAGAATTCAAAACAGAATTAGGGAAAGAATTGTTGTGAGCCATCTTGACTTTTTTCTTGGGATTCGTCGAATTCCATAATATTCCATAATATGTTGTATCTTTTCTCATGTATTTAAATGGGGTTTTGAGAAAGAGTAAAATTATCATTCATTAAATGTGCTTAACCTTTGGTGAAAAAAAAAGAAAACAACTGGGAACATTAAATGGAATACAACGGTGTCTTGAAGAGAAAAAAACGGTAAAGAAGGAGAAAATCGATGAGCGCCTAGAAGAAAGTACAACAGAGAAGCCAGAATTGGACCTCTGACAAAAACAAAAAAAAATGTACAGTACAAAAATGAGTAATGGGATCAATGGGTCGCGAAATGTACAAATAATACAAAAAAGAAGGAGATTGAAAAGAAATTTTATAGAGAGAAAGATTAGGCTGGTTTATAGAACCCTTTGAGATCCATCCACTCCTTTACACTACGATGAACGCGTTGTTGAACATTGGGTCTCAGACACAATCTCTCCGTAGCCGATTCCAATTTACTGGAATTTCGTCTCACATAAAATGCAGCATCACTAGCCATCTGTTCCAGTCTCTCCTGGTCGATTTCATCAAGTCCATAAGCGTAAGTCATGTATGGGTTGAAACGATAATAGACGGATTCTGGAAGCATATCGTGTACATTCATATGAACTCCTTCTGTGTCAGTAGCACTGTCAATAATTCGGAGAAGTTTGTCTTGGAATGATGTGGAGAATACGGTAGGTGTTGGCTCCACAGACGTCACAGTCCGTCCATTTCCCACCGACACCACACAATTTATTGGCTCATTCGGCCACAGGAGTTTAGTTTCGTGATAGGCAATGGCAGTTGGGTTGTTCGCATAGACTCCTCCGTCTTGAAGCAGAAGATTGTCTAACTTGACTTCTGAGAAATAGAGAGGAGCCGCCGCAGATGCTTGAATTGCAGTCCAGAGGCAGTGATCGGTGCCACCTCGATAGTGAGAATCACGTCCAGCTGGATGGTCGTAGTTTCGGAAGACGTAAGGCTGTATCGTAGGTAAATTAACGATAGAAGAAATAATGGCCAATCGTGGAGTATGCAATTTTTTCGAAGTATTGATCATGGTCACTTCCTCTCCAATCATTTTCTTCAGAATGCTGACCCATAGATTTGTGTTGTAGTACGAGTGCTGCAGAATCAGTCCCATTCCTCCTTGGAATTTTCCTTGTGTGAAAAGCTTCTTCGAAACGTCCATATAAGCTTCTCGACACTCTGCCACGGAATAACCTTTGACTGTGAGCAAGGCGGCAATGATGCTTCCAGTTGAGACTCCGCAGATCATGTCGAAGATTTCACAGATCTGGAAATTTGTCTTTTTATCAAAACAACTCGCATTCTTTTGTCTTTCCTATCGGGAAGTTATTTTTGGGTTGACAGTCTGTTACAGTCACGTGGGATTGGAAAAAAATGGAAACAATTTTTCAGAAATAAAAACACTGAAATTTTCAGACAGTCCAAAATAGAGTTTTTGATGAAAATTGAGCGAATTGAAATGTTCAAAAGAAAGAGCAATTTTTGAAAAAAAGTGTTGAGAAATTTTGAAAAAAAGGGAATTTTCGAATTCACAGAAATTTCATTTTTTGGTTGAGCAAAAGGAATCCGTTCTTCGTTTTCTAAACTACAGTAATCCCACTTCAGATTCTCACCTTTTTTCCAGACAACTTCTCAATTTTTTCCAAAACCTCAAGTCCCATCATTCCACGTGTTCCACCTCCATCGATCGACAAAACATTGACTCCTGAAACCATTTCATTTGGGATTGGACCCAGTTTTGAATAAAATCTCACCTCTTCCTTTGGGTGGTGGCTGAACTCCAATAAGTGTGAGACACTGTCTCGCTTCTTCTTTCAACTGATCACTCGTTCCGTATATCACCATTTCCAACAGCTCGGCAACCAGACGTTGCTCCTGAGCGGCAACAATCCGTGTCGGTGGGAATGCCATAATGTGTTCGGAGAGGTCTCGAACTCGTGTCAATCGAGACGTCGCGGTTTCGGATATCAGGATTTTCTTGACAAGAGCTCGTGTCTTGGCAGTCACTTCTGATCGGGATACACGATTTTCGTTGGATTTTTGAATGATTCTGAAAGTAATTTTTTATCTTTTAGATTTTTTAATTTACCGTTATAACTGTAATAGAAGGGCTCCCTGTTACCCTATTTAACAAGATACTGAAATCTTTATCAGGAGGTTCCCTTAACTTTTAACTTTGAGCCAATTTATTTCGGTTTCTCTCAAAATTATGGAAAAGCTGTTAACTAACAAAATGTTTATCAAGTTATCACAAACATTTTATCAGTTGACCATCTTTTATAGGAATCGAGATAATTGAGCTCAAATTTGACAGTGTGTGGGCCATCTATTACAGGTTTTAAGGTATTTTTCTTTTTGTTTTTTAATGACTGAGAATTTTTTGACAATTTAAAACACTCACTGTGTCTTTGATTCCACTTTAACAGTTTCCTTGGCTATCGCTTTCGATGTTCCGACGCTCAAATAGTTCAGTGGATTCTAGAAATCCTATTCTATTTTTATTCGATTTTTTAAAAATTCAACTTGCCTCTACTTTCGACACAAAACTCTTGAACATATCCGAAATGTAGGCATAACTCGTTGGAACTGCAGCTGTGGCTCCTGATGGACTCGCGGATGCTCCTGGTGGTGTACTCGCTCCCCCTGAAATACTATGATTCATAGAAAATGTTCAATTTGAAGTTATTGAATACCTTGTGAATTGGAACTGCTGAAAAATGGGCGTTCTGTGGTGCTGGAGAGAACATCGACAGAACGTGAACGTCGACGGAGGATGGGTAGTGTTGATCGATAGATAAGTGTACTTGTGGTGGACATTCTGGAAAAAAGATATTCCACATTTTATATTAAAAAGTATAAAAAAGAAAGAAGAGAAAAAGATAGAAAGAGGTCTAAAATTATAATGAGGAATATGTATGCTCGCTCAAATGGAGTATCTAGCTCAATTGGGTCAAATCAAAATTTTCGTAGAGAAAGAGTGTCAAAAACCAGAAAGTTAAGTGAAAACTATGTGATAAGCGAGATAACTGACAAAAGATGAACAGAAAGTTTCTCACTTTCTTTCTTTCTCTAATTCCTCTCTGTTTCGCCCAATATTTCGGGTCATCACAGAACATGGGCGAGTGGATCACGCCACATTCGTCCCGTTTCGTTTCAACCCCAACATCTTGCACTAGCCGCAGCTGCATCCTTTTTCAATCTGCGTCTCCATGTTAACCCGGAATCTCTCTTTTCGTGTTACTATTTCTAATTCGCTGTCTCTCTCTTTTCATCATGAATATATACAAAGGAAAAGGACAGACTGCACTGGGAGGAGAAGAAACACGTGGTCTGGGAGACGGCATAATGGAGACAACGTGATACTTGTCGTCATCTAGAAAAGCTATGGGGGAACCCACACCACGTGATGTGTCAGCGGTACTTTAGGAAGACAGAGAAAGTTCGAAATGTTGAGTCACGAATGGATGGAATGTTCGAGAAAAAGAGCAGTTGTTTGGAACAATTGTGTTTTGAGAGTTTGATCTTTGAAGATAACTTCAGTGTTCAGTAAATCTAGCAGTTAGCTAGCTAGTTACATCTCTATTTTTGAGAACCGATAGACCAAGAATTGGACATTTGTCGTTCTTTGGGGACAGAAGTGTTTGGAACAACTATGAGCCTTTTAAAACAGAATATGGTACCAAAAATAGCGATTGATTTGGATGCAAGAGGAATAACTGCTGAAACAAAACAGGAATGAGGAAGTGTGAGAATTAAAAAATGGGAAACAGGATAAAGGTACTGTATTTCCTCTAATAGAATCCCACCCAAACTTCGAGCTCAATTACATCGATTCCTGTGAAAGATACTAAAATTTTGCCAATTGATAAAACAATGTTCATATTATGATATATATATTTTATAATTTGAAAATGTTTTGATACCTTTCACATGAATCGAGATAATTGAGCTTAAAGTTTGGGTAGGATTCTATCAGAGGAAATACGGTAACTTTGAAATTAATTGGTTTACGTTAGAGAATCGTATGAAACCACAATCATCGAAAGAAAGTAACCAACCCCTAGTGATGTTATCATATTTACAGATTCTATTATTTTTGCGGTCTCCTGGAGGATTATCCCACAAATCTGACATTCTTGAGGATCTACTATGCGGAAGATTTTTCAGAATACTTCCATATAGGAGGAACGCATTTCGCTTACTTTTGAATATCAAAAAGCTGAATTCATTTGTATTCAATACGCGTCGTAGGTGTGCCAGACTTAAGCTTCTATTGGATCTGTCAATATACCTTAAACACTCTAACAGAGTACCGCCCGAACATAAAGCTTTGAGATCATATACGTTCATGTGAAAAATATCAAAATGTTGTCAATTGATAAAATGTTCTTGATATGATAATTAACATTTTGTCCGTTGACGACTTTTTGATGCCTTTCACAGAAGTGGAAATATATGGGCTCAAAATTGGCAGTTTGGTGAAACTCTATTAGAGTGTTTACGGTAATTTTTATTCATTACGCGGCACAGGTACTCCAGCTTCTACTGGATTCTTCAATATAATTGATCCTGACGAGTCCACCCCTACTTCCTGATCTTCACCCTTTTCTCCTTCATACCATAACCCTAACCCGATTCCAATCATCTCCCCTAATTTGTTCATCCTTTTCCAAGGTCAAACTCTTCCTCCCAACCTAATTGTTTTCCTCTTTTGTTGTCTTCCATGTCGTTTTTCGTTTTTTTTTCCCGAAAAAACATTGAAAAATGGAGTTTTGTGTGTTCTTGTGTTGTCAAGTGCTAGTCTTTCTTCTCCGAGAGAAATGTTTTCTCAGCTGACCGAACAGAGACAAGGAGAGCCTTTTTTAGTTTGTCGAGCGGCAAAATGTGTATATATTCACTAATGTTGCGAAACCGTACAATTCTCTACATCAATTTGCAATTTTCAGCAGAAAATGCAGATCGTCAGGATTCAGACGAACATCCGCGCTGCAGATGTTCCAGAAAAACTGGAGCAAGATGTCAGCTACGGGTTATCAGTGGTCATGGAAATGCCTTCTGATAAGTTTGTGGTTATTGTGGAGCCAGCAGTTAGGATAAGAATAGGATTCGAAGCTAAGGAGACTACGGTAGCAGTTGTTCAAGTAAGTTTTTTTTGTTTAAAGGAGGGCCCAATTTTTT
>NC_013487.2:6841282-6842842 GCF_000004555.2 Caenorhabditis briggsae | reverse complement strand
TTCGAAAAGTTTAGGAAAAAATCGAAATTCCCAAAAAAACGCCGCTGAAATTGAAATTTTTGCTCAATAAGGTGGCAAATATGGACGAGGATTGGAATTCCCGCAAAGTGAGAAACCTAGGCCACGGCTGCGGGACTCCTTTTTTACATCTCCATTTTTTCGGATTTTTTCCGTTTTTCTGTCTGATAAAGAATGAAAAAAAGCCACTGTCGGTCACATAAAAAAGACTTCCCGTCGATGTGGCCTAGGTTTCTCACTGCGCGGGTTTCAAGGGCGTTTTTTGAGGATTTCGGATTTTTTTTGGTTTAACATTCGGAAAATACATCACTTTTCAAAGATTTTAAATTAAAAAAAAAAGAAAAATTTTCTTCAATAAATCAGTTAAATTACAGTTCCAAACCACTAGACCCTCCCCTCGGACCGAAAATGACATCTATGCTAAAAAACTAACATCAATTCTATGTGACCAATTGAAGCTAGATTCATCCCGCATATTTATTTCATTTGATTTCCGAGATGCCAAAAGTTTTGCTACCCAAGGGAAAACAATCGCTTCGTTGTATGAATAAATTTTTTATCAATTTTTTTGTTTTGGAAAAAATGGATTTTTCAATGAAGGAAACATAGAAAATGAAAGAAAAGAAATACAGTTAAAGTTGAGATTTATTGAATTCAAGAAAATTGTTAGTGTTAAATAAAGTTATGCTATAAATGAATAATGACTAGAAATTTTGGAAGGGGAATGTGGAATAGACAAATCACACACTATATAAGTTACAGAAGCATTTAGAGTAGAAAATAGGGGAAAATAAGAAATTTTATTGAGGTTGCTGTTGGATGTTGGTGAGCTTGGACTCTGAAAATATTGGCTTTTTGTTTTTGAAATTGAATAACGGCTACTAACCAAGTTGGGAGACATAATTCTCCAACACTGCTGTCGCTTCCTCCAATCTACGAGTACTCTCATCCATTGCATCGATTTGAGTCAAGTATGGACGCAAGTTCTCATCTGAAACAATATCGTTTTTGATCTTGAAGGTGGAGTACGGTAACCATTTTTTTGCCATATTTCGTGCAGAAAATCATGTAGATTCACATTTGAAATGAAGAAAAAATTCAAAAAAAATGTTCTTCATGAGAAAGACCGCATCGAAAAAGCTTTTTTTCTTGATTTTCATTGTTTTTCAGATTTTTTAGGTTTTTCAAGATTTCTGTTCATTTTTCTCCCATATATCTCGAAAAACTCTTAAAAACCGGAAGAAACAAAAACTGAAAATTCCGAAAAGTTAGTGGGTTTTCTCGATTTTCTTGCCAAATTTGTAGACCTTTTTAAGTTTTTCAGTTATTTTTGAAGATACTTTTTCGATTTTTCTGATTTATTTTTGAGCGGAAATTCTACTGGATCCGGGCTAGTCGGTCCAATTCGAAAGAAACTCAGTTAATCGATTTTAGGGTTTTTTGGTACAAAAAATCCAAAGGTCTCACAACCACAACTACAGTAACCTGAAAATACTATCATTATAAAAAAAATTTGAAAAATAAAAATATTCTTAAGTTACT
>NC_013487.2:6838385-6841272 GCF_000004555.2 Caenorhabditis briggsae | reverse complement strand
CAAATTTCAGACATTAAAATCGGAAAAATCGAAAAAGAATCTTTTGAAATAGCTGAAAAACCTAAAAAAGGTCTAAAAATTTTGCACAAAAATGTCGACAAAAAACGGTAATTTTCCGGAATTTTCCGTTTTTCGCTTCTTCCGGTTTTCAAAAGTTTTTCGAGATATATTAACAGAAACTTTGGAAAGCTGAAAAAAATCTGAAAAAAACAATGAAAATCTAAAAAAAAAAACGATTCTTGATGCAGTTTTCTCTATGAACGAATGTTTTTTTTTAATTTTTTTTTCTTTTGCACATTTTAATGTATAAAAAATTTCTAATCATCTGAGTCCGTATACCGGACCGAAGGATCCAGAACTCATACTCGATAAAATTTATTCCAGAAAATAGATTAAATAATTCTAAGAACTCACACTTGGTATTCAAATTGTCCAATTTTCCAGCCAACTTCTCAGCAACCACCTTCATATCCACGTAGCGTTGAGCAGTAGTGTTGTTCATGTTCTCCAGCAATTTGTATTCTTCGATAGATCCTGAAAGAGAGTGAAATGTAAGAGATTTTCTTTTGGCCAGACCAGAGTTCTGGTCCATGTTCGCCTAAAAATTTTCCATTTTGACACGCACACCCCTTCTAAAAAGACGAACACAACAAAAACCGACAAAAACCGAAAACAAATACCAAAATGAAATTCTCGGGGGAGATAATCTTGAGACCGAGAACCAGAAACTTGGAGTTTTTCAGACTTTCCGACCTATTTCTGACCAGAAATCCCTCTATTTTTTTCAGTTTTCAAAGCTTACCCTCAATCTGATGCTCGAAGAATTTTCCAACTTTATCAGTCATGTTGTCAGCTAACTGTCTGATATGTGGTACGGGAGCAGGTGTAGAAGGGACTGGAGGCGATGACGTCGATGCGCGCTCGTTGATTTCAGCCATTTCGCTACAAAAGAGGATTATTGCATATGATACAGGTGGCAATAGCGGCAGACTAGAAAAGAGAGGAAATTTGAATTTTGATTGCACTAGAACTTTTTAAACTTGTTCATATTGGTGAAACATCGGAGAAATCGGAGCTTTGAAACAGAAACGCCGGGGGCCGTGGCCGAAGGTCCCACAACAACAACTACAGTAACTTAAGAATATTTTTATTTTTCAAATTTTTTTTATAATGATAGTATTTTCAGGTTACTGTAGTTGTGGTTGTGAGACCTTTGGATTTTTTGTACCAAAAAACCCTAAAATCGATTAACTGAGTTTCTTTCGAATTGGACCGACTAGCTGGTGGCCTCTCTGTTTACCCGTCGGATTAAATTTATTTTAATCCGTTCTTTCCCGAAAAACTGCTAACAAAAAAGTACAACCTCAGAGATCATAAACTCCTTTTGGACTCTACGAATTCACATTCCATCCCAAGAAATCTTTTTATTTACTGAAACAAAGAAAGCCAGTTATATTAAAACATCAGGTTCTTAGTGCACATGCACGTGCTTACACAGACAAAACAAAAACAGACTTTATATGAAAAATTACAGAAATTAAAAAGAAAGCGGTAATATTCATAAATATATTAAAAATTGTGAGAGGTTTAGACTCCATTGCGGTAAGATGCAACGACTTTCTCTCCTGGTCTGCCCCGTGGCGGTGATGATGGACGACGACGAAGTGGAGAACGATTCTGAAAAAAAGATTAGATTGAAGATGTTGAACAAATGAAGAACTCACCCTTCCAGTGTCAAACGATCCTCTTTCCACTCGTTTACGATCTCCAAAATCGTTTGGTCTTCTGTCATCACGTCTAATTCGATCCGGCGATCTGCGACGTTGCATCTGATCTCCACGTCCTCCACGATGATCCTCCATTCGTTGTGGTCCTCCTCCAAACGATCTACGCAATGGTGATGGGGCTCTGATCCGAGCGGCAGGATCGTTACTTCTTCTCGGTGGTGTCGGTTGTGGCGGTGCTAAAAAGAGGCAGCTGTTATTAAACGGGGTCCGCAATGACATCAATGACGGAATTCGGGAGACCAATGCATCTGAATTCGATGAAGAAGACGAGGAGGAAGGGGACGCATCTAGGGATCCAGCTGACGAGGTCGAAGGCATGTGATGTGCACAAGAGCACTGACACCATCTGCTAGAAAACGTCGGCTCTCCTAGGCCTTCAGAGGAAGAAGATAAGAATGATGAGGTACTCGTACTACTATGATAAAAATTCTCCATTTTCTTAGTCCCAGGTGGCGCGGCTATCCGCATCGTGAGTAGCGATGGTATTCGCTTAATATCTGTACCTGCTCCTCCTGTTCTGTTGCTCTCCGATCGTTCGCTCCTTTTCGACGATGAGTCCTTTCGATCCGAATCCCGTGGACGAGCTGCTGGCGATCGGCTGCGACGACGATCCTTTTCACGATCCGATGACGACGATGGAGCATCCTTCTTATCCTCACGACGACGTGATTGAGTTTTAGATGGTGAGGAGCCTGAGAAATGGGTTTTGTTATGTTTTGGGAAGGATCAGGATACTGGGAGCCTCCCGGTGGGAGGAGATCAGGTCAATTTGGAAATGTGCAAGTGGCGAAAGTGGGAAAGGGATCAAAAATTCAGGAAATGGAGCAGAATTTTCAGACGATTTTCACTTTTAATGAGCACAAGGGCTCATAACAAGGGTTCCTAGAACTGATGAATTCGCAGAGAATAAGCATTCTGGGATTTTTCGCAAAATTTAAAGGGACTTTTGGTTCCGAAGAGAAGCATCGACTGGGACATTGCATGCAGATACCAATGAAAAATAAGTACCATGACGTCTTCTCTCCTTGTTCTCTTCGCTTTTCTTAGCTTCCACTCTCGCCTTCTTGGTATCTGGTTCTCCATCATCTTCCTTCTTCCGA
>NC_013487.2:6817299-6838144 GCF_000004555.2 Caenorhabditis briggsae | reverse complement strand
ATTCTCATCGGCTGCATCCTCATCATTACTATCCATTTTCAAATCACCTCTGGCCGCCAATTTCATAGTCTCCACATCGATATCATCTCCAAGTTCCAGATCAATGTCGTCCTCTTCATAATCGAGCTCCTCCTCGTCGGATTGTACCGAGGCGTTGGATGCAGGTGCACTGTGATTGGATCTTGCCGGAGAAGCAGCAGCAACTGGTTCCGCATTATTTTGAACTTGCTCATTGCTTTCATCGCCTTCGCCTAAAAATTGAAGAATATTATAAGCGTCTACTGACTGTAAAAACAGTCTGAAATGAAAAACTCACAAGAATCAACTTCTTCCAAACCCTGCACAGCGACAGCTTCGTCTTCTTCTCTGGTCTCATCAACTACCATCTTCTCATCCTCTTTTACTACTTTTTCCTTCTTTTCAACCGACTTTCTATCCTTCTTATCATCGTCACGCTTTCTCTCACCATCACGTCTTCTGCTGCTGCTGCTGCTAGTGGACTTCTCTTCCTTCTTGGGCTCCTCGTGTCTTCTGGACGATTTCTCATCCTTCTTTTCAGTGTCAACTTTTCTGGATCTCTCATCCTTCTTCTTGTCATTTTCGTCTCTTTGTCTCTTCTCCTTATCATCTTCCTGACGACGTGGAGCATCTCTGTGACGATCTCTAGAGTTGTGACGTGGACGTGAAGAGGAAGAAGACGTGGCAGACGCCACTCCGGTAGCATAGGACATTGGACGAGTGTCGACTGCTGGACGCTTCTGAAACTAATAAAAATTGAGGTTGAAAATTTTGTAAATGATATTCAAGGTGTTGAAATAAGAACAAGACAATAGTTGTCAACTGGTCTGAAATGGAGCTCGAAGTCTTTGCCTTATCTACATTCTGTAAGGACACCAAATAATCTCCTTATATGTAGCGTACTTAGGAAGAGAGGTAAGGAAAACACGTCTGTGATGTTCGAGTCCTAAAAATATCTGCTTGACTATGAGCCAAAGAATTGAAAATTCGGAGAATTCTAGAATTTCAAATATTAAATGTTTCTTCTGATTGAACGCGCTATCAATTATTATCAA
Organism: Caenorhabditis briggsae; assembly: GCF_000004555.2. Taxonomy (NCBI): domain Eukaryota; kingdom Metazoa; phylum Nematoda; class Chromadorea; order Rhabditida; family Rhabditidae; genus Caenorhabditis; species Caenorhabditis briggsae. Next base: position 6,837,071 of record NC_013487.2, on the reverse strand, counting down.
ATTGAAAACCAAACAACGGACAATACAACATTTCGGTGCAGAAAGACACTTTGCGCTTCGTTTCTTTTCCGGAGCACAAAGATAAAGGAGAAGAAGAAGCAGAATGCCATCAATCACTCTGATATGCACGCTCTCTTTTCTGTACAACCATTTTGACACTTTTATCATCACTTTGTTATCACTGATATATTTCCGTTGTTTGCACCGACCGGTGACGGCATTCGAATCTTTTCAAATGGGCGAATGCAGAAAATTGCCAAAAAGCGACGAAGCGACTTATATTATTTGAAGTGACAGGAAGAAATTGTGAATATGATTATGTGTACGGAAAAGTGTGAAAGCGACGGGGTGATAAATTTGGTTGGAGCGGAAGTTTACGATGTGCAAACTCTGAACCCCAGATGATGGTAAAGTTAGAATTGTTGACTGTTCAGGCAAAATGGTAAAAGGGACTTCTACAGCTTGGGTATATTCTAGATACCGAAACATTCGAAAAGGGTTCAAAATAATTACAGTGATTTAACGAGAAGCTACCACTCTACAAAAGTTGTTCACTTTGTGATTAAAGGTCGATGACACCCATTCCTATTGAAAGCTAAGCCAACGCTAAGACTAGTTTGAAATTTTCTTGAAAAATTGAAAAAGCTTACCATTTGTGGTCTCTTCCAGTCCGCATCCCTCTGCTGTTGATGATGACGTCCTGGTGATGAATGTGGGACGAATGGTGCTTGGATTCTGGCGGCGACGTTGTTGTTCGAGCGAGAGCGGTCCTGAAACGGTGAACAATTGAAGCCGATGCTCTCCGCCTTGCTTGTAGATTCTTGTCTGTGTTTCCCTCCTTTCTTTCAGTTTTAAGTTTTACTGAAGACGTGCTGAATACGAACCAGCGTCTTTTCTCTATTCTTCAGGTTTTCTCTCTGCGTCTCTCCCCACTCTCTGATGCTCTTCGAAGAAGACGGAACAAACTTTGGTATGGCGCCACAAGTGAAGATTCCGAAGACGTCACCTAGATGGGTAAGTTCTCCCGTTGCAAGATATCGAAAATTGTTGGATAAGAAGTCAGAAATCCATAGTTTCAAGACACTAGAGGAATATTTTGTGTTTGCTTTCTACCAACCACTGCTTCTCCTCTCCTGTCGTTGTGCTCCTGCGGTCGATTATGATCGTTAAAGCCGCCATGACGATGTTCAGGCGATCTGTTGCGTTGATTGTTGTCGAAACGACGTCTGTTTGGAGAGGAGTTCGCTGGTGGACGACGTGGAGACACTGGACGTTGTGGGTAGTGAGCAGGATTCACCAGACGACGTCCATCATTTCCGAATTGTGGAGTACGGTGATCACGGAAGGTTGGACGGCGGACGTCACGACGATCACGATCCTGGAAAAAAAGTTGACTTGGTTGACTTACTGTACTTGCTCTAATTGCTCTAGAAGCCCACGCAGTTCCTCAACTTTGAGCTCAATTATCTCGCTTCCTGTGAGAGATATCAAAAATTGGTCAACTGATAAATTGATCATGATGATATCACCAACATTTTATCAGTTAACAGATTTTTTATATCTCTCATAGTAACTGAGACAATTGAGCTCAAAGTTGACGGTTTGGGTGAGCTTCTATCCGAGCAATGGAATAAGATTTTCAAAAAACTCACTCTTCCGTTCATATTGCGATTTAATAAGATTGATAAAAGTCCTCTTTATCTGGTTGACTGTTTAACAAAGTTATTACTCTCTGAAAATCATGGATTTAACGAGAACGATAATAGAAGCGAAACGGAATGAAAAAAGCGGAACCGAGAAAACAACGGTAGCACAATGAACGATTATTAAATCATTTGAATAAATACATTATTCATTAAAGAGAGAAAAAATCAATGTGGAGAGAAGTCAAAAGAGATCCAAAATAGTAAAGAAACAAAACGGGAAAAAAGACAGTAGAGGAGACAATAAAATGAGAAATAGCGAATGGGGTAACCAGTGAATACAATGAACACAGAAAGAGGAAGGAGGCTATTGATTTTTTGTTTTATTGTGGGACCCAAATCGGTGCCAATGGGGCTGCCTTCACATTCTCTAGATCGACGCGTTTGTCGAGTTCCTCGTCGATTTCACCAATGATGGCTCTATAAATGATGGGTTACAGTTTGAAACGCAGTCATCTTTCATATGAAATAAGATTTGTTTCTCACTTTCATAGGCAAAAAACGTTCCGAAAGGACAGGTTTGCGGAGAACTACTTTTTTCTCGGTTTCGAATCGAATGAATTGGTAAGGAAAAGTGTGAAAATGTGGGAGGATTAAGTACGACATTGAACACATGTCCAATTCGTAAATCTCATCTTTTTTATGAGATATTCGTATTTGTGAGAAAGAAAGTTCGAAACGTTCTCAGCAAACCAGTCATTGCGAGAGGATGCAGAGAAATGGAGTATTTATCACTTGACATGTCGAGTGGGTTGATGAAAACGAAGAGGGCGTATGCTCCCTGTAAGGATATGACACTGTCTCGGAAACGGAAACTAAAATCATATAGAAATCAATTTTTAAAGCAGTCAGCAATCCACGTTAACCAGCTGACTTTTAGATTCATCGACCGGTAGAGGTAGATCAAAAGCTCTGAAGGAACACGAGAAGCTTCGATTGAATAGGGGAAAGCGGATACTTTTTTCGCCTTTTTCGTATTCTCCTGCCCGTTCACTATACCTTTTCTCGCTTCTTTTTTTGCCCGAGAAAGATGGAGAGTACAAACAATAGTGGCTTGCTGGTGGTGGTGCTGCAGCAGCTTCAAGCAATCATAATGGTCAAGCATCAGACAGCTTTTGGGGGGCGACAGGCGATTGGAAGTGATGTTTTTGACACGTCATTTCTCATATGCCGCATTTTCTGATTGCTCATGGTAAGGACTTGTTCTGGGTTGGGAAAAGTTACAAAGCAGAAAGTGATAAAACATGGGAAAATCGATAAAGTGCCAAACAATTTAGGTTCGAACAGATGCAATGAACATTTTCCGAGAATGATTTTTTTGAAAACCGAAATTTCTATTTTATTGATCGGCAACTGCGGGAAAATGCATTTTCCTTAATTTTTTTGCAAAAGACCTCAAAATGAGAAAACACGAAATTCCATTCTCAGGAGTGGCCATCGTCAGTTGTTATCAGTGTGTTCTGTGACCGACCCCTTGATGATTGGCTATCTATTGGAAGAGAATGGAACGAAAAAAAACGGAATCCCTTTCAGAAATTAGGTCAACTGAATCATTGCGCGTTTTATCGTCAAAGCTTGAGAAAAAGGACGAAATGAAAATTTAGTGGGTCCGGATAAGTATTGACTGGAAGAGAGAAAGAGCAGTGAGAGAGACAATTCGAAATAGAAGCGTAGAGAGAAGAAAAAAGCGAGACTAGGGGGTGAAGGCGTAGGGAAAAGCGCAGAAGAGCGCACTTGCATCATTAACCGGGGTGTGGAAATTTACGACCCGGGAAGTTCTTATATAAACTGTACATAATACGTTATTCTTGCACCGATTTTGCACTTGGTGTTCATTGAAAACAACTGAAGCGTTGTGAGAAAACAAATATTTACACCGACTTGCTCGAGTTAGCATAAATCTGAACATGTTCTTCTAAACTAGGCAGACAGTACGCGACGGCTCGCGTGAATTGTTCTTTTGTGTTTCGAAAGAAATCATTGGAACACAGTACACGGACGATTTTTCGGACGGAAAAATAGGGTTGACATTTCATCCGGAACTTTGGCTTGTTTGGGAACAGTGAGAACAGAGATCGAGAGCAAAAAATGATATTGCCTTATGTGGTCATCGAGAAAGTCCAATCAATTCAAAAGATACTAATTTCTCAGCCTTATTATGGCCTTATGCCGAGCACGGAAATGATCAAAGAGCTCATATGCTTTTTGCTACACGACTGGATTGACGCGATGCTCGGCAATTGAAACAATCGGTCAGTTGTGAGAGGGAAAAAATTTGCACGGACGAAAGGGATGTGGGCCGCACGAAAATAAACGTTTCCAGGACAAGGGTGTGGTGTTGATCGTTTGACCCGGAGTACCACTTCCTGGAACGAATGGATTGAGGGCGAATGAGACTTAGAAGTAGGCTTGAAACCGAGAACTGATTTCAACGAAATGGAATTTCAACTTTTTAAATAATTACAGTTACAGACATGTATGCTTCTTTGTGAGATCAATGTTTTGAATTTTAAAAATCACTCACACATTTTCTCCTCGAATAATGTAGAGTCCCAGCGGTGTGATTAGAACTCCGTCTGTCTCTGAATAACACCGTTCGTGGGCATCTTCGATGACCAGGTTGATTAATTGATCGAATCCCTGTAAAATCGACATTTTTTGTTTAGAAATTTGAAAAAATGGCTCGAAATACCGTGTCCAAAGCAAATTTCAAGGATACATTTCTTAGGAAAACGTTACCCAAAGCTGCCATTTTTTCCAGATTTCCAGACACTAAACTACGGTATCTCCGTTGTGTTTCTTCTCTGAAACCCGCCGGAAATCTAGATAAACTTCTTATTTTTTGATGGTTTCGTAGAAAAAAACACAAAACAAATCGATTGATATCGTAGTTTTGGCAGCTTTGGGCAACGTTTCAATGAGAAAATTTTTCTAGAAATTCACCTGGACGCGGCAAAACTCTAAGCTGTTTGAAAAAAAAGTGGGAAGCAATACTATCGTACTGATTTTCTTTCGAAAATTCTTTTCAAACTTATCAATAACGATGTTTTTTCAATAACCCATGTGCTACCTTGAGAAGCCCGACGATTACTCGTCCGTCTCCAGTGACGACGTTCACCATGCGGTTCATATATGATTCAAGAGTTGATGTCATTTTTCTGTTCTGCAATTAACCCGATAAGCACAAATTCATCTCTATCGCAATTCTTCAGATATATTCACACGGAAACTCACCTGTTCTTTCAAACATTTTGTTGAAAATAAGAACAATTAGATATCTTTGGCAATATAGTAACTAGTCCTCAAAAATTTCATTCTCAGCTTAATATCAACACATGTTTGACATGAATCAATCATACATTTGAATAGTGAACGACAAATTCTGTGTCAAACACTGATGCAGTCATTAGAATCGGTTTGGGGGTTTACGGGTGGGGCGGATTTACGGGTGAGATTGGCAAAAACGATGGTGGGACTGATTGGGTGTTGTGAGATTAGACGAAGATTGGACACCTGACTGTTCATCAGATACACTTCAAACATGAGATAAACGGTTTAACAACTAACTGTACAATTCTAAATGAGATGTGGTATACAAAACAAGGAGAATCATACAGTCTAATTGGATACCAGTTCCTGAAAAAAGGAAGTAGCACCATAACAACAACTAAATGATGGTTCGGGGGGAGAAGCATACAGACTTTAGAAAAAATAGAAGTTTCAGCTTCTTTTTGATGTTCTCTTGGGAACGAAACAAGCTGAAACAACTTGAGAACAACAAAAATCGACTGTAGGGAGTGGTGAGAAATACTTCTACACATTGGGCGGTTATAGGAACTTTTAGAAAAAAAATCATCTAAAACAACAAAAGTGGTATTATTATTCCTGGAGTTATTCAAACCCATCGGCGGACAACTGTAAGGGTAGAGAACCGACGAGTCTCTGGGTGAGGATCAGAAAAAACAAAACAAATGGGTTCGATAGAAGAAACTTCGGGAACGACACATCTCGTATCGTCGTTGCCAAAAATTAGAAAGAAAAAATTCGCACGTTAGAATTTAGGGACGACAATCAACTGCTTATGTTTGAGTTTAGGCATGAGGACAAAGAATTTGGTGACAATTTTAAAAGATTAGGTAGGAAAAAGACAGGAATTCTGAAGGGGAAAACGGTGAAGGCTTTTCAGATGATGAGGTGAAGTTCAGAAGGCACTTTTTAGAACTGTTGGGCTTGAGCAGCTTGTTGTTGTTGTTGCTGCTGTTGTTGCTGTTGTTGTTGGAAGCGTGGTTGACCGTTCGATTGTCTGGCTCCTTGTCCTTGCTGGAAGTCGAAGCCGCTGTTGTTTCCTGAAAAACCTGGTGAGATTGATTTAGGTGAATTTTTAAAATGTTTCCCCACAATGTGTGTTTTGACTGGAATAATGAAGCAATGTAAAGTAAATTCAACTCACTCTGGTATCCACTTCCATATCCTTGAGAAGATCCGCTGTTGTTATGGTGGGCTCCTTGTTGTCCATAGTAGCCATTTCCGTACCAATCTCCCCAAGCTCCAGTAGTTCCGTATGGAACAGCTCCGATCTGTCCCCACCCGGCGTACCATGCGGAGTTGTTGTTTCCGCCTCGTCCTCCATACATTCCACGACCTCCTGGCATGCGTCCTTGGCCTGGTGGGAATCGCTTTCCTTGTGGAACAGCCTTCTTCACATCACATTCGCGAGTTCCGAAGGTTTGCTTTGTCTGTGAAGATGCCTTGTCAGCGGATTCCTCTTCCTCGAAAACGATGAAAGCGAAATTACGGCGGGTCTTGGTCTGCTTGTCGAATGGCCATTCGATATCATCGACCTTTCCGAACTGTTCGAAGTGAGTGCGGAGCTCAGCTTCGCTGTAATCTGATGGAAGACCTCCAACGAAGACCTTCTTGTTTTCCCGGGACTTGGCTGGCTTCACCTCAACCTAGAAAAACAACTTTAGGTTTTTTTCAAAGGTAAATCCAATTTCAGAGCTCTCTCTGGTTTTATAGAAGGAGTTCCTAAATAAGCTTATAAAACTTACAGATTTTCCTTTGATAGTTTGTTCGCGAGCCGAGAGAGCCAACTTGCATCCTTCTCCGGTGGTGAACTCGACGAATGCGAATCCTCGGGAGCGGCCGTTAGTACGGTCGTACTTGACCTGAGCTTGAGCAACCTCTCCGTACTTGGTGAAGTGGGAGTTCAGATCTTCGTTGTTGACTTCTGGCGAGATTCCACCGACAAAGATCTTCTTGTCCTCGTTTCCCTTCGTCGAGTGTCCATTTTCCTTGATAGTCTCAGAGGCGTTACCGTTAATCTTGTTATCTGTACCTTCCATTTTTACTACTATCTGAAAATTCAAATTATCAATCGAAACAAAATACAGCTCGACTCACCTTACTTTACTTTATAAGAACGAATAAAGTTAAAAAGCCGGATAAAAAAGCCTTGAATAAAAAAAATGTAGCCGTTAAGACTATCTAGAAAATACCCTGAAAAAATTAAAAGATTAATGAGTTGTAACATATTTAATCCGGTGAAATACAGAAAGATTCGAGAACGAGATTGTCGGCCTAAAAAATTTTTCTCTGCAAAAACCATGCATTTTTAGTTCATAAAAAGCATATTTTCATGTGCAGAACAATCCGTAGGTTAAATTCATCAATTAAAAAAATTTTTTGAAGCCGATTTTCAGAAAAAAGATCAAGAATTCGGCGCTACGCCCCTTTCGGATAAGGTTTCCACTAAAAACTGCAGGACCTACGGTAATGCGCGGCGTCAGCCCGTCGCCGCGAGACCTGTCGTCCTTTCGCCGCCGTGTAGTCCTCTCGGACGAAAAATCGGCAATTTCGACTCTTGTCAAGCGCAGTCGGCAGGCGGTTTTCTGCCAGAAAATGCCGCTGTTTTGCGGAAAATTGAGAAAAATGTGTTCAGAGAGAATGTTACACTTAATAATCGCATAAGTGTATCGATTTGTTGCCGGGGAATGAGATCTATGACGAGCAGAAACACATTTCGATTGCTTTCTCGTTTTTAATAAATCTGGTGCAATTTTATACTCATTGTTGGGGAAGGAAACTATTTTCTTCACACAGCCGAGTTTAAAAAAGAAAATTATTTATGAGAACCAACCTATCAAAAGTATAAAGAGTATAAAGGTGACCTATTCGTAATCCCACGAGTGCAAATAGTAGGGAACAGGCTTTGTAAACATATTTGGATCATAAACCACGTCAGTTAAATAAAGACCCTGCGGAGGAGCTACTGGGATTCCCATATCGTAAAAGTTCGAGCTGATGGGATTTTTCAGAAGCCAATTCACAGTGGATAACGGGATTCGGTCATACGAATAGTTCACCAAGCACGAAATCATTCTGCGAATCTGAAATTTTAGATTTTTAGATGCTAATCCAACTTCTTGGAAATTACCTGCTCTCGAACAAATGACTTTGCTACAATTGTCACATTGTAATAATCATAAATGTCATTTTCTACCGAATAAGCTTCTCCGTTGGACAATCCAACGTAGAATATGTATTTGAGAGCCGAAGGTGATATAGGTTCGGTACGTTTTTCTCGATTTGTATGCTTGAAGAACGATCCCATTACTTGCTCGCCTAAAAAGAGCAAGTTTTAAATAGGTATAAAAACGATTCGATCTCACCTTCGAAAATTTTTCCGGCTCGCAGAAGTCGTTCAGGTGAGAATCCTGGAGGTAGTCTCCACGCGTAATCTCTTTCGGAGAAACAAGCAATAGAAGGTTCTTGTCGAATAGTATCCCATAAATCCCAGGAGCGGCATACTGCTAACCGATATGTGTACTTTCTGGAATAGAAGAGAATAGAAGTGGGCTTCTTCAAGAGGAAAGAGATGTTAAAAGTGCGAGTCATGTGACAGAGTTCTCCGTTGTCAATGGATACTCGCATGGAAGAATAGAAGAAGAAACGCAGAGAAACGCTATTTTTGAAGAAGAAGAACTTTTTGATGTAGAGATTACCTATATGACACACTTCTTCTGATACAAAATCCAGCAGAGACAGAGTGTGCATCTAGGATTTCTAGAGATCCCGGATTTGCGGCGTCAATGATTGATTTCCATGTTCTCATGTATTGGATCTTAGTTTCGGGACATTTGTCTAGATCAGCGAATTCCAATGGAACCTGAAACGAAGGATATTGATGAAACAAGCCAGGCAAAATTTACCTGGCAAATTACGGAACTTCGAATCGCATGAACTTTTGCATCAGTTCGACTGCTTGGAGAAAACTTCAATTTATCCTTTTGCTCTGGGTGTTGCTCTCTTCGCGGTCCGAATATCGACTGTGACACTGTCTGAAAAACAATTACCAAGCTTGTTCGATTTCCTAATGTAAAACCTGATTTAGAAGATCCATAACACCGAATCCGGTTCCACCTTTCGCCATTTCGGGAAATTTCGATCCATCGTAACGGATCCAAAACAAATATCGCCGAATTTCCCTCATGATTTCAGTTGTTTCAGTGATTATTTTCAAATGATGAGTTCTCCGAGAGGACTACACGGCAAACAGTTTCAGGCGGCCTAGGTTCAGCAGATGTCTGTGTCTCATCAATTTGTATTGTGTCTTTGAGGAAAAAGAAGAGCGAAGTTTGAAATGGTCTTTAAATGCAAGAATTTTATTCAGAAGATCGAAAGGGTATTGAGTGATAATTTCAGATTTTAGCTTGGCTTCACCGCTTCAGCAGACCATTTCCAACTTGATTCCTTTGTCATCTTTTTTCCAAAAAAGGTTCCTCCTTCCTCCACATTTGATCAGCTATAAATTTTGTTTTGCTTCTCTTAAAATTTGTGGTGTTTGAAAAATGAAGACTGCGAAAAAATTATTGGTTATCACCTGGTTCCCCGCTGAGTTTAGTTGTAATCTGGATTTTCAGAGTTTTCTTCCTTTTGAGAGAATCTACCTTGGTCTTTGAGCATTTCTTCAGCATAATTTCAGATTCTAAATATCCTCTACAGTGGATTCCCACATCACTTTATCCGTGATCTTCAAGATGCCAAATTGCTCCGAATGATTTCATGGCTTTGTTGACAGTTGGCACAAAGCTATAATTGTCCATTTCCATTACCCCATGATCCAAAACGTCAGACACATTTTTGCATTTTTTCTGCTCTCCAAAAATTTAGTTAAGTTCCAAAAAGAGCATTGATTGAGGTCTAAAATTTTTTCATATATTCTGAAGATGATTTCAGGTGTTCCATGGAATTCTAGATATTTTCAGAAACAAATAACAGATGATTTTCATTTTTGTAGTCATTATTTTTCAGTTTTCTCCGTTTTCTCAAGTTATTTAAATTTTTCTAGTTATAACCATGAGAAAAGTTATTTGAGCTTCAAGAATTCTATAAATATTTCAGATGAGTTCTCCGTCTCCAGCTCCTTTTGTACCTCCTATTTGGCCTGCTACCGTATTCTATCTCTCATCTATTCTAATACTTCCTCTGTATTTTTTTGTTTTCATCTCACTTTTTAGTCTTCGATATGTCTCCAAAACTTATAACACTACTTTTTATACAATTTTGTTACAACATGTAAGAATTTTTTTTTCGAATCGAAGGAAAGAAGATACCGTAATACTTGTATTAGAAGGGTCGGATCTCCTTCTACAGGTATTACGGTACCCAATTTTCAGTGTATCGCGGATCTGTTCGCAATGTGTTTCTATTTTGTGATAATAGTGGCTCGAGGAATAACTTTTATAAGAGAGTTATACTTTGAGTATCAGGAGTTTTATATAGCCGCAGGTACCGTAATCCTGTTAATTCTTTAAAAACATAAATCTTTCCAGCAGCCTACAACCATATTTACTACACCTTGTATATCCGATGCTCCGGAATAGTTTTGCTTTCATTTCAGCGTTTTCTAGTGATCAAATACACACATACCAAAATCACTACAGTAACCAAAACATTTGATTAAAAAACATATTTTGAGATTCGATAATTTTTAGAAAGTTCAATCTGCACCAAAATGGGCAATAATAGGTGTCTATTGGGTCGTTCCAACTCTGATAAGTTTGGTAGTTTTGAAAGATACAAATTTCAAATATGAAAGTTTTGAAACGATGGCTGTAATTGCTGAACAAGAGGTGATACAGGTTAGGGATCAAAGAATTGAAGCTCTTTAAAAATCAAAAATATACATTTCAGAGAAACACATTGATGGCTCTAATTATTGTCAGTTTGACTTGCATTCTGTGCTCTGTAGCTTACGGAGCACTGTATATTTTTGTCCGAAAGAATTCTGTCAGACTGTCCAAGTATGATCCGGGTTTCAGATTAACTTTTCAGAAAACCATTTCCAGATCTCTCCGTCGAGAAATTTCTCTTGCAATTCAAGTTTTTATTTTACTTTTGGCATTTTTCGCAATCCTTGTTTACTATTCGTTTCAAAACTATTTCGCGCAGACTCATAATGTATCGTGAAATCTATAAAAGATATAGATCCCTAACTTTTAACTTTGAGCTCATATATCTCGTTTCCTGTAGAAGCTATCGGAAAGTGATCAACTGATGAAATGTTAACCATCATTTCAGAAGTGTTTGGTCAGTTGACGCATTTCAGATATCTTGTATTGGAACGGAATAGAGCTCAAACTTGACAATGTGGGACTGAATTTCAAAATACTATTTTCCATACTTGTAAAATTCCGGGCCAGTCCTAATTGGGCCTTCGAAAATTTGAAAAAAAAAGCCCGGCCTGTTACAAGTATGTATGATATTTTCCAATTTTTCCAGACAGGACCCATTTTCTACATGCGTGGAATTTATCCAATGGCGAATGGGTTTCTCTCATATATGAACCCGTTTTGTATACTATTCCTCAATAACGACCTGACAAAACAAGTGATCAGATCATTGACTTGCAAAAAATTCAAATTGGTTAAATCAGATTTCTAGATACTGTAGGTGCAGATTGAAGATTTCAGAGTGACGCTCAAGTATCTGGAATAATTTCAAATTCGAGCAAGCAGCAACAAAGGAAGGGTATCAATCAAGTCACTTTTTTGAGGAAAGTTGTTTATTGATCTATTGTGTCTATTGATAAATCATGATTTTATCTGTGAGACCATAGTTTTTGATTAAGGTAGTTGTCGTTGTGAGTCCTTCGGCCATGGCCGCCTTCGTCTCTCTTCCACGGCTCTGTTATTTTGTACCAGATTAATGATGAAAATTGAACACGGGCTCATTTTAAAATTATCCATGTGAAATTGTACAGATGTCAACACTTTTAATGTTTCATTTGCTCGTTTGTTAAATTTTATCGATGAGAACGTTTCCACCACAAAAAATTCGATACACAACCGAAAGGAGCAACACAGACAGCCCAGAGATAGACACAATTAGAAGACCGACGAGTCCAAATAAGAGATGCATCGACATCGAAATTTTTTTTTCGGACAACGGACACAGAGAAACGATCATCGAAGAAATCGACAGAAACTTATGGATCAACCTAATAGAAAACAACGGATTACGGAAAACGGACAACGAGAAACCATGTCCGAAAAAAAAACGCACAAGAGCAGCAAGAAAAGCGAGAAAGACACAAAAAACCACACAAAAAATGCAAGTTCACGAAGTTCTGACAACACGACGCCGACTCCTTCACTCTTGTCCCGGGACACTAGAAATCTGAAATTAAACCAATTTTAACCAATTTTTATTTTATTTCTTGTCACCTCATCGGATTTGAATGAAATCCTGTCGAGTACCGGCGTCACTGCTGATCACTTCCTGAAGTTATTCTACTGTAATAACACGGGGTTGCAAACGGGTACATGCGTGGAATTTGTTTGAGTTCTCTCGGGTGCGTTTTTGGGAACGCAGTTCTACGTGGCGCCGCAGTGCAAATTATCACTGAAAAACTCTTTGCCAACTGCCTTTCGTAGCAATTTTCGTGGAATTCCGTGGCATTCGCAGCAAAGCGTGCTCGATTCGAGTACCCGTTCGCAATCCCGTGTAATAAGAGTAGCAAGTTTTCCAAGTATCCGGGAAAGGATTACTTAAAAATGTGGTATTTGGAAATTCAATTTTTCGAATTTTAAAATTTTGAAAATGTTATATTTTACGTGAAATTAGTTCTAATTTTTTTTTTGATTTTTGGACACATTTTCATCTAAAAATGCAGCCCCGTAGATGTAAAAAGTTTTGAAACTGGCGGTTTTTTCGCTTTGAAAATTCCCATTTACTCACTTTTTTTGCTACTCCTGTCATTTTGATTCGAATCCTTCCCATCCTGCAATGTGCCATCGAAGCCGTCCTCAAGGTCCTTGAAGTTGGTCTCAGAGTCCAATCAGCCCCTGTAATAGGAATGTTGAAAACTAAGTGCTAAATAACTTTCAATTGTCTAAAGCATAGATTTTGTTCCTACTTTGTTATCACTGGTCCCTTGAAATAGCAGTTTTCCAGTTTTCTAAGTTCGGTCGAAAAAAATTGTCGTGCTTTGTCGTTTTTTTTCATAAAAAAAGGAAAATTTTCTAACACGAGAAACTTAATTTACCAATTCCCATTTCCTTACCTCTTTTTTTGTTCCGCTACTCCTTTCATCCTGCTTTGAATCCAGCCCAACCTGTGTCGTTGAAGCTGTCCTCGAAGTCCTTGAAGTTGGTCCCAGAGACCATGCATCTCTGCAACTTGAAAGTGTCGTATCTTTACCAAATCCCACTTTCTCACCTTTCGTTGTGTTCTGCAACTCCTGCCATCTTGTTTCCAATCCGTCCCATCCTGTGTCCTTGAAGCTGTCCTCGAAGCTCATCAAGTCGGTCCCGGAGTCCAAGCATCTCTGCAACTTGAAAGTTTTGTAACTTTACTAAATCCCACTTCCTCACATTCCATTGTGTTCTGCTACTCCTGCCATCTTGTTTCCAATCCGCCCCATCATATGATGTCACCTTGAAGCTGCCCACGAAGTCCTGGATGTCGGTGCAACCTGGAAACCAAGAAGATCCTGCAAGATCCTGAAAGATCCTGCAACTTGAACGTTGTAAACCTGATACTGATTTCCTCTATTTGATATCTTCTACAGGAAATAAAATAAATGAGCTCAAAGTTGACGATTACGGTATTTACACGGCTCGTTATATGTTCAGTCGTTTTTGGGCATCTTCCGACCAGAACCTTGCCAATATCCGTTCATAAGACGAAGACCCCTCAACTTTTGACTAGAAAATACAAGCTAGCAGTCTAGTCAACAGACAGATCTCTGATAATTTCCTCATCTGACTTTTTGAGCAACCTGTTCCATCTGAGTGATTTCTACTACAAGTACATGCATTTTCCGGTCACGAGTCTCTTATTTTGTTTATGCGTATCTTTTTGCTTTTGTATACGTAGGTGTGTCTTCAGATTCAGCTTGCTCTGTCTCTCTTTTTTTCAGACCATGACTAAATTTCGATTTTTCGAATTTTGATTTTCTTGAAATTTTTATCCCACGGTGTCTACTAGAATCTTGTAGAAATTTTTCTGAAATTTTGTTTTTGAGCATTCGAAAAGATGAACCAAACCACCAAACCACCAACCTGGGGCTTTCAAGTTTATTATGCAATGTCTATTGTTACGATTCCCATCTATTTGGTGATATTTGTCTGTATTCTACGATTGAGATGCGTCTCGAAGACTTATCAATCAACTTTTTATTCACTTTTATTGCAGCATGTATGTTTTTTAGATTGCCTCACCCTGTAATCGAAAAGCCCACCACGCTGTCAAGTTTGAGCTCAATTATCTCGGTTCCGTCAGAAGAGATCAACAATTTATTAACTGATAACTGATTCATAATACCACCAATATTTCATTATGTTACTACTTTTTAGTATCTTTCACAGGAACCGAGATGAATTGACTCAAAATTATAAGCTAGGGGTAGCGTTCTATTAGAAGGTTTATGGTGTTTCGGGATTGTTTAAGGAGACAAACGTTTTGCCTGATTTTGTAATCACATTTGAAATTCGAAACCTTCGATTTACTGCAGATCAAGTTTTCGTATTCAAGTTCAGAAAAGTACTTCTAAATTGAATATAAACATTCGAGGTTCCAAAAGTTCAGGTTAAAAAATTTCCTTCCTTCTCTGACGTACCTCTGAAAATTTGGTTCTTGCTACGAACCACAGAGACAGTTCAGTTCAACTCTTATCACAAACTATGACTGACTTTGTCTGCAGACACCTAGTACATTGTAGATGTTTTCAGTGCATCGCTGACTTGTTATCAATGGTTGGATACCTTGCTCTAACCCCCGCACGAGAAATCCCGGTGATTCGTCAGTTCTATTTCGACAACCAGGAATATTACATCGCTGCTGCTACCTACAATATCATATACTACAGTTTGTATGTTAGATGTACTGGAATTATTTTCTTGTCTCTTCAAAGATATTTCATTATCACATCTCCACTTTCAAATTTCAGTTTGGTGAGTAGTCAGATCGGTAGATCTCATGATCGTTTATTATTTTAGCTGATTCAAAGTGCTGAGAATTGGAAAATCGTCTTGGTTTACTGGATGACTCCAACTATTTTGAGTATTGTTGTACTCAAAGATTACGAGTTTCATTTCAATAATGTAGTAGAGATGACTCTTATTGTCGACAAATCAATCACACAGGTAGAACACAAAATACCCGAGCTGGAAAAATAAAACAAATTGTTTCAGAGAAACACAGTGATGGCTTTGATTGTTGTCAGCATCACATGTATTGTGAGCTCAATTGCGTATGGAGCATTGTTTATATTTCTAAGAAAAAACTCTTCAAAACTGTCAAAATCTCTTCGTCGAGAAGTTCATCTTGCATTCCAAGTTCTGGTTCTCTTCTTGGCGTTTTTTGCTGTTTTCGTTTTCTTTGCCTCTCTCAACTACCTCACGCAATTGCAAATGGTAAGAAGGGAAACAAAGAATTGGTAAAACTCATCAGAGATTTCAGATGGATTGGGTATACTATATTCGTGGTATTTACCCTATGATAAGTGGGTTTTTATCTTATCTAAATCCGTATTGCATCCTGATTTTGAATCGAGACTTGTCCCGTCAAGTTATCAAATCAGTTAGATGTGAAGGCTACAAAGGCGTAAGTGTAGGAATTAAAGGAAATTTATGATACGTTTCCTTCAGAGTGAAGCACAAGTATCTGGAATAGTGTCAAACGCTACCAAGCCAACCGCGGGAAGTACAAATCTGAGAGGACCGGGAACAACTTTGGCACCAAAAAAAGTTACATTTTGTTAACTGTATTTGGAAATAAATGTTTTGAAAATCCTTTAAACTGATTTGAAAAGGTATTCGTAAAGTGAAGAAGAGCTTATCACCAATTAGTATTGCTGGTTGCTAAAAAAATGGGAACAATTTTTTAATTTTTGATTTGATATAAAATAAAGATATAAAAGGCTGAACAGATTCAACAACAAGGAACTAGCGAAAAAACGTTGGGTAGAGAGATGACGTTTCGAAAGTCAGAGAACGTCTCTATTTTGAGTTACTGCCTTCATTCGTTTCGTATTTTCATGAGTCATTTTTTTTTGTTCAGAAACTTCTAAACTAATTTTATCAGCATTGTATAATTCATAGTATCACTGTGCTTTTCTGAACGTCGTTCAAATGTGCTCAAATGCGATTACCGTAACACTACAGTAAAATTCGCGTTAGTCTCGACGCGAAAGCTTCAAATTGAACTGCTGAGTCGCTAATTAGCGGTGCCTGCATTCCATCAGAAAACGCGGGTCAATGTAAAGAAAAACGTTCTGGAAAAAACACCTCGAATTTCACAAGCAGTGTAAAATTTAGGTAAGTGGTGTTACGGGAATTGAATGGACTATGCGAATTATTATGAGAACTGCTATGGGATTCAGAGAATTAGGCTGGGGCTTGAGAATTCGATGCTGTTTTGAAAAAAGTCTGTCTCAATAACACCAGCACTTTCATAGTTTGTAGATTTTTCGATGTTCATCATCTGAATCATACAGAGCCAGTCAACCAAGAAGTGCTTTCAATTTTGATTTTACATTTCCTCAGCCCCTCACCTTGTTTATTCCCATCCCCTTTGATTCAGTTACATGCTTTTTTTGTTTCGTTTTCTCACGATGCTCTTGTCTTCTGATAACCAGATTTATACTCTCACTTTTGTTGCAAAAAACTTTTGTCTTTTTCCGATTTCCGATCTATCCCCGGAAATTACTTTTTCTATGGATACCCGTTAATCTATTTAAATAAGTGTTGTCATCATTTTTTTGCAGATGAATAACTCTTTGGAACCCCCACAATGGGGTTTCTATGTGTACTATGGAATGTCGATTGTCAGTCTTCCATTGTATTTATTGATTATCGTTTGTCTGTTATGTCTTCGAGGCGCTTATGCGGTTTATAAATCAACATTTCATTCATTACTGTTGCAACATGTAGGTTTACAGTTTCAAAAAAGTTCAATCACTGATTTGTGTGCATAACAGAAACAATTTTGACTTTTTTGAGCTTGCCGAACAGAGAAATAAGAAATAAACTAAGAATGGAAAAAAGGGATTTGGGTATACTGAAGTACCATAATACCTGTAATAGAGGTATACTGAAGTACCATAATACCTGTAATAGGGCCCCACACATTGTCAAGTTTTAGCTATTCTTGAATTATCTCAATTCTTATGCAAGATACCAAAAATGACAACTTGTTATTTTTTTGGAAAGGAACCAAGATAAATTTACTGCAAGTTACAAGTTACGGACCCTCCAATTGAAGTTTTTACGGCAAGCTTGAATATGGTTCCGGTAGTTTTTAATCTCAAAAAAGTTCATAACATAAAACAATCTACAAGGAACCGAAAAAACGAAGGCTTTGATCCGAAAAGTTTAGTCATGAGAACCAAATAAAACACAAAACACTAACTATACAAAACACAAAATTTCGTTTAAAGTGTATTGCTGATATGTTCTCAATGCTTGGATATATTCTTCTTTCTCCTGCTCGAGCCATCCCGCAAATCCGACAATTTTATTTTGAATACCAAGACTACTACATCGCTGCTGGTAAGATTCTACAGAAATCAATCTAAGCCAGTCAAACTTTTCCAGCAACCTACAATATCATCTACTACACCCTGTACATTCGATGCACTGGAATAATCTTCCTCTCTTTGCAACGCTATTTGGTTATCACTCTTCCTCATTGGAGTCTAACTACGGTAAGAGAAAACACCCTGATAAAATAAAACTTTTTTTTGATATTATTTAGAAAGTTCAAAAAGCTGAAAACTGGAAAATTATACTGGTTTACTGGATAACACCAACGCTTTTGAGTATTGTTGTTCTCAAGGATACTGATTTCAAATTCGATGGAATTGAAAAAATGGCAATCAATGCAAGTAAGGAAATTATTCAGGTAAGAACCAAAAATGTTAAATTTACGAGGATACGATTTCAGAGAAATACTGTGATGGCTTTGTCTGTGGTAAGCACCACTTGCATTGTTAGCTCTTTAGCTTACGGAGCGTTGTTCTATTTCGTGCGTAAAAACTCTTCCAAGTTATCAAAGTAAGAAACAACTCCTTTGGATTCTAGCCGAGAACCAAATCCATTGAACATTCAGATCTCTTCGTCGAGAAGTTCATCTTGCATTCCAAGTTCTTGTTCTTCTTCTGGCCTTTTTTGCTATTCTGGTATTCTATGCGTTTCTGAATTATTTTGCGCAGACTCGTAATGTGAGTGTCAGACGCCTATTGACTGCTAATTGTAAGAAAGGTTCCAGGATGGTCCAGTCTTCTACATGCGTGGTCTCTACCCAATGGCAAATGGTTTTCTATCATATATCAATCCATTTTGCATTTTGTGTTTGAATCAGGATTTTACTAGGAAACTCATCGGTTTGGTTACTTGCAATGTGGTAGGTCAATAATCCAATGGATTTGAATGAACTAAAAATTTTCAGAATGAGGTTAGAGGGTCTGGAAAAGCGACAAACTCTAATAAGAAGGTAAATGTGACACTCGTTCAAATTGAGGAGACTCGACGATCAGTGGTCAGTTAGGAATAGGACTTGTCGCTGCCAATAAGTTAGCTTCTTTTTTTTACAAGTGTCTATAAATATGATTTTTTTTTAAATTTTTGATAATTTTGACTGAATTTCCGAGTTTCCGATTTTCAGATTCTCGGAACTTCAGAGCTTGAGTATTTTAAAATTTAAGAATCCTAGGATATCAGACTTTGAGAATTTCAGAGCCTCGGAGTTTCAGAATCTCCAAATTTAACAAGGGAGTTACTTGAGGGAGCGGGTTTAACTTTTTTTGAAATTTTGGGAGCAGATAGAAGAGCTTATGAGGATTCCAAATCTGTTAAAAAAATCAGCAAATTGCTCACGTGAGCTGAGTTATGACCTAGAAAAGTTTCCCTATGATTAAGCAATTTCTCGTGAGATTTTTTCACGAAATAGTGTATTTCTTTTAAAACAATAGATTTCAATCAGCAGTGGGGTAAAGTGGTAAAATGGCAAGTTCAGAGG
Organism: Caenorhabditis briggsae; assembly: GCF_000004555.2. Classification (NCBI taxonomy): domain Eukaryota; kingdom Metazoa; phylum Nematoda; class Chromadorea; order Rhabditida; family Rhabditidae; genus Caenorhabditis; species Caenorhabditis briggsae. The sequence continues at coordinate 6,817,845 of NC_013487.2, read as the reverse complement.
AGGAAGGTTGTAGGTTCGATTCTCCCGATCCCAAAAATTTTGCAAAATTTTTTTTGTTTAATTTTAAGCTGCCATAACTGGCTCTGGAATAAAATTTACGCAATTGAAACATGTTTTTCGGGAATTTCTCGTTATGAATAGGCATCTTCCAGAATGAAAACATACATTTAATTTGTGAAGAAATTCACAAATGGTTCATCGAAGATTTTTCAAAATTTTTTTTCAAATTTTTTTTGTTTTTTAGTGAAAAAACAGTTGAGGATTCTGAACACATCGGTGGCATTCGATGACAAACTGCTGGAAACATATGTTCTTGGCACAATACGCGCATTTGACCATTGACAATGTTTTGCACCCAGATAATTGGCACTGTCCATAAACTTTCCGGTCGAAGCAATATTGAATTGGTCTGTCACATTTCGGAGCGCAACTGTCCACATAACCGTCCTTCTCTAAAGTCCTTCTCATTTCTTTGCGCATATTCCGCCAAGTTCTTCATGAACTTCTTGAATTGACGGAATATCAAAAATTCTGAATTTTCTGAAA
>NC_013487.2:6801449-6816710 GCF_000004555.2 Caenorhabditis briggsae | reverse complement strand
ATGTGCTCTCCCATTTTCCAAGAATGGAGACAGTATGCCTGGTATTCTGGCGGTTATGTGGACAGTTGCGCTCCGAAATGTGACAGACCAATTCAATATTGCTTCGACCGGAAAGTTTATGGAAAGTGCCAATTATCTGGGTGCAAAACAATGTCAATGGTCAAATGCGCGTATTGTGCCAAGAACATATGTTTCCAGCAGTTTGTCATCGAATGCTACCGATGTGTTTAGAATCCTCAACTGTTTTTTCAATTAAAAAAAAAATATTCGATGAACCCATGCATATTTGTGAATTTCTTCAAAAATTAAATGTCTGTTTTTATTCTGGAAAATGCCTATTCATAACGAGAAACTCCCGAAAAACATGTTTAAATTGCGTAAATTTTATTCCAGAGCCAGTTCTGGCAGCTTAAAATAAACAAAAAATTTTGCAAAATTTTTGGGATCGGGAGAATCGAACCTACAACCTTCCTCCTCTGAACTTGCCATTTTACCACTTTACCACACTGCTGATTGAAATCTATTGTTTTAAAAGAAATACACTATTTCGTGAAAAAAATTTCACGGGAAATTGCTTAATCATAGGGAAACTTTTCTAGGTCATAACTCAGCTCATGTGAGCATTTTGCTGATTTTTTTAAACAGATTTGGATTCCTCATAAGCTCTTCTATTTGCTCCCAAACTTTCAAAAAAAGTTAAACCCGCTCCCTCAAGTAACTCCCTTGTAAGATTTTTAGATTTTCAGATTTTCATAATTTCCGAATTTAAGGATATCGAACTTTTAGAGTTTCTGAATCATAAAATTACAAATTTTCAGTTTCTGAATCATAACTTTACAAATTTTCCAGAGTTTCAGATTTTCAAAAACTTCAGAACTTCAAGTTTTCGGAGTTTCAGATTTTTAAACTTTCAGAACTTCAGAACTTCGAAGTCTTAGAAATTCAGAACTTCGAAATTTCCGAATTTGAGAGTTTCAGAATTTGAGAGATTCAAAATTTCAGAATGCCGAAAGAAACTCCTGAAGACCAAAATTTGGAGTTCCTCCGTTTTTTATCTTAATTGCCAATTCAGTTTCCTCATAATTAATCCACCCGTACCAAGAAGTGTCTAGTTTCTCTTCGACTTCCAACTCCTCCTATTCCTTGTTTGTTTCTCCCTTCCAGCGTGCTCAAAAAAGAATAAATAATGGGAGATACTCATGGAATTAATCTAATCAGATGCACACATTCTGCATCGTCAAGCATGCACCTCCACACTTTTTGCTCTCTCTTATTTCTTGTTTTTTTGCCATCATTTGGAGTTTTTTCTGGGAAGTTGAAAATCAAATATTTGAAATTGTTTCTTCTGAAAAGGTTAGAACGCTTTTATCCCGAGGTTTATCAATGTCTAGATACGGAAAGTTGGAAATATAAATATTCCCAGTTTCAGATATTCCTAATTCGGAAACTGAAAATCTCGGAATTTGACTGTTCTTTCAGGATTTTAAGAATTTGGAAAATCAGAAAAAATAATAAAATCAGAAATGCGAAAAGTGAGAATTTTTAAGTTCTGAATGTGAGAGAGATTCAGGTTCTCAGAGGTTCGAAAAAAACAAAATTTTTATAAATTCTGAAAAGTTTATTTTCGAAATTCTGGTTGTAATGAACCTCTGGAATTTGAACATTCATATTTATATCTGAATTCAGAAATTTAGCAGATTTAAATTTCTAAGTTCTCAAATTTCGGAGTCTCCGGATCTACATTATTTGAATTTTCGATATTTCAAAACTCCGAGTTTTTGAATTCACTGATTTCTTAGCTTCCGATTTTCTTACTTTTTGAATTTTGAATTTCCGATCCCCTCGATTTTCAGATTTTTAAGGTTAAGCCTCACACGTTCGGAATTTTAAAAGACTGAAGTTTTGAAGTTCACAAATTCCAGAAACTCCGGAAATACTTAAGCTTAATGAATTTCACACAGAATTGGTAACTTCAGAAGCTCAAAGTTACATCTTCTAAATAACGTTTTAAAAATATCCATCTTTTTCAGAACGCGTTCCACATTTCTAAACATTCCCATCAATATAAAACATTTTCAGATGAACAATTCCTCGGATCTGATTCCTCCGAAATGGCCTCTCAAAGCCTTTTACGGAATGTCGATTGTCTCGTTTCCTCTGTATTTTACTGTTTTTGTGTGTCTTTTACGTCTTCGATGTCTTTCAAAAGCATACAGCACAACATTCTACTCAATATTATTACAACATGTGAGTTGTCGTCATTTCGACTTTCCCAATTTAGTCGAAAGAGCACTGATGCTTAAACTTCTGTTATGTTCGAACAAAAAAGAAACAAACTAGAAACATCAGACTAAACTATACTGTTTCAGTGTATCGCTGATCTTCTAGCCATGTTCCTATTCTTCTTTACCAATTCCGTTCGCACGGTACCCGGAATTCGCGAGTTTTACTTTGAGTACCAAAGTTATTATCTCGCAGCTTGTGAGTCATTTTTAATTAATTTTATAATTACCCTCAATTACAGCGAGCTATAACCACATCTACTACTTCCTCTACATTCGATGCACCGGAATTGTCTTTCTGTCTCTTCAACGGTATCTCGTTATAACATGTCCTAATTCTATTATCACTCATGTAAGTGGGAACCATTGAAAAGTTGATATTGAAATTTCAAAATGCTTTCAGAAAGTTCAGCATGCATCGAAACTGAAAATAATTTTAGTTTATTGGATAACACCGACCTTAATCAGTTTGGTGGTTTTAACCGATACGAACTTCCAGTATGATAAGTTGGAGACTATGGCAATTATAGCCGAGCAATCAGTGATTAAGGTAATGTGCAGGTTTGAGAGCCCGTTAGCCAAAACTATTCCAGAGAAATACGTTGATGGCTCTGATCGTTGTTGGATTGACGTGTATCTTCTGTTCCCTGGCATACGGTGCACTTTTCTATTATGTCAGAAAACACACATCTGGAATGTCAAAGTCAGAATTTCACAGATTTTTTTTCTGAAAAATTCTGTTTGTGTTTGCAGAAATCTCCGCAGAGAACTTCATCTGGCGTTCCAAGTTTTTGTTCTTCTCTTGGCTTTTTTTGCGATTCTTGCTTACTATGGTTTTCAGAACTACTTCTCGCAAATCTCAAATGTAAGTTGGTCTCCGAAAATACCATCCAATAAAATATGCAAAAAGGTATTTTACTGTTGATTTTTGGCTATTTTGACTATTTTTCGAAGTATGGAGCTCTGCTGTCAAATGTCGGATCACTTTGAAAACTTCGGAAAGTGTAAAAAAGACCTAAATTGAAAACTTTGCATTCACAGAACTTCAAAACTTTTTGGGAGGTCCTAGTTTTTTAGCTCATTGCCGATTTCTGAATGACATCAGTTTTTTCATGCTTTCAGTACAAAACGGTCCAAAAAGGGGTGTCTTTCAGAAATCGGGAATAAAATAAATTCTTAAAAAACTCTGTGAACGCAAAGTTTTAATCTAGATCAGTTTTTCACTGTCCAAAATATTCAAAGTGATCTGACACTTGACACCCGAGCTCCAAACTCATGAAAATGGTGAAAATGGCAAAATCAGCCGAAAAATAAGTTTTCGCAGATCTTATTGGCCACTACAGTATATAAAAATTGAGAGTTTTCTTTCAGACGGGACCTGGAATTTTTTACATGCGTGCTTTGTACCCTGTTGCTAATGGATTGCTCTCCTATATCAATCCTTATTGCATCTTGATTTTGAATAGGGATCTAGCTCGGCAAGTATATCGAACAGTGACTTGTCATAAGTACAAAGTTGTAAGGGATATTTGGACAAAGATCCAAAACACAAATTTCATTTTATTTCAGAGCGAAGTTCAAGTCTCCGTCAACGCATCTCAATCCACAAAACATTCGGTGACCAGTAGAAAAGAGGGATCACGGAGAGGTGAAGGAGGAGCAAATCAAAGAGTTATCTTTGCTTGAAAAATCAAAAATCTTTTGTAAAAAGGAGAAAGGAAATAAACATTTTTCAATTTAATAGATTGACTGTATACAGCTGTAAACTTTTTTGTTGTTTTCATAATTTTCTGGAAAGCACAAGATGCTTCTTTTGTTGTTTTTCTGGAAGAGAAGAGATTTTTGATCTCAACCGGGGTGGAAAATAAGGTACCTCAGAATAATAAATAATCATAAATAATACTTTCTCAAATCAGATGCATTCCGGATCGTCGAGTTGTATCTTTGTACCTTTTTTCATATCTTACATCAGTTTTCTTTTTGACTAATTTTGATTCAAAATTCCCACATTGAACAAAAGGAAACTCCTGTGTATTTAGTTTCTTCTCTTTTTCCTCTGAAAAGCAGAACCAAATAAGAAATTCTCTTCTTTTTAACGAGTAAAAGGATGAGAAGGATGTATGTTTTTTTTCTTTCTCAATCATTGAACGTTTTGTCTAAAAGTAAATTGAATTTGTTTTCACTTGTGTCTCATCGGTTCCGCCTACTTTAAGTGGGTTCTGAAAGGAACATCTTTTTCAGTTTTTTTGCATGAGGAGAGTGACCAGAGTTGGCATACAGTAATCCATCAATCAATTTTGAATAGGTTTTCTCATCATGTCAAAAAACATCCTGAGAGATACTGTAAACCTTAAGAGGGCCCTTAACTTTTACCTTTCAGTCAATTTTTATCGGCTTCTGTTAAAGATATAAAGAAGTTGTCAACTGATAAATTGTGTATCATAATATGATGAATGTTTTGCCAGTTGATACATTTTTGATACTTTCACAGGAATCGAGATGAACTGGCTCAAACTTGACTTGGGCCCTTCTATTACAGGTTTTTCGCAAAAAATATTTCTTAAATCTGCTCGCTTCCAAAAACCACCTTCCAAATATTTTTCGGCTCATATTTCATTTCTGCTTCCTTTCCAGATTGTTGTTTTGAGTTTATTTTTCAATCTTTTCTTTGTTTGCTCTTCCAACTGAAAACATTTACTCCACAATTTTCAGTATTTCTTGATCCATTGCTCATATTCAAAATGAACGATTCTTCTTCCACCACGGATTTGATTCCTCCGAAATGGCCGAGTAAAGTGTTCTACATGATGTCTCTCGTTTCACTTCCGCTGTATATTATTGTCTGTGGATGTCTTTTACGTCTTCGAAGTGTTTCGAGAGCCTATAATACGACTTTTTACTCTATTTTGTTGCAGCATGTGAGTTTTTAGAATATTCGGTGAAGCATAGAATCAGTCATCATCTCGAGTAATGTGTTTTGAAGAGTTTCCCACACACCTTACAATCTGAAAACAACTTTGATGTTTTGAAAGTGCGCAGTGGTGGGAAATGGTTTTATAAGGATAATTAGAGTTGCAGAAAAATAAAACATAGATCAAAAAGTTAATTGATGAACTACTCATTCCAAAAAAAGTTGACAAAATTGTTTTCAGTGCATCGTCGACATCATAGCAATGCTTTTCTCTCTGGCCCACACTCTTCTGAAGAGCTTATCAGTAACTCGAAAATTCCTTTTCGACTACCAAGAGTATTATGTGGCAGCAGGTGATCTGAAAAAAAAATCGATAAAAATTAAAACCATTTTCTTTTCAGCCGGTTACAACTCTGTCTACTATTTCCTTTACATTCGATGCACTGGAATCGTGTTTCTGTCCCTTCAAAGATACCTGATTATTACTAGCCCTACTTCTATCCTCACTCAAGTAAGTCAGATATATTTTGATGGACTTATTGAAGTATTTTAAAAATTCAGAAAGTTCAATTCGCATCGAAACTGCAAATATTTTCTGTTTACTGGATAACACCAACATTAATCAGTTTGGTGGTTTTGACGGATACTAATTTCGAGTATGAAAGTTTCGAATCAATGGCGGTTATTGCAGATCAAGAGGTTATCAAGGTATGAAAGACTTCTAACCATTCAAAAATTTTATTTGAAAAAGGTATTTTTAGAGAAATACTCTTATGGCACTAATAGTAGTCACCTTAACATGCATTCTCTGTTCCATGGCCTATGGTGCACTATTTTACTACATTAGAAAACACACTGCAGGACTTTCGAGGTGCTCAGTCTCTTCACATTAACTATAACCACCTGACAATTTCAGATCTGTCCGACGAGAAGTTCACTTGGCTTTCCAAGTTTTTGTACTCCTATTAGCATTTTTTGTCATCCTTCTGTACTATGCATTTCAAAATTATTTTTCCCAAACTCATAATGTAAGAGTATCATTATCAAACTACAGTAACTTTGAAAACTTCAGACTGGACCCATATTCTACATGCGAGCCTTGTATCCAGTGGCTAATGGATTGCTTTCCTACATTAATCCATTTTGTATTCTGTTTTTAAATAAGGATCTCGCACGACAAGTTATCCGTTCGTTGACATGTCATAAGTATAAAGTGGTAAATAGATTTCAGCCGTTATTATCATTAATTAATTATTTTTCAGAGCGAAGTTTCCAAGACATCGGGGATAGCATCGACTTCTACCAAACATCACAGTTTTCATCGAAATGTGGTTCAAATCGGATCAAAGAGAACAATACCGGAGAGAAAGGAAATCAATCGAGTTCTTTTTTAAATAATTGTAGTTTTGATGTAATTCTGACAGGTTTTCATGTACATAAATAATAATAAAGACCTAGTTTATGAATTAAAGTGGTTTGAAATACTGTTCGAATATTCAAAATAAAACAATTTGTTTCTTTGACAATTTCGAGAAACTGATCAAAAAATACTATTCTGTTCTCAAAATAACAATCTTTACTATTAACAATCACCAAATTCTGTCTGTGTGCCCGTTTGTTCCCATTTTCACAGACGATCAGAAATAGCAGCAAGATGTTGCCCGTCTATTTTTCATTTTGAAATTTTGTTTCGGACGTCATCTGGAGACGTTACTCCATTCCTACAGTGCAAATCTTTCAAAAATAATATTTACGTCATTCCCGCCCAACCCCCTTTTTTTATTCTTTTCCACGTTATATCTGACAAAAAGGTGATTTTGTGGAAATAATTATTTAGTCTTAGTTTTGAAAGAAGAGAGAAAGAAAAAGTTCAGGAAACTTTAAAAATCTGACTTTCTGAATCCCCGAACTTCTCAAAAACTGAATTTCGGAGATTCTGATTCACGAAATTTGATTATTTTTTTTCGAAAATGCGAAATTTCTAACCATTCCTATGCTTCAAACATTTTGGTTTCACTCTGAAATTCTAAAATTCTAATTCAGAAATTCGGAAAGTTGGAAAAACGGTAACTCGAAAATACCGAGATTTGAAACTTCGGAAATTTTGAAGTTTGAAAATCAATTCAAATGTCCAATGTTTCGGAAATTCAGAAGTATAAAAATTCAGTTATTCGGAATATTACGAAATTAAAAAAATTGAAAGTTAGAACACTCGAAATTTTGAAAATCCAAAATCTCGAAAGAAAAAAACCAGAAAAACCAGAAACTCAGAAGTTCAGAATATCAGAAAGCCCAAGTTCGGAATTAAAAATTCGAAAATTCATAAACTTTGTGAATCAAAAACTCAGAAATGTGTTTTAGAGAAAATTCTGAAAATCTTTTCGTTTCAAAATTTTTAATTTTTGGAATTTGTGAAGTAGATTCTCAGAAAGTCGGAAATACGGAAACTCGAAAATACAGATTTTCAGAAATTATGAGTTCTGAAATGAAGTATTTTAATAGAAAAATCTATGAGTTCTAGAATCGCAGTTCCGAAAATTCAGGACTCCTGAATTCCGAAACTTCTGAAAAAAATTATGTTGTCAAATTTCAAGATATTCGGGAATTCAGGAAAAATTATTAGTTCTAAAAATTAGGAAATTTTGAAAAGTTCGTGTATCAACTAAGACACATTTCTGATCTACATTTCTGATTTATCTGCCCAAGCCCAAACTCAATCGGTTAAGGCTGTTGTAAGCGGGAGCCAGAAGGTTTAGCCCCGAAGGCGCATAAGCAGACTGTCACTCCAGTTTATGAAAGTTGACAACACAATCAACTAAAACTTCCTCTTCTGATTCTCTCCGATTTGGAGATTCAAAAGTTTTTAGTGAAGCCAAAAGATTGTAGCCGCCGACAGGCGGCGGAAATCGACTGGTTTGTAACAAATGCAATTCGATTCGAATTGCAAGAGTCTGTTGATGGTCAAATTGATCGGGCAATTCAATCAAGAATAATGAACAAAAACTGGAAATTTGAATATATTCAAATTTTGGATGTGATATTTGCAGTCTGATACTTTGCATTTTCCAAAATTATTCCCTGATTCACATACCCATGAAGAAGTTTGCAATTTTCAACAATTTTGCTTTTTTCAGTACGGTGAATCCTGGCTTACATAGCAAAATTCAAGCCCCCTCAAAAGGTCTGATCTTGGAGAACTTTCAATGAACAAAAACATAACTTATTTCATCACGAATTTTAGGCAAATAGCTCGGGAGTCTATAAATCACTTTGTACTCTCTTGTACCTCCAAATTGTTGTTCCCCCCAAATTATGCGCCTGAATTTTATGAATGCCTTGTTTTGCCAATTATCGGATATCTGAATTTTCTAGAATCCGTCTCAGGAATCTGTCTCTTTTCTTCATGAAAAATATCCGTTTCAAAGTGTTTCCTCTTTGCATCAAATAATCAAAAAACTAATTTCCGTCTGAAAACGAGAATTGCATTTTTTAATTGAAATCGAAGAGTTCGTAGTCTCTACCTGACAGCTGATTTCCGGAGGGATTAATTGTTTGACTCTCGTTCGACTTCTGGTCCTTTTCTCATGAATTTATATTTATTCTCTTTTTTTCGAAGCCAGCTGTTTTCAATTTTCAGAATATCATTATAGTCTATTCGGAAAACTTCCAGGATTCCGTTTTAGAACTTGTAGTTTGCAGTCCCTTTTCCCAAAATGAGTGATTCTGCACCGCCGAAATGGCCAATGCTGGTTTATTATGGAATGTCACTGGTATCACTTCCTCTATACCTTTTGGTATTTGTCTCATTTTTACGTCTTCGGCGTGTGTCAAAAACTTACAACTCGGTGTTTTATTCAATTTTGTTGCAACATGTGAGTTTCGAATTTTCACGGTTTCAGGACCGTCAGATAAAATAGCAGGTCTCACCTAGTAATCCAATGCTTGAGAAGTCCAGCCGTAATTAAACGAAAATTCCAGTGCATCGCTGACCTTCTAGCCATGGTATTCTTCTTTGGCACAAACCCAATGCGAGTTCTCCCTTACATTCGTGACTTTTATTTTGACTATCAGCAGTACTACATCACTGCGGCCAGCTATAACTCTGTCTACTATTTCCTGTATGTCAGATGCACTGGAATCATGTTTTTATCCCTTCAGAGATACTACGTCATCTGTTGTCCAACTCATAAACTAACTTTTGTGAGTCCCGAAACCCCTTTAGATGTACACAATTCGATTTTCAGAGAGTTCAAGCAGCATCTAGCCTAAAAATCATTCTAATATATTGGCTGACACCAACACTGATTAGTGTAGTGGTTCTGAAAGATACGGATTTTAGTTACGATAATTATGAGCGGATGGCTATAGTAGCAGATCATGATGTTATTCAGGTCGACAGTAAATTCTTATCCACTATAATTAAACAATAGTTATGTTATAAGTGATGTATCTGAAACAGAAGATTTCAGAGAAACACTTCGATGGCTTTGATAGTTGTGAGCATTACTTGTGTTGTTTGCTCTTTTACTTATAGTGCTTTGTTTTATTATATCCGACAACACACTGCAGGATTCTCAAAGTCCGTATTTCCCGGTTCCAGTTTTCTAGATTTTTCCAAACTTCCAGATCCCTTCGTCGTGAAGTTCATCTGGCAATTCAAGTTTTCGTTCTGCTCCTAGCTTTTTTTGCTATTCTAGTTTACTATGGTTTCCAGAATTATTTCTCGCAGAGTGATGATGTTACTCCCTTCCTTTTTGAGGCTACAGTAATCCAAAAAGTTTCAGACCAAGCCAATTTTTTACATGCGAGCTATGTATCCTGTGGCAAATGGGCTGCTCTCATACATCAATCCATTTTGTATTCTTTTTCTGAATAGGGATTTGGCTAGTCAGGTCTTCCGGACAGCTACATGTCACAGAAATATTACGGTATGTGATTCCGAATCGAAATCAATAATAAAAAATTTTCAGAGCGATTTTCAAGTCTCTGCGATCATAACTACTTCTACCAAGCATCCGATGAAGAGAGATGCAAGTCGTGATGGCCAAACCCTCCAGTAACATTTTGAATAACTCTAAGTCTGTGACAAAACTGTTTACAAAAACTGAATTTATCTCAATTCTCTACAAAACATCAATTCCAATTCTCATTCTCCCTGTAAACCCGTTTTTCAGTCTCTTCCCTTCTCAAACTCAACAGATTCCCACGTACTTATTCTCGTAGGTACTTGCTTTGTCTTTGAGTGAATAATATCCAAAGACAGTTAGAGTGTCTCGTCGTCTGTGTCTCTCCCCTCCAAAACTCTGAACGGCTGTAAAAGTATAAAAACGAGTTTCTGCAGTACGGATGCTACGAATTACTTCTCCTCAAAAATACAAAACGCTTAACCTTGTTCAGACGCCAATTTGAGGACTACTGTACCTGCACATCCGGGTTTCGAGTCGAGACTCCCGACGCGCTCAAGGACGATAAAATATGTTAACACTAAATATTTTGGGCGCTTTCCGAAAACACATTTTAATAAAGAAACAAGGTTACAAGTGCAATAACCCTGAAATTTTCTTTTCGATGGATCTCGCCGCGAAAGTCTACAGTAATCCGAGCGGGCGGCGTTTTCACATTTTTTCATCAATTTTTCATACATTATTTTTTAAATTTTCTTGGTCCTTTTTTCAACTGTTTTCGTCTCAATTATCGATTTTTAGGTCACTTTTGACGATTTGAAATTCAAAATTATTAATTTTTGGGTCATTTTTCATAGAATTTCCTATTTTCCAGCAAATGAGTAACCTCCGATCTCGCCGAATCGACGAAATTTTAGAAGACGTCGTGATTTGGCGATTTGTGGCCAGTCGAATTCGAACGCCTGATAGAAAACTTCGCCCGTTTGTCGATGGCGATGCCACGTGGCAAGAATTCAAAAAATCGCACAAAGGATTTCCGAAATCGGCTGAGTACTATGCTAAAAAGTGCGGCTTTTTCAGGGCAAAAAAACACGATAATCGATTTTTATTGCAGGTTCGACAGCGTTTTGGCTCCGAATTTGGAATTCGCGTCATTTGAAGATCGTCAAAAACTCGACTTGTTCTGGGCACTGGGTATGCCAATTACAAAAAATTTCTTGAAAAGGTAGTTATTTTTTTAAATTGATTTTCAGCTGAAAATTTGAAAATTTTGGAAAAAAAGTTTGCAAAACTTTTTCTCATATTTTCTCAAACCCGTCAAAAAATACCGGTTTATGAGCTTTTTTTGAAAATGTTTCGAGCAGGTTCGCTCCAATGATATTCTGGCCATTTTCGGAAATTTTCATTTTTCGCCTAGTCTAGTTAATTTTTATCGATTTTACTGGTTTTTGGGTCATTTTTCCCGGATTTTCGCATTTTAAAGGTACCCATTTTCTCACAAATTTCTTTGCAGAGTCCAAGACGAGTATCAAGTGACTTGCGACGCGAATTGGTATATCACCAGCTACAAGAACATGGGAGAGCATGAGCAATGGGTGGAAACTTCTGGAAAAGGAGCGGAAGAAAAATCGATAAACAGTCGAGAAATGTGGAAATTTCTGTCGTCGGTGATTCGAGATCCGGTCACAAAGCTGAGCAATCGGTATACGGTATCTCCTGACTCGTGGATTGAACTATATTCGAAAAAATCGTTGGCCGCTCATGAGCACTTTTTGAATGAAATGGCTCCGAATTTGCACATGGAACCGTTCGAGATGCACAAAAAAATCGATTTGTACTGGGCGCTCGGAATCGTGGTGAATAAGAAATATTTGAGAAAGTGAGTGGCCGGTATTTTGCGAAAAAATTCGAAAAAACCTCAAATAATCGAGAAATGTCAGAAAACATTTTCAGATTACACAAACACTACGATTTGACGATGGGTCGGAAAGGCGTGATTCTGGTGTACTCTAAGAAGACGTCAGATTCAGAAACTCCGAAAACATCGAAAAAGCGACGAATCGATAATCGATTAGAAAATTCTGGAGATGTCGATCCAGACGACGGGCGGAAGCTAAAAAAGATCCACGTGGCAGATTTTCGAACTTTTCTATAACGGAAATATGGAATTTTCTCCTTCGCGTAGCTAAACATCCGGAAACTGGTGAATTCGAAAAGTACAGTATCACCGAGGAGACGTGGCAGACGTTTCGAGAAGAATGCTCTTCAGGAATGAACTCTAATAAATCGGCGGCGTCTTATGAGAAATAGTGAGTCGAAAATCGATAATTTGGATCCACAAATCTTTGAACTTGATAAAATTCGCATGAGAGCGCATTTACATTTCCGCCCAAACTTAATTCATCAAAATGCGGGAAATTTCACACGTTTTCGTATAGTTTCTATCAAAATATGAAGTTGCGCTCTAATGAGAATATTCGCCAAAAATTCGAAAACCTAAATGTCAAAAACAGTCGAAAACACTAGAAGAGACTCAAGAAAATCGATAATTTCAACCGAAAATCTTAAAATTTCCCGCTAATGTTTTTAATAAGTTTCAGTTTCCACTCAACTCTCTCATCAAAACTTCATCTTTCGAAAATCAACGTTCACGACAAAATCGCGCTCTACTGGTCACTCGAAATTCCAATCAATCGGCAGTTTATTGAAAAGTACAGTAGTTAGAAAAAATAACTTTTTTTCAACAAAGCACATTTTCAGAATGGAACGTCAATATGAATTCAAAATTTCGTCACAAGGAGTGTTGATAAATTACACTCGAAAATCACAAGGAGATCGGAGGAATTGGTGGCCGAAACCGTCGGTAATATGGGATTTTGTACTGGAAAAATCGATAAATTCGTGTGGAATATTGATTGCGGGTACTGTAGATGTGAAGAGTGTCGATTTTTGGAAAAAGTTCAATTCGAAATTCAATATCAACAAAAATCCGATGGAAATATGCAGACAGTGAGTTTTTAAAAAGAAATTTTGGCAATTGAGAATTTTCGGAAAAAGTGGTTTTTTTGTAGTTTCAACACCGATTTGATACCAACCTTGGAGGACGAGCGATTGCCATTGGAGAAGAAATTATCGATATTTCATGCGCTGCAAATTCCAATGAAGCCTGCATTTTTGAGAAAGTGAGTTTCGTTGTTCTAAATCAAATTCAAAATAACCATTTTTGTAGATGTCAAAAATTTGCTAAAATCAAAGTTTGCATCTCTACTGGGACCATAAAGTCATTCGGAATGCTCAAAAATGCGCCGGTTATCGATAAAGAGGAGAGTTTTTCAAATGATTTCGACGGATTTTCGCAATATTCAATTTCCGTACCTGACGTCGCCGGCTGCTCAGATTCACCTTCATCGTCTGGAACCGAGTTCTTGAGCATCCAAAATCGAGAATTTTCGGAAAATTCGAAAACGTCGTGTGGCATTCCAGGCTCAGAATTCTTGGAGGCGTTGGGCGTTATCGGTGGAGCAGAATTGAGGAAAGAGTATGAGAGTTTGAACGATAAGGTGATAAATTGATGAAATTTGAACCAGAACTAAATAGAAGTTTGGAGTTTTTGAAAATTTCTCACTAGAGCGGATTTTCTTATTTCACTCGATTTGGAATTCGGGCGAAAAATGAGTGAAATATGAAAATGCGCTTTATCGAAAACATTTTTAAAAAACATTTCCAAAAACATTCTTTCAGACAATCCCCATCGCTATGGTCGAGGAACTGTTCCAGAATGCTCTCGATGCTGTATAATTTCGTTCTCAAATTTTTTTCAGAAACAACTGTTCGCACAAAATTATAATTCTTTTTGAAAAATTTTGTATTTTATGTTTTGTAATTTCTCGTTGATTTACTGTATTGCTTAGTGTTCCTTATTGCATTTATCATGTGAAGTTCTTGTTGGTTTTCCAGGATTTATTGAAATAAAAAAAACGTTTTTTTTTCAATGTTCAGACTTATCCCAAATGGATCACCGAAAGGAACCATCTGCAAACAATTTTTTCCAAGGTTTTTCAAAAAAATTTTTGAGAAAATTTTTAATAGAAGCGCATTTTCTTGTTTTACTCAATTTCTGTCCAAATTTTAAAAATACTAGTGAATTTCAAACATTTTTGTAAGATTTTCATAAAATTTGGACGAAAATTGAGTGAAAATATGAAAATGCGCTCTTATGAAAATGTTTTCGAAAACTTGAAAAGTCCATAAAATTAGACTTGCGAAAGTCGAAAAATTGAAAGTTTTCAGAAAACTTTCATTAGCCCGCATTTTCATTATTTTTTACAGAGCTATGTCCAAATCGCGATTTCTCAGCGATTATCACTACTTATATTAACCAAACATCCGAGGAAGAAAGATAACAGGCATGATGGTCCGAATCCTCTAATAACAGTTTGAATTACTCAAAGTCTGTTTTGTAATAAACTAGAATTGATCTCAATGCTCTTCACAACATCAGATCCAAATCTCATTCTCCCTCAAACCCAACTTTTTTCATTCTCTACACTTCTCACACTCAACAGATTCCCACGTAGTTATTCTTGTAGGTACTAGCTTTGTCTTTGAGTGAATAATGCACTCTAGGAACCAAGTTTTTTCCTGAGCTTTTCAAGTTTTTTGAGTCTTCTCTAAACTCGTTTCGAAACATCTCTATTTTGAAAAGCAATATGAGTGATTCATCTGATCCTCCGATGTGGCCACTTATGGTTTTCTATGGAATTTCTATTATCTCACTTCCTCTCTATATTTTGGTGTTTGCCTGTCTTTTACGTCTTCGGTGTGTTTCTGCCACTTACAATACGACTTTCTATTCAATTTTGTTGCATCACGTAAGTTGAAAAACTAACTCTTAACTTTAAGCTAATTCATCTCGTTTTCTGTCAAAGATATAAAAAAGTGAGCAACTGACAAATTGTTAATCCTAATATCACCAACATTTTATCAGTTGACCCATTTTTGTTATCTCTAATGGGGTTATTCAGGGAGACGGCAAAAAAGGAAAAAAAAACTCCACGAAAACTCGGAGAGGGTTCCAATCTGGCTGAAACTTTGGGGAAAACTGGAGAAAACTATAGGAAACATTTTGCCAAAGTTTGGGGTCAAAATATCGACTTTGAAAATT
>NC_013487.2:6794783-6800449 GCF_000004555.2 Caenorhabditis briggsae | reverse complement strand
CCAGGACAAGACGGAGGAGCTGGAGAGAAGGGAATTTGTCCAAAGTATTGCGCTATCGATGGAGGAGTTTTCTTCGAGGACGGAACCAGAAGAAAGTAAACAAATCCTTTTTTGTATATTTTTGGAATAAATTCGATTCGTTTACCTCCGGGTTGGCTTATTATTTGTATGAGAGTGATCTAAGTGTCTTAAAAGATTAGGATCAGTATTTCAGGATGATCTAGCTGTAAAAGCATTAGAGCTTTCATGAGTGAACTGGAACAAAATCATAAAACGATCAACCCAAGAACTGTTAAATGAAAAACAACAATTTCTGAAATGCAAGCGAATACCTTTCTTTTCCAGAAATTTTTTCAAACGAAGAACTCAAACTAGAAACTAGGAACTTGTCAGATTTAACTAAATTGAGACTGCTCATAATCATGTTGCGAGTGTTCAAGGCATTTTTGAGCGTTCGTAGCTCATAATTGAAACCCTTGGAAAAACGTAAAAAAGACAGAAACTTTTAGTAGAATGAAGAATATCTGTATTGCAATAGCTTTTTATTGATCAACTGTCGAAAATGAACTACACTTTTAGACGGTATATTTTCGAGGCGCAACGTGTTGTTCCCTTTTCGGCAGTCACCGCCCCGCCGGTGGTCCGTTTTTCAGCAACCCCCTCTTTCTCTGCTATTGGAACCATATTATATGATAAAGAGCTCCATACTGAAATGTGGTTTTTTTGGCATTCAGGAATGTTTTTTTTACCAATTTCTGACACCTCCTACTTGGTTCTTTATCATTAAAGAATGGAAATTTATGTTAGTTGGAGAGGCCACCGAAATTTTGGAATTTTTTTCGGGTTCTCGGTGTTCCCAGTGGAAGGAAAACAATCCGTTCCAGTCTAAGCATATAATTTTAAATAAAAACTGAATATTCTAAAAAAATCACAGTTAAATAAGTACTGAAATTCCCAAATATCAGCAAAATTCCAAATGTTTTCTCTGAAATTTTTTTTTCGAGAATATTCATTTTCCAATTTTAGGCTTGGGCTGAAACACCCTTTTGCATGAAAGACTATCTTGAAAAATTGCGCTAAAGTTCAGACAATTTGGGTGCCTTTTGGGAGAATTCTAAGAATTCAAAACAGAATTAGGGAAAGAATTGTTGTGAGCCATCTTGACTTTTTTCTTGGGATTCGTCGAATTCCATAATATTCCATAATATGTTGTATCTTTTCTCATGTATTTAAATGGGGTTTTGAGAAAGAGTAAAATTATCATTCATTAAATGTGCTTAACCTTTGGTGAAAAAAAAAGAAAACAACTGGGAACATTAAATGGAATACAACGGTGTCTTGAAGAGAAAAAAACGGTAAAGAAGGAGAAAATCGATGAGCGCCTAGAAGAAAGTACAACAGAGAAGCCAGAATTGGACCTCTGACAAAAACAAAAAAAAATGTACAGTACAAAAATGAGTAATGGGATCAATGGGTCGCGAAATGTACAAATAATACAAAAAAGAAGGAGATTGAAAAGAAATTTTATAGAGAGAAAGATTAGGCTGGTTTATAGAACCCTTTGAGATCCATCCACTCCTTTACACTACGATGAACGCGTTGTTGAACATTGGGTCTCAGACACAATCTCTCCGTAGCCGATTCCAATTTACTGGAATTTCGTCTCACATAAAATGCAGCATCACTAGCCATCTGTTCCAGTCTCTCCTGGTCGATTTCATCAAGTCCATAAGCGTAAGTCATGTATGGGTTGAAACGATAATAGACGGATTCTGGAAGCATATCGTGTACATTCATATGAACTCCTTCTGTGTCAGTAGCACTGTCAATAATTCGGAGAAGTTTGTCTTGGAATGATGTGGAGAATACGGTAGGTGTTGGCTCCACAGACGTCACAGTCCGTCCATTTCCCACCGACACCACACAATTTATTGGCTCATTCGGCCACAGGAGTTTAGTTTCGTGATAGGCAATGGCAGTTGGGTTGTTCGCATAGACTCCTCCGTCTTGAAGCAGAAGATTGTCTAACTTGACTTCTGAGAAATAGAGAGGAGCCGCCGCAGATGCTTGAATTGCAGTCCAGAGGCAGTGATCGGTGCCACCTCGATAGTGAGAATCACGTCCAGCTGGATGGTCGTAGTTTCGGAAGACGTAAGGCTGTATCGTAGGTAAATTAACGATAGAAGAAATAATGG
This sequence comes from Caenorhabditis briggsae, assembly GCF_000004555.2. Taxonomy (NCBI): domain Eukaryota; kingdom Metazoa; phylum Nematoda; class Chromadorea; order Rhabditida; family Rhabditidae; genus Caenorhabditis; species Caenorhabditis briggsae. The sequence continues at coordinate 6,798,254 of NC_013487.2, read as the reverse complement.
CCAATCGTGGAGTATGCAATTTTTTCGAAGTATTGATCATGGTCACTTCCTCTCCAATCATTTTCTTCAGAATGCTGACCCATAGATTTGTGTTGTAGTACGAGTGCTGCAGAATCAGTCCCATTCCTCCTTGGAATTTTCCTTGTGTGAAAAGCTTCTTCGAAACGTCCATATAAGCTTCTCGACACTCTGCCACGGAATAACCTTTGACTGTGAGCAAGGCGGCAATGATGCTTCCAGTTGAGACTCCGCAGATCATGTCGAAGATTTCACAGATCTGGAAATTTGTCTTTTTATCAAAACAACTCGCATTCTTTTGTCTTTCCTATCGGGAAGTTATTTTTGGGTTGACAGTCTGTTACAGTCACGTGGGATTGGAAAAAAATGGAAACAATTTTTCAGAAATAAAAACACTGAAATTTTCAGACAGTCCAAAATAGAGTTTTTGATGAAAATTGAGCGAATTGAAATGTTCAAAAGAAAGAGCAATTTTTGAAAAAAAGTGTTGAGAAATTTTGAAAAAAAGGGAATTTTCGAATTCACAGAAATTTCATTTTTTGGTTGAGCAAAAGGAATCCGTTCTTCGTTTTCTAAACTACAGTAATCCCACTTCAGATTCTCACCTTTTTTCCAGACAACTTCTCAATTTTTTCCAAAACCTCAAGTCCCATCATTCCACGTGTTCCACCTCCATCGATCGACAAAACATTGACTCCTGAAACCATTTCATTTGGGATTGGACCCAGTTTTGAATAAAATCTCACCTCTTCCTTTGGGTGGTGGCTGAACTCCAATAAGTGTGAGACACTGTCTCGCTTCTTCTTTCAACTGATCACTCGTTCCGTATATCACCATTTCCAACAGCTCGGCAACCAGACGTTGCTCCTGAGCGGCAACAATCCGTGTCGGTGGGAATGCCATAATGTGTTCGGAGAGGTCTCGAACTCGTGTCAATCGAGACGTCGCGGTTTCGGATATCAGGATTTTCTTGACAAGAGCTCGTGTCTTGGCAGTCACTTCTGATCGGGATACACGATTTTCGTTGGATTTTTGAATGATTCTGAAAGTAATTTTTTATCTTTTAGATTTTTTAATTTACCGTTATAACTGTAATAGAAGGGCTCCCTGTTACCCTATTTAACAAGATACTGAAATCTTTATCAGGAGGTTCCCTTAACTTTTAACTTTGAGCCAATTTATTTCGGTTTCTCTCAAAATTATGGAAAAGCTGTTAACTAACAAAATGTTTATCAAGTTATCACAAACATTTTATCAGTTGACCATCTTTTATAGGAATCGAGATAATTGAGCTCAAATTTGACAGTGTGTGGGCCATCTATTACAGGTTTTAAGGTATTTTTCTTTTTGTTTTTTAATGACTGAGAATTTTTTGACAATTTAAAACACTCACTGTGTCTTTGATTCCACTTTAACAGTTTCCTTGGCTATCGCTTTCGATGTTCCGACGCTCAAATAGTTCAGTGGATTCTAGAAATCCTATTCTATTTTTATTCGATTTTTTAAAAATTCAACTTGCCTCTACTTTCGACACAAAACTCTTGAACATATCCGAAATGTAGGCATAACTCGTTGGAACTGCAGCTGTGGCTCCTGATGGACTCGCGGATGCTCCTGGTGGTGTACTCGCTCCCCCTGAAATACTATGATTCATAGAAAATGTTCAATTTGAAGTTATTGAATACCTTGTGAATTGGAACTGCTGAAAAATGGGCGTTCTGTGGTGCTGGAGAGAACATCGACAGAACGTGAACGTCGACGGAGGATGGGTAGTGTTGATCGATAGATAAGTGTACTTGTGGTGGACATTCTGGAAAAAAGATATTCCACATTTTATATTAAAAAGTATAAAAAAGAAAGAAGAGAAAAAGATAGAAAGAGGTCTAAAATTATAATGAGGAATATGTATGCTCGCTCAAATGGAGTATCTAGCTCAATTGGGTCAAATCAAAATTTTCGTAGAGAAAGAGTGTCAAAAACCAGAAAGTTAAGTGAAAACTATGTGATAAGCGAGATAACTGACAAAAGATGAACAGAAAGTTTCTCACTTTCTTTCTTTCTCTAATTCCTCTCTGTTTCGCCCAATATTTCGGGTCATCACAGAACATGGGCGAGTGGATCACGCCACATTCGTCCCGTTTCGTTTCAACCCCAACATCTTGCACTAGCCGCAGCTGCATCCTTTTTCAATCTGCGTCTCCATGTTAACCCGGAATCTCTCTTTTCGTGTTACTATTTCTAATTCGCTGTCTCTCTCTTTTCATCATGAATATATACAAAGGAAAAGGACAGACTGCACTGGGAGGAGAAGAAACACGTGGTCTGGGAGACGGCATAATGGAGACAACGTGATACTTGTCGTCATCTAGAAAAGCTATGGGGGAACCCACACCACGTGATGTGTCAGCGGTACTTTAGGAAGACAGAGAAAGTTCGAAATGTTGAGTCACGAATGGATGGAATGTTCGAGAAAAAGAGCAGTTGTTTGGAACAATTGTGTTTTGAGAGTTTGATCTTTGAAGATAACTTCAGTGTTCAGTAAATCTAGCAGTTAGCTAGCTAGTTACATCTCTATTTTTGAGAACCGATAGACCAAGAATTGGACATTTGTCGTTCTTTGGGGACAGAAGTGTTTGGAACAACTATGAGCCTTTTAAAACAGAATATGGTACCAAAAATAGCGATTGATTTGGATGCAAGAGGAATAACTGCTGAAACAAAACAGGAATGAGGAAGTGTGAGAATTAAAAAATGGGAAACAGGATAAAGGTACTGTATTTCCTCTAATAGAATCCCACCCAAACTTCGAGCTCAATTACATCGATTCCTGTGAAAGATACTAAAATTTTGCCAATTGATAAAACAATGTTCATATTATGATATATATATTTTATAATTTGAAAATGTTTTGATACCTTTCACATGAATCGAGATAATTGAGCTTAAAGTTTGGGTAGGATTCTATCAGAGGAAATACGGTAACTTTGAAATTAATTGGTTTACGTTAGAGAATCGTATGAAACCACAATCATCGAAAGAAAGTAACCAACCCCTAGTGATGTTATCATATTTACAGATTCTATTATTTTTGCGGTCTCCTGGAGGATTATCCCACAAATCTGACATTCTTGAGGATCTACTATGCGGAAGATTTTTCAGAATACTTCCATATAGGAGGAACGCATTTCGCTTACTTTTGAATATCAAAAAGCTGAATTCATTTGTATTCAATACGCGTCGTAGGTGTGCCAGACTTAAGCTTCTATTGGATCTGTCAATATACCTTAAACACTCTAACAGAGTACCGCCCGAACATAAAGCTTTGAGATCATATACGTTCATGTGAAAAATATCAAAATGTTGTCAATTGATAAAATGTTCTTGATATGATAATTAACATTTTGTCCGTTGACGACTTTTTGATGCCTTTCACAGAAGTGGAAATATATGGGC
>NC_013487.2:6793641-6794624 GCF_000004555.2 Caenorhabditis briggsae | reverse complement strand
TCATACCATAACCCTAACCCGATTCCAATCATCTCCCCTAATTTGTTCATCCTTTTCCAAGGTCAAACTCTTCCTCCCAACCTAATTGTTTTCCTCTTTTGTTGTCTTCCATGTCGTTTTTCGTTTTTTTTTCCCGAAAAAACATTGAAAAATGGAGTTTTGTGTGTTCTTGTGTTGTCAAGTGCTAGTCTTTCTTCTCCGAGAGAAATGTTTTCTCAGCTGACCGAACAGAGACAAGGAGAGCCTTTTTTAGTTTGTCGAGCGGCAAAATGTGTATATATTCACTAATGTTGCGAAACCGTACAATTCTCTACATCAATTTGCAATTTTCAGCAGAAAATGCAGATCGTCAGGATTCAGACGAACATCCGCGCTGCAGATGTTCCAGAAAAACTGGAGCAAGATGTCAGCTACGGGTTATCAGTGGTCATGGAAATGCCTTCTGATAAGTTTGTGGTTATTGTGGAGCCAGCAGTTAGGATAAGAATAGGATTCGAAGCTAAGGAGACTACGGTAGCAGTTGTTCAAGTAAGTTTTTTTTGTTTAAAGGAGGGCCCAATTTTTTAAATGTCCCTTGCATTAAAATGTTCCTAAAATTATGTATTTTTATAAAATTACTTCGAAAAGTTTAGGAAAAAATCGAAATTCCCAAAAAAACGCCGCTGAAATTGAAATTTTTGCTCAATAAGGTGGCAAATATGGACGAGGATTGGAATTCCCGCAAAGTGAGAAACCTAGGCCACGGCTGCGGGACTCCTTTTTTACATCTCCATTTTTTCGGATTTTTTCCGTTTTTCTGTCTGATAAAGAATGAAAAAAAGCCACTGTCGGTCACATAAAAAAGACTTCCCGTCGATGTGGCCTAGGTTTCTCACTGCGCGGGTTTCAAGGGCGTTTTTTGAGGATTTCGGATTTTTTTTGGTTTAACATTCGGAAAATACATCACTTTTCAAAGATTTTAAATTAAAAAAAAAAGGAAAAAT
>NC_013487.2:6791620-6792641 GCF_000004555.2 Caenorhabditis briggsae | reverse complement strand
AAATTGCATTGATAAGAAATGAATGTGCCTCTCGGCGTTTAATTGCCAAGGAAGAACTGCACTACTCGATGATCTGAGTTCAATATTCCAGACGATGCATGATAAACTGATAAACCAAACGACCGGAACCATGGATGACTCAAAAGGTTTTTGCCGCCTAGAAAGTAACTGTATATTGACTAGAATGTCGTTTTCGACAAATATCAGTTCCACAGAAATCATTTTTTTTATCATCTTCGGTTTCATCACCAATAACCAATAGAAACTGTCAAAAGCTTGTTTGTAATCTCATGACACATCGTTGCACTAAAATTTAACAATGAGCAAGACTAAAAAATTGGGATATGAAATTGTGAAAGCTGCACTTGATGATGTATTCAATCAAAGAATCTGAGTCAAGCAATTGAAAACGATTAGATCATGATAAAAATGATAAAAATGATCATGATAAAAATGATTAAAATGATCATGATAAAAATGACCGTTTCCCCAACGGTTGCAAGGAACAACTTTTTTGTTTTGATCATTGTAGTGCTCCATGGTTTGGAATGCTGTGCAACTGGTGTCGTTGTACTGGACGTTGAGTGGAAATGTAGCATGAGTGTCGGCTACCATATTCGTGACATCCACCATTTTCTTACAGGGGCATTCTTTGCTAATCTCCACATTATTAGTTGGGTTGTCACATGGACAACCAGCTGAATCGGAGAGACATTTTCGTGACCGTTTCCATCCTCCGCTCTCATCACGTATGTATCCACTCCATTGGGACCAAAAACCATCCTTTGGGCAACATGGGGCCTCACTCGATAATAGTTTGTCCTTTGGTAATGGTCCACATTGAGATGTTTTGTTAATTGTCATTGGAACATATGGAATACAGCAGGTTCGTTGAGCCGGATAGACGCAGACGTGGGTGTTGCAAAGGATTTTACGAACGGATTCTCCTCTGAATATCTCATTAAAAAATCTTCTGGAAATTTTGACTCACTTGCAAGCACAATTCGGAAAATTCGTGCTC
>NC_013487.2:6788387-6790505 GCF_000004555.2 Caenorhabditis briggsae | reverse complement strand
ATACTCGAAGAAAGACAGGTCCTGGTTGAAAAACGCTTTGAGCAAGATCCACACTCTGTTGGGCAAGGTGCAGTGGTCTCCCATTCTGTCCAGAGACCACCGGGAAGATTATTTTCAGCAGGTGTGCATGTCTGAACATCAGAGAATTTTAGATGCTTCGATTTAAAGAAAAACTGACCCGGAGAGCAGATTTTGCGGACTCTTGAAGAGCCAAGATGAAAAAGACAGGGAGAAATGAATGCATTTCGTGAATGAGGCAAACTAATCGCAGATATTTATATTCTGATCTTTTGAATACAGGCAAAAGTTACCATTGATCTCGTTCAACAGTTTTGCAAATTTACATGTAGTTTGATCTTTTAGAGTCTAAAAAGTTTCTTCGAGAATTGAATAGAATGAAACATTTTGGATAAAAAAATTTCTCCTCATGCGTCATCTGACCATATTTTTTGCAAGTGTATTCTCATGGAAGTTCCAATCGAAGCCAAAAACATATCTTCGACCGCCGAACTACCGGAATGCACCATTCCAGAAGTCTGAGGAACCTCGGTCCGTAAATTGGTCAATGGAAGAGCCAATAGGCTGATCTTCAAGATCAAGTCGTCAAACATCATTGCTTTAACTTTTTTCAAAGCTATAGAAATAAATAAATAAATGTAGCATACAACATGACAGTTTTATAAAAAGAAAAAGAAATGAAAGAGAACAGTTAAGCTTGAGTAGGAAGAATTTCCAAAACCATCCAGACGTAATCCTTCTCTCCAACTCCTCGTCGTTGAATCTTGACTTTCTTTCCATTACAGCTTGATGTCAGTTTGGTTCCGTCGAGTTCACCTTCAACAACGTTTCCAAAATATCTCGCCGTGGCTTGAGCGAATCTTCGATTCCCTCCAGCTGGTTGGAATTGATTTATGTGAACTGTGAACCAGATCTTTCCCTCGTAGTCCAATCCACCATCAATTGCAGCTGGCTTTGGGACTTGTTTTCCGTACTTTTCACAGTTCCATTTTTGATTGGGCTGAAAGTATACTTTTCCGAAACTTTTTCAAAGTGAAGAAAACCTACACTTTGCGTAAAAGTCCCCTCAAAGAAGTGTCCTGGTGCAAGCTTATATTCTTTAGTGACAAATCGTCCTTCTCTGAAAATTGGTGAAATTTTTAAAGTTTCTGGATTACCATCCAACTTACGCTTGTCTATCCAAGATCCACAAGAAATGAGTGTTCACTCCATTTTTCGGATTCTGAGTGATGGTCAGAACAACTCCTCTCAGAACTTGAGATTTTACATTCGCAACAAATCCTTCTCCAACAATAACATTTCCTTCTTTCTTTGGAACTTCGAATCCTGCTCCCACAATCGGCTTTTTCTCTTGGTTCTCTTCCTTTTTCACCGGGAACCCTTTTCCAACGACCCCTTGATTATTTTTGGGTTTCTTGTTTGGGTATTTCTTCTTCTGAAAGCCAACACCTTTCACTAGTTCATCATCACCCGACGCAGCTGTTGATGCTCTGGAGACCGGTCGCGATTTTGCTCCTCCGAATGGCGCCGGAAGAACAGGGACAGCTGGCAATTCTCCAATCAAATCTCCCAAATTTTTATGAATCGCTAGATCAATCAGCGGGAAATCATTGAGATTCGGGGCGTCTAAGCTTCTCACATTGGTTGCCTCGAAATGAACTAACTCCCCTAATGGAAGTTGTTCAGGGGCCAACAATCTGAAAGTTTGATGAATAGAAAAATACTGGGGTGAGAGTAAACTTACGAATTCATGGTAACAGTGTAGTTTCCATTTGGCAGATTCAGGTCACGACACATTGCTTTCGGAAGAAGTGCAGATACAAAGAATGGAGTTCCATTTATGCGTTCCAGCTTCACACGTAGATTGGGAACCTAAATTATAATTTAAAATTGTGTTCAACGAATTCAGTACCCACATATGCAACATTTTCAAAAACCTCGGTTTTTATAAAATTCGTTTTCTCAATTTTTCCATTGATAATGCGAAAGAATTCACCGAGTCCACAATTGTGACTCTTGAGGGTGCTCTCGTCGGCATCAGTTCTAAGGGTATCCTCCAGACAAATCAATGTAATTTTGGCTTGTCCATCATGAGAAGTC
>NC_013487.2:6763694-6787387 GCF_000004555.2 Caenorhabditis briggsae | reverse complement strand
GCCAAAGTTTGGGGTCAAAATATCGACTTTGAAAATTAGTGTGAAATTCCAGCCAAAGTTTTCTCCAGTTTTCCCCAAAGTTTCAGCCAGATTGGAACACTCTCCGAGTTTTCGTGGAGTTTTTTTTTTCTTTTTTGCCGACTCCCTGAATAACCCCATTAGAGAAGCCGAGATAATTTAGCTCAAATTGGATAATATGGGGGCCCTTCTATTCCGGGTTTTGCGGTATTACCTAGCTAAAGTAAGACTTTATCGTATGATTAAAATTGTGAAGACTGCTTTAATTAGCTAATTCATTCGTTATCAGATTTTTCTTGGTGGCAATCAAACTAGAAACAAAACTCCTGAAAAATCCGATTTCCCATTGTCACATTTAGCTCCATTCCCATAGAATGTGTATATTCTGGAAAAATAACTATGATAAACGTCATCTATAGTTTTGGAAGAGTATACTCTAGGCTAGATGTTTTCATGGCCTCGTAATTATTAGGTTGGCGGGAAAGTCTTTGTCACTCTGTTTGTTTAATCACTGTTCTCGTATATGGAGGCTGTGTATGATATCGACTCTAGTGAATAACAAGGTGATAAGAACCTTCCATATAAACAAGTCCCCATTTCCTTCCCTGCTCCTCATCTGTAATTGAACGATATGTTTGTTCCCACTGCTATTCACATCAGACATGTTTTGATTTACCTCTTCCTATCTCACACCACGATGAAGGATTCGGAAACTTTCTTGAAGAATGTGTACAACACACATGCCCCTCACTACAATACTATTCGCAATTGGTTCCATCGTTTCGAAAAAGATGACTTCTCGCTCGATGAAAAGGATCGCTCTGGGAGACCCCGTGAGTTGGATTTGGACAAGCTGAAGCACGCATTGCAATCGGATCCATTTCAATCTAGCCGTGAACTAGCTGTCACATTCGGAGTTCACCATAGCACAGTCCTTGAAGGTTTGAAGTCTCTTGGAATGAGAAAACTTTTTGGTCGATTCATACGTCATCACCTGACTCAAGCCAACCTTGACCGCCGAGTCGACGATTCGATTACTCTTCTCACTCTCCACGCGGGCGATCGATGGCTGGACCGGCTAATAACCGGAGATGAGAAGTGGGTCTTCTACGATAATCACCACAGGAAATCCCAGTGGGTTGGAGAAGGAGAGAGCCCACAGGATGTCCCCAAACCCGACCTTCATCCGAAAAAAGTTATGCTCTCTGTGTGGTGGGGAGTGGACGGCCCCATCTACTGGGAACTTCTGCCCGAGGGCAAAACAATAACTGGAGACTTCTACACTACTCAACTACGAAACCTCAAGAAAGCAGTCGACCGTTCGGCCCTGAAAGACAAGAAAGTGTACTATCAACATGATAACGCTCGCCCACATGTTTCGAAACAAGTGAAGCAGGAGCTGATGGGATATGGATGGAATGTTCTCCCTCACCCCCCGTATTCTCCTGATCTTGCTCCTTCCGACTATTGGTTATTTGGCGATATGACACGTGCCTTCGAAGGAAGAAGCTTCAATTCCCGTGGAGCGGTCGAAGCGGCACTCAAACAATACTTTGCCTCACGCCCGGCTGGATTCTACCGCAATGGAATCCATAAATTGAGGGAACGTTGGAGACATGTTGTTGATAATGATGGACAATATAATTAATTATTCGGTTATTTTTTCTTTGAGAAATAAACTATTGAAAAAGTGACAAAGACTTTCCCGCCAACCTAATACCAGTTTTTATACTTACATTCTGTGTCTGTGAAAAATAGTTTTGCAATAAATAATACAGAAACATCACAAAAAACGCACACAACAATGCTAACACTTGAAACGCTAGGTGCAATTCCCTCTGCAAAGATCTGTAAAACTTTCAAACCTAAAAAAGTAGGAAAAACTTTTTTTACTTTGAATGGCTTGCAGAATGTCTTCTCAGAATCGCCCACATTGCCATATAAGATGCCGTACATATGAAGCATGTAAGTGCCACAATTATCAGAGCCATTAAGGTGTTTCGCTGAAGAAAAATATTACGACAGCCTTGTGAGGCTACTTGCTGTAATAATTGATCTCTCCACTACCAACTCCATGATTTCCAATGAATCGTAAGTAATATTTGTATCTTTCAACACCACAATGCTCACTAAAGTAGGAACGGTCCAATATGCCAATATAATCTTCCACGTTGATGCCTCTTGAGCTACTGTAGTCAGAAAACTATGCGGGGCAGATATGACCAAATAACGATGGAGAGAAAGAAACACGATTCCAGAACATCTGATGTATAAAGTATAGTACACAGAGTTATAGGTCCAAGCTGGTATATAATAGTCTTTGTATAAAAAATATAGATTTTTTATGCCAGGAAGAGTTCGAAAACCCCAAGAGCTGATGTACACGATCATAGTGAAAATGTCAGCAATACACTGGAAAATTACATAATTTCCGGTTTCAAGCAAATGATGCATTTCATTTTAGCCATGTGCTAATGGTTTAAAAAAGTACTATACTTTTATCACAAAAACTGTGCATTGCGTTCAATCTCAAGTATTTTGATGCTCTACAAAGAAAGTTTGAATTTTTCTTAAATTCTGGCTATCCAAAATTGCGAAATAAAACGTTGTTTGAAAAATATCGTTAAAATGTTCTTGGAATTCCGGAAATTAAAAAAAATCGGTATTTTCTATACTTCCTAGATTTCGAAAATTACGAAAAGTGGTTCTGCGAGCATCTGGTTTATTATCAGGCTCGATAAAAATTCTACTTACATGCTGCAAAAGAATAGTATAAAACGCAGTCTGATACATTTTCGAGCAACATCTCAATTTCATTAGACAGATTAGCACTAAAATATACAATGGGAGACTGAAGGAAGAGACACAGTAATACGCATGCAATGGCCAGAGAAGAGGCTCCATTGCTCCAAAAAAAAGGAAGTAAATTATGTTTGCAATTTGGGCTGCACAATAATAGTAAGCACGAGGATCCTATAGTATCCTTGGATTCGTGAGAAAACAGATTCCGGCACGTGGAGGAAGATTTCAAGCACAAAGATTGGTAGAGAAGGAAATGGGGTGGAATGACATCAGGATTTGGGGAAAAAACAAAGTAAGGGAAACGTTTGAATGAAATTCAGGTCCAGTGTGAAAAACAAGTTTTTTAATTAATTTCCGAGATAAGTTGGCGAACGGAACACGGATGGAGTTAATGACCAGAGATCTTGTTAACTTGGATAATTCAGTAATATTCCAGGATTTTTATAACGACACCATGAACATCAGATTTCTGAGTTCTGATATCTCTTCTTAATTTTGAAAGAAAAACTTTTGAAACAGTAGATTGTCATAAATTGTCTGGAATTACAGAGTACAATAGCATTTAGTATAATCTATGGGCTGTTTCAAATAATGTTGTAAAATAAGCAAATTATTCCAAATTAAGCAAAAACTTGTGATGAGCTGGTTCGAATTGCTGGATTCGATATACCGGATTGCAATGTGGAAACTCTTCTGCTTGTCTGAAGTCCATCATTTTTTGGGAAAATTGTTATGTTTCTAAATTACCTTTTCAGCCTGCCTACACTTCAACATCCCTCTGAACTGTTTTGAGAAATCTCTGTTGAGCAAAAGTACGCAGTACGGATTGATATAAGAGAGGATACCATTCGCAATTGGATACACTGAACGCATGTAAAAAAAAAGGCCGGTCTGGAAATGTTTCAGATTGAACCAAAATGAAAATAAGAAGGGTTTACATTTTGAGTTCGTGAGAAGTAGTTAACAAGAGCATAGGTGAACATAATGAAAAACGCGCAGAGCAGAGCCAGGACTTGAAATGCCAAGAAGAATTCTCGTTGGAGGGATCTGCTGATACTGAAGTATGTAGGTCATGTTCTTAACAGCTATATTAGGACTCACTTCTGATTTCCATGCTTATGTTTACGAATGATAATCCACATAACCATATAGCAAGCAATACATATCAAACAAGTAGAAGATAAGGTGATAAGGGCCATCAGAGTGTTTCTTTGGAAAAAAAAACAGGTGCACATTTATTTTCATTAATCGTGTTATTACCGACAATATCTCCTTGTCCGCCACATATTCTAGAGTCGTCACATTATCGTACTTTATCTTTGTCTCCTTCAGAACAACCAAACTAATAATTGTAGGTGCCGCCCAGTAGACTAATACAATTTTCCACGTAGCAGCATCTTGAATTATAGAAGTGATACGAGAAGTTGGAGCCGAAATCACCAGATACCGATGGGCGGATAGAAATACTATTCCAGTGCAACGGATGTATAAAGTGTAATAGATAGAGTTGTACAAGGCAGCGGCGATGTAGTATTCTTGGTATTCAAAAAGGAAGTCACGGATTGCAGGTTTTGTACGAAGACCCCACGTGGCAGTGTAGAATATCATTATGATGATGTCAGCAATACACTAAAACAATATGGAGCTTTGGTTAAAATAGGAAAATCGACTAAATGACCGAAGGACCGTTTGATAGAAATCATAAAACAGAAAATTTTTTAAATATCAGTAGATATTTTTCAGATTAGAGCATCATAATATAGTGTGTTACACGGACTAAAGTTCTTACTAGCATAAACTTTGAGTGAATCGTTGTACTTCGCTTATGGGGTTATGCACGTAATAAATTTGCAATAAAAATGGCAAATAAATACACAAAAATACTATGCAGATACGCAAATAAATTTATTTATATGCATTCAAAAAACGAATTAAACTGCATTATCAGCCGTGAAAAATTTTCTCTCAAAGATTTTTCAAGAGATTTTTCTCTAGAAAAAATTTTGAGAGGAAATTTCTATCATAAAACTAAAAATGATTTTCTTAAAACTTACATGTTGCAAAAGAATAATGTAAAACGTTGATTTATAGGTTTTCGAGTAGCATCTCAATTGCAACAAACATATCAGAACCATAAGATACAGGGGAAGACTCGGAATCTCAATTCCATAGAATATATACAATGGCCAACTAGGTGGTTCCATGCTGGTAAGTGTTATATCAAAAGAGCTAAGAGTGAGTGTATTTGTGTCAAATTGAAACAAGAAAGGGTACGTGTACTTCCGTGAGAACTCACTGATTATACAAGTTCTGGGTTACACATAGAGATCGAAGATTTCTCTATTTGGAGAGCAAGAGCCTCAAGAAGCAAAAATGTGTTGCTGGAGATGAGTAGACTGTGAATAGAAGACTGATTGAATAGAAAATGAAGAGTACGTAAGAAACTTTTATTGGTTGTCGTACCAACATCAGCAACTACATCTACGCCAGGATATGATTCTGACTAATTGGGATCAGATGATATATGTACAACAGGAAGAACATACATACCTTAAAACCCGTAATAGAAGGTACCCCACATTGTTAATCTTGACCATTTTTTTGGTTCATATGCAAGATATCAAAGTGGTGTCAATTGATAAATCTTTTCTGATAAAATGATAAACAACTTATCACTTGGTACCTTTTTATTATCTTTGATAGGAACATAGAAAACCTGTCTCAGAGTTAAAAGTTAGGGTCCCTTATATTACAGATGTTACGGTATCTTTTGGAGTTTTATTTTTCATCTGGTGGCCTTATTAGCAAAAATTTATTATTAAAAGATTAGGATTCCTAATACAAATCACACAACAAAATTATTATGATTCACGACTGTCGATTCATCCGTTCTAGTCGATCCAACATGTATCACCTTCCCTTGATGCTTATTCGAGTTTGACGCCACTACGGAGATGTGTACTTCGCTCTGAATTTTTTTGATAAATCAATTTACTTTTAAAAACTGACTGTATTAAGTCTTCTGCAAGTCACCGACTTCATAACTTGATAGGCTAGATCCTTGTTCAAAAATAAGATGCAAAACGGATTAATGTAGGAGAGTAATCCATTTGCCATCGGGTATAAAGCTCGCATGTAGAATATTGGTCCCGTCTGTAGTCTTCAAAAATATATTGTCCCAGAACTTATGTGTCTTACATTTTGAGTTTGTGAGAAATAGTTTTGAAACCCATAATAAACAAGAATCGCAAAAAATGCTAGGAGCAGAACAAAAACCTGGATTGCCAAATGAACTTCTCGGCGGAGAGATCTAGAACTTTAGTTTTAAAAATCAAGAAACTTGGTAACAGAAAAAAAATTATTTAGAATTCTTACCTCGAAAAGCCGGCAGTGTGTCTTCGAATATAATAGAAAAGTGATCCATAAAGTGAAGAACATAGAATGCATGTCAGACTAACTACAATCAGAGCCATCAATGTGTTTCTCTGAAAGGAACATGGTTTTTAGGATAATCTTCAAAATCGAGATTTCGAAATTATTTTCAATCAATGTCGAAAATCACACAGCCCGGTTTCATGTGAGGAATAGTGGCCTAACTTTCTTAACGTTATTTTTTTAGGAAACCATAATGAATGGTCCAGAAAGAATCTAACATGCTCCCGGTGTATTTTCTAGGTCATTTAACATGGCGGCATAACTTTCGAAAGTTTAGTTTCCTTGGCGACCATGGTAAATCACACCAGGCAAATATCTGGCCACGATTACATGGTGGCCTAGGAAAATAAACTTACGAAATTTCGGCCAACATGATAAAATGGCCTGGAGAACACACCAGGAAAACTACAGGCCATTTCAACGGTATAAAAATTGGTTGTCTAGAATACTAAACTCACAAAAGTTAGTCCACATGTTAAATGACCTAGAAAACACATCAGGAAAATGTTAGATTATATCTGAGCCATCCACAACATATGGTGGCCTAGAAAAACTATGTTGAGAGATTGTTCCCATTCCATTCCTCACATGAAACCGCAGTGCATGATTTTCAAAAAAATTTTCGAAATTAGCTTTAAAAATGTTTTTGAAAAAGATACATTGATGGAAATTAGGATGTTTGGCTATACCTTTATAACTTCCTGATCTGCCATTATGTCCATATTCTCTGAATACGTAAATTTATAATCCTTCAAAACCACAATACTAATCAGTGTCGGAACTACCCAATAAACTGTTATTATTTGCAGTTTCGAAGCGTTTTGAACTTTCTGAAAAATTTTTGAATGAATTACGATGGCAATGTTCTCGACATTACATGAGTGATGAGTGATGTTGGGGCAGTGATAATTAAATAACGTTGAATAGAAAGAAACACGATTCCAGTGCATCGGATGTACAGGAAATAGTAGATGTTGTTATAACTGGCTGGAAATTAGTAAATACAAAAGTAGTTAAGATTGATTTTAAATTATACCTGCTGCAACATAATACTCTTGGTATTTAAAATAGTACTCTCTTAAGAACGAATAGTATCTTGCATCCACGGCGATGAAGAAAACAATCATGGCAAGAAGATCAGCGATACACTGGAAGTTTACTGTTTTAGAAGGTTTATACGAACATTGAAAACATTGTTCCAATATTGTATTAGGTTGGCGGGAAAGTCTTTGTCACTTTTTCAATAGTTTATTTCTCAAAGAAAAAATAACCGAATAATTAATTATATTGTCCATCATTATCAACAACATGTCTCCAACGTTCCCTCAATTTATGGATTCCATTGCGGTAGAATCCAGCCGGGCGTGAGGCAAAGTATTGTTTGAGTGCCGCTTCGACCGCTCCACGGGAATTGAAGCTTCTTCCTTCGAAGGCACGTGTCATATCGCCAAATAACCAATAGTCGGAAGGAGCAAGATTAGGAGAATACGGGGGGTGAGGGAGAACATTCCATCCATATCCCATCAGCTCCTGCTTCACTTGTTTCGAAACATGTGGCGAGCGTTATCATGTTGATAGTACACTTTCTTGTCTTTCAGGGCCGAACGGTCGACTGCTTTCTTGAGGTTTCGTAGTTGAGTAGTGTAGAAGTCTCCAGTTATTGTTTTGCCCTCGGGCAGAAGTTCCCAGTAGATGGGGCCGTCCACTCCCCACCACACAGAGAGCATAACTTTTTTCGGATGAAGGTCGGGTTTGGGGACATCCTGTGGGCTCTCTCCTTCTCCAACCCACTGGGATTTCCTGTGGTGATTATCGTAGAAGACCCACTTCTCATCTCCGGTTATTAGCCGGTCCAGCCATCGATCGCCCGCGTGGAGAGTGAGAAGAGTAATCGAATCGTCGACTCGGCGGTCAAGGTTGGCTTGAGTCAGGTGATGACGTATGAATCGACCAAAAAGTTTTCTCATTCCAAGAGACTTCAAACCTTCAAGGACTGTGCTATGGTGAACTCCGAATGTGACAGCTAGTTCACGGCTAGATTGAAATGGATCCGATTGCAATGCGTGCTTCAGCTTGTCCAAATCCAACTCACGGGGTCTCCCAGAGCGATCCTTTTCATCGAGCGAGAAGTCATCTTTTTCGAAACGATGGAACCAATTGCGAATAGTATTGTAGTGAGGGGCATGTGTGTTGTACACATTCTTCAAGAAAGTTTCCGAATCCTTCATCGTGGTGTGAGATAGGAAGAGGTAAATCAAAACATGTCTGATGTGAATAGCAGTGGGAACAAACATATCGTTTCAATTACAGATGAGGAGCAGGGAAGGAAATGGGGACTTGTTTATATGGAAGGTTCTTATCACCTTGTTATTCACTAGAGTCGATATCATACACAGCCTCCATATACGAGAACAGTGATTAAACAAACAGAGTGACAAAGACTTTCCCGCCAACCTAATATATGTGGATGGGTTTCATAAAACACTTTCATCTGGAATTAGAAACTTTTGAGAATTCACCTTTTAAACTTTGTATTGTATGTATCTTTTCAGAAATAATTAAAATGTTCTAGGAAGATATCCCAATACTCATTGTATTTTTTCGAACCCATTCCATTTCTTACAGTCCGGTCCTGTTTATACAATGCGGGCTCTCTACCCCATTTCCAACGGAATCCTCTCCTACATCAATCCATATTGTGTCCTTTTTCTGAATCGAGAATTCTGCAGAGAGTTCATGAGAACGTTAAAGTGCGAAGGTGTCCGAGTGGTTTGTTGTTTCCTTAAAACCAATGAACTCAAAAGATGATTTTCAGATGGAAGTGAAAGTGTCCACCGTTACAACAGCCCCAATAATTCATCGAAATTCGAGAGCCTAATCTGTAATAATCCTACCCTAAATTCTATCATAAAATAATTTCTAAAGTCACAAAAAGAGTACAACTTTCTCATGGACTTTCCCATGTTTCCCTTATTTTTTATTCCCGCCCACTGGCACCTATCCCTGTCTATAATTACATTTTCATATTTTTCCCCATAATACTTTGTTCTCTTTGATCTTTCTCGAGTTTCCTGAATTGGACTATTTTTTATTGAAATGAATAAGTCAATGGATAATCCTCCACAGTGGCCTTTGTATGTCTACTATGTTATGTCTGTTCCTAGTCTTCCATTGTATATTTTTGTGTTGATATGCTTATTGAGATTGAGATATTACTCGAAGACCTATAATACCACGTTTTATACGATTCTCTTGCAACATGTAAGTTTGAATAGTAGCGCACAGTTTAGGTAGAAATATAATTTTACGTTTAATTCAAAGCTACTGAAATTTTCAAAGCCGTTCCTTAAGTCTAGTTAATCATATGGTTCCTCCAATTCTTCTTGTTGATACCATCTATTTTGAAAACTTGAATTTCATTCAAAAGCGCAAGAATTTTAGTTTTTAACTTATCAACGAGCTACCAAAACAATAAACGGTTATATTCTTCCAGTTATAGAATATTGACTATCGAATCAAACCGCCATTCTTGATAATAGTCAATTGAAACAGAAATATAAATATAAATAACAAAAATTTATCCAACTATTTTCACTGTTTCAGTGCATCGCTGACATCATTTCAATGATTGTGTTCACAGTGATTTGGGGTATTCGAATGCTCCCAGGACTGAAAGACTTCTATTTCGAATATCAAAAATATTACATCGCTGCCTTTACTTACAATTCCATTTACTTCTTCCTCTACATCCGTTGTGCTGGTATCGTTTTCCTTTCCATCCACAGATATCTTGTCATTTCTGCACCTCATAGTTTTCTGACTATGAAAATTCAAGAAGCGCCTTCTTACCAAATTATGTTGGTCTACTGGGTAGTTCCCTTTCTTATAAGTATCGTGGTTCTTAAAGACATCGACTTCGAGTACGATGATATAACAACAATGGAGATTGTCGCACCGAGACCTGTGATTGTGGTAATTGAAAAGATATGACCCATATCATGGGTCCATGCCATCTG
Source organism: Caenorhabditis briggsae (assembly GCF_000004555.2). Classification (NCBI taxonomy): domain Eukaryota; kingdom Metazoa; phylum Nematoda; class Chromadorea; order Rhabditida; family Rhabditidae; genus Caenorhabditis; species Caenorhabditis briggsae. The sequence goes on along the minus strand of NC_013487.2, from coordinate 6,777,116 downwards.
GGGGTTGAAAAATCATGTTTTTTCAGCGTAACACATTGATGGCTCTTATCGTAGTCGCACTGACCTGTTTTATATGCGCTGCATCCTATTCAGCATTATGGTTGTTTTTGAAGAAACATTCTTCTGGAATATCCAAGTGAGTTGTTGTGCTAAAGAATCCTGATAAATAGCTAGTTGTAAGTTATGGAATATCTAAATTTAAAGGAGGCGAGACAGCAAAAATTTCGGGGGCAATTCGGGGGCCGAAATCGCGCCGCGCTTATGTAAACCATCGGTCGTCAGGTGCCTTTGCGCCCCCGTATCTCAGCCGGTAGCGGCGATATACCCCTGAGCTGCCTGTCATGAGATCAACCCCTCATGGGGGTTCTCTATGCAAAATATCAGGAAAACTTTTTTTTTTGTGTCTGGCCTCCTTTAATGAAAACAATCTTCAAAAATGAAACTATGTATTTAAATACAGTTCCAGAAACAGGAACAATTTTTCAGATCACTCCAAAGAGAAATGCATTTGGCTTTTCAAGTCCTTGCTCTACTTTGCGCCTTTTTTGTGATGTTTGCTTATTACATTTTTCAGAATTATTTTTCGCAGACCCGAAATGTCAGTTTGAAAGAAATTTAATAAAAGCTGCAATTTAAAAATCTCTAGACCGGTCCAATCTATACCATGCGAGCCCTCTATCCAATATCCAACGGAATCCTGTCATACATCAATCCCTACTGCGTCCTTCTTCTCAATCGAGACTTTTCCAAACAGTTCGTGCGGACTTTGAAATGTGAGAAAGTCAGAATAGTGAGTCATTTCGACTATTTCATAAAACGGATTTTCGATTTTCCAGAGCACTGTTCAAGTCTCCACACTCAATTCACAATCGGTTCAGCGGTCACATTTCTGACGATTTTCCTGTTTAGACATCGATTGAAAATGATTCGGGATGGTTCATCGAATACGTTCAACTTATTCTCACTTTCCATTTGACCTATTTATGAAGAGTTGTCAGTTTGTATTAATTTGATTTTTTAGTTTCACTTCTGGGGAATTAATTGCTATGAATTATGGAATTTTGTGGGAACTTTGGAATGTATTAACAACGCTTAAAGAGTCGAAAGATGGCATTAACTTAAATATATTCTGTTGTGAGGTATGGTTCAACCATGTTCAGCATTACCGTAAAACATGTATTAGAAGGGTCCTTCAATAGAAGGGACTCTCTAATAAAAGGGTCCTACAGAAGGGGTTGGAAAAATGGAAGAGTCCCTGTAATAGAAGGGCCCCTTCAAAATTGGTTTTCTGAGATTAAAAATTTCCGTACTTTTTCCATGAAAAACATGAAAATATCCCAGTTTTACAGAAAATTGTTGAAACCATTCTTGCTCATTTCCAGCCCGGCCCAGAGAAAATTTTTCTCGGTGCTGGTGTCATTGTTATTACAAAATTTAGCCAAGACGACAAAATTTACGAAATTCAATCTAGGTTTCTTCTCAAACCCTCATAATCGGTGAAAATGAAGAACCTGTAACTTAAAAAAAACACAAAAACACAATTTTATCTTCACAAATAACAATTTTTTGTGAAATCGACAGATTTCCATAAATTTTGAACCAGAATTCACTAAAATTTTCGACCGAACAGTCCGAAAAAATGAAAAAAAAGAATGATTCCCTTTAATTCAAGGGCCCGTCAGAGGTACCTTTGAACAATAGAAGCCACAGGTGAAACTTTGAACTTTTTTGTCCATTTTCTCTCCCTGACTCATCCACTCATTCATCAAATTCCCAGCCAACTGTTCCCTCAACAAACATATGTCATGTTGTTTTTCCCATTTTTTCACATCCAGACATTTTGTTCGTCATTTCAAAGTTTTTCTATCCAGACAACACCTCTCTTCTGTTTTCCCCCAACTCTTCTACCGTAATCATCTCGTCACCAAAAACCAAAAACAGAAATATCCACATTTCTGTGTCGTCATCCCAAAAATATCCCCCGAATCAGCGACCCGTAACAAGTATTCATCTATCGAAAAACTTCAAATTACTGTGGTCGGTTGTCTATAATTGCCCCACCGTTTTTCGTTCCTCTCACCGGGATTTTCCCTGGAAAAATGCATTCGACCATTACAAATTCGTCAATCTTTTTTTATTCGTGTCACCTAACAACTCTCGGCAAGCACCGCCCAAATATATACTTTTTAGTTATTTTATATATTTTTAGAATGTTCAGTTCTTCCAGTTGATCATTTGCCTTCCTATTCTATTCTTAAAATCATATTTTCAGATGAATTTCAAACTCTTAATACTACTTCTCTGCGTCTCTATACTTTTCGTGAGCTCATTTCCAATCGGAAAGGATGCCGAGTCTGAAGAGACTGAAACGGAGACAGATGCTTCTGTGGAAACAACAACGGAATCTGAAAATGATTTAGTTAAAAGCCAGGAGGTATGTTCAAAAGCTGACTAAACAAACACTATCCTAGGAGTTTCTTTTTGAAATTTGTAAGGTCTTCTAAACAGTAAAAATTCCAGGAGAACCTAGAAGAGCAGTTGAATGAAGTAGAAGAAGATCCTTCAACACGAAAGAAACGGGGATTATACAGTTCGGAGAGAACCGAAGAAGAAGTAGAAATTGCTCATGGAGTTCATCATCGTGAGAAACGACATGCTGACCATCTGCCACACCCCGATCCACCAACTCAGACATTGGTGAAGAGAAGCACTGATCATCATAGAATCAAGAGATCCGAAGGAGGACATCCTCATCAGAAGAGAAGCTCTCACACTCCAGAAGGCCACGTGGCAGTTATGGCAAAGAATGATCACCATGGACATGAGAAGAGGAATACCGATGATCATCATGGACATGTCAAACGAAGTGCTGATGATCATCACGGGCGTGCAAAGAGAAGTTCGGATGACCATCATGGGCATCAGAAGAGATCAGAGCATGTAGAGCACACGTTGGAAATGCACGATCATCAGAAGAGAAGCACTCCAGAAGGGCATGGAGACCATCATATGGTGAAGAGGAGTGGAAGCGAAGGAGGTGAGAAATCGGATGATTAATTTTCCGTTGTTTTTTCTTGCGTTGAAGTTGTGACATAGTATTTTGAATTTAATTTTCGTCATATGCCAAATTCCCCTAACCATACACCACTTTCCAGGTCACCGTCATCATCGTAGCACTGATCAGGGAATTGATGAAGATGAGCCAGAGGATGAGGTGAAAACGGACGAGACTGATGAGACCACTGAAGAGCCGGAGACAAGAAAGCGTCGGAATTCCGATGCTCCAATGCCAACGTTCCCAAGTGATCACGACGCCAGTGAGCATTCGAACTCAGTAGGTACATTTGTTATCACTTGTTATCATTGTGTAAGCTTTCGGAGTGCTTGTCTGTGTGGTAGTTGAGGGAGATGAACTGGAGATTGGTAAGAAATTCAGGATATTTTTTTTCAGTTTCAAGACTGTCATATAAGAATATGATAGGTGTGTTTCGTGCTCGGAAAATTCACGTTGTGAAAATTAAACCAATAAAAAATTCCCATTTAGGACTGAGTCCCTTTTTCGTAGCTCAGTTTCCAATTTTTTTCAGAACTTTCAAAGAATTTGTACTAGGGCTGCCTCTAAGAATCCAAGTTCATCTCCCTTCGGCCCCATTCCAATGCCATCTATCCTCTTCATTAACCCAAATTTCAGCCATTCGAGTAAAGCGTGTGTCGCGTGCCGGATCCAGTCATAAAGTGCGTACTCTAAACAAAAATCGTGGAAATAGCAAAGCGGGAGAAGTCACGCCGAACGACTCGTTATCACCGAATAGCGGTGGTGTGTTCAACACCTAGATAAATGGTTTTTTGCTTGCTTTTATTTATATTTTCATCTAATCCACTTCAATTGTAATCTTCTAGGCTCCGAATTCCCACCCCGCACACCCCCGAGTCGTTTTGCGTATTTCTACCTCTTTTTGTAGAAATTTTGTAAAAAAACTTTCTTGTGTATAATCGATGCATTTCATTTTGGTTCTCTTTTTTTTCTTTTCTCTCGATATGCTTTTTTTGTCTTGCTTTAAAAATTCTTTTTGTGATCATATTGATTACAAAAACAAAATAAATGTATTCGAATTGGGATTTCTCGTACAGGGTGGCACAAAATTACACCGACTGATTAAAACTGGTAAATCTTTAGACATACGCTGTACTCCAAATATGAGCCTAGTACAAAACTTTACTCAAATGTTATGTTAGTACAAACTTTTGTACGGGTGAATATCTGTTATCCAAAACGATCTGTTATCGTGAACGATCTGTTATCCCACCATCTGTTATCCAAAAAAGAATAATAAGTAGTCAATCGCCGCTTGAAATTACAATTTTATTTTAAAAAAACCAATTGGCACGGATGTGAAACATAACAAAATTCTTCAATGAACAATAAACAATTTTTACCGTAATCCCGTATAATTTCAGTTAACTTAGTACATTTCACATTTTACATAACACCACCTAATCATCATTATGACCTATTATTTCTTGTTCCCTTCTAACATCTTCTACTTCTTTCCCTTTCCACATCTTTTTATAACAAAACACCACGCTGTAGTCATACCGCTGTAGTCCTCTACTCTGTGTCTTCTTTTCCCCTTTATTTTGTCGTGTTTTGTGATTTTTTGATAAGACTACACTCTTCCTAATTGTAATAAAATCACCTGGAAATATCTACTTTTCCTGTTTCTTTTTTACAGATTTTTATTGAAGGTAACCAATTGAAATTTCAAGTTTAGCTCTCATCATGAGTGCTCCGTTAATTGACAAATATCGGAAAATGGCGAGTTTCGATTGGAAGAAACTGAAAGCAGTTGTTGAAGGAGAAGAGCATGTTCGATTGAAGGTAATTCAAAATATAACAAACTTATAAATAACGGGAAAAATAATTTTTTCAGGCGGAAGTCGTTGCTAAAATGAAATCCGAACCAATTTTTCATAGAGACTATCGAGTGTTAAGTCGTGAAGAACAACGAGAAGTTGTTCATCAGAGATGGAAGAAAATTGTGGAATGGGGACTTTTTAAAGATGTAAGCTCGTTCTAAAAAATGTCGCTTTTTTGAGCTTTGCCAAAAAATACAATTTCAGCCGTACTCGGACCTTGAAAATTTCAAAGCCTTAACTGAAACGCTGGAGGCTTATGATCAAGGAACTTCTGCTAGGTTGTTCCTTCATGGAAATGTGTTTGGAGCAGCTGTGAAGTCAATGGGAACAGAAAGACACAAGGAATTGGTGGAGAAGATTGAGAATAATGAGGTTTGTCGGTTTTCCTTAAATCAATAACATTACGAAACGTTGCTAATTATCAATGTAAACATTATGAAAACCATCTGGAACAGCAATATTTTGCAGATTGTTGGAGCATTTTGCTTAACTGAAATTGGTCATGGATCGAATACTGCAGAGGTCCAAACCACCGCAACTTTTGATGATGGACAGTTAGTCTTCAATTGTCCCAGCATCGGTGCAATCAAGTGTTGGGCTGGAAACCTCTGTAAGAATTATCTATTCAAATTTTCAAATTTTGTTCACTATTTCCAGCTCACTCTGCTACCCATGTGGTAGTGTACGCTCAACTTCACGTTGGTGGCAAAAACGAAGGACTTCATGGTTTTGTGATCCAAGTCAGATGCCCAAAAACATTCCAAACTTTTCCGGGAATCACCATCGGAGATATGGGATCGAAACCAGGATGTTGGCAAGGAGTAGAGAATGGATGGATGGAGTTTAAAAACCATCGAGCTCCATTGAGTGCTCTTTTGAATAAGGGATGTGATATTACTCCCGACGGAAAATATGTGACGTCATTTAAATCGGCTAGTGAGAAACAAAGCGTCAGTTTGGGAACACTTTCTGTGGGAAGGTGGGCTTTTTGGAGTTATGAAGTTCTCATTTCTAAAAAACGGAAATTACAGACTTGGTATTATTGCAAAAGGAATGATGGCATGCACTTTTGCATCCACTATTGCCATTCGATATAGTGTCGCAAGACGACAATTTGGACCAGAGAAAGGAGGTGATTCAAGCTTTCTTTTAATTAGAATTTCTACTTCCTAGTTTCAGCTGAAAATGAGATACCGGTTCTGGAGTACCCTCTTCAACAGTATCGCCTTTTCCCATATCTGTCTGCGGCCATTTGTATCAGAATCTTCCAGAAAACGTGAGAATCACACAGTTTTCCCACAGTTTTCATCAGTAAATGCTACAGATTCGTTGAGAAATTCACCGAGTACATGATGAGAGTAATGGTGGGAGAGAAATCAGAAGAGCTGTCTGAATTTTCGAAAGAAGTTCATGCCTTGTCTTCTGGAGCGAAGCCAGTTGCCACGTGGCTTGGAGTGGAATCCCTTGGAGAAGCGCGAAAGGCTTGCGGAGGCCATGGGTAATTCAGGAAAAAAACGAAATTTTCGGATTAAAAAAAGTTTAGATTCCTTCACATGTCTCGACTCAACACACTTCGAGATGATAATGATCCATCACAGACTTTTGAAGGAGAAAACTTTATGATTCTTCAGCAAACCAGTAACATCCTATTGGGAAAGGTAAACCAAAATAACATTCCAATCTAAAATCAGTGTTTCAGGTTGCATCAATTGGATTAATCAACACTCCGATGTCAACCATGACCTTCTTGAACTCAAAACCTTCTAAATTTTCTTCATGGACCTCGGATCCAGTGAATGATGCTCTCTCCGCGTATCGTTATCTTACATATCACCTTCTTCAAACCACGTCATCTGAAGCCAACAAGCTGAAACAATCCGGGAAGAATTCATTTGAAGTTCGAAATGAAATTCAAGTACATCGAGCTGTAAACCTCTCCATTGCATATACGGAACATACAATGATCGATTGGGTGCAGAAGTTTGTAGAAGATGTAGAAGACGTCACTTTGAAGGGAGTACTTCAAAAAGTATTGAATCTATTTTCTCTATTCCTGCTGGAAAGACATTTGGCTACGCTGTATATTACTGGATATGCTTCTGGAGGAAAGTTCGGAGAAGAATTGAGAGAGAAACTGAGAAAAGCAGTGGCAGATGTCAAACCAGAATCCATGGCTCTCGTAGATTCCATTGCTCCAGATGACTTCATTTTGAATTCTGCACTGGGAGCGTCTGATGGAAAGGCTTATGATCATATTATGGAAGAATTCCGAAAGTACACAAATGAGCAACCACGATGGGTCTGTGACCTGGCACAGTTTTTGCAAAAGAGATCACAATCTTCGAAGTTATAAATTATTTTGGTTCGACTGCATTATGTATTTACGACTGATTTTGAATAAACACATTTTTCGATGACTTAATGAATTTAAAAGTGGGGGGACAGGAGATTTTTCGTAGGATTTTTGTAGCCAGAGTGTGCATTCTACCGTAACGGTGTACAACGCTTAATGTCACTCTGCATACAGCTGTCGTCCTCGTCTTTATGTATGCAATCCGCTTTCTCTTTACCCGCGTGGCTCAGTCGGTAGCGGCGCCGCACCCTCAATTCTCGCCCCCACAAGTTCAACTCCTCGAGGGGCATATTCAAACGGAATTTCGATGAAATTAATTTTTTCATGTCCCCCCACATTTAAAGGTGGTGTGCGGTGAAATTTTTTATTGCTTTATTTTGTGCAGAAATCTATGCAGTTTCCCATAAAAATAAAGAAAAAATTCAAAAAAATTCCTTCTGAAAATCGATGATGAAAATCGATAAAAATTCGAAATTCGCGCGCTTTTATCCGCAGTTGGCCTAGAAAATCCGCTTCGGCCACCAGTTAACACTTTGGTTTTTGTTAACACTATGCGTTTTTCGCAATGAAGGAATTTTTTTGAATTTTTCTTTATTTTTATGGGAAACTACATAGATTTCTGCACAAAATAAAGCAATAAAAAATTTCACCGCACACCACCTTTAAAATACATTTTACACAGTTTGTATGCGCAGAAAGTTTATTGAAAACGTAATTCAACGTTTTTTGGAAACTTGATTAAATGTCAACACTGCAACATTATTGTTGGTGAGACGCCATTGAAGAGTCGAAAAGTCACAATAGAAAGTGACATTATGTTTCTCGTCCGAAGTATCCTTGCAGTCTCCCACTCGATAATCTTCCCTTTCACCATTATCTGCTCTTATATATCTCAAAAGCGTAGTTGATTGGTATCCTCCTGAAATGATTATAGAAAACATCTTGAAAAAAATTCGCATCGACTTACTTGAGCTGCTACAATTCCATTCCGTGGAGTTCAAAGGAGTGGTGTATGTGCATGCTATTCTATCGTATACTACACCAGAGGGACGTATTGAAAAACTTTCTGTCGGTTCTAAGAGTTTATCATTCAAATCAGTTTGGAAGTCTGGACAAGGACACTTATCCGATGACCACGGATTAATCCTATTTCCAGTACAAGTACATCCGGCTGCGGCTGACAAACATGTTCTCGACTGCTCAAAAGCTGTGTTATCGCTGTTTCGAACGGCTGGACCCCATTCACTCCAGACTCCAGCAGTTGGACAACATGCAGCTGCACCAGTGTCTTTTGGGAATGGTCCACATTGTTGTTTTCCATCGATTACCATTGGAACGTAGGGAACGCAGCAAGCACGTTGCGCCGGGTAAACGCATGTTTGGGTATTGCATGGTAGATAGTGAGTGTTGTTTCCGCTGAAAGCTAGTATAACAGAGATGCCTCGAACAAATATGTCGTAAACACTAATAGAACGCCATCCCTGACTTTCAACTTAAAATCAATTTATCTCAATTCTTGTTGAAGATATCTAACAGTTGCCACCTCTGCAAAATGTTTCTGTTTTTATAATAAACGTTGTATCAGTTGACTACTTTTGTATATCTATTACAGGACCCGAGATATAAGGGCCCAAAGTTGTCGGTTAGGGGACATAGGGAATAGCAAGATAACGTATGAGCAGTATTTCAAAAATTAGCCTTCGGTGACAGACAGTAAAAACATCTGTGCTTTTTAAAGTGGTATACCGTAAGTGCTCCAATAGACAATGTATGCACGTTGAGCTCAATTATCTCGGTTATCATGAAAGATATCGCACAACTAGTAAATTGATAAAATGCTGATGTTATTATGATCAACATTTTATCAGTTGACCACTTTTTGATATCTTCCAAAAAACCGAGATAGTTGAGATCAAAGTGCGCACGGGGTTGGAAGAGGGTACATGCATTCAATGTCGTCCCAGTTCTTTTGGGCGCGTTGCGGCTCGCAACGCGGCTAAATTTTGGCTTGGAATTTTCAATTTTCAATTCAAAAAAATGATGACTTGGCACGGTGCCAACGCCTTTAGCGACAAAGCGCATTTGCTGGAGGTTAAATCGTGCAACGCCGTGAGTGCGCGTGTAGGGTGGGCTCTTATTAGATCATCGACAGAACTTCTAGACTTTTACTCACGTGCAACTGCAAGTCGGAGAAGTCATACATGTTCTCGTGTAATACATAGTTGAACAAGACCCACAATCAGTTGAACATCTATCCGTTGTAACCCATTCACTCCAAATCCCACCCGGCGGACACGCGACTCCATTTGCGCAGTTCTAAAGATTACTTTTTGCCTAATTAATGAAAATCAACAAATCCTTACAGGCAAAGCACAATGGGATTCATAGAAAAAAGCCAGGAATATAATGATATTTATGAATATTTTCATGGTATATAACAAACAGTAAAATACCTGACTTTTAACCAAATCGACAAGATCATCACAGGCTTGATTTCCTTTGTTATGCAAAATAATGTATTCTGTGTCTGAGTGATCATTGTTGTTACTTTTTAGTCTTTTGAAAGATCACTTCAAACGAAATATGGAGTATGGTCTCTAACTTTTTCGAGTTTCGGAGCAAAGATAATTTGCAAATATTCATTCGTTGTCAAGACCAAAAATTAAAGGGGGACTCCGGTCAATTTTTTTATTGCATTAAAATGTGTTAAAATTTATCTATTTTCAGAATATTATTGCGAAAAAATTCGAAAAAAATCCGAAATCCCCAAAAAACGCCGTTGAAAAGGAAAAAAATTCAAAAAAAGGTGCCGCCGAGGGACGAGGATTTTCAGTGAGACCCCTAGGCCACGCGAGCGGCGCGACTTTCTTACCGTACAAATTTTCCGGATTTTTCTTGCTTTTATCTCCGACAGGTAAAAAACATTAAAAAACACTGTCGGCCACTTGAAAATAATGCTGTCAGGCGCCGTGGCCTAGGTTTCTCACTGCGCGGGAATTCAAATCCTCGTCCCCCGGCGGCACCTTTTTTGAATTTTTTTCATTTTCAACGGCGTTTTTCGGGGATTTCGGATTTATTTTGAATTTTTTCGCAATAATATTAGGAAAATAGATAAATTTTAACACATTTTAATGCATAAAAATGTTTGGTGGGAGTCCCCCTTTAAATGATGTTGATTTGGTTGAAACCGACGACTTCTTCGTTATTAGCATCCAATCGCCAGTACTCAGAAACCAAATCGCAATAGAAAGTCACTTGTTTTGGCCCATTCGAAACACAGTCCTGGATTCGTTCCTCCCTTCTTGTATTGTTCGGAAGAACGTATCGAATGAGGTTTGCCCAAAGGTATTTTCCGTTTCCCCAACGGTTGCAAGGAACAACTTTTTTGTTTTGATCATTGTAGTGCTCCATGGTTTGGAATGCTGTGCAACTGGTGTCGTTGTACTGGACGTTGAGTGTCGGCTACAATATTCGTGACATCCACCATTTTCTTACAGGGGCATTCTTTGCTAATCTCCACATTATTAGTTGGGTTGTCACATGGACAACCAGCTGAATCGGAGAGACATTTTCGTGACCGTTTCCATCCTCCGCTCTCATCACGTATGTATCCACTCCATTGGGACCAAAAACCATCCTTTGGGCAACATGGGGCCTCACTCGATAATAGTTTGTCCTTTGGTAATGGTCCACATTGAGATGTTTTGTTAATTGTCATTGGAACATATGGAATACAGCAGGTTCGTTGAGCCGGATAGACGCAGACGTGGGTGTTGCAAAGGATTTTACGAACGGATTCTCCTCTGAATATCTCATTAAAAAATCTTCTGGAAATTTTGACTCACTTGCAAGACAATTCGGAAAATTCGTGCTCAAACATGTTCTTGTATACAATCTCTTTGCACACGATCCACAGTCAGTTGGACACTTTTCAGTTGAAGTCCACTCACTCTAGAGTCCTCCATTGGTACAAACGTCATAGGAGCATTTCTGAAGCTTATTGTTATCATTACCAATAAACTGAATAACGATGCTAACTCACAGGAAGAGCTGCTTCAGAAACCTCAAATAAGATTAGTGACAGAGAGACAAACAACGTCTTCATTATTCCGGAAGGCGTAGCTGGAAGTCTTTGCAAAGCCCAGATGGTTTTATATGTAAAAATGTTGGCTTTTTGAACCTTTTATGATTCTTATTCAATTTTGGAATGTTGTATAGAAATTATGTATTTTGGTTTGACCTGTGGGATTTTTTCATATTCTGTTTCGCAGGTTTCCTATTATGAACCAGGTTTTCAATAATAAGAAAGCAAAAATACAATTTTATTCTTTAAAAAAGAAGTTAATTTGATCGAATATCAATCTGATTCCATCCTCGAACCTCCTCATTGGTTCCTTCCAATCTCCAATACTCGGACTTCAAATCACAATAGAAAGTGACTCGCTTTGTTCTCGATGTTGATTGGCAATCGAACACACGGAAGTCTTGAACTGTATCGTTATTTGGCTTCAAATATCGTATTACTGTAGCTCGAAAAGTTTTGTAAGTGGGGTAATCGTTACACGGTCGTCCAACAGTTCCATCGAAATGCAGGTCACTGTATCCATAACAATTGGCTGTGGATTGGTCCACTATAAACGGAAGATCGTACGTTCTGTGACTGAACCGAACAATTGAACTGACATCTTCGAACTCTTTACAAGGACATGTAGATTGCGTTTGGATGAGAGCTGATCCAGTACATGGACATCCGATTTGTTTCGAGACACACTTGCGAGTTCGTTTAAAGATATTAGTTACGGTATCACGGAAAATCCACTCCATTCGGAAACCATTCCACCAGAAGGACAACAAGAAGTTGCAACTCCACTGGGATCCTTCGGAATCGGTCCACATTGCTGCTTCCCATCAATCACCATGAGGACATAGGGAACACAGCAGGCTCTTTGAGATGGATAAATACAAGGAGACGTGTTACAGAGGATTTGTCGAGTAGAAGGGCCTCTGGAATTGATATCGTTCGTTTGACAACCAATCTAAACTCACGTGCATGTTTTTCCGATACTCGAAGAAAGACAGGTCCTGGTTGAAAAACGCTTTGAGCAAGATCCACACTCTGTTGGGCAAGGTGCAGTGGTCTCCCATTCTGTCCAGAGACCACCGGGAAGATTATTTTCAGCAGGTGTGCATGTCTGAACATCAGAGAATTTTAGATGCTTCGATTTAAAGAAAAACTGACCCGGAGAGCAGATTTTGCGGACTCTTGAAGAGCCAAGATGAAAAAGACAGGGAGAAATGAATGCATTTCGTGAATGAGGCAAACTAATCGCAGATATTTATATTCTGATCTTTTGAATACAGGCAAAAGTTACCATTGATCTCGTTCAACAGTTTTGCAAATTTACATGTAGTTTGATCTTTTAGAGTCTAAAAAGTTTCTTCGAGAATTGAATAGAATGAAACATTTTGGATAAAAAAATTTCTCCTCATGCGTCATCTGACCATATTTTTTGCAAGTGTATTCTCATGGAAGTTCCAATCGAAGCCAAAACATATCTTCGACCGCCGAACTACCGGAATGCACCATTCCAGAAGTCTGAGGAACCTCGGTCCGTAAATTGGTCAATGGAAGAGCCGATAGGCTGATCTTCAAGATCAAGTCGTCAAACATCATTGCTTTAACTTTTTTCAAAGCTATAGAAATAAATAAATAAATGTAGCATACAACATGACAGTTTTATCAAAGAATCAAAAAGAACAGTTAAGCTTGAGTAGGAAGAATTTCCAAAACCATCCAGACGTAATCCTTCTCTCCAACTCCTCGTCGTTGAATCTTGACTTTCTTTCCATTACAGCTTAATGTCAGTTTGGTTCCGTCGAGTTCACCTTCAACAACGTTTCCAAAATATCTCGCCGTGGCTTGAGCGAATCTTCGATTCCCTCCAGCTGGTTCGAATTGATTTATGAGAACCGTGAACCAGATCTTTCCCTCGTAGTCCAATCCACCATCAATTGCAGCTGGCTTCGGGACTTGTTTTCCGTACTTTTCACAGTTCCATTTTTGATTGGGCTGAAAGTATACTTTTCCGAAACTTTTTCAAAGTGAAGAAAACCTACACTTTGCGTAAAAGTCCCCTCAAAGAAGTGTCCTG
>NC_013487.2:6760600-6763148 GCF_000004555.2 Caenorhabditis briggsae | reverse complement strand
GATCAATCAGCGGGAAATCATTGAGTTTCGGAGCGTCTAAGCTTCTCACATTGGTTGCCTCGAAATGAACTAACTCCCCTAATGGAAGTTGTTCAGGGGCCAACAATCTGAAAGTTTGATGAATAGAAAAATACTGGGGTGAGAGTAAACTTACGAATTCATGGTAACAGTGTAGTTTCCATTTGGCAGATTCAGGTCACGACACATTGCTTTCGGAAGAAGTGCAGATACAAAGAATGGAGTTCCATTTATGCGTTCCAGCTTCACACGTAGATTGGGAACCTAAATTATAATTTAAAATTGTGTTCAACGAATTCAGTACCCACATATGCAACATTTTCAAAAACCTCGGTTTTTATAAAATTCGTTTTCTCAATTTTTCCATTGATAATGCGAAAGAATTCACCGAGTCCACAATTGTGACTCTTGAGGGTGCTCTCGTCGGCATCAGTTCTAAGGGTATCCTCCAGACAAATCAATGTAATTTTGGCTTGTCCATCATGAGAAGTCCAACGACGAGAAGCGAAGAAAGTTTTTTGATCAGGAGATGCCATGGTTGTTCGTTTGGGTTCAGTTTTTTGGCTCTTTAGGTTCTGTTAGCTTTTTATTCAGGTTTCGTTTTGTTCAATTTCCGTTTATTATGATGTTCCTCCGGTATACCGCTGAGCAGGCAACAGCACTTTGTTGCGCCTGTAATTTGAAAATGTTTAAAGAAATCGAACAACATCTCAAAGAAGGGCAAGACAAGAAAAATGAGAAAAAACTGGAAAACTGTGAGCAGACCGTTGAATCGATTTCTATATATGTGTGTAGTCTTGCTCACTCCTAAAAGAAATTGCATTGATAAGAAATGAATGTGCCTCTCGGCGTTTAATTGCCAAGGAAGAACTGCACTACTCGATGATCTGAGTTCAATATTCCAGACGATGCATGATAAACTGATAAACCAAACGACCGGAACCATGGATGACTCAAAAGGTTTTTGCCGCCTAGAAAGTAACTGTATATTGACTAGAATGTCGTTTTCGACAAATATCAGTTCCACAGAAATCATTTTTTTTATCATCTTCGGTTTCATCACCAATAACCAATAGAAACTGTCAAAAGCTTGTTTGTAATCTCATGACACATCGTTGCACTAAAATTTAACAGTGAGCAAGACTAAAAAATTGGGATATGAAATTGTGAAAGCTGCACTTGATGATGTATTCAATCAAAGAATCTGAGTCAAGCAATTGAAGGCGATTAGATCATGATAAAAATGATTTAGGGAAGTTGGAATACTGTAGAAGGAGAAGCGGTATACGTTGGAAGGAGATCTCGAAGGCGCCAAAATCACAGAATTAGCAAAGAAAAGCAAATTGAGAAAAAAATTACGGTCCGAATGATCCCCAAAAGTCTTCCTACTCTTGGATAATTTTTCTTTGACTCTATATAAACCTATTAATTTAAGAATAGTTTTTCTGAATCATATCCTGAAGAATACTTCAGAATCACATGTTTCTTCCGAGTCTTTTTGAATTTTAGAAGCTTTCGTAATCTCCCAGAATACCTAGATTTTAGATTCTCCATTTGCACTCATTCAAGAAGCTAATCCAAACTCTGGGTTACACAATCCAGAATGAAAAAGAACCTGGAATCCAGAATCAGGAGTACATATTCTAAAATCTAGTCCACATAATCCAGTACACATAACAAAAAATCCTGAATCCAGATCCAGAAATTCGGAAATTTCAAAAGTTAGATTACTCGGTAATACAGAAACTCGGAAATTCGACAGTTCCAATATTCAAAAATCCGGACATCCGAAAATTCGAAATTCGGAAATACTGAATCCTGAATATCTAAAACTATTAAACTCTGAAATCTGGAAAACCGGAAGTTACAAAATTCAATAATCCGGAAATTCGGAAACCCAGAAATTCTTAATTCGGAAATAGTGAATCCTGAATATCAGAAATCCCAAAACCCTGAAATCCGGAAATCCGGAAATCCAAAAATAAAGAATTTCGAAAAGTATTTTTTATGTTAACAAAATTTTCAAGAATATTGACTTAATTAGGTGTTTCCCTGAAAACGGAGGGTGAAATTATCATTTGGTGGAGCACTGTCTAACTAGGGAATGGTCAGAACTTATCTCGCGATCAGGACATACAAATGGGTCCACTGGAAAGAAGGTTGCTTCTTGATTCCAGAACAGTTTTCAAATTTTGCTGAATGGCCCGGAGAGCCGAGATATTTATGCTCCAAAATCAAGCGATAAACCATGTAAATCTCGCTTTTGACTTTTTTATTTGCTGCTTCCCCTCCCTATTTTCCTCCCTCAAACACTTCGTTCCTATACGTCACCAATGGCAATTGTATAATGTTGTCCGGTGGCCTAGTGGTGTGTCTCCTTTGCGGGTTCGAACCCGCCTTCTTTTAAATCTTTTGTTTTTGTGTTTTTTGATCACATAATTCTTTTTTATACTTTTAATCGTGCCTACGGGTACAGGATGCTAAAAAGTCATGATAAAAGTATAAAAAGATTATTGAATGATCAAAAAAC
>NC_013487.2:6738448-6760520 GCF_000004555.2 Caenorhabditis briggsae | reverse complement strand
ATTATTGAATGATCAAAAAACACAAAACAAAAAGTTTGAATGAAGACGGGTTCGAACCCGCAAAAGCAGATTCCTAGACCAGCGCACACACCACTCGGCCAACGAACAACATTTTGAAATTGCCATTGGTGACGGATAAAGCGAGATTTACATGGTTTATCGCTTGATTTTGGAGCACAAATATCTCGGCTCTCCGGGCCATTCAGCAAAATTTGAAAACTGTTCTGGAATCAAGAAGCAACCTTCTTTCCAGTGGACACATTTGTATGTCCCGCTCGCGAGCTAAGTTCTGACCATTCCCTAGTAAGTCAATATTTTAACAATATATTGCATTCAAATCTCCATAATAACCTACATGATTCGTACTTCTCGTCATCGATTTTTCTTATTTTCCGATAACTGCTTTGTTGTCTATTTCTCCACTAGTTCACCACAGAACGAGTAATAACTTTCTGGATTGCTTTTTGTTTGTTTTTCTCTGCCATCTACACAAAACTACGGCAGACCCCGTACCTTCTCTCTTTTTTTGTCTTCACCACAACATTGCGCAACAACACATAACCTGACTTTCTTGTTCCCGCCACGACTGTTATCATATTTGACCGACCGATTAAAGTTGGCCTAGCCATTACTAGATACCCGTTTTTGCATTCATTTTTCATTAGTTTGTAATGAATTTGCAATTGCTCTTCATATTCTTTTTCTTCAAATATGTCCATCATATAAAATATTAGTATATTCCAATTTATATGGCCACAGTCATATTAAAGTTTTGAATAGTGTAGCTGATCTTTTAACCGATGCCGGGCATGATGTGGTTAGTCTTTGATTGCTAGAAATGTTACTATTAGCATAAAAATTCAGACTCTATTTCGCCCAATCATCGAATCCACCCAACTGAACAAGTCATCTGTCAAAACTAAAAAAGTGATTTATATTCAACCGGATGAAAAGGTGGTAGAAAAAATGGGACAGATCGACAAGTTTTCTGGATATCTGTGGACATTGGATTCGGCTCAACCGTCCGCAATGATAGCCAAGTCAAATGCATTAGTGGGATTCTTTGGAACTCAATGTAAAAGTAGGTTTATATATTTGAAAATTAAAATGAAGAATAAGTAGAAAAAAACAGTTAGACTAGTCCGGTGATGACCCATACAAAGTTTTTTCCCTGATTTTGTCTTCGCTTTTGAACCGTCACTAGCTTTCCATTGCAATTGGGAGTGAGAAAGCATTTTTGGTCAATCTATAAAACGGAGGAAATGCAAAATTTCTGATTAATGCCACTTACGATTATACCCAGATGTTTTGCTGTGACACATGGGTATTTGAACTCTGCATGGGATTGTTGGTAGTTGGAGATTGGAGTCGTTATCTCCACTTTACCAAGAACAATGCTTCCCTTCATAAATGGAGCAATTGAACGCACATACTCAATGCATTCCCACTGGCCTGATGGCTGAAATTATTTATTTGAGAAAAAAAAACTCATCTCAATTTTTCTGCAATACCTGTTTCTGAAAAACTCCTTCGAAAAAATGACCCAGATTAAGTTCATAACCTGGAAGTTTTAATATGGAGTCTCTGAAAAGATGGCCTAGTTTTGAACGGATTTTTTTTGCAAAACTCACTGCTGAACATCACAAATCCACAGGAAATGGAATCTTGAACTCGGAGAATGTTCAAGAGCGGAATGAACGAAGGCTTTCATCTGAATTTCATATAAGTTTTTTTTTAAGAAACACAAATATTCTTCATACTTTTCTGGAAGGTTCTACATCGTGCACAAGCATTGGAGCTACTGCTGCAGCCGGAATCGCGTTTGGTTTCACTTTTAGAATTTTACTAATTGGCTTCAGCGGTTTGACTTCAGCTTTAGAAACACCAAGAATACCCCTTGGTTTCGGAGTTGGCGTGTCTTGCGTTAAATGAACTTCTGGTAGATTGTCGATTAATTGACTCATAGTTAGAGACATGGGTCTTGATGAGTTTTCGAGCTCCAGGTAATTTGTGCTAGATTGTTGCCCTTCAGACTTGATGGACGATGCCCTTGAATTCATATATTCATAGGCGCTCATTGGGTTCGGAATACCATCCCTTTTTGCTCTGTTTGTGGGGTTGTGAACAGAATAAAAGTTGTGAACAGCTGGAGTATTCATAACCAATAGAGACGCGGCTGTTGCTATTGCTTCAGCACATAGCGTTATGTTGTAGTTTGTGATTGAATCTGCTCTGAAACAATATTTGTTTTAAATATCAAAATTAATTAAGCACATACGCTTTTATAACAATTTCGTAACTTCCAAGAGGTAACTCTTGATTCACTGACTTCACTGGTCCGAAATCTTTTGTTCTGAATACAAGCACCCCTTCCGAGTCTCGAGTAGCTGCGGCAGATGCAAACTTCATCTAGAATACACTTTTTTGATTGCTGATTGTTCGAAAAATTAAATATAAGAACGTACTATTGCAAAATTATTTTCGACTTTTACATCCAATGGATACCGAATCCGAACAAAATCTTTCAATTTGTTTTGAGCGGTTAAGTTGGCCATGAGAAAATCCCCAAGAATGACACCGCTATTGCTCAGCTCACTCTCCAGAATGTCGAAATTTTGCCCGTTATAAGGGCTGAAGGAATTTTCAATAATAATTTATTCTGAATTTATTTTTTCTCACCTCATTCCGAATAGAACTAAATAAGTTACGCCATCGGCTCTATAGCATCTCCGTCCGGCTAGAAATTTGCGAGAGCCTTCCATTTCTTATTGCTCACTGCTTATAGGGATTGTAGTGGGAAAGAATGATTTTGGTTTATCAATTGAAAGAAAAAACTTTAGGAGAGAATTGGGAAAATCAAATATTGGTCAGAAGTGATAAGAGAGTAATACGCATTCGATAGAATTAAAAAATTCAACAAACAATCAACCGTCCAAAATTCCAGTTACACACCAAAAATAAGAATTATCATCGCCTCTCCATCTCTCCACTGTAATCGGTCTGCCAACACAGTTTGCTGGAAGTCGGAAGTTTTTATCGATCTGAAAAAATTAGATATAGTTCGAATACGTAAACCATTATTATTTTAATTACTATTCTTCCAATATAATCTGCATAAACCACTGGAAATTTCGAAGTTTCTGATGCTCCTTGATAGCTCAAAACGGGCAACGTCAGCTCGATTTTTTCACGAATTAGACTTCCTTCGATTAGTGGTTCGACTTCGTTCAAATATTTCACACATATCCATTTTTTATTCTGAAAAAAATCACAGTTTTGAACTTTTTTTGTATATAACGCTACCTTGCACACAAAGATTCCTTCAAAGAAGTGTCCTTTGTCCAAATCGTATTTGGGCGAACGGAGTATGGCTTCTCTATAAAATTTTGATAATTTTCATTTTAAGAAAAAAATAGCTAACTCTTGAATGTCACAAATCCATAGAAAATGTAGTCGATAAGTTTCAACGGTGTGAACATTGGTTACGAATGCGATCATCTAGAAATTTCCCAATTTTCTATCAAAATTCTGAATCCACTCACCTGTTTCTTTGGATCTTTTGGAACCTTCACTGCAAATCCACATCCAACAACAACATTTTTAATAGGAGTTGGCTGAGTTTCTTCAGGTTTAACTGTTCTTGGAAGAGGCATTGGAGGTTTCAAATCTGGTAATTTCGCAATCAAATCTTCAATTGATCCTGCTTCTGACATCGTCTGATTGCTGGGTCTGTACCGGTCATCTTCGGAAACTTTGGAATGAACGGACGCAGTCTCATAGATACTTTTATTTGTAACCGTCGAAACAGATGTGTATTTTGTGCTTGATGTTCTTGATGCCGGTTGAGGGTAGTTTTCGTATGCATTTGAATCTTGGGAACCAGACCTTGGAATCACTTCTGCACGGAGTGGAGATCTTTTGATGGAAGAGGAAAGGGATCTGAAAATTCCAAAATCGATAGGATCAAATTGAACAGTGTGCACTTTTTATCCCTGAAAATATTGCATAGAAGGCGTAGTGGGTGACAGTCTCGCTTTTTCTCTCCCGGCACACTCTCTCTGGAAACTTGAAAATATCCAAAAACCATTTCAAAGGGCTTACGATGTGATTTTGATCAAGTAGTTGCCTGGTTGTATATTTTTATCCACAGATATCACAATGCCAAATGGTTTCGTTCTGAATCCCACAGTTCCATCGTTACAGGGAACCAATTTATCCGTTGGAACTATCACCTGAACTTCAGAATTCCGATTTTGATTGAATATCTTTAAAACTCACGGAAGCGATATTTTCTTCAACTTTGACTTCTAATGAATAGTTTGTTAGTTTGAAATTTTTGACAACATCTGACGAAACAATTGTAGCCAATAGAAAGTTTCCCAGTGAAATCCCCCGTTCTGTCAGTTTCCTTTCGGTTACCCGATACCATTTGTCTTCGTGTGGACTGCAATTTTTTTCTTAAAATACCGTAATACCCGTATTAGAAAGGCCGACCCTCCTATTGTTCCTGTTAGAGGGACCTTCTGATACAGGTACTATAATTCTTAATTTCAAAAGTTCAAACCTCAACCCAACAATCACTATGAAGCTGACACCATCTGTGTAAAATCCACGACGCGCGGCGAAGAAAAGAATCGGTTCAGATTTTTCCATGGAATTCGCAAAACCGTGTAGAAATTTACAATGAGAAAGAGAGCAAAATGAAATTCAATAAAAATGCTGACCTCCATCGGAAGAGTTTCTGTTATCAATTGAGAGTTTTTTTTTTTGATAGTGGAAGAATGAGAATGTTTATTAAAAAGTCATATAATTACAGAAACTACACATGTTTTCTAAGGATTATATTTGATCTTCAAATATTTGACTAGAACTTTCTCCTTTCCTTCGAACCATTATTTTTTGAACTCTTTCCCAGCTCCTCTAGGTGCATTCAACCATCCTATTTTGACTTTATCCGCGTATTTCTCATCCGGATCGAACTGAAATGCTTTACAAGTTATTGAAATTACAATTGACTCTTTCGAATCAAGAACTCCAAACTCGGGATTCACATTGAATCGTTCTCGGTTATTAGTTTTGATTCCAACTTCGATGCGGTGTTCAGTGGGATTCGTGATTTTGATTTCGACGACTCTTTTCTTGTCAAAAGGAGAGTTCAAAAATAATTTTGATGTCGGTTCTGTCTCAATGTCTCCTGTTTTTGGAGGTTAAGCGATACTCACTTTTGACATCAATTGGTGTGGTGGCTTTTGTGGTGCAGCAGTCCGTTTTCCCTCAAAGTGAATAACTTTTCCGTTTTTAGTAACTACTGATTGAGACATTCTGAAATTGATAATTGATGAAAGTTAGAAGTTTAAAGGAGCATACAAATGAGCTGTGATCCAATGATTACCAGGCAACAGATCCTCTTTGCAAAAAACATATCCTAACGTTTTACAATGAAAAAGTTTAACTCCGTCGACGTCCTCGAGTGTTGCTTCCAGATTAACAAGCTGACATTTTTGTTAAAACTTCCGAGAATTTTCTCAATGAACGAAAACTTACAAAAGCAACATCGTCTTTTACTTCCACTTGAAACTTCTTCGGACTATCGAGAGGTTCAAAATCGTAGAGAACTCGTCTAGTTGTTCTTTTAGCTCGTAAAAAACTTCCCAAATACACGAAGGCGTCATTCAATTTCTTCTCTTCCACGTAAAAATGTCTTCCATTGTGTGGAGAGATGAGTATGAGACATATTTCACCAATGTAGTTAATTCGTCGACCAGCGAATAGAAAATATTTAAATTGTGTGGGCGGCTCTGGCTTCTTGATCGGGAGACTGTCAGAGGAATTCATTAGAGCACTTTCAGTTGTTATTTTTTTTTGCGGAACAATCGATGTAAATGTGGTTGAAGAGAACAACTAGACATGTGAGTATCAATTTGAGATGATAAGAGAAGAGTCAGCGCGAACATATTGATTTGAAAAAGAAATAGATGACAGATTGGCAGAAAAGCGGAAGAACCAAATACCTTAAAAACTCTAATATATAGTCCCTCCTAATTGAACGCCACCCCCCAATAGAACGTTCTCTGATAGTGAGCAGTGCTCTGAAAAATAGAATGCCACCCTCCAATTGAACGCCACCCTCTAATAGTGCGTCACCCCAAAAGGACATTTTCGTTTCACCTACTAATTGTTGTTGCCAGTACTGGCCAAAAAGAAACATTCAAATAAATAAAATAGTTGAAAATGGTCAAATTTGAATGTTTTGAACCTTTTTGAATATGTTTGTATGCTGAAAACATCTCACATCCCTGAACGAAATTTTTTCTGACGCTGTCGAATAATAGAATGCCAGCCTCTAATTGAATGCCACCCTTTAATAGAACGTTCTCCCAGCTAAGTATTGAAAAATAGAACGCCATGGTGTTAAATTAGAGTTTTTACGGTAATCAATTTTCAGAAGTTCTACAAGAGCGAGAAGTGTTAGATCAACTGAAAAATGAGAAATTCGATTTGGCAATCACTGAAGTTGTGGATGGATGTGCCTATGGTAGGACGATTACTTTCCTTTTTAAAAACTGAAAATTAATATTTTACAGCAATTTTTGAATACCTAAAAGTTCCCGCGCATATCACAGTGCTCTCGTGTGCCCGATTTGATCATGTCAGTGATGTTATTGGTCAGCCAATTGCTCCTAGTTATGTTCCAAGTAAGCGATTATGAGGTTGTCTTGAAAATTGATTCAAATAATATTTTTCAGGCACCCAATCATTTTTCAATGATCGAATGAATATTAAAGAACGATTCCTGAATGCTGTTCAGTTTTACTATGGCAGATATACATTTGCAAATATTCTGGACCATGAATTCGAAATGGCTAAAGAGATTTTGGGAATTGAAAGATCGTGGAGGGTAACAAAACTAACAAATACCGTTCATCAGAAGGAGTTTTGATTTCAGGAAACCATGCCAGAATCCTCATTCATATTTTCTAACCACATTCCTGTTTTGGATTTTCCTGCTCCAACATTCGACAAAATTATTCCCGTTGGAGGATTCACTGTGAAAACCAATGAGAAAGTTTTGAAATTGGATGAGGAATGGGATGAGATTCTGAATATTCGAAAGAAAAATGTACTGGTTTCGTTTGGATCTGCTTCCAAGTCAAAGGATATGCCGGAAGAGTATAAGTGAGTTCTGCAATTTAATTTTGATATACGAAAAACTAAATTTCAGACAAAGTCTTCTTCAAGTTTTCAAATCAATGCCTGAAATAACATTCATCTGGAAATACGAAGATTCGTCTGATAATATTGCAAAGGATCTCGATAACGTCTACACTTCTTCCTGGCTCCCACAAAACGAACTTCTCGCTGATCCAAGGATTACTGTATTCGTGACACATGGTGGTTTAGCAAGTGTCATGGAGTTGGCATTGATGGGAAAACCAGCGGTTATGGTGAGCTAAACCCTGTGCAGAGTTATTATAAAAATGGTTTTAGGTTCCAATATTTGCCGACCAGGGAAGAAACGCACAAATGCTAAAACGGCATGGAGGAGCAGCAGTCCTACAGAAAACTGATTTAATCAATTCTGATCTTGTACGAGACACCCTTCACGACGTGCTGACGAATCCGAGGTATTCGTTATTTTTCTGGAATTCGAATCCACAGAATTTTGTTTTATGCAGATACGCAAAAAATGCCAGAAGGGTCGCTGAGATGTTGAAGAATCTGCCGACGAATGCGAAGGAAGTTTTGGTGAAACACGTTGAATTTGCTGCCAGATTCGGGAAACTTCCATCAATGGATAACTATGGAAGACACCAAAATATTTTCGTCTACTACTTTCTGGATATTATTACTCTGTTGATACTAGTTTTAGTTCTAGTAATTTGCATCTTTGTGAAATTAGTGAAAACGATTCTTAAGTGTTTCAAGAATAGTAAGCCAAAGTTAGAATGAATAAATATTTATTTTTTAAAGAAGTTCAATGACAACCCATCTGTAATCATCTCCAACCTTACAGAGCTGAGTTTTGATTTCGCGTCCATTGCAGTCTTCAGAGAGTTTCTTCTTGTTGTCGATCTGCAAAAAAAATTACTTGGCTCTAAAATTTTCATTTAGAAAACTTACGATCTTTCCGAGATGCTTGGAATGGACTTGAGGATACCAATTTTTCGAAGCATCTTCTGGCTTATACTTCTCCACTGAAGTTCTCAGGACAACGTGATTTGCAACCATTTCTCCTTTCAGAAGAGGTTCAGCAGGTTTCATGTACTTCACACATTGCCATTTTGACTTCTCGTTTGGTGTTTCTTTGAAGATTCCTTCGAAAAAATGACCCAGAGCAAGAGTGTGAGCTTTCGAAGTGAATATGGATGTTCTAAAACATTCTTTGAATTAACAGACATTTTCTAAATATTGACAAACTGATGGTTGTCGCAAATCCACAGAAAATAAGTCGTATTTTGTCCTTTCGGAATCGAACTGTAGACGAATACGTTCATTTTCATTTTTTAAAATGAAACTTCAACTAAAGCTTTCATTACTACCTTTTTCTTTTTGCTGATGTTCAGGTTGCTCATTGCAAATCCTGTACCAACAATGACATCAGATGAGAATGACTTCATTGGTTCCTTGACGTCAGCACAGTACTTCATGCTATTGAATATTATGTTTTTCGTTGAAGAACGGAGAAAGAGGCGCGCGAGAGTTAAAGGCGCATAGACTTTCGGCGGCTTGTGGTCTCGCAACGATCACGACCGCCGGGCGTGAAAACGGAGTTTTCAAACCATTCTACGCAATTTTAACGAGGTCGTAGCCTGTTTTTCGTTTTTTTTTTGAGAGTTTTTTATTTTTTGCTGTTTGTTTAATTGTGTCGAAAACGGTAATAGTGAGATAATTAGGTTCTTTATCCGTCAATTTTCACTAATATATTGTTTAGGCGAAATCCGGAAGGAAAATGGCTGATGCTATCGATAAAGCAGCGTTGAAGGAGTTTGGAGAAGAAATTCTTGGCAAGGTAGCGGAACTAATCAATTTAGGAGTGGATAAGAAGAAGAAAGAGAAAGAAGTGGAAGAGGAGAAGCCGCCAAAAGTTTCGTCAAAAGGGATCCAGAAGAACATCGATTTTAATTTCAAAATAAAGAATGTTTTGAGTAAAGCGATGGCAGCCGATGATCTGGAGAATGGAGTGAAAGAGGTTCTGGAGTTAATCAAGTCTCGAAACGGAGAGTTGTTGTTGCTGGACTCGGATCCGAATTTGCTACAAACGAAAGAGAAGTTGGACGCGTTGAAGGCGATTTCTGGAGGAGATTCGGAAGGATCTTCGACTCAAGCCGATATGACGTCGATTCTGCTCCTGTCTAACCTTACTGGAATCGCTGGAAAGAAAAGTGGAGGTTATCATGGAGACGTAAAAAGAAGAAGACAAGACCCATTGCCAAGCAGACAACAGTGGTTTCGATCAGAGGGTGTTTTCCGAGGCCAGGGAAATACTCGGCAAAATGGAGGCCAAGGTTATGGAGGCAGAGACGGCAAGAGAAGCATCCGCTGCTACAAATGCCAAGGATATGGGCACTATGCCAATGATTGTGAACAACGAAGGTAAGTGTTTTCCGGAGAGACTTTCCGAAGCCATTGAATTTTGGGAAAACATTTGTAATGTAGAATGGGTGTTGAGTGTAATTGAGGATGGTTATAAAATCCAGCTGAATTCAGAGACAATTTTACCAGAACCACAAGGCCTCAGGCCGTCGGTAAAACGACATGAAGAGTTCTTGATTGCAGAAATTAAGCGGTTGGAGGAAGAAGGTGTTGTCGTCAGAGTTGAAGAAGAGCCGAGATGTGTGTCCCCGCTCCACGTTGTGGAACAAGGTAAGAAAAAGCGGATGATTTTGGACTTGAGCGAGCTTAATGAGAGCCTGGTTCCTCCTCGATTTAAACTAGAGAATTTGAAGACAGCCTGGCCTTTTCTAGAAAATGCGAAATTTGCGGCCACTTTCGATTTCAAATCAGGCTATCATCATATAAAAATTCATCGCGATTCAAGAGATCTTCTCGGTTTTTCGCTGTCGAACCCTCCCGCCGCCCCATATTTTTTGTTTAAGGGTTTACCTTTTGGTTTGTCAATTGCCCCTTGGCTTTTCACAAAAATTTTTAAAGTCTTAGTTCAAAAATGGCGTGCGGAGGGTATAAAAATCTTTTTATATCTTGATGATGGATTAGTTGTGGGTGAGACGGAGAGAGAAGTTGCGAGAGCAGTGAGAAAGGTGAGAGAAGATCTGCATAATGCTGGTGTGTGTGTGGCAGAAGAAAAGTCGTTCTGGGTGCCAGACGCTAAGTTTACGTGGCTTGGTTATGAATGCGACCTGGTCGCGAAAGAGGTTCGTGGAACCGAGAAGAGAATGGCCACGTGGTGGTCTGCTCTTGATGAGTTGAGGAGGAGCCTGGCTCCAACGGTTCTGGACCGTATGAAGTTTTTGGGATGCCAGGCATCATTTGAGCTTGTCACAGGTGACATTGGTGTGGCGAAGGCAAGATGGATGATGCAGGTGGTCGGCGAAAACCAGAAGAAGAAGAGTGAGTCGAAGATGGCAAGGAAGAACAAGTCTCCAGGTGAGGAAAAAGAGATTGAGTTCTGGAGAGCGAGAGGCGCAGAACTTTTGAGAAGAAATTTATTAGAAGTTGAGTCAAAGCCCGACTTATTCCTGTATACCGATGCCTCTGCGCGTGGTATTGGAGGCTTGTTAAAGAATGAGAGGCAGGATATTTTGTGGAAAATGACAGAAATCGGCGATGGAAACTTTGAAAAACAGTCGAGCGCTTGGAGAGAGTTGACCGCGGTCGAAGTGGCTTCGGCGAGAATAAGTTCAAACCTGAAAGGGAGAGTTCAGGTGTTAGTCGATAGTCAGGCAGCCGTGAGCGTGTTGAGAAGAGGCTCCATGAAGCCAGAGCTGCATTCTTTAGCTGAGAGAGTGTGGCATAACTTGGAGAACGTCGGTGAGAGCTCGTTTTTGTGGATTCCTAGAAAGGAAAATGTAGAAGCGGACGAAGCGAGTGGAAACTTTGATTTTGATGACTGGGGAATAGCTGAGCGAGTGTTTAGTCAAGCGCAGAGAATGTGGGGCGAGATAAAAGTGGACTGGTTCGCAGATGCGAATAATAAGAAGACGGAATTGTATTTTCTAGATATCCCGAGTTTGGAACGAGCGGAGTCAACGTCTTCGAGCACGTCGAGAGAGCAGAGCGAATGGGACTTCCTTGGTTAGTACCTCCACCAGTTTTGATACCTCAGTTAATAAAAATTATGAGGAGAAGGAGATTGAGAGGCGTGCTAGTTGCCCCGTTGTGGAAAAGTCATATTTCTTATCAGGCGCTTGTAGATTATTCAGGGAGGTTCATAAGGGAAGTAAAAGACTATATTATCTACGAGAAAAACGATTGTATTTTCATTCCCGGGGAGGGATCTAGGCATTGCGAGGCTACTAACTCAAAATTTTGTAGGTCCGATTTTATTCTAGCATTTTTAGATTTCACTCAATAGGCCCCAGGCTTTGCACTTGTTTCTACCTTATTAATTGAACGTAAAACCTATGTATAATGAACTTGTAAGATCAAAACCCTCTTTCAAAGTGATGAAACAAAAAAACATATTCTCTTGGAGCGTAGAGGAAAGAGAATATTATGTTTTTCGTTGAAGAACGGAGAAAGAGGCGCGCGAGAGTTAAAGGCGCATAGACTTTCGGCGGCTTGTGGTCTCGCAACGATCACGACCGCCGGGCGTGAAAACGGAGTTTTCAAACCATTCTACGCAATTTTAACGAGGGTCCCAGCCCGCCCGCCCGGGGAAGAGGAATAAAGAAGGGCAAAAGAGTTTATAAACTAATTTTCAGAAGGCCCCAAAAAGGATTACATCGAAGAGATCGAGAGACAAGCAGGGAAAGAATTCCAGACGCACCTGGACAAGCTCAAAGCGGCTCCACTGGAATCTAAGGCCTCGTCGACTGCTCTGGCTTATAAAGCAGAGAACAAGAGGAGGAAGGATTGGATAATTGAGAAGAGACTTCCGTTGAATGAGTCTTCCTTTTTGTTGTATTTGGTCGATCGAGCGAAAGGAATTGGAAGCAGCGCTCTGTCGAAAATATCGGCTGCATATCAAGCTGCAATCTTTTCCTTTCACGTCATGCTGAGAGCTTCGGAAGCCGCCGAGATCAAGTGGGAAGGAGTGACGCAAAAAGATGGGATGATTGAGGTACACGTGGAGAAGGCCAAGAATGACCAGTGGAGACTAGGACGATCATCGTTCTTCAACTATGATCCAGGAAGTGACGCGGATATTCTCATGTGTAGATGGAGGATTCACTCAAGAGGAAAGTGTCCGTACGTTTTCTCGAATCTTGATGGTTCAAAGAAACTGACGAAATCGTCGATCTCTGCACTAGCCACTAAGATGCTGGCGGCAATTGGAAAATCTGGAGCCACCCATCACGCTTTCCGGAGAGGAGGAGCGAATCACATGAGGGCGACAGGATATTCAATGGAGGAGATTCAAGCAAGAGGGAGATGGAGATCGCTGGCAGGTCTACAACGATACATCAAGGATGTGCCGAGAGCCCAAGGATGCCTGCATCCCCAAGAGAACGGAATTGGAGTCGAGGAGGACGACGAAGATTTCGAGTAATAATTATCATTTTAGTTTATTGTTGATTAACTAGTGTTTTGTGTTTATACTAATTTATCGATATCGCTTCATACTTTTATCATGTTCCATTTCTATCGACTCTCAAACCCCTTGTTTTTACTAGTAGTTTGAGCTGAACTCAAAGCATAGCGCTGTCATGTACTAACACCATCATACGACCTTATTAATTGAACGTAAAAACCTTATTAATTGAACGTAAAACCTATGTATAATGAACTTGTAAGATCAAAACCCTCTTTCAAAGTGATGAAACAGAAAAACATATTCTCTTGGAGCGTAGAGGAAAGAGAATATGTATTCTTCGCTTGGTTTGGTTCTGGAAACATTTTTGATTCTTCAAACCATATGTTCATTTGTAATCACTGAACTTACGCCCTGATGTTGATTCGATATTTCCCAACTGGAATATTCTGTTTTATCGATCTGACAGATCCGAAAGCTTTCACTCGGGAAACCAAAACTTCATCCTCGTTTTTCTCTAAATCAGCTTCTTGGTCTTCAATCGTTGCCGTATTCCCATCCACATTCACTGTGAACTTGTAGTTCACTTTGTCGAAATTCTCAACTGGTTTTCCCATGGGAACAGAAGCGGACAAGAAGTCACCCAGTTTGATTCCACGTTTTTTTAGTCTGCTCTCGCGTACCGAAAATGACAGATTGTTGATTGTTCTGATAAAATCGCATAATATAAATTTCTGAATTCCGTTCTTGACTTACCCTAATCCAATGATATTCAAAAAGATTTCTCCATCAGTATAGTATCCTAGATATCCAGCAAAGAAATATTTGTCCGGGACAGCAGCCATCGTTCGAGAAGAAACGATTGAAATGAAATTTCTGGTATCAGTTTGTGGTATGAAGAGTTCAGAATAGGCCGATTATGACGAGTGGGAGGAACTAATCGAAGCATGCTGGCGTTTCAAAAAAGTATTTTTCCGATAACTTTATTTGTAAAAAAAAATCTTTAAATGTTTCATGTTATTCACTTCTAAATAAATAACTCACTATCAGGGAATTTTTTCGATGTGGACAAACAAAATTTGGCCCCAATGGGTGACATTTTGGAAAACCTAGTTTTTTCATGTTAACCCCATGGCAAAGAAATCCCTGACAATGAGTCAAAAAAAAAACTTAAATAATTATCCGGAATTGTTATAATGTTTTAAAGTTGATTTTTCTCAAAACGTTCAAGTGGTTCTTCAATTATCCAGAATCTCAGTGATAACCCAAACAAAATCCTTTTGTTCGATTCCACGGCGTTGAATGTTCACCATTCTTCCATTGAATTCTTTGCTCAATTTTGTGGCATCAGTCTCTCCTTCCAACTGAAATTTCAAATTTTGGAAGAGTTTCAAAAACTTATAAAACTCACAACTTCTCCGATATACTTAGCCATCGCATGTGCGTATTTCATATTTCCTTTTGCTGGTTCATATTTATCGATTTTGACAGTAAAGTATATTTTTCCATTTGGTCTGATTCCACCAGTA
Organism: Caenorhabditis briggsae; assembly: GCF_000004555.2. Classification (NCBI taxonomy): domain Eukaryota; kingdom Metazoa; phylum Nematoda; class Chromadorea; order Rhabditida; family Rhabditidae; genus Caenorhabditis; species Caenorhabditis briggsae. The sequence goes on along the minus strand of NC_013487.2, from coordinate 6,746,339 downwards.
AACGGTGCTGGCTCGAGTGGTTTTTCATATTTCAAACAGGTGCACTTTCCATCTGGCTTCTTTTTGAATATCCCTGTGAAAAAGTGTCCAGGTTCCAGAGAATGAGCATTTGACACGAAAAGTCCTTCGCTGAAATTTCAAATTCAAACATTCCGCAAGGAACTAGATATCGATTACGTCTTTGAGTCAAGATTCCAGAGATAATAATGTGTTCCAATTGGTTTGTCCACTTTACTCAACACAACCGCTCTATTCTTGACCGGTTCTTCTCTTTTCCCTGCCTGTGCAAATCCTTCTCCAATTATTTTATTCTCTGCAGGAGGTGCAGCAAATCCAGCCCCTGTTATGACTTTTTGTATTTTTGGCTCGGGACTAGTGGCTTCGAAGTGTATAACTCTTCCGGGTTTCAGTGGGAGTGGAGTGTCGAGTCTGAAGTTATTTCTAGATTTTGAAGGAGGAGGGACAGGAGAATTTTCGGATTTTTTTTGGAGTTATTGGTTGCATTCTGACGTGACAGTGAACTTTGTTTAGTGTTCACACAGCTATCACATCGATCAGCCGCTCTAGCTTCGCCGTGGCTTAGTCGGTAGTAGCACCACGCCTTCCATACTCAGCACACAACTCCTCGAGAGGCTACCGTAAAACCCGTTAATAGATGGCCTCCACACTGTTAAGTTTGAGTTCAATCATCTTAATTTTTTATGCAAGATATCAAAAAAGTGCCAACTGACAAACTTTTTACCATAATTTCAAAAATACTTTTTTCAGTTAAACACGTTTGATGCCTTCAACAGAAACCGAGATAAATCGGCTTAAAGTTGACGGTTTGGGTGGCACTCTATTGGTGTGTTTAAAATCAATTTATTGTGATTTTGTGGGTGGATATCGTGTGGGTTTTTGGTTTTCTTACTAGTTTTACAAGACTGTTGAAGTTTGAAACACCTAGCCTTCAACATTTTTTCAAATTTGAATTCCTTTTCAGAATCCTTGAGAAGTTCGTATTGTTATAAAAAGATTTCGGTTTCAAGTAGTAGGTAAATCTTTTTGGATTTTTCAATTCCCATTGGTTGCGGCGACGAAGTCGGACAAAAAATTAAAATTGATATTCGAAAGTCTGATTCACGAATATTGGTATTTAAACTCATGATTGTCTAACATAACTGTCCTTGATGGTTATACCGAATTCTAGAACTTTTAAAAGCATATCTAAGAAAATCAAAAATCATTGAAGATGTGACTCCGCCCATCTACCCGTTCTCCGATCCCATTATACTCCCATCCGAACCCATCCCGTACTTACAAATTCAATCTGATTTTGTAGTCTCCTTGTGGTAAGTTGCTATCATGACATATGGAATCTCCAAAGAGTTTATTTTGGAACACAAGAGTTTCGTAGACCAAATTCAATTTGGACATCAAATTTGTCACCTGAAAATGCTCTGATTATTTCTATTTACATTTTTCATTAATCTCACAAAAGCCACATTTCCTTCCACTTTGACCAAGATGTTTGCAGAATGTTCGGTTCTTCCAAACTCGCACAATTGATTATTACCATCAACTTTAGCATGTAGAAAATCTCCTAGTTGTATGTTATATTTATTGCGAAGTTCTACTTCATTGTTCTCGTATCGTTCTCCGGTCCATGGATCCACGATGACCAGATTCATTACTCCATCTATTTCTTTTCTTCTGGCAGCCAGATAGAATTTCTTTTTGTCGGCGTTCATTTTTATTCAATGATTTTGTTTTCAGTTTGATACTTTCTTTAGATATATTTAAATGTAGTTCCGGAGATGACTCCCTAAAATATCACAATATGAGACAATTAAATCTAACAAAAAAAAAAGAAAAAGAAAAAAAAGTTTCGTACTGCGTTTGCATGATACAAGTCGAGGCAGTTGTGTATACTGACAGTGCCTTTGATAATAAAAATTTTGTTATCGATGCAGTTTTGTTTGCTCTTCCTCGTGGCCTATGGACAATGAAGTCTGGGAAAGTGAAAGTTTTCTTATGCACACTTATGAAACTTTAAAAAATTCTGAGCTGTAATCTTTGTTTTTTTTGTGCTCTATTCCCTTCAGTTTTTCGAGATTTCTCTGGATTATTAGGAAATCTGATTCAAATTCCGCGCCGAAAATCTCTCAAATGTCCGAGAAAACGCAGATGGCCTAGAGATCCAAACGTCGTGTACTCCACTCGGACAAACCAAACATTTATTTTTTCCCTGTCGCCTGATGTTTTCTTCTACTTTCTTTGTTCTCGAGCGAATTTTGCAAAGATTCTAAATAAAAATTGTTTCAAAATAATTTTGTCGAATAAAAAAAAACAATCATCGCTCAATATTTTCCAGTACCTCTCGTATAGATGAGTATAGCTGTAAATAATGGATTCACAATATTCAGAAGATGTACACAACGATTTTTGAGTAGTTTCAATATGGTGAGTTCTTGGTATTTTTTATTTTATTAAAAATTTAAGTTTACAGAGTCGTCCCGTAGAGCCGGAGCCGGGATTGTGTTGCCAAGAAGGGTGCGCGAGTTGTGTATGGCTCGTTTACGCTCAAGAACTTCTCGATTATTATCGTTAGCTTTTTAAGCGTTCAGAAAACAATACAAATGCGAATTTTCAGGTCAAAAGTACCCGAAAGACACAGCAGAACGTGTGAAAGAGCAGATTCAGGATAAAATCGAATCTCCGTCGGTCAAGGAATACGTGTTGATGGAGTTGGCGATGTCGGAAAAACGATATAAAGAGATGGCGATGATGAGCAAATAGAAGAAGAAACCTGGATAAATAAATAGGAATCAATTTCATTTTGAATTGAAACATTCAGTGTAATTTCGTGTAGCCATAATATTAGCTGGTAAATAGAAAAATTCGAAAAAAATATATAAATAAATTTTCATAAACCCGAATTGAAAAAATACACATAATAGAGAGAATTAGAAAGTTATAAAAAATCTAAATGCAACTTTCAGATTGTTTCCTATCTTTCTGTAATTGTCAGAAATCCGTATGAGCCATGGTTGTGGGAGGCATAAGGGATGGACGCGTTTGGGAGAGAATCGAATGATATTCGTCTTTGTCGGAACGAACGAACGGAAGCCACCGGAAGGCGTGGTGGAAACCGACACGGAATCTGGAAATATTTTATGTTAGCGAATGTAGTTTCGTCACAAGACACGAACATAAACTCTATGGCTTCTGATGTTCTGGTCTTATAATTCAATCTATCAAGTATGTCTAGTTTTCCCAACGTCAACATCATGCTGATTCGGAGAGATTGGATGCATAATAACCTACCTCTTGTTCATAAAATAATAAATGACTGGATTGAAAACAGTCGACGACATTCCCAACCAATAGATGTTGATGTAAATGTACAAACTGAGCATTTTGTTTCCAATCGGCTCAACCAAATGTAACGTCAAGTAGTAGGCGTTGTATGGGAACCAGACAATCATGAAAATGAACACAACGACAGCCAACATGATCGATGCCTTCTTTTTGGCTGCAACTGATTTCGCATGACGAACGTCTCCAACGGTTTTGTCCTGAAAGTCGGATTTATATCTTTTTTTTTGTTGCGTTTTACTGTTATATAGAAGAGAAAGTTGATCTACTTGCTCTTTATTTTTTAATAATCCTTTGTCAAATTTCCTGAACCCCTTCTCACCTTTCTTAGTTCCACTCCGACTCTATAATAGGCTGCTGATAGAATGCACAAAGGAAGAATATACTGGAATGTTATCAATCCGTTGTTATATCTGAAAAAAAAAAGAATTTCATAGAATCTTTTTTCATAATAACTCACATTTGCCCGAGAACAGATTCATTTCCACCTGGATAATTGTCAGCCAGACAGAGAGGATTCTCGTAGAGAGTTGTGCCATCATAGAAGTAGTAGACGTCTACCTGTAGTTTTATCGAATGATTGCGATAGTTTTAGCTTGTATCAACTGTACCTTGGACGCCAAAAAAGCTGGAACTCCGAACAAGAAAGCCAAAAACCAAATCATGATGATAATGGTGACAGTCGACCTCTTACCAGGTCGCTTTTTCAGCGGATGCATTATCGCGTAGTACCTGAAATTGGAAATTTCAGCTTCAATAATTTTTTTCTATTTGAAATCACCTCTCAATGCTCATGACAATCATTGTGAACACGCTGGCACAGATCGGTGTGATTCCCATCAAATTGTTGATTCGACAATAGAAACTTCCGAACCTGGAACGTTTTTGTTGTTGTATTATTTCCCAATTTCAAAAGTAACACACTCACTTCCACACATAATAATAGTTATAGGACCATGAGAATCCAGTGTTGAAGACTGAAATCGAAGCATCGGCAACGGCCAAATTGAATAGATAGTAGTTCGTGACACTTCGCATTTGACGATGGTACAAGATGATCCTGAAATATACAGATTGGAATTTAAAGAAATTTGAGCTGAAAACTCACCACATCACTGTAAAATTGCCCATAAGCGCTAAGAATATCGTCATGGTGAATAGGATTCCGTAGAAGATTTGGGAAAATATGGGATGAACGAATGGAGTTGGTTCGAAGATGAAATAGACGCCGTGGGTGAGATACATTTGATCATAGAACATTCCAAATGTGCAGTTGGGATATGACCCATTTAGGAGCTACAATAACTTGTTTGATGTACAGTAAACCCTGTAAAAGAAGGGCACCCTAACATTTAACGTTGATCCGATTTTTCAGTTTTCATCCCATTTAATCAATTCCGCTCCCATAAAAAATTAAACATTGTGACTCATTATTATTCTTTCTGTCAATTACTTCCTCCAGACTACTCTCCACTTATTACAATTACTACTTCCCCATCTCCTGTTTTTCTCATATCTTTCCAGCAGATGCTTTCTAAATGTCCTTTTTTCTTCTGTTACTCATAAAGTTCCTTATACTACAATCTTTTGTTATTCATGCCTATTTTTCTTGTAGTAAGTGATGCAAGAACTACAAAAAAGACACGTGGATTTTTGATTTCTATGAGCCTGGAAGGTTCCATCTAAATGATCAAGAGGAGGAGAACAAAGCTGAAAGTTCTAAAGTTCAGACTTCTTGCTGCTTTTTAGTTACTCTCCTGGCAGGATTTTTTATTCTTGCTTTCAGTGATCACGGTATTTAGTACAGTAATCCTCTGTGTAAGGAAAATAACTCACTTTATCGGCTGAACACCTCAAGTCCACTTCGTTCAAACTTGATGGTAGTGGACAGATCATTCTGGAAGAAAACATACATATATTATCATAAAATTATATACTGTAAGCTGGAATCGCATGAAAAATGAACACAGATGAAAAATGAAATATACTTCCCGAGAGCTCAGAAAAGCTACAAAAAACCTTTTCTGGTTATTTTCACCTGCAACCTCTTCGATTTGATTTGATCGTTTGAAGTTTGAAAACGGAAGAAGAAGAAGAAATTACTATTTGAACTGGGGACAAAACCAGGAAGAAGAAAATTCAAAAATAAATTTAGCTTTTTTTTGCACCAGGGATTTTTTGGCTCATCCAGACAAGGATGTATATTCTTTTTTCTGTTATCTTGACTCATTTTCTTATCAGCTGAGAGGGCAAAAATACAAAAATGTAATTGTAGGATTCCGGAGGGAAATAACAAACAAGACAGAGATCAGAATGTTCCGGTTCTTGAGAATAGTAAATGAACAGGAAGAGAAAGGGTAGGATTTTCAGACAAATCAGAAACCACAAAACTTGAAATCTTACGGACCGTACGGATACTGTGAATTCTTCCAAAAGATGCTTACTATTAGTGAATAAGAAATTGAACCCAGGAAACATAAAGGACGGGGGTAAATGAAATGAAAGCGTCCAGAAAAAAGTGAGTTGTTGAAGGAAGAAGCAGAAAAAAGTTTTGGAGTGTATTTAGAGAGAAAGAGAGGAAATAGTAATTGGATAAGGCAGGTTGCGGAAACTCTTTCAGACACAAAAATAAAAAAAGAGAATAGGGAGCAGCAGTAAAAATAGAAGAAGATGAAGAAATAAAGGAAGAAGAGGAGTACTCGGAAACAGGAAGTTATCCAGAAAGAGGTGCCTTCCAACTTTTATTATTGGTTGAGAAAGGAAGGTCATGATCTGAGGATTCTTGTTCAAGACCTTAGTTTCTAGAGAACTCTAAATTATCTTTTCTTTTTTGGTGTTAAAACTGATAGCACACACTTAAAGGCTAACATTCAATTTACAGTTTCAAATTTTTGTTTTAAAACTGTTCGTTTGGAGTTTTGGAATTTTGAAAGCCTCGTTCTTGGGAAGTATAACAAAATGAACCTTGAAAAAACTGAAAGCTCCAGAATTCCAGGCGTTATATGACTCGCTTATATATACCAATCAACTTTTTCATCTCTATTTAAATGTCACGTCACAGAAAAATCACCTGGAACTCCAGATAAACGGTGTGTGTTCAAGAGGAAAGGTCAAAATCATGGAAGCCAATGAATTCTGGTTCAGAAAAACTAGTTTTTGAGGATGGATTGGTTTTTGAACCAATTGAAAAAAAGGGAACTGTCTAGAAACATCCAATTTTCGTGATAAATAGCCCAACCCTCAAAAAACCTGAAATAAAAGGGCCCAAACTTTATTTTTGAGTCAGTTTATCTCAGTTCCTGTGAAAGATACAAAAAGGTTGTAAACTGACAAATCATTTATCGTTTTATCACAAACACTTTATCAGTTAATACATTTCTAATACCTCGCATAGGAGCCAAGAAAAATTAAATCAGATCAAACTTGAAAGTCAAGGGCGCCCTTCTATTACAGGTTTTACGATACATAAAATAATCAAACCTCCAGAATACACAAAACGAATATTTGCTATTAACTTCAGAGTATTCTACAACATTTTTAATTTGCAAACGAAATATCTTGATTGAAAAAAGTGAAAATTCAATTGAGGCACTGATCACAAGTAGACAACGGACATAATTTTATGATCAGATCACCTATCTGAAATGTGTCTGACAATCAGCTCAAGTTCAACCCACTCAACCCCTTCTGCCCTCATCTAATTACCCAAATTCACGTCATTAAAGAAACACCTGGATGCTTTTTCTCCGGTCAAGAAGGTCGATGAAAGAGGAAAAGAAATATGATTTGAGGAGCAATAAACTGTACCGCGAAACCTGTAATAGAAGGGCCAAGCTTGCTTTTAACTTTGGGCCAATTTATATCGGTTACTGTAAAAATATAAAAATTGTAAACTAATAAATTGATCATCAAGAGGTGTCAGAGGTGTTTTGCCTGTTGGAACATTTTTGATATCTTGCATAGGAATTGAGATAATAGCCCGGGCCCGGCCCGGCCCGGTAGCAAAAAGTTTGTCATTTTGAGCCAAATTTTGAGCTCTCAATACAATTTTCTCCATTTTTTTGTGTTTTTGGATTGTTTGTCTGTTTGATCAAAAAATATCAAAAAAACTCGGAAAAAAATTTTTTGATCGAAAAAAATCACATAACACGGTCTCCCACAGAACAGTTCCAAACTGCAAATTAATTTTTGATCTACAGAAAAAAATTTGGCGCGATCACAATTGCAAGTCTAAAGCCGTATTTTCAAGATTTTTTATCTGATTTTGTGGAGATTCAAGATGATTCAAATGATTCTTAAAAAATTAATTAGTAGATAGAATCATGTATAGTCCTTTTCCGGAGGAAAATATTCCAAATAATGCCAGTTTTCAAGATTTTTTACAGAAAAAAATGTATCTCCTTTTTCAGTTTTTAACATTTCTAGAAGTTTTATATTTCAAAAGAACCGCGATCGTTTGTTCTTCATATTGTACGAATGAATTTTTAATGCGTCTGATAAAACTTTTTTTATAATGAATTCCACCACATGGAGC
>NC_013487.2:6731914-6738340 GCF_000004555.2 Caenorhabditis briggsae | reverse complement strand
AAAAAAAGTTTTATCAGACGCATTAAAAATTCATCCATACAAAATGAAGAATAAACCATCGCGATTCTTTTGAGATATAAAACTTCTAGAAATGTTAAAAACTGAAAGAGGGGATACATTTTTTCTGTAAAACATCTTGAAAATTGGCATTTTTTGGAATATTTTCTCCCGGAAAAGGACCATACAGGGTTCTATAGCAAATAATTGATTTTTTAAAAGTCATTTGAATCTTCTTGAATCTCCACAGGTGATTCGCGAACAATCCGTTACGGACGCTCCGCGTTCGCGCGCGGTTGAAATAGGAACCGCATACGGACCGTACGCGAACCGTTTTCAGTAAATAGCAGTACATTATTCGGATTGATCCGTATCCTTATTCGGATTGATCCGTAATCAAATGTTTTATTGAGTTCGCAAACGGATCCGTTTGGTCATGATTCGCAATCGGATCGGATACGGAGCTCGCGAACGGACAGGATACGGATCAATCCGAATAATTTACTGCTATTTACTGAAAACGGTTCGCGTGCGGTCCGTATGCGGTTCCTATTTCAACCGCGCGCGAACGCGAAGCGTCCGTAACGAACCCGTTCGCATTTTACCTGTGTCCACGAAACCAGCTAAAAAACCTTAAAAATACGGCTTTAGACTTGCAATTGTGATCGCGCCAAATTTTTTTCTGTAGATCAAAAATAAATTTGCAGTTCGTAACTGTTCTGTGCGTCCGTTACATGGGAGACCGTCCGTTACATGTATGTTTAAGACGTTCTATCAAAGTTTAAAAAACTGGGTGAACTTCTTTGGTATATTAAACAGTAAAAAAACATTTTTCAAGTCCAAAGGTGAGGAAGCTAAACTATTGTTAGTAAAGAGTTTCAAGTCTTCTTTATATAGTGAAGACCTTTTTTAATTTAGATCATCAACCAAGTCAAAATTGACGTGCAAATCCTCCCCCTTCTTAAGATCTTCACCACCCCCTACAACCTTTCGGAATCTCCTTAAAATGCCACGTCACCAAAAATAAGCACCTGTCCTCTTCCCTCATCTAACTAATCTCCAATTGTAGTACGTCAACGATACACTTGTGCTTAAACTTTAATCTACCAATCAAATTAAAATTTTCAGCCGTTTAATAATTTTTCAAATCGATCTGATTCTGGTGACACCAGAAAGTGGACAAATTGAACAAGTGTCATATTTAGAGTATAGATTTTTTGGGCAAAGCAAAATTTGTGGTCTTTGGGACTTCCTAGTTGGGGAAGCAGAAACGTGGAGGAGCCTATAGAGCTTTTAATGAAATTCAACTGCTTCTCTATCTGTTTTTTGCACAGACTCCCACTGGGTAATCCCTAAAATCTTTTGATTCCGAAAAAAAAACGTGTCAATGTCAACAAAAATAAAAACTCGACAACAGCACCAAAATTAGGCGAAATGTCAAAACTCCAAGGGGCTCCAGAATTTTCCCCTGGATTCTTTGAATCAGTCGGGCAGAAAATTGAAAAAGACGTTCGACAGAAGCAGGGGAGATTTTTTTTTGAAGAAAGAGGTCAATGAGCAAGTTTTTCCAGGAAAATAGTTAGACGAGGAGGTCAGAAATTTTTCAGATTTTCAGATCAAGGATTAGAGATGTAGATGTGGGGTGGTGGAAAAACATATAGCCGTGACGTGGATTTCGAATGGAAACTGATATTTTGATAACGGATGATAGAAATGATCTGCAAAAACTATACAATATGAAAAATTCTAGAAGATTTGGAGGTCAGCTGAAAGATATTATGCTTTTTGGACCTACTGTTGTATCAGAAAAGAAAATATCTAGGGGTCTGAATAAAAAACAAACTGCAAAAAATAAAACAACAGAAAATAAAAAACAAATCTGGTTTTTTAATCGTTTGGTTTTTTAATCGTTTGGTTTTGAATCCACTAGCAGACTTCTGGCCGGATATTTTGGTCCTTGGAATTTTTTAGGTCCTTAGATTTTTCTTTGGGTACTGTCCTTGTAAGATTAAAAACTGAAAATGGATGAAAATCTTTTAAAAGTTAAAAGGGCCAAAAAATTCTAAGGACCAAAACACCTCGAAAAATAGGCTCTAGTTAGATTACGAGCATAAACTCTTTTTTCTCCTACTCATCTCTTCCCCATCCATTTTTCAAATTGAATTCAAGTTTCACACAAAACGACTACAGACGTTAAAATGAGAAAAACAATGGGGAACAAGATTTCTGATGGAGGAAAAGAGCAGTGAGCACTCATCACATCAGGTACTTAAGGAGGCACGACGACTTTCTACAAGTTTTCGGAATTCTGAAAAGTTCCGAAGATGGAATTCGCAAATATGAGATAGAGAAGTGAGGGTGGATGATTCATTGTTCTTCAGATTCTGGATAGATAGAAATGCGCAAATTTTGAAAATACGCCCCATTGAAAACAGTTAACAAGTACCCAAAATGCCAATACACGAATCGGACGTTTATTGGATTATTTACTTTCAACTAATTTTTTGACAGGTTTTTTGAACAGTGAATTTAATCATAGTGGTCTCCGACTTCATAAAATATTTGACAAGGTATCAGAAATAACAATTTCGTCCAAAGCTGAAAAACTAATTGTTTATTCGTTTTTTATTGTTTATTGCTTAGGAGTGATTTAGGACAAATAACTGGAAATAAACAAACTTGGAAGTCAGAAAAGTAGCTAGGCACGGAAAGTGATCACAATTCTCTAGAAAAGCCAGACAATTTTGCAGTTTTAAAGGTGTCCCTTTTTTGCAAAAAAATTCGGATCAAAATACGATAAATAACGAAAAAAGAAGAATTTAAGTCAACAAAAGAAGTCGTCCCTTCCTTTTTTTTCCATATTCATGTAAAAAAGTCAATGCTCGAAAAAGTGGGCGGGGCATCAAGGAAAAAAAAGAAAAATTTTTGAGGGAAAGGCAAAAAACAGGTGAAAACGGAGGGTTTCCGTCGTTGCAAACACTGAATTTTCCCGAGCCTTTTATACTCCCCAAATTGAAAACTTTGGATTCTGAGAATCAGTAGAAGACGTGTGGGTTTTGCGGTCTACACCCACCCAAAAGTTTTCTAAAGATGGGAAGGGTTAATGGGTCTGGGCAGAAATATATGTGTCTAGAGTTGATATGATGTCTAGGAACATTATATTTTTAGGTTACTATGTCTGGAGAACACTTATTTTTAGGTTAGATGACGTGAAACGGAATAAAAGTCTCTAAAAATGTTACAAAATTTTAAAATTTCGACCAAAAATTTTTTAGAATTGAATTGAAAATGCGAGATGAGCACTGGCGACATGATTTCTAAATTTCCAGAAAAAACATCATTTATGCATAGAGTGAATGCTCTGGAGTACGTCCCATACCGAATGGAATAACTTCAAGGCTATCGAAAACAGGACATCGGCTTTTTTGGTTAGGTCATTTCTGTGATAGGTTGGATTCGGCGGTCCAGCGTCTCCTGATTTTTTTTTCGGTGGCTTAGCTTCTTTCCGAAAAAAAGACAGTTGATCCACGGAAACCTACACACTGCTCGGGATGCTGCCGACCGTCGTACTGTTTCCAAATCCTTGGTTCAGTTCAACATTTCTTTAAAGTTTCTATTGAGAACCAGGTAGCTGGTGCGCCTTTGGCGCGTGTTTATCTTTTTTTTCACTGGATCGCCGCTCCTCATTTTTTAAGCGTCACGTAAATCTATATTTATTTTCCAAGCTTTTCAAAGGTCGACAGACTGACAGAGATACCAACAGACGCTTGTGTAAGGGTCTGCAAGACCCTTATTACTCGGTTTCCCATGAAATCGGTTCTACTGTTTCTAGTCTGATTCCTTAGCGCCACGACGTGCCTTTCTCTCTGGACTTTGCCCCATGAGTCATGAAATACCATTCTCTCATGTGACATATTGGCTCTAGGAGATCAAGATAGAAATTCCCAATCCTCCAGTCCCTCTACAGACTCTAAACCCTGAATCATCCCGAATTCCAATGACGATTGAGAATAAACCTATTTCATATCCATGAACTCTTATTCTTGTTTATATATAAGGAAGATATTCGGGATAGATTAATCTTAAGTTGGGTTTTATTTCTAGGTTGAAAAATTTGGAACTCTTCGGGGAACCATGAAGTTTCCAAATATAGGTTCAGAACTATGTAAGGGCACTGAAAATTCTAGTAAGGTATGCAGAAAATGTTTCATATACTATTTGCATCTTTCTAGAGGTCACCTAGAATTTGTTTTCGTTTTTGTGGGAATTCAAATGACTTTAGAGATGTTTTAAAAGATTTTAAAGCGACTTTTCGAAGAATTTGAAACTTATTTCGGATTTAACTTACCGTAAAACCTCTAATAGGAAGCTCTTAACTTTTAACTTTGAGCCGTTTTATCTCACAATCAGTTCCTAAAATAGATATCAAAAACTGTCAACTGATAAATTGTTTATCGTAATATCACAAACATTTTATCAAATGACACATTTTTGATTTCTTGCATAGGAATTAAGATGGTTAAGCTCAATCTTGACAGTGTGGGAGTCCCTTCTATAATATTAATGTTTTGAAGTAGTTTTTATGTGAGTGTACATATTTTTCTGGACATTTTTCTAGAACCGAAAGTTTTGGCATGATCATGAGTTTTTCTTTGAAAATAAACGAACAATCATTAATCAGAAACTTAAAATAATAAGGCCATACTGAAACAGAAAGGTGTATTAATTAATTCGAACACATTAAGTAAAAAATATCCATTGGATACGATAAGAAATCCGGAAATGACGTTGACTAGTTCAGAAGATAAGTACGTACAAAACTCAAATGTTTCTAAGCAGCTAATAGTTCATTCTGAGCCAACTCTTCTGTCAGGAAATGTAGGCGTATAGCAGTAGCAGTAGGCCTACCCTACTCGGTGACTCTGATCTCTACTCGTAATTTCTAAAAGGTCCCTTACTTTTTTCTTTCTTTTTTTGCTAAATCTTATTAGTGACCTCTACTCTACTTACCCATTCTTTCGTGACATACATCCTCTAGAAGCTTCTCTTTCTTTTTGGCCCTCTTCACTAATTTTTGTGTTGATTGTACTCTAGGAGATTATATTGTGAAACGAGAAGAGAAGGAACAAAAAAAATGAATAGACAGGCGGAACCGACAAAAAACATATTTTCAAAAGGAAATGTAGCATAAATAGACTTTCAGGATGTTCCGGAAGAAAAATTAGCTTGATTTGTTCTCGAAAAAATGCGGGGGTCGGAGCAGAACGAGGTTCCTGGAACCGACGCAAATAAACTATTTACCAGGTTTCAACATTTTCCATAGCTTGTTGTTTTTGTTTCCAGCAGCTATTTTTATTTTAGGTTGGAAATATTTTAGGCCCCATTCTGCGGATAGCAAATATTCTGGATGAGTTTTTTTGTTGACAGAAAAAAAGTGCACAACGTTAAAAAAAAACGAGAGCCTATTCATGAAAAGGAACCAAGGACTCTTATAAAGCACCGCACATTTTGTATTTTCGAATGCGGAGGATGAAATGCGTCAAAAAAGGGGAAAGAAGATGATAAACTATTTTGGAATGAGTCGAAGAGAGGAATATATCTAGAAGAGAAATCACTTCGGCTATATTTGGCTTGAAGCTGACTCAGGGACATTGAAATATGTATTCGAGAATGTATTTGGGTGGTAATGAGTAATAAAATAATAGATGTTGATGTGATTTGTGATTGTAAACAAAATTCCGACCTAGGGATGAAAACATGTTCTTAACGGAATTCGGTATTTCGAAAAAAAAATGTCTCGATTTTATGATGGGAGAGTGTTTTTTACATAAAAGTTTAAATTCCGAAAATTTTAAAATTGGAATATTTCGAAATTCCGAAATGTTAAAACTCGGAGTCTTATCAGTTATTCTTTTTTTCGGAAAAATCGCTGTAGATTTAGATTTTTAAGATTCAGATTTTTATTAGAGCAGCCAGTTTTACGTATCATCTAGTCACATCAATGAAATTAAAACTTTCTGACAGCAAATATAAAAAATAAGAAACAGTGAAAACTTTATATCTCAAAATAGACCATTACGACTTCGTTTTCAGGGAGTAAAAATAAAATCCTATTTCAAAAATCCGGTTCTGGATATCTTTAAAAATACCTCTATGTTGACGTAAATGTGGCGTCCGTCCACTCTAAAACCATTTGGTCCCTACTATCAATCATCAAAAACCAAAAGGTTGAAACACCCCAAAATTATCTATGAGTGGAGACGAGGAATCCGTGAATTCTTGATTGGAGTAGACGTCTTCTCTCATGTCTCACGCAATCTCTTTTTAGTAGGGTATTTTTTAAAGAGAAGTAGTCTCGAGTTCAGAAAATTTAGATGATAGCAAGAATAACGTAATTATTATAATTTTCGTTTTTTATCGATATGACAC
>NC_013487.2:6720985-6731563 GCF_000004555.2 Caenorhabditis briggsae | reverse complement strand
ATATCTCATTTTCTGTGAAAGATATCAAAAAGTGGCTAACTAGTAAAATGTTGCTGATATCCTGATAAACATTTTACTAGTTAACCACTTTTTGATATTTTTCAAAAGAAATGAGATATATAGGCTCAAAGTGGACGATCCGGGTGTCGTTCTATTAGAGGTTTTACGGTATTATTGGGTGAGTGGAGTTTAGACAAGTCCAGAAACGTTCTAAATCTCTTCCAGTGGCTTTATCTTTGTTAATGGTGGGGGGACATGAAAAAAATAATGTTCTCGAAATTAAAAAAAAGATGCCCCTCGAGGAGTTGAACTTGTGAGGGTGAGGATTGAGGGTGCGGCGCCGCTACCGACTGAGCCACGCGGGCAAAGAGAAAGCGCACGCCCGATTGCATACGTAAAGGCGAGGACGACAGCTGTACGCAGAGTGACATTAAGCGTTGTACACCGTGACGGTAGAATGCATACTCTAGCTACAAAAAAACTACGAAAAATCTCCTGTCCCCCCACCTTTAATGTGAAATTCAGATTCTGAAAAAAAAAACCTCAAAAATTTTTAACGTGAGAAATCAAGAGATCCGAAATATTCTGCCAAATGACAATCCACTGAATCAGTATCTGCTTCTGTCAAATGACAATCCACTGAAAAAGTTATAATTTTTAGTTAAAAATGGACATCTTTGACGTCTAAAAAATAATATATTTCAGTAGATTTTGTTTGATGAGACTTAAAATCGTCAAGCCCATTGAGTAAGCTTTCCATCTCGGGCGGGCCTCCAGAAAACGCCCGTCACCCCAGAGGGTAACGGGCCGCCCTACACCCGAGAGGGTAACGGGCCGCCCTACACCCGCCCTATACGCCCGGTTTCGTGGTCCAACAAAATTATGTCACGCTGAATAAACGCGCACCACACTTTTTGATATCTTTTGACGCAAAACAATAAATGAAATTTAATTCGCGCGTTTCAAAATATAGGGCGTCGGGCGGGCGCCACACCCGGGCGGGTGGGGCGGGTGAAATTCTCCCGAGATGAAAGCTTACTATTGAGCAATAACAAAACCTCTATATTGTGGAAATTTTGATTTAAAATCTAGAAAATTTCAAAATTTCATATCGAATTCGAACAAAATAATAATAATGAAAGACAATCAAATAAATTATTAAATATCGTCTTGCTGCTTGGAATGAGCAAGGCCTAACCGTTTGTTTTCAATGTCATGGATGTTACAAAATTGGCGAATAAACGGATCGCCGAGGATCCACGAAGGACCGAATCCTCCTCCATATATACCGAAAAGTGTGAGATCACATTCTTTGGAATCCGGCTGCAAAAATCAATTTTTAAATGAAGAATGTTTTTAAAAACTTACGTAAGCAACTAAATTGATAGGATCGATCTCTAATTGTATATCATTGATTTGCAATTTCAGGGATGGAAGACTTTTCACTTTGGAGCATGGAATAAAGTAGGATTCATTGAACTCGTCGTATTCCGCTCCATACTTCTGGAGTTTGAATAATTTTTAACATGAAAAGTTTTTTAGATACCTCTGCAATTTTTTCTATAACTTTTCCCGGTCCTCCAATAAACGAAGTTCCAGTATCTGAAATCACTTCCCATCCAGCGGTGTTCTCGTGAACACT
This sequence comes from Caenorhabditis briggsae, assembly GCF_000004555.2. NCBI lineage: Eukaryota > Metazoa > Nematoda > Chromadorea > Rhabditida > Rhabditidae > Caenorhabditis > Caenorhabditis briggsae. The sequence continues at coordinate 6,729,921 of NC_013487.2, read as the reverse complement.
ATCGACTCCAACTCTGTAAAAAGTTTTCATGCTTCTATTCAACTTCTACAGTACTCACGCTTGCATTCTGAATTGCCAATATGAAGCTCTTGTCAATGGAATCCATGTAATGATCTCTCCACAATGGTCCGGATCCTCTCCACCATATGTGAAATATCCCCCATTGGCTGCTCGTTTCATTCCATGATGTTCTAGGTAGACTGTGAAAATTGGCTGATCCACAAGTCCCTGATTCACAGCATTCACAAATGGCGGTGGTGCATCGTTGACTGCTAGATCTGTGAATCCCAATCCGAGGATCCCATCGATTTCTTGATTAGCGAAGAATGGAGCGATAGTGCTTGCTTGCCCGAATATTTGCGACTTGATGCAGAGAGTGGTATCGGAGAACTGGAATAGAAAAATAGTTTAATATCTTGTAAACGCTGGGAACACGAACACATAAAGTATCCTTTCCGAAAACTCCCGAAGCACTTCCAGTTCCATAGCTTATACTGAATGGGCGACCGTCCTTTTCATATGAACTGGAGTCTGTGGCAAAGAATTTATTCTTGCGCTGGCATGCGGAGCGTCTGAATATAAAATTAATTGTTTCGATTTCTTTAGCGAAAAGCTTACTGGTCATGTAAACCACAAGTGTTATCCGGAACCCATACATTTGAGCTACCAGTGTCCAAAACTACAAGGAAGGTTTGTTCAGGAGCAGAAGCGATTGGAGTTCCCAAAGTGATGTTTCCAAAATATGCATAATCTCGGAAATCTGCGACATGCTGGTGTTGAAAAAAGCTTCTCAATCCATATTTCTGTGTAGCATGCTTGAGCAGTTGTCCTCTTTGTACACGAGTTTGATACTTGGATCCAATGACAGAAGAAATAAAAATGGCACATAATAGGAATAGTACAGAACAATAATGTTTCATTCTGTTCCGATCCATGTTTATTCCCATCTCGTCTTTTATACTTTTTCGTTTTTTTCAATCAAAACATGCGAGGCTTATCATTATCATCATTATCAACTAGAATTAATGTCATCGCTTTTTTATTTTTATTTTTCGGTTTGTTATTGAGTGGGTTGATGAGAAAAGGAACATTGATACTACCTTTTTACTAACGAACTGTTTTTTATAGTTACTCGATAGCAGAGAAAAGCAGAGTGAGAAATCGGAAAATCCGGGGAAAGGGAGTAAGGAATAAGGAACGGAAAAAAAACAGTCGGAAGCAGAATCACTTTTTTTGAATAATCCAGTTTTTTATTTTTCAAAGAAATCTGAGAATAGCCTGAAAGGAGAAAGGCTCCATTGAACGACATCTTGAGGGATAGCTTACAGTTAGGTGGAGATAATATTTTTAAGCGCTGAGCATTTTAAACTATAAATTTTTCAAATTATCCGGAATAATGTGAAAAAAATAAGGAAGACGGAAGAAGGAAGAAGACATTCCGTTCATTTCCGTTTACCAGGCAGTTACAGTGATAACACTCTGAAAGTCTAGACCGCCAACGCAAAGTTAGAATGGACAGCTTGCACATATGAGCACATAATACTTTTTGTTAGTTGGGTTATGAGGTTAATTTGGTATTGGAACAGAAATATATTGGGAATGAAAAACAGAGCTGCTTCGGGTTTACTTGAAATTCACTCGATAAGGCATATCTAATTGGGTTATTCAGCTAACCTGCAAAAAACCAAGCAACTCTGCAAACCAATCTTCTGAAACTTTGGGGAAAACTGGAGAAAACTATAGGGAACATGTAATATGTTACAAATTGCCAAAACTTGGGGCAATTTTGAAAATTTGGATGAAATTAATGGCAACACTTCAATGTGAATTTTGACCCCAAATTTTGAGGAATATGTTCCCTATAGTTTTCTTCAGTTTTACCCCAAAGTTTCAGCCAGATTGGTTCAGACTCCAAGTTTTCGCGGAGTTTTTGTCTTTTTTGCCGGTTAGCTGAACAAACCCCATAATTTTCTGAGTGTATGCTTGTTGAAAAACGGAGCCTATATCTTAAAACGAGAATTGTTGACCTGAAAAGGGGCTACGTTTCTCGTGAACTCTGGCCAGCTTCGAATTGTATTTTTTGTTCACAAACCCTTCCTGTTCTCTTCCCATATCCTGTATCCAAACATTTATTTCAATATTTTCTTATTGTAAACTGCACTCATTGCAATATCAGGTTCGCCTCCGCCCCTCCTCCCAAATTCCTCATTCAATTTTCAGTAAAAAGTAGGGTCAATGAACGGTGGTGGTGAGAACAATGAGTATGTCATCGTGTCCTAAAAAACACTTTAAAAATTCCAAAATTTCAGCTTTTTCGAAGAGAAATGTGCCCCACCGATGCGTCGTGGAAATGCTCAACAACAGAAGCAGGGAGGTGGTCTTCCACCGGAATTGAAGCCTAAATTCCCGAAAACCGAAGAGAATCCACTCCCTGATCTACAGACGCCACCGGCTGTACCGGATTTTTTTCCAGGGCTAAAAGATGGAGAACCTGAAAATCCGGTTAGTTATTTTTCTCTTGCTGCTTAAACGTTTCATAAAAATCCCGTTTGAATTTGTTCCCTTTATCCTGCCTACGTTTTCAGCCATTGGAAGGAGACAACCAAACTCTAGAAGTCCCATCAAAAGAAGTCGAAACACCAGAACTTCAACAAGGTCCAAAGAAAAAGAAGAAGCCTAAAAAGCCGAAAAAGCCAGATCCAGGAACAGCGTTGGCGCAATTTGTGGATGACGAGCCAGGGGAAGGGAACAATGCAGTTGGCCAATTTGTAGATGGTGATGGAGCAGCTGAAGCGGTGATTTTGAATATAAAGAGGCATATAATTAGAATGTAAAGTTTCAGAAACCAGTAAAGAAAAAAGAGAAGCCGAAAGAGAAACCGAAAGAGAAAGTGGTTGAGAAGGAGAAGGATAGTAAACGGGATAAGGAGCCGAAAGAGATGCTGTTGAAACAGCAACTCGCTGCCAAGCAGAAACAGAAGCAACCCAAAACGGAGAGCTTGGTGAATTTATAGGAGTTGATATGGTACCATTTATAAACAATTTTTCAGCGCCAGAAAGGAAAACCAAGTGGAAATCAGAGTAACCGACAGAAGAAGACGCAAGGAAGTCAGGTGAGAATGCTCTGAAAAACTGTAAAAGTTTTGTAAAATTGTAACATAAAAAATAGCGGAAAACCTGTACAAATGTTTACTTCGAAAATGGAAATTTGAAAAAAAAAGTTTTAAAAAATTTTCGAATTTTTCTACATTTTTTTTCAGTTTTTCTCAAAACTGTCGAAACTGTGCCTATTAGATCACAACGAATTCAAACACCTGCTAAGTCTCGGAAATAATTTTTTCAATTTTTCTGAAACTTTCCAGGAATATTTATCTAGTTCAAAAATTAACCGAAAACCTGAAAAATCTTGAAAATGTTTTTATTGCTCACAAATGTGTCTGTTCCAGAGAAGGGCCGGCACTAAACAAGTTCAAGCACAAACTGCCGTCCAGCCTGTTCCTCCAGCTCCACCAATCAAATCAGCTCAAAAACCATTGGCTCCTGTACCACCAGTACCAGCTAAACCAGCATTACCACAAGCGGCAAAGGTGACAATCGCGGAGAAGGAACCTAATGGTAAAGTAACCTCCTGTGTCCTCATAATTTGGAACATTTTTGTGAATTTTCCAGAGGGATTCTTCAGAGGTGCATTCGCAAAGGCAAAGAAGAAAATTCTGGATATGTCCAAAAATCCGAATTATGTTCCTTCGAGTGATACTAACCTGGCGGACGAAACACTTATTGCGAACGAAGAAGTTATTAAACCGGAAGTAGTGGCCACTTATGGTGCTCCAACTGACTATCCAAAAGGAGTTCTTCCACCGAAATCCAACAAAAACCATCCGGACAAACTGTTTCCGGGAGGACGTCTGTTTTGGATGATTCGTACCGAAAAACCACCAATCGCCAAAGTGATTGTCATGACTGAGCTACAAGCTAAAATGAAAATCAATAAGAATGCATTCGATTCTCCACTTCCCCCGAGAACGGATCCTTTCACTCCGTACTGCAAGGATTGGACGATACTTCAGAATCACGATGAGCAATTTGGTACGAATCGTGTGAGTTATTTTCAGATTGAATTGGTTTTCTAAAGATGATTTCAGATAATTAATTTCACAATCCGAAGTGTATGTCTGGTGAAAGCCCGTAAGCTTGAAAGAGAACGAGTTGGAAAGGTTAATAAAAATCCAACAAAAACAAAGCAAATGAAAATTACCATCCCCACTTATTGTCTCAATTACAACAGGTGATAAATCATCAAAAACATTTTAGGGATATCTGAAAATTTTCAGAAAAAATTTCCAAACAAAGAAACAAGTGAGAACGCATAAGGACTTTAAATTCGGGGCCAATTGCAAGAGGAAGAAGAAAAAGAAGGATCGTGGACAGAATAGTATAACTGACTGATATTAAAGATTTTTAGTACTTTATGATCTACTTTTCTTGTCTGTTTTGAACTCAAAAATAGTACGTTGAATTTGAAACTTTGAGAAAATGGAAACGATTGATACAACTGGTCCCTGGAGACACGTGGAATGCTCTTTTCGCATGGAAAGAAAGATGCGAAAAGAAGTGAGCATTTTGTGGGCCAAGGAAACGAGGAACTGGTGATGAAGAACCCAGAAGCCATTCCTACCGCTTTATTCATTGTTTAGTAATACGTACCTCTGTTTTTTTTTGGCTGGTTTTTCAAGAAGATTTATGTTCCGTAAACTATTCGATTTTATGAGTGGTATTGAGGTTGAACCTCTCTTCAGTTATTTCTGAAAAAAAAAACTTTTCACTATAGCTTGTTCAGATTTTTTGATAATTTCTAATCCTCGTATGTTTTGGGAGGTTGAATTTTTAGAGGTAACCCGTAACCGGTCAAAAATATCACCATTTGATTTTCGTTTCGGTGGAATGTAATCAATGTTAAAGCCTTGATAACCGTAAAACCTGTAATAGAAGGGCAGGCCCTTCTATCAGACGGGTCCTTCTATTAGAGGGGCACTCCAGTTAGAGACCGCCCTTTTTTCTGACCATTTTTCGGAAAGTTTTCGTCAAATAATTCGGTCAATTTTAGTGAAAACCGATCAATTTCACAAAAATTGACAAATTTCCGAAAAAAAGGTTTGGAATTTCTGGAATAGTTCTAACTGAAAATGTATATAAATTTTCGATTCCAAACCATATTTTGAAGAGGATCCTTTTATTAGAGGTTTTACGCTATCTGCATAATGGTCAATTTTCGCTTAATTTATCTAGCTTTCGTTGATAAAGAGGATATTTTTGCAGCTATATTATTGATTACCATATTGCTCCTAGGATAAGATAGGTTCGAAACAGAAAAAAATGAGTATAAAACTTTTTTTCTAATTTTATTTTTTTTCTAATTTTCCTATTTTTTCTAATGTTACTTTTCCTCAAGTAATTAATTTTTGATATGTTTCCGAGAAAAAAACTGACCCCATGTTGACGAAGTAAAACCCTTATTCAACAGGTTTTACGGTATATCCTCCATGATTTTTTTTGCTTAGGACCATTTTGAATAAGTTGAATTCTTTCCTCTAGAGTTTTGAAAATATATCTATAGTTTTAAAAGTAAGTTCCTCCTACATCAATACGTATGTATTTTAGCTCTTTCTGAATTGTAATTCTCAGGGTTAAAACTCGAAACCATCCGCCATCTCACTTGTTACCCCTTCTCTCAACACACATTGAATTTATAAATCACAAGTTAATAGGGGCTCTCAAGAGTGCCATTTCCGACACACAAAAAATGGGGAAAGAAGAAGTCGTCGATGGGCATTTTGACATGTTGAATATGTTCTTTCTCTACAACCTCTTTTTTTCTAAACCGAGTTCTTCTTTTGAGTTGTCAAAGTTAGTATTATTTTACAGAAAAGGAATAAATTGCATATCTCGTAAATGCAGCCAGTCGTATCACCGACATCATCAGCACCATCGACGACAGGTAAAAATGAGGTGAGTGGTCTTTTTTGTTGCTCTGACACGAAATGACCTGTTTTTGTCCTCACTATGAATGTTTGGTTTTGTTTAGTTGAGTTCTGTTTTCTAAAAAAAAACCAAAAGAACTGTTTGTACTAATTTATCATTAAAATGTTCCTAAAGTTGCACGGTATTTGAAAGTGTTTTTTCAAAATATTCCTCCGAAAAAGTTCAGAGGAATTCGAAATCCCGGAAAACGCCCTCGAAAATTCAAACGCGCTCAGTTCTCGTCCAAGAGGGTCGCGGAAATCCTAGTCCACGGTCATTGTGTGAACTGTTTTTCACGCAAATTTTCAGAATTTTCCGCCGTCCCCGGTCGTTTTTTTTTGTATTTTTAGTGAAAAAGGATTATTCTATTGGAAACTCCATGAAGAGAACAAAAAAGTCTCGTTGACCTCACAAATGGCTGTAAATTTCATGAAAAAAACTTGGGCGAAAATTGAGCGCTGTTGCATTTTCTGAAATTTCGAATTTTTCTGCATTTAGTAGAAGTAACATTATAAAAATACATAACTTTGGGAACATTTAACTGAAAAAAAAACGAAAAAAACTTTTGTTCGGAGTCCCCTTCAAAGTGTCTCAATAAAGCTTTGGGAGAAAACACCGTTTCTCGAAGACCATATGTGTCATTTTAAAAAATCTGGCGATGTTCTGGTTCGACTGTTTCTTGAGAAAAACCTAATGAACTTTGACCGCAATGAAACAAGTGATATCTTGTGAATGAGATGATGTTCGTCAAGTATTCTGACATTCCCAATCCAAACTCTATCTATTTATCCAGCCGAACCTTTTCTCACATAAATTATTTTTCCTCCCTCTTCTTTTCGGTTGTCTCCTTCCTTTTCTAGATCAACCGACATCCAAAAGATTGGACCCAAAAGGGAGAAGATGGCCCAATATGAAAAGAGGGTGACAAATCTCTCGAAAAAGGAAACAAATCCTTGCTATTCTTCTCTCTCTCTCTCTCTCCTCTCTCCAATCAACTTTTTCCGGAACAGAGAAGATCGCCTCTGGGGGATTCAGGAGACGTGAGGCCAAGTCCTGAAGGAAACGAAGAGAAGTGTGTGTATTCCGGACCGAAGAGTCTCTGTCTTTAACTGGCCAATAGACCACTCTCTCTCTTCTGTCATTTGGGTGAGAAGAAGATGTTTCTGTTTGTGTTTGTCTGTGTACATCTTCCCACCCTCACTTCCTAACACCCCTGGTTCCGAACAATCTATCAAGAACGTCTCGAACTTTCACACAATCCGCCTCTTTTTTAGTATTACTTCTGGGACTGGAAAGCTGCGATGTTCCTAGTTTACTCAACGCCTTTCTCCTTCATGTAGTATGCTCCGCCCATTTTTCGGTCATTCACGAATCTATTGGATTAGTGTTGTCTCAATGTTGCCCTTCCTGTTTTGAGCAAGTTCGCAGAAAAAAGTTATCTTGTTCTTAAGATGCCCAAGACAGAATTTTTAATACTTCCTATACCCTACAGTCTCACATCTATAATGACTAGATTTTCCTTCCGTAATCAAATTTTTACAGTTTAAAATATAACATTTTTCAATTAATTATCTCATTGATACGTTGGTTCAGCTATGATTGGTTGTACGCTCTATGAGATGAGTTTAAAAACACTTTACTGGGTTAGCCTTCTTAATTGGGGGCCTACATATTGACTGTGATCAGTTATAAACAGTTTTCTACAACCTCCTTAGTGCAGCTGTAATTATTATACTCTACTTTCACTTCAAAATCATTTTTTTACAGTTTCAAATAAAACATTATTCATTCACTTTGTTTATCAATGCGGTAGGTCCACATTTTCGTTTCACCTATAATCCTTTGAATGAGCTCTGGGGCCGTATTCATGAACATTTACTTTTGTAAATCATTTACTCTCAAAAATCAACCGAAAAACGTGAAAATTTAAGAGAAATCATTTACTTTCTGGTAAATACCCCTCTTTATGGTAAATAGGGGTACTAATTTCGGTTGCGGTTTACAACCACTTCTAGGAAACTTTTCATTCTAAAAAAGTTATGTATGGAAAGAATAGTATTGTAACATCGATAATATCTAACTTTCAACATATGTTTCGTTTCTGTTCAACTTGAAAAATATGACTTCGGATACAAATGATATGAATGGATAGAGCATTCAATTTAAAGCAATGTGCCAAAAAATGAGCATTTTTTAGTTTAAAGTAGTTGAGAAATTCTAGTTCAGAGTCGTTTTCCTATCTAAAAAACAGGAAAATTATTTAAAAATGAGAAAAAGATTTTCAGTACATTTTCACGCTTCCATTTACTTTTTGGTAAATGATTCAGTTTGATTTTTTGAGAGTAAATGATTTACAAAAGTAAATTTCATGAATACGGCCACTGATCTTATAACAAAAAAATGCTGACAGTTTAAGGCCATTTTTTACATTTAAAACTTTTTCTTAATTTCTGAATAGCTCAATGAAACTGCAAAAAGGAACCCATATTTAATTTGAAGACCTATCACATTCAAAAAAAATTTGACTGTTTCATGAGTTTTTGAAGTTTTAGTCATACTGATATCGAATAATTAGCTTTCCATATCTTGTTCTGGTACAAAAAACTCGGAGCTTTGAAAGAAAAACACCCTGGTGACCTATCGAAAACTTTATATTTCCCACTTTTTGGGAAAAAATAGCAAAAAACTAGAAAAAAGCAGTGGAAACGAGAAAATGGATTCTGAGTTTAAAGGGGGACACCGACCAGAAATTTTTATTGCATTAAAATGTGTTAAATTTATCTATTTTTCAAATATTATTGCGAAAAAATTCAAAGAAAATTCGAAATCCCCGAAAAACGGCGTTGAAAAGGAAGACAATTCAAAAAAAGGTGCCGCCGGGGGACGAGGATTTTCAGTGAGAAACCTAGTCCACGG
>NC_013487.2:6626235-6720392 GCF_000004555.2 Caenorhabditis briggsae | reverse complement strand
GGCCGGCCGTGGCACAGCCTTGGAAATTATTAAATTTCTTCTGGCCTAAAAGTTTTTCTGGTACGCGATTTTTGACCAGGTTCTTTGAAACACCGTGCGCGCTAATATGAATTTTTTGCACTAAAACATTTTTCATTTGCTGACTTGATTGATAAAATTGCAAAATAAAAACACATATTTGGTTTCAAAACTTACAACTTTCGAAAAAAAAGTTCACCGTTCCATGAGTTTTTAAACTTTTAGTACTTATATCGAATAATCCACATGGCTATTTCTCCTCCACTCCAATTTGAGACCAATAAACAAGAGTCTTATCTTTAATCATCTTTCTCGTTTTGGACCCTACGCATGTTTTTTCTTCTGTTTTTGATTTCAAAAAGTCACATTTTGTACTGAAACATTTTTTTCCGAACGTCTTTGGAATTTTGGAAAAGTCCTGTGTTTTAAGCTAACAGTTGTCTTATTTTCTGTTTAAACTTTCTTTTTTTCAGAATTTCTCGATGGAATTCATCAATTCATAAACTCATTTTTCTTACAGTAACCTAACTTCACCAAAAAGTTTTATAACAGACAGAACAGCTGCCAGAACAGCTCGAATTCCTTAAATTCCTATAAATACATTTTCGAATAAAGAGAGGCATGATCTTCTTTTCTCATTTTTCCATTTCAAGAAGAAAGCAATTTCATTTATAAACAAAAAGTTCGATGACCGCTTGCTTTCTTCCTCTTTTCGTTTTTCTCAAGTGGAGAAAAAATCGAATCGGAGGGTGAGAAGTGAGAGGGCGGTACTGAGCAACTTGTGTTGAGCATAGGTTGCACTTTTCTGCATTTTTAGATCATTGATGTTTTTTTTTTGTCTCAAAGTTTGTCATCTCGATATTCGTTTTGTCTTATGAAATTTGGAACTAATCTATAACTGGACTCGGAATCTGAAAATTGCCCTTGGAAGGCTGTGAGCACTAAATTCACATTTTTTGAAAAAATTCCATAAGCATACAAAAATACTTATAGTTTTAAAGTAGAAAAACAAAAATAGATGCCACTCAACGAAGGTGTAAAAAATTAGTTCAAATTTGAAAAGGGGCTAACACTTTTGGCTTAAATTAAAAAACGGTTCAATATTTCCTGTCAAAGCATGATTTTTTCGGGTTAAGTTACATTATTTTTTGTCAGGACTCAGATTTTAGATTTCGGCGGGAAATTGAACATTTTCAAATTTCGACAATTTTGGGCACTCTTTTCCGACGATAATTTTTTTTTAAAAATTTTTTGTTCGATGTGAACATTCCGTACTTATAAATAATCATAAAAATAAAAATTAATGCTTAAGTTTCTGACGAAAAGTGGAAATTAATAACCTACAAAAAACTGTAAACACGTTCTTACAATGACCCCTTGATTTTCAACTTTGAGCTAACTCATCTCGGTTCCCATAAGATTATCAAAAAGTGTTCAACAGCCTGTTCTTCATAATATCAGTAATATTTTGTCAGTTGACCACTTCTTGATATATGTTACAGGAAATGAGATATATGGACTCAAATTCGGAGTTTTAGGTGATATTCTATTGGAATTTTTTTGTTTCAGTCAATCAAATAGTTCTTTGAAAATCAACTTTAAGTTCCACAGTTTTTGTTGCAAAAGGCGGTATCTGATCAAGAAATTATCAAAATTGCTGCTAAACGCGTATGATGTTTAGTAAATTCGCAAAGAAAACTTTTAAAAAAAGTTCAAGAAAAATATAAAATCTCCTCAAACTGCTATGAAAACTTATAGACAGTTCTCAAAACATTTTGAGTTCTTGTTGTGTCAGAAAATTATTTTTGACCTCAGTTTTGCATTTCTTAGGATTGTCCAGCCAGAAAAATCATACCGTAGAACCTGTTAATAGAAGGGCACACATACTGTCAATTTTTTTGACACCGTGAAGCAACCCATCAGTGTGTCCAGAAAGTGTGAAAAAAGAGAAAAAAGAAACATGATAATTTGTGGTTGGCAAACAGAACAAAAACGAGACACCCCTTCTTTTTCTTCTTACCCTTCGTGTCCGGATTCTTTCCGATTCCCTTTTTCTTCCAAAAAAATATGCCTATATTCTTAGTTGCAGACCCCCTTCTTCTTCCATTTATTCTTTCCTCTCCTCACATTCCTTCGTCCACTTTTTTAGGTCCTCACCACTCTTAACCTAGAAAATGGATATCAAGTCGTGTGTTTTTTGTGTTGTTTTCTCTAAATTTTTTTCTGTAAAGTTATGTTTTTTGCAGAAGACTGGACGACCTAAGGAGATGTCCGCGCCTACCAGGCTACTGGGTAAGTCTTTCTTTTTTTATTTTTCATGTTAATTCTGATAGTCATCGATAGCAAAAAAAAACTAAAAAATTTTGTTTGGAAACCATCTATGACTCATACCGAACGTTTTGCAATTCTTCCCAAGAACTGTGGAATAACTAAAAGTTTTCAGACAAAAGAATTAACGGTTCGAACTTGGAAGTGTGATCATAGGAAACTCGTTAGTGGAGTTTTTTAAACCATTAGAAACAGAAAATTTTGTGGGAACTATGAACAGAAGGGTTTCCATTTGGACGAGTGGAAAAAAGCCCCGCCGGGGGCTCCCACCCGCGGCCCCCGTTGACCCCCCGCTATTATGTGCGTGTAAATTTTTCAATAATTTTTATGATATTCACGTATTTTCCAAAGCGGGTGAATCGGCACCCAAATGGAAACCCTCATGAACTGTATCTTTTGAATTTCCAAGTGATATTTAAAGAAAGGAGTTGTTTGGTTTTTGACGGTATACAGTGATTAGTGTTCACACAGCGCGTTACTATCCTAGCGTTTGGATTTTCAGCGTGCGTCACCGTAGCTCAGCTGGTAGTGACGCGGCACCTTCAGCGTTGGGTCCACAAGTTCAACTCCTCTAGGGGTGTGTATAAACAGTGTTTGGAGAAAATATTTTTTCTTGGTGTGACTGTATCTTTTGAGAAATACTATGCAACGAAAATTGCTGACAACCGTACTTTACTTTATTATTGAAAGAATAACATGGGTATTTGAAAAAATATAATTAAAAAGTATCTACATATTCTTTATTTGGACTCTTTTCCCAAAACTTTCAAACACTTCAATGAAAGAGAGCGTAATACAGTTGTGTTTTCGGAACAAGATTTCTGTACGATTTGAAACCGTAAAGTGAGGAAAAGCATCAGGTAACACGAACATAAATTGAATTTCTGTCAAAAAAGTAAAAAAAATGATACAGTAGTTATTTTCCAAGAATAGAAAATCAAACAAAAAACCAAAGGATGGACCAGGAAATTAAAACATTTTCCTGACCATTTTTCTTCTTACTCTTTCTTCTTGCTTCATTCTTCTTCTATTTTTCGCTCATTTTGGAAGGAATGAAAAGCTTTTCCAAGTTTTCGAGCCGTGAAATGTGTGACACGACTCGATATCTGTCCTCCGGATGCGCCCTTCGCCCCCGTATAATTAAATTGCGCAACAGCACCAAATGTGGTACCTCGTATGTGAAAAAAGAGAGAAAAAAGAAATTGCGACCCCTCGACACTCTTCGTTGCAACAAAACAGAAATCCCCACGATTTCAATCGGACAGCCGCTTTTGTGCATATTTTGAGAGGCTAGATTCAACTTTTTTCTATCGATTTTTTTAGCAATTGAGTCTTTTCCAATCTTTATATAGATTCATATAGCGTATACGGTAGTTTTGAGTTCCTAGTTTTGAGTTTTCACAGAAAATTGAAACTAATTGTAAAAGGTTTCTGTTTCAGTTAAGTTGCATAGCAATTGAGAAATCGCTTCCTGAATTACAATGCATTTAAGGTAGTTTTAAAAAATGACGGTTTCAGAAACTTTTCTTCAGGTAATTGAACTTCTTAAAGGTGGGGGGACATGAAGAAAATACATTTCTCGAAATTCCGTTTTTATACGCCACAGGTCCTGGGCGATGATGCGCATAAAGGACCCGATCCATATGCGATCCTCTAGAAGTCCGTTTGACACATATCGCAAACAACGAGCTGCGATGCGGGAGAGGCTGAATCGAGTGTTCCGAATGAGCGCGTATCCTAGATAGATTCTAGGTGGGTGGGCGATGTGTGTGATATGGGTCTGATACGGTAGGCCGACTACAACGCTCCGAAATCCCGGATGCGCGCATTGTTTACCGTAAATCCACACCGGCAACTTTGTCAATTTTTCGTCAATTCGAGCCTACATTTCTGGTTTTTCGATTATTCCTTCGATGTTTTTTGTGAAAAAGAGTTATGACAGAATAAAAAATCGCTGAATTCTTGCAGAAACATGTCTTTCACTCGTTAATTGCTAAGTTTTTCGCCAAAATAGGTGATATTGAGATTTTTTTATTCCACTTTGTAATTATTGTAAAAATCGTATTTTCAGGTGGAATAAAAGGTAAGTTGGTAAGTATGCGATAATTACAAAGTGTAAATTATAAAATTTTCAATTTTTTCATGCAATTTCAAAATAAGTGAAAGTGAGACATATTTTTTGAAATGAAAACAAAACAATTTTTAGCGATTTTTAGCGATTTCCCATTTTCTTCTGTTTTTGATTGTATTTTTAAAATATGAATTTGCATATCAAATTTAAATAGAAACTGCCATAAGTCTTTTTAAAAACCAAAACATTGAGTTTCGAAAAATCAGTAATATGTCGTTCAAAATATAAAAGAATATGGAATAATAAAGGAAAAGTACGAAATCGGAAGACCTGAACAAAATCACATCACAATAGAACTTAACTGATACTTCTAGGAACCCCCAACCAACGTTTTAGTTCATTTCATCGAGTGCCAGCAAGCCAGGCGAGGAGATGCTTTGCGGCGGCGGTGTGCCCCATATGCCCCGTATATGCCCCATACCGGCGTCCTTTCCCTGTACCCAATTCATCGGCGCGTCCTCCGTCGCCCATCCATTATGCGTATGTTGAACTTGTGGGGCCGAGGAATGAGGGTGCGGCGCCGCTACCGACTGAGCTAAGCGGGCAAAGAAAAGGCGGCATCCAGATTGCCTACATAAAGGCGCGGACGACACCTGTACGCAGAGTGATTAAAGGAGGCCAGACACCAAAAAAAATTTTTCCTGATATTTTGCATAGAGAACCCCCATGAGGGGTTGAATTCATGACAGGCAGCTCAGGGGTACAGCGCCGCTACCGGCTGAGCTACGGGGGCGCGAAGGCGCCTGACGACCGATGGTCTACATAAGCGCGGCGCGATTTCGTCCCCCGAACTGCCCCCGAAATTTTTGCTGTCTCGCCTCCTTTAAGCGTTGTACACCGTCACGGTAGAATACATACCCTGGCCCCGAAAATCCCCCGTAAAATCTCCTGTCCCCCCACCTTTAAGTTGCTTGTCTTTTAGAGAACCAAACTGAATGACACCTAATAATCTGGGAGCAAGAGTTGGTCAATTTAAGGGTCTCCATTCTCCAAAAAATTATTTTTTGAAATCCCCAAAAATTCAAAACATTGAAAATTCACAATCAGTAATTTTCAACTACCGTAAACCTGATTGTTCTATTTTCCGAAGAACTTCCGGATGGCCCTTCTATTGAGGAGACCTTGAATTCGACGCGCTTTTCTTTTTTCCAGCAAAATTTTCTCTAAAATGATCGTCAATTAATTCACAATTTAATGAGATCTAACCAAGTGCATACTTACTGAGAACAAATCATGTTTCAAAGAGTTTCCTTCAACAAATTGTATGATCCTCTGCCTAGTATTCCTTTGACTTATCTGCCTAATTCTCTACAAAATTTCCATTTATCCTCTCTTAAAGATCCTTTTCTTTTTTTCTTTCTCCTTTCACACATAGTTTCCGTTATCTTTCATCTTCTTCTACTTCTTATTCTCCGTTAAAGACCCGCGCGTATGTCCCAAAAATTATTCATCATGTGGGGATGTATCCATCATCATTCTCCCCGAAGGGTTCCATTTTCTTGTTATCCAAACTCTCCTCTTCTTACTCCTTCTTCACACGAGACATCATGACATCTGGACCAAATTATGCCAATTTTTATGGTGTTTTGAGTGTGAGAGAACTTGAAAAAATATGGCGTGAAAATGTGAGAAAAACGACAACATCATGTTCTTCGTTCGCAATTTTTTCCAGGTTCTTCTTCATATTTTTTCTCATAACTTCTTTTTCATCATTCTCTTCTAGGACTCTTTGTATTATCCAATTCTCAAGTGCTCTGCGTCTCCAGCTCATCACAATATGGCTCTTTATTCTCCGCCCTTCTTTTTTTCTTGAATTATTCATCAAATCAGCTTTAGTTTTAGGTGCAACAAGTAGACACAATCGACGATATTCCCATTTCATTTTATAGTTTTAGTTTCTTAATTTTTGGACAATTCAGTAGTTGTTTGAATTACTGTAAAGGAATTTTGGATTTCCCAGAAAATACCGTTTGCAAAAACCATAAAACCTGTAATAGAAGGGCGTCAAGATAAGCTAATTTTTTTTGACTCCAATAGAAGATAACAAAAATGTGCTAACTGATATAATGTTTGTGATAATCACATTGTTGATATCTTTCGCAGGAATCGATATATTTGAGGTCAAAGTTAAAAGTTATGGAGTTGTTCTATTACAGGTGTTACGGTAATTATTTTACTCACAAAAGTTATCAGCTAAAAGTTACTCTTTTTTGTAAGCCAAGGTTTCAAAGATTCCAACACCGAACCTTCAATAAATTAATGCCAATTAGTTTCCGATTTGATTTGTTCAAACTTTAAATGGTCATGATTTTGTTCAAATACTTTATGCAAATTATAAAGTTCCGAAATTTCCGTTTCAGATTCAGAATTTGAATCCTGTTTTTGAATCAAAACCGTTCTCGTTTTCTTTTTTCTCATGATTCTTGTATATTATAGATTTTGCACCTCAACTTAGTCGAGTAGAACGCCTTGTTAATTTGAGCTAACTTCATGTGCTCAAATTTCTAGTTGAGCTTCATTCAAGACAACATCGATCCCTCTATTCTACTTTACAAACTTCACCCCCATAAAACAATAACTATGTTCTTTTTTCAAACAAAAAGAACATGTTCCTAACTTCCTGTGCTCTCACAGAACATAAAATAACGCATTCCCGTATGTCTCTTGCTCTATATTGTTTCTTGCCGCCCCGCCAAACGATTTGAGCTCAAGTTTATTGCTCCGTCGACATCCGAACCCACTTTTGTTTCGCCCTCCCTGTCGGTTTTTGTTCTACATCATCTGGAGACTTATATTCGTCTTCAGCTGAAGAAGTTCTGACAAAAAATAAAAGAAGGAGATGAGTAATGAACAAAAAAAATAGGAATAGGAACAACGATAGAAATTGGATGATGTCGGATGGGAGAATATGTAAGGAGAGAAGAAGAAGAAAAGAGAAACGAACTTCCGGAGTACCATCACTAGCGATGGAATCAGACTGGGAAAGAAGATTTTTGAAGAATGAGAGAGTAGTTTCTAGGTAAATTTTTGTATGAGGGGAAGTTATGAATCCCGGAAGCTTCAATTGACTTGAAAAGCATGCTGTAAATTAACTAAACCTGTAATATAGAAGGTCCTACACACTATCAAGTTACAGCTAATTTATCTTGGCTCCTGTGCAAGATATCAAAACTCTGTCAACTGATAAAATGTTTATGATGTTATGATGAGCAGTTTAACAGTTGACAAATCTTGTATACTTTTGACGAGATCCGAGGTAATTTGGTTCAAAGTTGAAGGTTAAGTACAGGTTTATTACAGTTTTACGGTAAAAATTTTGTGGAGCTTTGAGATGTTTTTTCTTCACAATGAAGATAAGAACAGAATGAATACTTGCTAGAAACCATTTGAAGAAACCTTGAACATTAAAGAAGACGTAGTAGTACAAAAAGAGTGGAATCTGTAACTCTCCGTCTCTTGAAAAAACCTAGACCTACCTAAAATGAAGGCAGGAGATTACCTTGACTGATAAAAACGGGTACATCTTTAGAGATAAGTGTTTTGGAAGCACGAAAATTTGTAGAAATATAATGTTACGTTTGATTCAAAGCTACTGAAATTTTCAAAGCGATTCCTCAAGTCTATGTATCGTTATGATTGTCCAAAAATGAGCGACGTATTCTTTCTTGCCCGCCGTTGTGAGTTTAATGAGATTAAACAACTTTGACAAGTGATAACTGAGCTCAAAGTTGATCAAATAATCTGAAACTTGACCGGTTTACTGATGAATTACTTGAATTTTGACACTCTAAAGTTTAGCCCCTTACAAAGCTTTATTCAAATGTTATGCCAGTACAAACTTTAGTCCGGGTTGTTATCCACCACCTTGTGAGTCAAATTAGTTGAAATAATTGCTCTTTTCCACACTTTCACAAAATTGGGTCGGTATCAAATCCTACAGGAAATCAAAACTCTGAGGAAATGATAAACTTATGTAGAAAATGAAAAAAGTGCCGTTTCAAAACTACATTATGTAACTGGATTTGTTGTTCATTTATTCGTTCTTCTCTTTTCTTTAATGAGTCTGTACGCCGATCCAAAAATATCACAGAAGTATTATTGTGTGTGAGTACTAATAATTATACACCATCACACCAGAATACATACGGTAACTAAAAAAAAGTACAAAAAATGTCTTACCCTCCTTTCTTTGTCATAGGTAAAAAAATAACAAAAATCCTGTTTCGAAATCAGCTGATATCACAAATCGTGCTTTTTGTTTACTCTTGAGTTGACTAATTTTTAACTTTGCCACTTTATCGTATTCCATGCGATTCTCCTCGAGAAATCCATGAACTCTGTCCGACGATAATTCCTAAAATGACACCCCTTATTCTTCCTCATTACAGAAGTATCATCTGAAAGTCTAGTTTACCCAAGTTGTGTGTGCTGTTTTTGTTGTTGTTGATGTTGATCCTTGTCTTTAAATTATCTCGTTTCACTCTACGCGAGTCATCAAGGGCTTTTGTGTCCCTAATCCATCGCAGTTCTTTTTACTGAAAAAAACAAACGGTGCCGCTTTCGTTTTTGGTGTAATGGGTTAAAGGAAAAAGGGTTGATGAGTAGCTTAGGAAACGTATACTGATGGTTTTTGGAAGATTTCGGAGTTATGAAGATAAGGAGAATGAGCTAATTGAGAATAATGGACCACCGTAACTGAAATTATATTCAATACATAACTGTATATTTGGTAACAGTTCATTTCGAAATGACATCATCAGACTTTGAAAGTCCAATCCCTATTTCTTCGAAATTAGATTTCAGCCTTGCAGAATAGCTCTTTTATTTTTTTGGAGAAAAGCGCAAGTAAGCAAATCGAAATCCTATTTCACCCTTTGTTTCTTTTCTGTCTTTTTCGGTCACAAAAAAAGACAAAAAGATAGATAGATAGGAAAGGAAAAGAGGATTTGTTGCCCCATCTCATCTCAAAATTAAAAAGACCTCCTCTCTTCTAGAAAGAGACTCGAAGCAAACAATTTGTGAAGCATTTGTGGTACCCGACTTCACCCAACGAGTGTCTGTGTATTCCGTTTTCCGCCAAAAATTGATGGGCTCAAAAGCAGAAACACGACCAGACCAAATGTGGGCGTGGCATCCTCTCATGGTTTGGAGCATTGAGAGCACACTGAGAGCATCACATCAGATATTTGAAAGAAGAAGAAGACGGGCTAAAAAACGGAAAGAAGGCAACAAGTCGGGCCTTTCCACACATAGTCAAAAGAGGCGGGAACAAGAAGAAGACGAAGAGGGACAGAAGAAAGAGATACTTTTTGCTTTTTCTTTTTTTTTTCAACTTCTTCAAATTCCATTCCTCAAATCTTTTTCAATTTTATTACACTATTCAAAGAGGATACTTTTTGGACTGGTTTTTTTATTCCCTAAAAGTTTTGAACTCTCTGAAAGATGTCGGAGCGAAAAAAGAGTCTTATCACTACTATCAATAATCAACGAAAATATTCACAAGGTATGTTTGCTAGATATTGAAAAAGTTGAATATCCGAAAAGGTACTGCTTTCTTCTGGTTGTTTGACCCAGGAATTTTAGTGTTAAACAATACTTCATATATGGAGGTTGGAATTGTAAACTTGTTTTCGTCAAAAGCTTGAAAGTAAAATTTACTGTCTTGAAAGATCCTGTATCAGTCAGAAGCGTTTTTAAAAAATACTTTTCTATCTGAAAATGTTTCTAAATCATCTATCTGTGAAGGAATAATTCCAAAAGTTCCAACGTTTTTTTTAAATACATTTTCAAACGAACGCCTGTCAAGAATTCACTGCCTTTAAAAACACCCTAGGGCTGATTAATTGATTGATATTTAAGATCACTGATTAATCACTGATTTAGGTGCCACTTCGAAATTTTTTATAAAAGTAAAAGTTTGTGATAAACAATTTATCAGTTGACAACTTTTTTTTATATCTGAACGGAGATAAATTATCTTGAATTTAGGGGGCCTTCTATTACAGGTGTTACGGTTATTAGCTAAGTTTTTTAAAGAAAAAAACAGGGTGCAAAACTTACTTATTGAAACTGGACCGTGATCAGGACTTATTTCCCCAGAAAGAAGCCCTCCGAAACCATCAACTTTGAGCTCAATTATCTCGATTCTTGTGAAAGATATAAAAATATTGTAAACTGATAAAATATTGGTGATTTTACCATAAATAATTTATCAGTTGACAAAATTTCACTCCTTTCAGAGGAATCGAGATAATTTGGCACAAGTCAAAAGCTAGAGGTCATTATTACAGGTTTTACGGTACCTTGCTAAATGTAGTATATTGAAAAATTATCAGTTTCAAAATTAACACATTGGAACAAGATCATTAGCTTTCTATTCTACGATTTCTCAAACTTGGAACCTTGACACTCTGGAAAAACTCGACAATTTCTACATGATCCATCTTCTGTTCTCCTTTACTTTTTGCAACATCCTGTTCTCCTGTTCTCCTTTCCTTCGCATTTTTCCTATCGCTTCTTTCGTTTTTATTCCAAATTGCTCCCTTGATAATCTAGGTTGCCTCCTTTTTCTTCTCCCCCGCTTCTCCAGTTTTTTGTTGTTTTAAAATGAAACAGCAACGCAACTTTTCTATGAAGACGTGGTGGGAGAGGAACTGCTTCTGGTGAGGAAAATGAATGAAGGATTGAATTTCATAATTTCGCAATTTCAATTGTCTATTTTTTCTCACACTTCTGGCAAAAATAAGAAGGAAAAAGAAAAAAATTGAAGACGTCGCGCGGGATGAATAAAAGAAACGAAAAATAAATGACAGGATTCAGAATGACTATAGAAATAGCAAAAAGAAAATATTACTGTTTTCCTATTTTATTCAAATCCATTCACATAATTTTCCAACTATTAATGTGATCACACTAATTTGATCATACAATGTATACATAATAGAAGGCCCCCTAAATTCAAGATAATTTATCTCCGTTCAGATATAAAAAAAAGTTGTCAACTGATAAATTGTTTATCACAAACTTTTACTTTTATAAAAAATTTCGAAGTGGCACCTAAATCAGTGATTAATCAGTGATCTTAAATATCAATCAATTAATCAGCCCTAGTATATGATACATTTTTCAGTGGCCAAAGCGGCGGTCCTTTCGTCGGCGATGCTGGCCCGGAAGAACTCATCGTCACGTGGAGCACCGGGATCAGCAGCTCCGTTCGGAGCCCGTGAGAGCATTGCCGCCATATCAGACATGCTCAGCACGCAACACAAAAAGCCAGTTAGGAACAGTAAGTTATTCCGTAAATTTGGGAAGAAGTATTGATCTGGAACCTTCTTGTAGAATTTAAACCTGCAAATTGGAACAGAAAAATTTTGAAAATCATTTTTATAGGTTACGTAGAAAGTGAACGAGTGGAGTGGGCTCTCAAGATAGCATGTACGATATCAATGATAACGGTGAGTTTTTTTATTGATGGCTTTTCCCAACTTTTATTTTTTTTTTTAAATTCCAGGTCTGTCTACACACTCCACGAACAATAGAACTATTCCCATCACTCACATATATCATTCTGGCCGCCGACTTCATTTCAGTATCAATTTTTATGTTGGATTCAGTGTTACGAATTCATTATGAAGGCATTTTCCGAGTGAGTTAATTTTTTTATGACTCAATCAGGTCAAAACTTTTTATTCAGTGCGATTCCTCATATTTATCCAATCGCTGGTCCCAATTTTCTGTTTTCATCTCCATCATCCACTTACTCTCGTTTTTGCTTCATTGTTATCAACTTATCGGTAAGACTTTTTTCTCTTTCGAAAATTATCGTTATTAATTTTCAGACAAGTTTTTTCCATTTCTGCACCTCCATTACCGTACCTGGTACGGTGTCATTCGGTCGATTCGACCATTCATCATTATCAGATTAATACCACTAGTAGTCAAATTTAAGTTACCAAAACAGCGGATAGAACAGTTGTTGAAGTGAGTTTTGGGATAAGCTACAGTAATCCATGAGATAATTTCAGACGCTCGTCCCAGCAAGTGAAGAATGTCACATTGTTTTTTGTTTTCTTCATGACCTTATATGCAATTTTTGGAATTCAATTGTTTGGGAGAATGGATTATCATTGTGTGCAGCCGAGTGAGTTTTTAACTTGGTTGATAAAAAAAATTTCGCTGTTACAAATTCTTTTAATTTTGAAGTCATCATCCTATTAGTATTGAAAAATTGAACGGGTAATTGTTTTTCCAGAAACGGATCCCAACAACGTCACAATAATGGATCTTGCGATTCCGGACACCATGTGTGCTCCAGAAGGAATCGGTGGATACGAATGTCCCGCCCCCATGGTCTGTATGCAACTGAATCTGAATGCAAAAGGAGAAGGATTCTATGGAATGTTCAATGATTTCGGAGCAAGTGTATTCACAGTATATCTAGCTGCATCTGAAGAAGGATGGGTTTATGTTCTCTATGATTGTATGGATTCTTTGCCTTCCTACCTGGCATTTCTCTACTTTTGTACTTTGATTTTCTTTCTCGCCTGGCTAGTCAAGAACGTTTTCATCGCTGTCATCACTGAAACGTTCGCGGAGATTCGAGTACAGTTCAGTGAGATGTGGCAGAAAAAGGAAGTGACTTTGGATGAGGGGTTTCGGAAGAAACTAGAGAAAACCGAAGATGGATGGAGGTTGATTCGGTTGGATGGAGAAGTTGAAGCAGAGGGTCCGAAGCAGAAGTTGCAATGGGTATGGATTTTGATAAGTATCTTTTCAAATCCAGTTGTTTTTCAGATGCTCCGAAGTATGTATTTTCAATGCTTCGTTATCATTTTCGTAGTCCTCAATGCCATTGGAAACGCGATGTTTGTCTATCGTCACGATGGAACGGACATTCTCAGAAAACACAATTTCTACATTTTCGAAGTTGCATTCACGATTTTGTTCAACGTCGAATGCATCATCAAAATTCTGTGTTATGGATTTCGAAACTTCATTAGACGTGGAATTTTCAAGTTCGAGCTGATTCTGTGCGTCGGAAGTTCGTTGAACTGTGTGAAATTTTTCTACGATAGGAACTATTTCACCTATTTTCAAACTTTTCGTCTTCTTCGACTGATCAAGGCATCGCCGATTCTTGAAGACTTTGTTTGGAAAATATTTAGTCCTGGAAAAAAGTTGGGTGGTCTTGTGATATTCACCATCGCTTTCATTTGTTGTTGTTCTGCGATTTCTCTTCAACTCTTCTACTCGGTTCCGAATCTTCATCACTTTCGGACATTTCCACAGGTAAGTTAGTTCAAGCCATTATTGTACTAAAAACGAATGATTTGCAGGCCTTCATGTCCATGTTCCAAATTATAACACAAGAAGGTTGGACAGATTTCGTTGTGGAAGTTCTACGAGCCACTGATGACAATCTGGTTCCCTTTGTGGCACTTTATTTCGTCGCGTACCATCTTTTTGTGACTCTGGTGAATTTTTTACACACTCCAAATACAAAGAGACAATGTGTCAAATTGAAATCAGTTTTATGAAACAGTGAATTTCAGATTGTACTTTCTTTATTCGTCGCCGTAATTCTTGATAATCTGGAAATGGATGAAGAGCTGAAGAAAGTGAAACAGCTGAAAGCTCGAGAAGCGACAACTTCAATGAGATCCACACTTCCATGGAGACTTCGGGTATTTGAGAAATTCCCGACGAGACCACAAATGGCTGTGATGAGAAAGTTAGTGGTATTTACAGATTGCCGTATTCCCTCTAATAGAAGCCTCTCTAGTCATTATAAATTATTTGCTTGATTGAATAACAGTTGTGTACTACACTGAAAAAGAAAAGGCATCGAAACAGTGAGAAAACTTTGTATGCTATTATATAAACCCTAATAGAACGACCCCCAAGCCATCAACTTTGAGCTCAACTATCTCGGTTCCTATGTATGAGAGATAGAAAAAAGTATGTCAACTCATAAAACGTTGGTGATATTATGGAAATCAGTTTGTCAGTTGACAAATGTTTTTCATCTCTCTCTCTCAGTAATCGAGATAATTAGGTCAGAGTAACCGGTTTGGGTCGTTTAAATTATGCTTACACAGGAGTATAATTACAGAGCCGACAGTGACTTTCCGATGCCAAAAGTTCGTGGAAGTTTCACTCATCAATTCGCAGTAGATCACAGCTTGGAGACAACAGATTCGATGGAAACAGATTTTGAGTTCCCGAAAAAGTTAATGAAATCGGCTGGTAAACGAAAAATCTCAAAATATGGCCTAACATTTCGTCAAGTTGGATCCACATCTCTCCGATGCAGTCTCAATAATCTTCTAGAGTAAGCTACAGTAATCCATGATTTAGACTTCATGTGAAAACCCTTTGTTTATTTTTGGGCATGGTTTTGATTTTCAGTTTCCGATTTTTACCAACTTTTCTGTTTCTCTAACCTTTTTCGAGTGAATGTGAGATTTCTTCACAGCACCCGTTGTTGCACGATATGAATTTATACAAAAACCATGACGATCAACCCATCGCCACGTGTTTTTTCTACCCACCATCCATTGCAGAATGTCCGATCGCACCCGTCAATCGTTGTCTAATTCGTTATCTTTTTTGCCCCATTTCACACGTTCATCCGGCAGTTTATATCCAAGGAGAGGCGCTCTACCGTACGTTTTTTTCAGTGGTTCAAAATGCGGGATTCTCAAGTCTTTGTAGCAAAAAATAATAGAGGTAGAATAAAAAAAGGTACAAAGAAATTGTCCAATGTTCTAGTGATTTCAAATTTCTTGTCCTCGTAAATATGTGACATGTCCTGTTCCATTTCATTTTTTCACACACACTTTTCCATTCCTACTGTCTCGGTCTGTGGTCACCTTTTACACTTTTTTCTGTTCAGTTTCGATTCGTCTCAAAGTCCAAAATTACAGAAATCATTGAATTGCAGCTGAGAGATTTACAGGTGTGAAATTTCAGAAAATCTCGATCAATGACTGGAAAGTTTCTGCAAACAGCTGTAAGGAACAAGCAGTTCAATATGTACAGTGAGAACGGAGATCTTTCAAGACCATCAGATTCCGCGCCGAAGAAAAATGCAAAGCAAGGAGAAATTGATATTCGAGCGTTGCAGCAGAAGAGACAGCTCGCTGAAATTACAAGGTGGGGACTCCACACTCTGGAGAGTTTTTGGGAAATACAACGGATCAAATATTAGTGATATTATGATAAATAATTTATCAGTTTACTACTTTTTTATATCCTTAACGGGAAAAATTGACACAATGTTAAAAGTTAGGGGGCTCTTCTATAACAGGGTTTACGGTAATTCAGGACCAAGAAAAATTGCTGTTACACATTTACAATATGTACCTCAAATTAGATTGTCTTGTAATTCATACAATAACTATTCTTCTTCAATAGATATTTTTCCATTCCAGAAACCGAATCGAAGAAGACATGCGAGAGAATCATCCATTCTTCGACCGA
This sequence comes from Caenorhabditis briggsae, assembly GCF_000004555.2. Classification (NCBI taxonomy): domain Eukaryota; kingdom Metazoa; phylum Nematoda; class Chromadorea; order Rhabditida; family Rhabditidae; genus Caenorhabditis; species Caenorhabditis briggsae. The sequence goes on along the minus strand of NC_013487.2, from coordinate 6,704,434 downwards.
CCTCTTTTTCTTGTTGGAAGAGCTTCCCAATTACGAGAATTTTGCAAAAAACTAGTTCATTCCAAGTATGATAGCCAGGATGACGGAATAAATGGAGGTGCAAAAACAAAGAAACGGTTCAAAGAGATTCGAGCACTCATTGGAATCATGCCTTATATTGATTGGGCAATGGCTACAGTAACCATTGTTTCCTGTATTTCAATGCTTTTCGAAAGTCCGTGGCCAACGACTGGAGAGAATTTGGTGATGTACAATGCGTATTTGCAGGTATTTGATGAGACGTTCAACAAGGAAGGAGAAGAGCAGTGTATTTTTTATATTAGTGAAACAGGAAAATTTGGACAAATGGTCATCTCGAGCAGAAAAAAAGCAGAATAGTTTATTCTTACATCTGATAGCAGTTTTTAATTTTATTGAAAAAATTTATATATCACAAAATTCGCCTTCCTTGCTTGAGCACGTGCTCAATGGGGAGATTTGGGATTTTTGTGGTGAGACCCAGAAAATTCGATAAATTTCAAAGAAGGTATATTCATGCTTGACATCATTTTGAAGCGTAATACATGCTGAATTCAAATTCAACGTAAAAACTGATTTCAGATAAACACCAACTCGACTAGAATCCGAAAACATTGAATTACTGTAGTTATGTTGTTCAAACTACCATAACCCCTCTAATTTTGTTTCAATTTTTTAAAAATTATACAAGTCTATCTGAATAGATTGAGCTTTAAGATAAATCTAAACATGCACTATTTTAGGATTTTTTTTTTCAAATTTTCAGTTCTAAAAAGTAAAAATTCCAGATCGGAGACTACTTCTTCGTATTGGCAATGACGCTCGAGCTATGTGTTAAAATAATCGCCAATGGTCTCTTTTTCACACCAAAGGCAGTTGTCCGAGATGTTGGCGGTGTCATGAATCTCTTCATTTACTTTGTAAGTTTTTCTTCTATTCTCTGATACCGTAAAACCTGTAATAGAAGAGTCCCATACTGTCAAGTTAGAGCTCAATTATCTCGGCTCGCATGAGGGATATCAAAAATGTGTCAACTGATAAAACTTTTCTGATATACTGATACACAATTTATCAGTTGACTACTTTTTCATATCTTTAACAGAAACCGCGATAAATTGCCTCAAAGTTGAAAGTTAGAGGGCCCTTCTATTACAGGTTTTACGGTAATTTTCTAAATTTCAGACCTCTGTCATATTCCTCGCTTGGATGCCAAAGCATGTCGAAATCAACAGTTTAGCTCAGTTTCTGATGATTTGTAGAGCAATGAGACCATTACGGTTTGTTTCCGTAAGATAGAGTGTCACATAAAACTAAATTTATACAGGATTTACACCTTGGTTCCTCATATTCGGAGAGTAGTTCTCGAGTTCTTTCGTGGATTCAAAGAAATCGTTTTGGTAACGATACTCATGATAGTTGTCATGTTTATTTTTGCCAGTTTTGGAGTACAAATTGTTGGTGGAAAGCTGGCTGCATGCAATGATCCGACTATTACAGCTAGGGTATGATTTTTCAAAAAGAACTTCATCTAATTATTGGATTTTCAGGAAAACTGCACTGGTGTCTTCTGGCAAAAATTGTTTGTGACCCGTCTTGAAGTATATGGCAAGGACACGGATGCAATGCACCCCAAAATCATGGTTCCTCGAGTTTGGACGAATCCTCGAAATTTCAATTTCGATCATGTTGGAAACGCAATGCTGGCTTTATTCGAAACTTTAAGTTTCAAAGGATGGAACGTCATCAGAGATATTTTATGGAATCGTCATGGACCATGGGCTGTTGTCTTCATTCATATTTATGTATTCATTGGATGTATGATTGGTTTGACATTATTCGTTGGAGTCGTCATTGCCAATTACACTCAGAATCGAGGAACTGCACTTCTTACTGTAGATCAAAGAAGATGGCACGATCTAAAAGCTCGATTGAAAATGGCACAGCCACTTCATGTACCACCGAAGCCTTCTGAATCGGCACGTCTCCGTACCAAACTTTACGATCTTACAATGAGTAGAGGATTCAATCAAGCGTTTGCTCTTCTGGTAGTTCTCAATTCGTTTACTTTGGTTATTCCATGGAACGTGGAGGAGGAAGAACAACGAGCAACTTATGTGTTCACTGTAACAGCTCTGGCAGCATTTATCACGATGCTCTTCGTTGTGGAAATTATTCTAAAAGTCATCGCTTACACGTTCTCCGGCTTCTGGCAATCGAGAAGAAATCGAGTGGACTTGTTGATTACTGTTTTTGGAGTGATTTGGATTTTTCTTCATTTTTTCGTCGCTCTTCCCTCTTCGAAGGTTGATGTAATCGTGCAAGTTCAATTGAAGAAGTTCACATACACTTTCGGATATTTGGTTGTGATTTTGCGATTCTTCACAATTGCTAGTGAGTTTAGGATTTTGTTGTTCTTATAATTGATAATGCAATATCATGTCTAACACTCGCTAGTTCATACTATATTTATGAAACTGAAAATTTTGTTAAATGTTCAGGTCGTAACTCCACTCTAAAAATGCTGATGCTCACAGTAGTAATGTCCATGTTTCGATCCTTCTTCATTATCACTGCTCTCTTTCTTCTTGTCCTTTTCTACGCCTACACTGGAGTCATTTTGTTTCCGATGGTCAAGTATGGGATGGCAGTTAGCAAACATGTGAATTTTCGAACGGCATCTGAAGCGTTGGTTGTGTTATTTCGATGTCTTACCGGAGAGGATTGGAATGATATTATGCATGATTGTATGGTGAGTTTTTTTTTTAAATTTCATTGCTCACTCAATTGACAAAAATTTTCAGAGAAGTGCCCCATTCTGTTATTGGAACGAGGGAATGAACTATTGGGAGACGGATTGCGGCAACTTCTATGGAGCCATAATCTACTTTTGCTCCTTCTACCTCATCATCACGTACATTGTCAGAAATCTTCTTGTTGGTGAGTTTTACTGTTTCACACACAACATAAATTCATATAAATTTTGAGAGCTTCCGTTGAGTAAGACATTAATACCATGTTGGTCTTGCATAAAGTGGTCAATCCGGGCCGGGCCGGGGCCTGCCTTTTTTTTCAGCCCGTTTCGTCTGTAACTTTGTTCATTGACAAGCTACAATCTTCCAAATAGTATCATTTTGTAGAAATTGCTGAGTTCTTTCATGTGAAAATTAAATGATAATATTGATTCTAAAAGAAATTATGACAGGGCCCGTTTTGCAAGTCGGATACCAACACTGGTTTTTTTTTAGCAATCATTATGGAGAACTTCTCTCTATTCTACTCGTCGGAAGAAGATGCGCTGCTCAGTTATGCAGATATTCGTAATTTTCAATATGTCTGGAATATGGTAGATCAAGAACAGAAAAGGACAATTCCAGTGGAAAGAGTGAAATTTCTGTTGCGGCTATTCAAAGGGAGACTCGAAGTGGATCCAGAGAAAGATCGGATCCTATTCAAGCATATGTGTTATGAAATGGAACGGTTGCATAATGGAGAGGAGGTATCATTTCACGATGTTTTATAGTGAGTTTGCAATTCTCCTAAAACTTCTAACTCACAAAGTTTTCAGTATGCTCTCATACCGATCAGTGGACATTCGTAAATTCCTTCAACTCGAAGAACTGTTACAACGAGAAGAGCTGGAATTCATAATAGAAGAAGAAGTAGCAAAACAGACCATCCGAACATGGTTAGAAGGATGTCTTCGAAAAATGAGAAACCCTAGTCAGAAAGATGTGGAAGGTGTGATTCCATCTGGAACTGGAGGCCATCCGGTTGTCCATTCGTCTGGACACTCGTCGATTTCTCACGAAGAAACTGTGCAGCAAAGACTTCGATTTGAGAGTAATGGAAGAAACAGTGTCGATACAGAAGAGACGGAGAGTAGTGAAGAAGACACGCCTCCACCGATTAGGAAGAAGGCTGCTGTTAAGAATCGGAGGGGTAGTATTCCGGATGTTCTTTCGGTTAGTTGGCTTGAGTTGAACGATTAAAATGTGACAATTGTTTTCAGAGAACAGGCCTATTCCAAGAGGCTGCTCGAAAGTTCATGGTCGGAAGCTCAAGTGAGAAAAAGCAAGTAAAGGTGAGTGTAAGACCTGAAAAAGAAGTTTGTAGTTTGTAGTGAGCCAATTCCACGTCCATTCATTGTCTCTGTAAAGTCAGAGTTTTGTTTCGTCTTTTAATTTTTCACCCCTCCGGTTTTCCCCATCATAGTATTGCCTTCTGCTTTGTCCATTTTTTTTTCATTTCCATTGCAGTCGCGATCGCCTGAAACCGTCCAGTTGCTTCCGAAACGAGCTAGTTCGGAAATCCGAAAGGGTTCCGGACAGCCCAAGAATTTTCATGTGAGTTCGTGTCGCCATTTATTTTTTTTTTCATGAAGCCTTAGCTTTTTCATGTTGAAAGTAATCTAGGTTTCCAGCTTTCCAATCCCAAAATTTCAGCTACAATTGAACGTTTATGATCTTCCGGATGTGGAAGAACGTGGAGAAGATTCTCCATTCTCACCCAAAAACTTATCTGACGAATTTATGGGAGATCATTCGCCACTGGTTTGTTTTTCTTGTCTAATGACTTCTGAAGTACATTATTCCAGGTGATAACTCCCTCTTTACCGGTACCATCGACACAGGGAAGCCCGAGACCACTGATGCCGAGTGAAACTACAAAAGATATAGAAAAATGGTGGAATTCTCTGGTCGATTAGTTTTCTTTTTTACCTAAATGTTATTATTGTTGATCTTTCATTTCTCATCCAGGTTACTGTTTGTTACGAGGTATTTGAAATATGTAATGCTTTCCAAATTTTTATATGTATGCACATATTTCCTTTCACAATGAACAGATTTCTATTTGAAAATCAAATATTCAGCTCTATTCTTTAAATCGATTTTGAAAAACTTATATTCATCCGGAGCACATTTTGTATAAACATATAGAGAACAGAAAAGAAATGTTTTATTCTTAAATCTATAAGAATATGAAAAAGGGAAAACAATCAGAAAACAATAAAATAGTCAGCTACAAGCCAGATAATTCAAATAAAGCAAAAAATAAGATTCAGAAAAAAACAATTACGGACTAATTTGTCCAGCAGTCGACGGACCCGGTTCATTCAAAGACAATCCAGTAACCTCTGGTGGAAGAGTCGGGAAATCAATAGTATTGTAATTTTTTGGCCAGACGACACTGATTTGCATTGATGTCTCTCTGATCGAAATACCGACAACATGACCGCGCTTGGCACGGAAAAATAGACGGTGGCGGGCGTTTTTAGTGGGTGCGTTTATCATTACAATCAGTTTGGAATGATATTTGGCGACACTTTTGAACAAATGAAGGTCGATTTCGTCGGTGGTGTTCAGTGTGAATCCTTGGCCACCTTGAAATGGTGGGTAGTCGGAGAAAATCTGGAAAGAAATATGATTTTTGGAAAATAAACAGGATATTTTGATTAGAAGGGTGTAGGTGATATATCAAATTAAATACTAACCGTCATCACATCCTCCACATCCTTCGTGCTCAAAAATAGTGTCCAAACCAATCGAAAACCTCTATACATGTACCAATTATGCAATGCTCTTGCACTTCGAATATCCAGGATCTTAATTTTTCTCCATTGCTCAGTCATTGTGACTGGATGCAAGAACACATGATCCCCTAATTCATTTCCCCATCCAAGCATTGTTCTCACTTCCAGAGTAGACAGTGTTCCCGGTTTCAGACGTTTCAGAACTGATCGCATTATCTTGTTATCATATCCAGCGGATCTCAAGAATCCTTTAATCTGGATTCTTAACTTTTCAACCTCGATATATCGATTCCATGATTTCGCAATTCGACGGAAGGATTCGAAAATCAAATGATAGTTCAGCCGAGTTGGATGGCATTCTTTATCAGCTTCGAATTTCAACTCCCGTAGCGGTTTTGGCAGTTTTTTGAGCAAATACATCATATCCAACATCCCACCGGTTTCTCGTTTATCGTTGAAAAATCTTCCAGAATTTTCTCCATATGCGAATTCTAGATATTCTTGACTTCTTCTATGATATCGAATGTTCAGTTCTTCACCTGGTTTTCCAGAGCAGAAAATCACAAATTGAATGAAATCGTTTTCCACAACACAGTGAAACTTTTTTATTGGGATTTTCAAGTCGATCATTGCTGCTCGACATTTTCGGGAAATTCGACGAAGGTAGAGTCTGAAAATGTTCCCGAATCTATAAAGTGAGATTCATATTTATTTTAAGTTTTGAACCTTTTAAAATTTCTGGAATTATCTAGGATTCTGAGAACTTTCATCAATTTTTGAAACTTTCAATTTTCAAATTTTTCCGTTTCACTTTTTTAATGTTAGGATTTCACAAATTCGAGAATATAATTTGAAGTTTTTGGTTTCTGTTAGTTTTTGCAATTTTTGAATTTTTTTTGGAATTTAAAAATTTTAAGTTTTCTGGAACTTCCTAGAATTCTGATTTTGAGAAAACATTATTTGTGGAAGTTTCAACATTTTTAGTTTTACTTTTTGATTTTTCTTGTTTTCACAAATTCGAGAAAACATGAGTAACAATAATCTAAACTTCTGTGTTTTTTTTTTACTTTTTGAATAAAAAGAAGAAGTTTCAAATCCGACCAATCCCGAAAAATCAAAAACTCACACTCTTATAACCATTTTCTCATCCCACACCAACGTTCCTCTCTCTTCTCGACTCTTCTGAATTCTCACATATTTTTCGGCGAAATATTCGAATTTTTGTCTTATATAAGCCAGGTTGAATATTGGCATATCCTCATCCTCTATCAAAACCTTATCCTCTTCCTCATCCTCATTTTCCGAATCATGCATTGGTTCATCATCTGAATCCGGATACAGCTCCTCGTCAGCTGGATTCGGCGTGATGGGTCTTCCAGAAAATTCTGGAGACGTTGTTCTTGGTCTTTTTTCACTCGGTTCACCGAATGAGTCATCTTTTTCCTTTTCTTTTTCCTCCATACTCAAGTCCAAATTTATTGCGTCCGGTAATTTTTCTCCAAATTCGGCGGCTGGAAATTTTTTTAGGAATCTGTCTGCTCAAATTAATTTTTTTTTTTCAGTTGACTACTTTTTGAGATCTCTCATATGAAACGAAACAAAGTGTCAAAAAATGCTCTTCTAATTGTTACCTCTTCTCAACCTCTCCGCAAGTCCTTTTTGTGTTTTTATAAACTCCCACACCTCGCGACGCGTCTTCTGGATTGTACTGAAGCCGTAGAACAGCTGTTTGATCATGTCGTGAATTTTGTCAACAGGAATTTCGGCTTCTGACATTTTGGAGGAAACTGAACGACTATGGTTTTGAAGATAAAATTAGAAAATTGGGAAAAAAGACACAAAGTTTACAGTTGTACAAAACGTTTATTTTTTGTAGAATAAAACATAAAGTTAGCTGGAAGTTGGAAGATCAAACTTTTTTTAGTAGAACAAAAATTTTAGCATAAAATAAGTCTAGCATGAGCTATAATTTATCACAAAATTTAAAAAAAAAGAATCAGAAAGGAGGCAATAAAAAAATTACAAGGAACATTGGTTCCTCAAAACAGAAGCACAAAATTGGGTCAAAAAAAAGTTTGGTATTTTATCTTTAGCTGGTTCCAATTCGCAGCTATTCCATCATTGCTAAAAAACTCTTCTTCTGTTTTATCCCATACTCCAAAACTGAACTTCCGGTCCTGAAACAGGATAGATGTCACATGTCCATCTGTTTCTCTGACAACATATGCATAACTCGTGATTGGATGCGTATTTGGTTTATTATCACAATGAACGTAGCAGAAAAAATTACTGGTTTCTTCAGTTTAAACTTGAAAATTAACTTACACTAAAGGCAAAGTGTGCGTTGGTGGTTGTTTCGTTGTATCAATGTTTTTGCCCCGACTGCATTCAAAACTTTGTTCTCTATGTGCTCATAGGAGCAGTGATCGTTACAATAAAAATATTCCAGTTTTTGAAAAGCCTTTCCTGATTTCCATCTATTCACAAACTCGATAAAGTCCGAACTCTCATATCGACAGGTGTTCAAGAATGCCTGTCTTCCTTGAAAATAACGCAATAACTCAGAACACTGTCCATTTTGAAGATATCAATAGATTCTGTCATATAAAATTTAGAATCTGGACCGAATGCTTTCAATGATTCAATTTGCATATGAATCCATTTCGAAACAGGACATGAGGAGAAAAAGTATTCTTCCAAGTCAAGTTCCACCCATTCCACAAAGTTTTGATACTGAATGATTGTGCATCCTGATAAATCTTGGAGTTGTGGAACGCTTAACTTCTTGTCATTAGTATACATTTTCCAGTCATACTCCATAGAAGTTCCAAGTAAATCCATTATGTAGTTATGTATAAATTCAAGGACGAATTCATTTTTGTGTGGAGAAGAAGATGCGATAGCAGATTGGAGCACACCGTGTATTCTGAACAAAAGACACTTTGTTGAAGAACCGTAATCCCTTTTAATGTTATGGTAAACAATTTATTAGTTGAGCAATTTTTTACATCTTCGACAGGCACTGAGATGAATTGGCTCAAAGTTACAAGTTAAGGGCCCTGCTATTACAGGTTTTACCGTAAATCAGACCATCTTAACTCACCGGAAATCAATCAACCTCCCAGACACGTCCAATTGAAAAAGAACAGAGTCAATAGGATTAGTTTCGGAATCAAAAAATTCCAAAAGAAAATCAACTTCTTTCAGAGTTTCTAGATCACATTTTCACTATCCGCGAAGTGGGATATGACGGAAAGTTTCATCTGAACGGAGAGCCAGTTGAAGATCTAGATGTGAGATTAATCATTGAGCATACATGTGCTGATTGGAAAAACGGAAAGCCTTTGATAGCGGGACCACAAGTGGTGTCTAAAATCGGTGTGAAGTAGACATAGCATTGATGTTGGTAATATAGAGTTGAGTCATTTTTCTGTGCATTTCGATCCTACTAATTTCTACATTCTGAAGACGATTTTATTGGGTAAAAGGTAACTAGAAGGCATTGGTTTGATTTGAGGTGAATTTTTTACAGGATGCTCTTTGACAGCAAGCACCGATTGCAGAAGGGATATACTCGAATGGAATTTTTTTAATTAATTTCTTTTAATGAAATATAATGAATTGAACTTTTTCCGCTTTCTAGATTTTTTTCTTTTTTTTCTAGAGTCACAGTCTGTCACAGTCGAAGATTGCCCACAATTGTCTATTTACAAGTTATAAATTATTTACAACTAAAAAATCTATGACTTTGCTGTTTCTCTTGATTAGAATGATAAATGTATCTTAAAATTTTATAATTATTTTTCTCTGAAAAAAAAATCACTTTTCAGAAAATGTTTATCTTGAAATTCCAGGTTTTCTATTTATTTTCAACTGCAGAATCTCGACTGTTGGGAAGGAGTGCATGAAACGAGGAGACGCAGGCGCGGAATTTCGGAGCGTCGTAGTTTTCAACACGTTTTCAACATAATTTTTTGATGAAAAACTTCAAATTTTAGGCTTGTTTTGCTGTTAAAAATCGGAAAATTCATAAATTTTCAGACAAAATGCTCATTGACGGGGTACTGGGACCTTCAGAGTCAGGAAAATTCATCGTGAAACACGGAAGCTTGGTGAAGGTCAACGAAAGCGGAGTAACAAAAGTCGCTGAACAGGTCGACAATAATTTGCAGCAAAAAATTAACCAATTTTTGCTTTCTCAGATTCTCGAAGCAGCCAAAGACGGATCTATCAAAGAATCATTGTTCCTTTCCCCAGAACTACACCCGAAAAGCGGCGATAAGGAAGCAGTTCAGTGGTAAGGCATTTTTCTCAAATTATATCTTCAAAACATCGAGTCTTCCAGGGTTTTCCTCGTCGATACAATCAACTTCTCATTCTGGCCTGACGAGGGAGCACATTACGATGTCAGCTGGAATGGAAAATCTTACACTGGATACTTCTCTGCTTGTGCCGCTGTGAACAAGGCTTTGGCTGCCGGGATCCCGATTCTATCAGCCGAATGGATGAAAAATGTCAGCGAAGAAGAAATCGATCACATCTTCAAATCAGATTCCGGTCACTCGATTCCTTTGCTTGGAGAACGAGTCAAAGCTATCAACGAGTCGGGAAGAGTGCTGCTGGAGAAATTCGATGGTGAATTCTACAACTGCGTAGTGAAATCCGAGAAATCTGCTCAAACTTTGCTTAAGTTGATCGTAAAAAACTTCACCTCATTCCGTGATTTTGCCGAGTTTCACAACCAAAAAGTTTCCCTTCTGAAAAGAGCTCAAATTCTGGTTGCTGATGTTTATGGCGCCCTTCAAGGACACGATGAAGTTGGAGACTTCAAGGATATCTCTTCGATCACGATGTTCGCTGACTATCGAGTTCCACAAGCGCTGGCCTATTTGGGAGCGCTGGATTATTCCAAAGAGTTGTTGGATCAAATCGGAGAGGGAAAGAGATTGGAAAACGGATCAGCAGCAGAAGTCGAGTTGAGAGGAGCTTCCATTGCCGTTTGTGACGTAAGTTATTTTCTTTGATTTTGATCAATTGTCATCTGCATTTACAGGAAATCGTCGACAAAATGAACGACTTGCGTGCCAACGATTCTCGATTCGCCGGTGTTCGTGAAGTGACCGCAATGGAAGTCGACGTCTTCGTTTGGGGATACAGAAGACTTCACGCTGCTGATGTCGAGAAGAAAATTCCGTTCCACAGAACCCGATGCATCTACTATTGATTCATTCTTGTGTTTTATAAGTTAATTCTAGTCATTTTCTGTTGTTTCTAGTCGCTTTTTTTGTTTTTCGTGCAATCATTCCCATTGACATTCATCAACATTCCTGTTTCACATTTCACTTTCTTACTTTACTGAACGAGTTTTTTGCTTTTTCAAAAGATTTCTTCAACTTGAAATGGTTTTTCAGCCACTTTTATTTATTATTCTGTCGTTGTGTGTTCAATTTCACAACGCTGTGTTTTTAAGACCAAATGTTCAAAAAATTCGACGAAAAGGAAGATGTGACTGGAGCCACACAGCTCAAGTCCAGCGTTCAGGTTAGTGACAGAGGAAAAGTCGATAATAATTGGCTTTCCAGCCAAGAAAAGCTTCGAAACAAGGATGGAATGTCGAAAGTTCCGAGTTTCAAGATTCGGAAAATTTGATTTTCAAAAATTTTCAAGTGAAAATCTCACTTTCCATTCACAACGCCGCTTAAATTTAGTTGAAAATTGACAAATAAATGTCAAAAATGAAAGAAAAAACTGAAAGAAATTCCGCTCGAGACCCACAAAGGAAGTTTTCGCGTGCGCCTTTGACATACCGTAGTCCAAAAAGCTCTACTTAATTCTGAAAAAAAATTGGAAATATTTCGGTCGGGATTCCGTTCCGAACATCCCTCCCACGAAAGAAAAAAAACTACTTCATAAAAATCAATAAACATATTGTCATTTCAGAAAGGAATCCGCAAGAAGTTGATCGAAAACTACCCGTACCTGGAACCACATCTTGAAGAGATCCTCCCAAAGAAGGAGAATTTCAAAGTAATCAAGTGCAAGGATCATATCGAGCTGCTTGCCGATCATCTCGGAGTCGTCAGATTTGTGAAGACACGAAACACTGACTACATTCCAACGCTGAGAACACTTCACAAGTATCCATTCATCCTCCCACACCAACAGGCATGAATATAGCTTGCCAGAAATAAGTTCTTATTAAAAATAATTTCAGGTTGATAAAGGAGCAATCAAATTCATCCTCAATGGATCATCAATCATGTGCCCTGGTCTGACATCTCCAGGAGCGAAACTCACTCCACAAGTGCCAAAAGACACCGTCGTTGCTGTGATGGCTGAAGGAAAAGATCATGCTCTGGCTATTGGGTTGATGTCAATGAGTAGTGAAGAGATTCAATCGATCAACAAGGGAAATGGAATCGAAAGTCTTCATTATTTAAACGACGGACTGTGGCATCTGGCTGAGAAACCATTGAACTAAGCCTGCTGGGGAACCCTGTTAATGGATATGCTTTGCCTAATTTATCGAATGTTTATTATCTATTTGAATCTTGAGATTGTTCAATTTATATGACCTTCTTCGTTTTCTGTTTCTTCCACATTTTTAATTTCCGTTGCTGCTCTTTTCCTGTTTTCATCTCGATTCTCATAAAATTTCCACAATTTCCCGTCGAGTTTCTTGATTCTCTTCTCCTCTCTTTCGATTCGCCACCAATGTCTTCCAACTGACTCGCTTCGTTTTTTCTCACTTGCCTGAAAGTAGTCAGCTCATAGGAGCATAGTAACTTCAAACTCACAGATTCGCCTGATGAGTCTGTCGAAGAGCATGAAGTTGGCTTGTCAAACTGCTCAAACGGAAAGCTTTCTCCGAAAAATCGTCGACTAAAACTTGAAAAGAAGTATCCAGATTGCATTGGTACTTCTCAGTGATCTGATTGCAAACAGCAAGACATCCCAGTGCTTCACTAATCTTGCTGTTTTGTTGTTCGATGTTTCTGAAAACCGGGAGTTTCGGGATAACGAAGAAACACGAAGAAAAAAGAAACTCACAGCTCAATCGCCTCCAACAGACCTCGTTTCTCGAAATAGTTGGTTCTCTGAGCGTGCAAAGAGCCTTGTATTTTGGCGAATCTGAAGTTAGTATGCTGGTATGCATAGGAGCGGTGAAAGAGGGAATCTCGCAGCGGCGGTCACGGCCGAACTACTGTAGTTAGCGAATATTTCTTACTTTCGGGCTTTTTTCTCGACTTCAGTCCGTTTTCCGACTATTTTTTAGATTCAGAAACATTTATTTTCTGACTTGTTTGGAGATTTTCAAGGCGAAAGTTGTCAAAAAGCAATAGTAATCGAGAAAAAGACGAAAGACAGCGTCGATGTTTTTTTTTTACAAATCGCACTGAACGAAACCTGGACATTTCGGAAAAAAAAACGCACGAACTGAAAGCTCTACTCAGATAATCGACATCATCTATTTTCGGCTTCTCACTGATGTAATTGGCGAAATACTGATTGTCAATGCATAATGATGGAGTGATAGTTGGAATTGGAGGAAGAGAAGGAGCAGGATCAGAGGGGATGGGTTCTTCTTCTGATGGCACAGATGGAACTTGCTGGAATTTTTCAGAAAATTTTGCTGTTTCGCTAAATGCATGAATATTCTTGAGATGTTAACCTACTGTTTTGAATACCGCCCCTACCGAAAAGCTCAAAAAAATCTTACACGTTTCTTTTCTTTTGCTTGAATCGATGGAAGTTTCACATATGAGATCCTTCTTGTCGACTTCTGCCATCTTAATTTTGATGAGGACGCATCAGCTGCTGAACAAAATTAAAAATTAAAAATCTCGAAAAAGGCCATTTTTGAAGGTTTACCTGCAATTGGAGGAAACATTTTTCACAATAAAAACTAGCAAAGAGTTGGTGAAAGAATGCAGTGAGGGGAAAGGAATCATTTTCTTCCTCAAAGTATGAAGTGTGGAGTTGAAAACTTGTGCAATGAGCTGGAAAATTTTGAAAATGGAGATTTAAAAAAAGAGTTTGAAATAAGAAGGATACGGAATGAACATGATACCATAAGACTTGTAATTAAAGGGTCCACACACTGTCAAGTTAGAGCTCATTTATTTCGGTCCCTAGGAGAGATATCAACAATCTGCTAACTGATAAAATGTGTGTGATATTTTGATAAATATTTTATTAGGTGGCAACTTTTCGATATCTTTCACAGAAAACGATATAAAATGGCTCAAAGTTCAGAATTGAAAGAGCCTTCTATCACAGGTGTTTATAAAGTTTTATACATTCAAAATAGAGGTCCAGTATAAACAGACAGTATTGGAACAGAGGAAAATATGTATTATTCTCAAACAGAAGAGAGCTAAAGTGGTTTTGCTCTTTCATGTTGAATTGGCTCAAATTTAGTTGTCTGGAAATAGGTTATACGTTTTTTGTATAGAAGTTTCTAACTTCTATTTTTTCCCAGTTCAAACAACTAACTGTAAAAATAATATGTTGTTTTCATACAAGACAACGCAATATCATTTCAAAAACTTGCTAGTTCACATACATGTAACTGAAAATGTTCGTTATATTTTAGGCCGTAACTTTATTCTTTGTACCAGAATACCGTGTGTTTACACTATTGTCTATTCAATAAAACGTGGGCGCGCCGCAGATTGCAAAGTGACACGCCCCTTTATGAAACGCGTGAGAAGAGGGAAAAGGGAACGCGTTTCAAAAAGGGGCGTGTCACTTTGCAATCTGCGGCGCGCCCACGTTTTATTGAATAGACAATATGAGCTCAATTATCTCAATTTCTATAAGAGTTAAAAAAAACTCTGTCAACTAATAATTTGTTTTTCGTAGTAGCATCAACATTTTATGAGTTGACAAACTTTTGATATCTTTCATAGCAACACAGATAATTGAGCTCAAAGTTGACGGTTTGGATGAGCTTCTATTAAAGCAAATACGTTATCTGCGAAAAAACACTCGAAAATGGAATCTTTGCTATCACTATTTAACAAGGCCTTCTGAGCATCAGTGATGATAGGAAACACATTTTAGAAATGATTGAAAATCTGGGATTTCCACTCGAAGGATCCAACGGCTCGAATGTTTCAGACACAAAAAATGAAATGGTTTTTGAATTTCAGAATGTGTTCTATCAGAAAAATCATAATTGAAAACCTTGTTTTTGTAGTCACCAACCTATCCATCCCCCCTGTTATCACTGTGAAGAAATGTCTCGAAGCCTATTTTATCTTCCCTTATCATCCATAGCAACCCTCGAAGTCGACTAACGAAGCTTCTAAATCAACAACTTTACTTCAGTAGCTTCTCCTTTTCCAAAATAGTGCACCTTTTTGTTTTTCATATCCAAGCGTCTGCGATTTTTAATTAGTACCATTGGCATGTGACTCTTCACATTTCCGTATCTCTTTTCTTTTGTTATCCCTCTTTCCCTCTAAACATTCGAAAATTCTAGATTCAAATTCTGCAAATTTAAATAACAACTTTCCCTTTCCGATGAGGAAAAAGGGATCAAAACATTTCTCTCTACTGCAGCTGTCTGACCTTTCCAAAACATAACCTACAGTATCCTGTGTCTATTTCGAAATTCAAATGAAAGAGAGATTCAAATGGTGTGAGAGAAAAGTAAAAAAATTGTTTGATTAGTCGAAAAAGATGAAAAAGTAATAAAAACTAATGGTCATGAGAGCCCGCGGAACCGCCTTTGTTCTGCGACATTTGATCAGCAATAAATGCATCTTACAATATTTTTAAATACGGTTTTTTGTCTTTTATCTGTGAATGTGCCAAAAAAGCTCTATAACCCTATTGGCTAATCGTCAAACGTCCTTATTCATCCGGAAGCCTCATTGCCTCCTCCCGGCTTTCCGAAAAAAAAGAACGGCGCCGATCCATCTTATTAGACCCCCGTCCCAACCCATTTATATTCTTCTTCTGAGCGCCTTTTTCGTCCTTTTCTATGCCTCCTGTCCCATCTCCAACCATGTTATTGTGTCATCTGGTGTGTCCACGAGCAGCCGTTCGGAAGGACACCGAGCCTTTTCGGAGAGAGAGAAAAAGAGAGTAAGACCCATCTAATTGTAAAAGAGAGTGTATGGATTAGGGAGAGTCAGCAGGTATCATACTTTTTGCCTATCCCATTCTTGCGTCATTGCCTTAGTGAGAGCAGACATCGAGAATGTGTCTGCTGGGAGATTCATAAGCAGGTGACCAGTCGTAATCGTTTCTAAATAGGTTAATATTGTAAACCTAAAGAGAGCCAGTGTGAGGTTGGTAGAGCCTAGTAGTCCATAGCTACAGTAATACCCAACACTCTTGCCGAATAACCTGTAATATAAGGTCCCCCTAGCTTTTAGCTTTGACCCATTTTTTTCGGTTCTTGTCAAAGATATGAAAAAAGTTGTCAACGGTTAAATTGTTTCTCATGATGTCATAATTGTTTTGTCATCTGACAAATTCGTGATATCTTGCATAGAAAGTGAGACAATTGAACTCAATTTCGTTTTCCTCTCACTCAGTTAGTAACCCAATATGATTTACAACCCCTTTCAAGATCAGCTACCAAACTTTTTGCACTTTCCATCTAACTGACTCACTGATTCATACATCTGTGTCTTCTGCTTTTCCGTGTTTTTACTCTCCTCTTCATCGTATTATCGCATAAAAAATTAAAAGAGGCAGAGCCTAGTCTACAGTGTCCAGTTTTGTTGTTTACCAGTTCATCTGCACAATTTTTAGAGGGCAAAACACTATGAATCATAGGCTCTTCTATTATTCCTCTTTGCGTTCTCTCTCTCTCTCTCTCTCTCTCTCTCTCTCTCTCTCTCTCTCTTTTAAACAAAATTAAAACTCTCATTTTTCAGGTAATATGTATTCGAGACATCAGAAGAATTCGAACCATCAATCAACGGGTAGTAGAGATGGACAATCTCAATCTCTTTTCCAAAAACAACCACGGAATAGGAATGGAGACTCAGTGAAACTGTTCACAAATCTTCGAGAGATCAGTGAGTATCAAGTCTATTAAGATATCAAATAAATGCATCTCTTTTCCAGTTTTCAAGGAGGGATTCAAGATATTCAAATACACCGTCAATGTCACTTATATAACAATGAAGGATGGTGGAAAAACGGAGACTTTCGTTGAGGTCTCGAAATCAATAAGAAAAGATTCCCAGCTGGAACAGGACAAGATCAGAAGTTTCAAAGTGGTCAAGGAAGCATTCAACCTGATCAACCAGCTCAGAGAGGACCGTCGACCGAGATTCTATGACTGTCAAGGATGTCTGTATACGTTTGCAACGTTTTTAAAACCAAGTTATTCGATCACTCTCAAAGATGGAATCTCAACAAGCCCGGTTTTTTTGAGAGCCAGCTTCCAGATGACCCGATCTCGAGAATCATTTGAAATGACCGTTGAGGATATCAAAAACACAGTGAGCAAGTATCCTGGAAATGAGAACAAGTCCCTTTTGTACGCTCTGAAGACAATCATCGAAGGAATGATGAATCCGTGAGTTTTTAAAAAAGAGTTTTCGTAGAAACGTCTGATTTCAGAGATACTGCTTTTCTCGCTCCCGATGGAATGCTCCATCTAATCAATGGCAAAACTGTTGGGTTAGTTTTCTTTGAAAAATGACTAGAAAAAACGAACAAATTTATAGATTGGGTCCAATGGAATTCGAGGAAGGAATTCTGAGGTCTTCAGCTGGGATCAAAACAGAAGTTAAGGCATTGGAAAGTACTGGAACTCCAAAAGTGTTTGCCTCTCATGACCGTGAGTGACTACCGTAAAACCTCTAATAGAACGACACCAGGATCGTCCACTTTGAGCCTGTATATCTCACTTCTTTTGAAAGTTATCAAAAAGTGGTTAACTAGTAAAATGTTTATCAGGATATCAGCAACATTTTACTAGTTAGCCACTTTTTGATATCTTTCATAGAAAATGAGATATATAGGCTCAAAGTGGACGATCCGGGTGTCGTTCTATTAGAGGTTTTACGGTATATTAAAATTTAATAAAAAATCTTGCATTTTTAGTGAGAAATGACTTGTTTCATCCGGAGAAAGCCCCACTTTTTGATGTGCTAGCTTCATTCATGGGGTTTCGAAACGATTTGGAAGCCACATCGAATTTAGCCAAAAAGATCAGCAATGCTGTCTCTGGATTAGACTTTACACTCAACTACGGAGACTATCCGGATCTTCAGGAGGATGAAGTCATCTTCAAAATCGATGGATTTTCAAAGTCCGCCAATGAAATCAAACAGATAGTTGCTGATAAGGAGATGAGCTTGAGAGAGGTTTTCAAAGCGAAAGAGAGAATGATAAATGGAGAACAACAAGATGTCGACTTGGTGAGTTAACATGTTCTTAAAAACTGCTTCATGAAGCTCTTGATTTCAGTATTACGGAGGAAAACCTCATATCACCAAGAAGTACACGGACGACATGGTAATATCGATGTTCTTGGAATCAGCGGCCCCTGGAATCAGCTTCAGGAAACAATTGGAATTGAGAGGAATTGTCTTGAAGAAACCAAAAATTGTTTTCCGCAATGGCAGTGCTCAGACATTCCTACAACCAGTGTCTCTGAAAAAATGGACCGTCGTGTTTGTTCGAAAGGAGGAAGTGGAGTGAGTTTTCCTTTTTGAATCTTACTTTACAGAATAAAACTTCAGAGACCTCGTCGAAATGCTGCTAGAGCAATGGAATCAACATGGAATGGAGATTGCTTATCCAAACGTTGACTGGATGGGCCAGGATAATAATTTGGAGGTGGTATTTCACAAAGCTCAGAAGCGGGAGAAACAATTGCTTCCATTCGTTACGCATAGTCGTTATGCACTTC
Source organism: Caenorhabditis briggsae (assembly GCF_000004555.2). Taxonomy (NCBI): domain Eukaryota; kingdom Metazoa; phylum Nematoda; class Chromadorea; order Rhabditida; family Rhabditidae; genus Caenorhabditis; species Caenorhabditis briggsae. The sequence goes on along the minus strand of NC_013487.2, from coordinate 6,686,000 downwards.
GAAAGGACATCGAGTGGATGGAGCACAAATATAGGATTCCATCGTTGGCGATCGATTTAAAAATTGCAAGAAAAATGGTAGAGGACAAGGCAGTCAAACTTGATTTGGCAGATCAAGTGAACAAAAAGACCCAAGGAGTCAATTATGCTATCTACAGCGATGTGTTTCGAAATGGGAACGATCTTGTGATATCCATCTCCTTCTCGGAGCCATCTCCCAAATATGCCAAAGTAAGAATATTGATTTTATTCTCTCACATGATTTTTTGTTTTCAGTATCCCTTCACCGTTGGATTCGCAGCAAACACTTCCAACCACCCGCTAGTGTTCACAAGTGAATTCTTGTATTCCAACTCGGATAATATGGTTGGTCTTTTAAAAATATTTTTGTGCTTCAGGCTACAAATTTCCTAGGATTCGGGTGCTGTGCTCACAGAAATTTTCTACAAGTGTCTCACCGGGACTCGAAAGAACCGAGGAGAGCTTCCAACGAGGTTGATCATCTATCTAGATGAAGTTCCGGAAGAAGAGTTCTGGCGCATAGATCATCATTATGAGCCCAGTTGTGCCGAGGCATGCAGTCAGATGGGTGCAGAATATAACCCTCAAACGACGATGATTGTGGCTACTCAGAAGCACAACGAAAGATTCTATAAAATCGATGACAAGGTGAGAGTTGAAATAGAAGTCGTTGAAAATCTGTTCATTACAGTGTCTCATTTGGAATCCAGAGCCGGGAACTATCATCGATCACACCGCGGTTTCCCCGGTCTTCAACGAATTCTACCACATTGGGCCATCCACGTCATACAAGAGCACAGTAAAGCCTGCGAAGTATACTGTAGTATACGCATCCGACCCAGTGGATATGGAGCATCTGGAGCAGTTAACCAACGACTTGTGCTACTGGAATCAATTGAAGTCGGAGTTAATCAACGTCCCAGCTCCATTGGACATGGCGCAGAAAGAAGCCAGCAAAGGGATACAGTTTTTGATTGATAACGGAGGGTAAGTAGTTTCAATTATGGTTGGTTATAGTAGTTTCTGAATTTCAGACCAATTTATATGGAGGATGGAGAGGTAGATCTGGCCGAGACCAATGCCAAATACGGATATGGGAATATGAGCGAAAAGCTATGAGAGCTATGAGTCGACGCGCTTTTTTGAATAGGAATCTTCTTTGATTATATATCGATTTTTTAGACATTCGAACCTTCTTTTTCTAAATTTTTAAATTTAAATAAAGCTTTAAAGCTTCCTTATCTGTATATTTTTGAATGATCTACCGAAGGTTCTAGACCTACTGAAAGTATTTTAACGTTTGATCTACGTCGAAAGGAATGTCTCTGAAAACAATGATTTTCGTTGTTTCTCTGATTGTGATTAATGCCTGTTCTCAATTTATTTGTCGTTATGATTGTTCTTTTTTTCTAACCTGAAGTTAACCTGAAATTCAATTTCCAGAGATGATGTTACTGGGGTATCAAGCTAAGGCTGGGTCTTCGATCCGAAAGAGTTTTGGTGGAGAATTCGGTTCGAGGTGCATAATCCCAAATTCAACTACTCACATTAATAATAACAACACGAAAAAAGTCAATTCCAACGGCAATAACGTTTCTAACATTCCAAAAACGACAACTTCCGGTAAGACTTCTTTTCAGATTTTGAAAAACTTATCATATATTTTTTTCAGCACCACTTCCTTCAGCTCCACTCTTCAAGTACAAAGTCTCTGTAAAGTACACCTACTCTATAGAATTTGGACAAGAAGCAACTATTGAGTTCTCCGATTCAAAATCAAAAGGAACTCTACTAGAACAGGCTAAGAAACGATGCGCTCATCTCTACCGAAATATTATGCACCGATTTGGTCAAGAAGGAAAGTTCGTATATAATTGTCAGTCAACTCTCTACAGCTTCAATGAAATCTTGGAAGAGGTATTTTTTGTGATTTTCATACATTTAAAAATCATCGAATTCACAGAATTGCTCATTCACTATCTCTGAAGGGATCTCCCGACGTCCGAACTTTGTCAGAGCTCAATTTTCCCTCGAAAGACAAAATGATCCAGTTGGCATTTCCAGAGACACATTCTCAAAAGAAAAACTTCATTCGATTTCCGCGAAACATTTCCGATCCGGAAAATGCAGACACTACCTGATTGATTCTCCATTTGCACCTTTTTAGATTTGTATAGTTAACGTCCCCAGTTTTATCTTCTGCATATTTTCACTTATATCATTAACCAATCTGTTTCATTGTCAAATAAATACTTGAAGAACGCAATTTTGAATTAACCTGTATGCACCTACTGCATGGCGGGAAAAAATGAATATTGTTTTCTTATCAAACTAGACACCGCACTGATAAAGTGTTAAGTAATAGAGGAAAAGAAAGAGGAACAGAGAAAAAAGGTAATTGTTTTTTTTCAATGTTTCTATTTTCAAATTTTATTCGCCATCTAAAAATTTTAATTTCGGAGATTCCAAATCTTCCAAAACTGGAACTTCGGAATTTTCAAACTTCAGAGTTCCGTTGTTCTGTTCCAATGACAACAATCCCCAAACGCTGTACTCGAATATGTATATGCCGCACCTTCTTCCCATTTCGTAGCAGAAAACGTACATCTGAAATTCCCACGCTCTTTTTCCTCTCTCTCAAAATTTCGAATCTGACGTCTTCTGAAAATCCTTTCGTATATCTTCGGAATTCCTATTTTTCCCATTCAAAAGTTCCCTGATCAAAGTTCGCTTTCTTTTTCAAACAATTGCACTTTATTTGAACAAAATGCCGTTTTTCTCCCATATTTACGACTTTTTTTCCCATTGCGGAGAGCCATTTCAGTACCCCATTTCATTACAGTAGTCCTAATCGAATAATGAAGAATGGGAAACTGACCAGCACATGTATTTATACTTATGAGGAAGGAAACTACCTCTTCCTGTATTTCTCTACATCTCTATCAGTGAAGTCCTTCTGATTATGATGCAATCGAGGCTTGTTTTGAATATTCGACGAAAAAGAGGGGACGAGTCGTGTCGGGTGCGTTGCTCTTTTTGCTTGAGATAATTGCAGCCTTCGAAAAAACTCGTGGGCATTTCTACACCTTGGCATTCAAGAAATTCCTTGGCTTCCAGTTTTTACCAACTTCACTCTAAACTATGCATCAATACAGCATATTTTGGTATTGTCTATTTAAAAAAAGCGTAAGCAATCGAGGTGTCCTCAGCAAATTTTTGGCACATGTGCCGCTACTTGGGGCACCGGTGCCGCTGCAACGCGGTAATCGTGCCCGGGGGGGGGGGGGGGGGTGGTTGGGGCACGCGTGCGTTTTGCGTGCCGCTGCCGTGCCGTTGCCGTGCTCATGTGTGCCTTGTTTTTTTTAAATTCTTTCTTCAAAATCAGATCAATTAATCACGAGATTTTCCTTAAATTGGACAGTTTATTCAAATACAAATACTAAAAAAGAGTAATAAAAAAAGAAAGAAAAACGATCATTTAAATTTGTAGAAGAGATTGTGTCGAAGATGTCGAATTTCGATGAAAGTAACTTTCCTACTCCTCTTCTCCAGCTTTATTGGCGTTGGGCTTGGCACGGTGTTTCTGAAAGAACTTTAAAGATTATTTACATAACTAATTGGATGAAAACTCACATTTCTTTGGACGAATTGCCTTCCCGAAAATCCATCGGAAGTTGTCTGGCACGTTTTCACCAAAGATCAGCGGAACTGTAAAACATAGGGATTAACATTAACCTTTCGAACATTTTTTTTGAACACTGTCATTTCAAAATAGTTCAGTTTTTCACATCTCGCCCACTTACATATTTAATTTATGATATTCATCTTGTTGGTCGTAAAATACCTTCTTCTTCTTCAGTATCCCCCCACGGTTTGACGACTTCCCTTCTCGTCTTTATAACTGAAAAGATTTCCGACATCATTATTACTTGAACATCTCTCAATTCACCTATTTTCCTTCGGTGTCTCTTCCAACGGGACATCTGGTACAGGCAGGTCTGAAACCTAAACAGAAATATATTTCATGATTTTCCAACTGAAAGCTTAGAAAAACAAAACCAAATGCCATAAAACGGTGAAAAGTACAAAAATTTATGAAAATGAATGACAAGCTATTTTCGCAACATTTTCGAAACTCTATGGATAGAGATGATATGCGCAGGTGGTTCAAGAAAGGGCACGGTTGCGGCACGCCACATGCTTGCTAGGGGCACGGGTGCGGTGTTCCAAGGGCACTTTCAACGCGGCACGGTGCCGTTTGGATGCGGATCCTGTGCCCCTCTGTGCCCTGGCGTGCCGAAAATTTGCAGAGTCTACTAACAACTAAGTCCCACCCCCATTTTTGTTTACCATTAGTGCGGCGCACTGTTCCCGTGAAACATTAAAAGGGGCGGAGCCTAGTCTACAGTATCCACTTTTGTTGTTTATAAGTTCGGCGCAATTTTTTGAGTTGACGATACGTGGTCTACGAATACGACAAAACTCTATGAATTATACGCTTTTCTGTTATTCCTCTTCCTGTTCCTCTACCGACATTTTTTCCTATCTGTTTTGATTCACAAATGGTCCATGATGTAACATAATCGCTCTCGTCACCTGAAACAGTCATTTGTTCTTTCTCGGAGTATTATGCCGACCGGCGGATAATACCTTATATTTGACCTTTGACGGATGGTATTGCACACCCCTCTCTCATTGAGACTGTTACTCTGCTTCCTAACTAAAAATGACGGATTATTGTAAATGAGAATCACCAAGTTCTCGATAGAAAGACTTTCGGTCTAGTCAAGCTCCAGACTAAACACCCTAATGTACAAAAAAGTAAACAAAATCTCTGGTTTCCAACGATATTTTCTTCCAATGTTTTCACTCCTCAAGGCTTAATCCAATCTATTTACAAATTTTAAGACATGACACGACCCTTTAGCAACAACGCCGCACTTCTGGTGTGACCTAGGGGCGGAGTCCAAGTCGACGATGTGTGCGCCTAGGCTGTTTCTGTGGATTCACTTGTTTTCGAAAAAATATTCCATCAGGTTGAGGTTGCAGCCAACCAACCCGTCTAATAGTCCCTTTAATTCTCAAATGCAAAGATCAGTTTTTAATTTCGTTTTCACAAGCTTTAAGTGTTACTATGTAATTTTCAAAGAACTACGATTCATCGAAGTTTTGAAACAGATCTCTTAGTGAATTGATTTCGATGGCTTAGAATTCTCAATCCATTAAAGCATCAATTTTTGAAACATAGTCTACGAATCCTACGTAAAAATCATACGAATAATAATAATAATAATAATAATGCTTTTTCATTATTCCTCTTCCTGTTTCCCTAGTGACCTTTTTCTCATCGGTTATGATTCACAAGTGGTCCATGCACGATATACACGTTCTCACCAGCTAAAAGTGTCGTCTGCTCTCTCTTTCTCGGAGTGTTGCGTTTGATACTACCTGTTTGACCTTTCACGGATGGTATTGCACAACTTTCTTACTAGTTAATACCAACGATTTAGACTGTTACTCAGTTTTCCAACCACAACGGAGGGATTGTCATTTATGAGAATTGCCCTCTTCTCGAGAGGAACACTTTCGGCCTATTCAAGATCCAGACCTAATACCCCAATAAACAAAATTTCTGGTTTCCACATTTTTTTCTTCGAATTAGTTCCCTCCTCAAGTCTTTAATTTAATCTATTCTTACTCTTCACGAAAAAGTTGCAAAAATCCCAATCTTTCCGCTTTAATGCACTTTCAAATCCAAATTTTAGGCCTAATATTTTCCCTTTCCTATGACACGCCCCATTGGCAATAGCGCTGCACTTTAGGTATTGCCTAGGGGGCGGAGTCAAAATGGACGATGCACGTCTCTGCTGTGTGTTGGCTAAATAGGTTTACATGTTTTCGTGAAAGATATTCTTATCAGTGTTAAGCCCACCCCGTCCAGTATTCCCTTTTATTGCGGTAATAAATCCTCAAATTCAAAGGTCATTTTCCGCATTTTATTTTAGTTGCCGAGAGAGAATCTGACTCTTCTCTAGGTAGAAAACACACCCAGACAGACACACACTCTCTCGCTCTTTTGTGTTGTTTCCAAAGAGAACTTATATATCTTTTCACTCTTCCCTCCGCAACAATAAATACATTTTTCAACGTCTGCCCTCTCCATGCTTTTTTTAATCTGGGTGTTTCAAAAGCACTAAACAGAAACACATTACTGATTAGTCTAATCCAATTCCAGCTAAATCGTTTTATCTCATTTTTCGCTTCTTTTTTTTTGAAATCCCTCTTTACACCTGTCTGAAATAGACACACGTTCTCTACCAGAGACCAAGAGTCCAAGAATTACGTTTACATCAAAATTGTAGGTTTTATCTCTCCAGTCATACCAAACAACAATTCTAGGCAAGTTAACACGTGTTTTCGAGGTCTTGTATACTTTCTGACTCGTTTTCTGTGCTCTGTCCGTGCCGTCTTCCATTGTCGCTCTCTCCCTCTCTCTCTCTTCACCTCTTTCTGATTTATGCGGGTGGTCAAAAAAAGGGAAACATGTCCATTTTGTATAATTTCCTCGTATCTCTCTGAAAAATCTCACACATACTGTGTTTTTTCTAATCGTATCTCTTTTTTTTACCACTATGACCTACAACTATAATGAAAGGACGAGAGAACCAGAGGGAGCGGGATGTCTTCTTTCCTAATACTTGTTTATCTATTCCTTTTCTTTCATTTTGAATAAATTTTGAATAAAAGTTCTCTGAAAGAATGATCCCCCTAACTTTCAAAAGAGCCAATGTACCGTATTTTCTCTAATAGAAACTCACCTCTATTTGAAACCTTCTTGTTGTTTTCTAAATATTCCTGCTCAGTTAAGAATTTCAAACCATCTGAATCCTTTTCTCTAATAGAACTCCGCCCTGACAAGACGGTTGAGAAATAGAAGCCCATGGGTAGGCACCGCAATGAAAGGGGGCGGGGCGACCAAATTTTTCTCCCCTTTTCAGAAATCCATCTTTGAAGGCTTGTACCGGGCGTTAGAAACCCATTATTTTTTTGGTGAGAACTTGTCCCTATGTAATCGACTACGCTGAATCCAATGAAATTATCAGTTCTTCGATAACTTTATTATTTTGATTCGAAAACTTCGAAAAATAGAAGTGGGACTGACAAAGTGGACTAAAAGTGTTGGATGGAAGTTCGCGCCATTAGATTTTTTAATGGATTCTGATAGTTTTTGAACTGGGGGATTGGATTTTGAAATAAAATCAAAATTCTAACGACGCCCTTGTTTCACAATTTTCAGCCAAAGTTCCAGCTAAAATAAATAAAAAATTTCAGCGATGACCCCAATTTTTTTTTGCATATTATGGTAAAACTAAGTCTTGTGTATACTTCTGCCAATTTTCAGAAAGATTGGATACCTCTAAGTAGTTTTGATACTCATCCGAAAATTCCAAACTTTCAAAATTTTCAGTTTTTGGAAGTTTTGAAGGTGACACAGGTGAGCGCCACCGATTTTCTTTTCACCATAAGCAAAATTTGCCACTAAGAGCAATTATAATTAAAAAATTCTATCGACGCCCTTAATGTGTTATACGTCTGTTTCCTTATCTATCATGGAACAACTTGTAAAAAATAGGAAAGAGGCAACACCGGAAGGAGACGGCAGGCAATGAAAAGTCGTCCTTTCCTCACTCTCATCTATTGCTTCCAAGGGAAGTGCAGCGGTGGCAGACTGGTTAGTGGGCGCGCGCACCGATCTGAAGACCGAAGTTCGCATCTCCCATGGGGTTTTTTGTTTTTTTTCCTTTTTTCAATGGTTTTTTCCTTTTTTCAATGTTATAAACTTATTCTTTTCGTTTTTTTACCCTAAAAACTGCTTTTCCGACAAACCATGATGCGATTTTGATGAAAAAACAGCGCTCGGAATAGCGCCACAATGAAACCGCGCCGCAGCTAAGCCCCGCCCACTTTTCTGCGCACCGCAAAAAAATGAGGAGAAATTCAGTACATTGAGGTCTGGTATAAAAGGGGCTGTAACTCGGGATTGAATGAAGATTTTTCCCTGAAATTTTGGGAATGGACTTCTATAAAGTAGGAGAATACAATCCAACAATAAAAACTGGGAAAAGTCTATTTTGAAAATTTTGTTGTGGTGCCTACCCATGGGCCTATATTAGAGAAAGCTCGTAAAAGTTTGGTAGCTCATTTCTTGTAAAATATATCAAAAAGTAGTCAACTGACAAAATGTTTTCGAGATCATGATAAACCTTTTATCAATGGACTACTTCGGGCCTTCTCTTACAGGAAGTGAGAAAAATGAGCTTAAAGTTTACTGCTTGGGGGCTTTCTACTTGGGGGCTTTCTACTTACGGTATCTGTATGGGAAAGGTGGTTATGCCTGATTCAAAAGGTTCTCGGTTTCCATCTATGTCAACCCTTGTCCAATTCGCACCCAGCAAGGCAGAATGCCCAATTCACAAAAAGAATTATGCACAGATCTAAATAGGCTTCAGAAAGATTATGCGTCTGAGAAACTACATGTTTGATCGAGTGCAATCCGCTCTGCTCAAAAAAGGTGTCCTAGGAGACGCAGCTTATCTTGCTTAGTCAGGATATTTTAGGCGATGACTGGGTAAAAATGACTGCAAAAATCGTTGATCGGTTTGGACGAGTTTGGCTTTCTTTGAGCATGAAGTCCGATTTTTTTCAATATTTAGTTTCTTGTTCCTTGTTCCGTCTTCATTCTTTCGAGTGTTTTTTTTTCGTTCCGTATTCTTTATCCCTTCTTTTGAATTTGAAATTATGTTCCGTCGTCTTTCTTCCGCCTTCCGGATTTTTCCATCTCATTCCTTCTCCCATATTCCTTTGTCCGGATTTTCAAAATGTTTTATTCCGCTCAACTCTAGTGGATAGTCTAGAAACCGGAAATTTCGAAAAGCTTTATCTTTCATAATTAGGTTCTAGCACAGAAAATAGCCAAAATCTTGACTTTTTGAAAAAGAAATAGCGCTTAACATGGTTCTACCGTAGCCGCTCTATTATCACGCTCACTTTGTACGTTCACTTTGAGCTAAATTATCTCGGTTCCTATGAGAGATATAAAAAGTCTGTAAACTGATAGAATGTTTGTAATTTTACGAAAAACATTTTATTAGTTGACAAAAGATTGATATCTCTTGAAGTAACCGAGATAGTTGAGCTCAAAGTACATACATAGGGTAGGCTTCTACAAGAGCAAATACGGTATCCTCGAAAATTGCACTTTATGGGCGGTTCGAACAATAGAGAAAAAAATATTTCTGAAATTTTACCTCTGCTAATTTTCTATGTAGTTTCTACATGAGAACTCCTAATTATGACCAGTGTCTGGAGCTGACATGTGTGACAAACACGGCGTGGGAAGAACAAAAGTTTTGCAAGTAAAAAAACAACTAGAGCAGAACAACTACCATCCATCCTCTGCTCTTCTAGTTGTCAGCCGGTTCTTCTCTAACTGATTTGCACGCTTCCGCGAATGTTGATTATTGGTGATAATGAGCTTATTTACAAAAAAAAAATTCAAATTCGCCGCATTAGGTTGCCCTGTATTACTCCTAGCCAGTTTGATCCTTTAAAGGGGGACTCCGACCAAAAATGTTTATTGTATTAAAATGTGTTAAAAGTTATCTATTTTCCGAATATTATTGCGAAAAAATTCAAAAAAATCCGAAATTCTCAAAAAACGCCGTTGAAAAGGAAGAAAATTCAAAAAAAGGTGCCGCCGGGGGACGAGGATTTTCAGTGAGAAACCTAGGCCACGGAAGCGGGCGCCTTTCCTATGTGGCAAATTTTCCGGATTTTTTTCAATTTCATGTCCGGCAGGTAAAAAACGTAAAAAACCACTGTCGGCGACTTGAAAAAAAGGCTGTCAGGTGCCGTGGCCTAGGTTTCTCACTGAAAATCCTCGTCCCCCGGCGGCACCTTTTTTTGAATGTTCTTCCTTTTCAACGCCGTTTTTCGGGGATTTCGGATTTTCTTTGAATTTTTTCGCAATAATATTTGAAAAATAGATAAATTTTAACACATTTTAATGCAATACAAATTTCTGGTCGGAGTCCCCCTTTAACACTCAATTATTACTTCAAAACCACTAACTCTTACACTCAACTCTCACTCTCAAAACCACCAACTCTCAACTCTCAGTTTATTGTTGAAAAAGAAGAAAATGATTTTTGTTTGACTGAAAAGAACCATCACTTCATCTTTGTCAAAATTTTTATTGGACTACCTATTTTTCTGACTTCCAAACTTTTTAAAACTTTTCCTTTCGTTGGTTTTTTGTCTATTCTCTTTCTCTCTGACAACGTGTATGGTTTTTTTTTCACAGATACAAAAAATGTCTATTCATGAGAAACTTGGGGAACTATCCCTTCAAGAAGCAGAATCCATCAATGGCTCAGCCTACACAAATGGTACCAGAAGCAAGAAGAACAAGTATGGGACCGTTCCATTGGCTCCGAAGCTTGTTTCTCATTGCAGTCAAGATGCTGAGATCGTCCAAGTCCGGACCAACGTTCGTGAGATCGGTGAGTGATTTTTGGTTACTCCTTTTGAAAAATCGCGGTAACTTTTCCATGTTATGCCCATTCTCAGACGAATATGAAGTTCCTGCCGGTCGATTAAGGTATTGCATTTACGTGAGAAAGATCCTGTGACAGGACAGCGGCAGGAAGTTCATTCTTGTCTGATAGTGAGTGTTATTCCATAAACTAGACAATTGGGAATATTTTTGACAAGCGCTGACAAAAAATAAGATGATAACGCCAAATGACTTTGGTTAGCTTATGATGCTACTTTGCCAAGCTTTGAGATTTGCATTGTGTGAGACTAATACTCTAAATCATACTTGTAAAATTCCGGGCCGGGCCTGACAAGGGAACCATGTTTAGCCTTCATCTCAGAATTTTTTCTAAATTTGCTCATTGATAGTTTCAAATACGGACTTTCTCGTGGTGTATTCGGTTTTCTGCATAAATTTCTAGAAGCCGAGAAAAATCCATCTGAAAATATGCTGTTTTTTTGGTCTCCTTCTTCCCTTCCACTTTCCCTCCTTTCCTCTACACATTCTCCACTGCGGAAGAAACGAGCAACAGTGGCCGAGTGGATACACAGGTCCTGGGCGCGCATACGCATAATGGATTGGCGACGGAGGACGCGCCGATGAATTGGGTACAGGGAAAGGACGCCGGTATGGGGCATATACGGGGCATATGGGGCACACCGCCGCCGCAAAGCATCTCCTCGCCTGGCTTGCTGGCACTCGATGAAATGAACTAAAACGTTGGTTGGGGGTTCCTATAAGTATCAGTTAAGTTCTATTGTGATGTGATTTTGTTCAGGTCTTCCGATTTCGTACTTTTCCTTTATTATTCCATATTTTTTTATATTTTGAACGACATATTACTGATTTTTCGAAACTCAATGTTTTGGTTTTTAAAAAGACTTATGGCAGTTTCCATTTAAATTTGATATGCAATCAAAAACAGAACAAAATGGGAAAAAATTCGCTAAAAATTGTTTTTTTTTCATTTGTTCAAAAAATATGTCTCACTTTCTTTTTTTCGAAATTGCATGAAAAATTGGAAATTTTTATAATTTACACTTTGTAATTATTGTATGCTTACCAACTTACCTTTTACTCCACCTGAAAATACGATTTTTACAATAATTACAAAGTGGAATCAAAAAATCTCAATATCACCTATTTTGGCGAAAAACATAGCAATTAACGAGTGAAAGACATGTTTCTGCAAGAATTCAGTGATTTTTTATTCTGTCATAACTCTTTTTCACAAAAAACATCGAAGGAATAATCGAAAAACCAGAAATGTAGGCTCGAATTGACGAAAAATTGACAAAGTTGCCGGTGTGGATTTACGGTAAACAATGGGCGCATCCGGGATTTCGGAGTGTTGTAGTCGGCCTACCGTATCAGACCCATATCGCACACATCGCCCACCCACCCAGAATCTATCTAGGATACGCGCGCATTCGGAACACTCGATTCAGCCTCTCCCGCATCGCACACATATGAGACTCATCGCAGCTCGTTGTTCGCAATATGTGTCAAACGGACTTCTAGAGGATCGCATATGGATTGGGTCCTTTATGCGCATCATCGCCCAGGATCTGTGTAGTGGGGATGAATAGTAATCACAACTAGTTTGGGGTTCGATTCCGACACTGTCCATTTTCTTTTTTCTTTTTTTTTTCTTTGATGTTGGAGGAATGCTTTGAACTTTTCGAAAATCAAAACTATGTTTGATCTATTATTTCAGTAGGAAAAAAACTCGAAAAAGATAATTTCTGAAAAATTCTTGAAGCACTGCTGAAAAGCCTTATCTACTCAAAATGTCAGTCGAAATCCCCCTATTTGATCATATTGGTTGCGGAACTGTCATAAATCAGTCAAGAAGTATGTAAATCTATGTTTTCACAATACTTGAGTGCTATTGAGTGATTTTCGAAGGACTACGATTCATTGGAGTTTTGGAAGAAATCACTTATTTCGGATTTCAAAGGATATAGGCTACAGAATCTTGCGAAAAGACTCATTTTATCATTTTTATGCGTTTAGAATTCATTTTAGCACATTAAAAAAATTTTCGAAAAATTGAAAATTTCGCAAAGGGGGGCATAAATTTTTATGGCAAAAAATTTTTCAACATTTTTTTTTGAAAAATGAGGAAACTTTGCCAGATTGTAGAGAAACCTTTAAAATTGCAATTGACACTCAAACAATGCCAAAAAACTCCCATTAACCCTTTCAAAAACTCACTCCAAAAGTGAGAAATTAGTACTGAAATCACTTAAACAGCCCTTAACTCGACTTCTAGAAATTTGTGCAGAAAACCAAATACATCAAATGAAAGCCCGCCCGTATTTGAAACTATAAATGAGCAAATTTAGAAAAAATTCTGAGATGAAGGCTAATCATGGTTCCCTTGTGAGGAAAATTTCAAGGCCCGGGCCCGGCCCGGAAGGCCCGGTAGCAAAAATTTTGTCATTTTGAACCGAATTTTGAGCTCTCAATACAATTTTCTATTTTTTTGTGCTTTTTGGATTGTTTGTCTGTTTGATCAAAAAATATCAAAAAAAAACTCGAAAAAAAATTTTTGATCGAAAAAAAATCACATAAGGGTCTCCCTTTTTTTTGAAATTTTAAAGACTTTTGGAATGACAGGCCCGCCGGGCCGGGCCTTCGAAATTCGGGAAAAAGCCCGGCCCGGCCCGTTACAAGTATGCTCTAAATGCTCTAATATATGCCAACCCCCCCCCCCTTTGAGCTCAATTATCTCGGTTCCTTGAAAAGATATCAAAAAGTGCACAACAGACAAAATATTTTTGAAAATATGATGAACATTTTATTAGTTGTCTACTTTTTGATAGCTTTCGAAGGAACCGAGATAATCGAGCTCAAAATGCACGTAAATTGCCGACCTCTATTAGAGCATTTACGGTACATCTCACCGTAAGCTAACTGTATCCTCGCAACAAATTTTTTTTCATTTACAGTCTTAGTTTTTAGTCTTGAAGCCAGATACCACCATATATCAGTATATGGTGGCTATCTACTATGTCTTCCAAACACCCGAAGGAGAGTTCCGAGTCGAGATGTCCAACTCCAGACGCAAAGGAGACGATTACCAGAGGGATCTAGCAATGTGCCGAGGAGTCTACCGCCGAGCAGTTGAGCACTACCCGCAACTCCAAACAGGCGGACCATTCTTCTATGACTCACAGAATAGTCTTTGGAGCCTCTCCCAGTTGAACACGGAGGTAAGATAATCATAGGCTGTAGATCTCAATAGATTTTTTCGTTTTCAGAAATTGTCTTTCACCATCTATGAAGGTGTCACCAACTTGAGCAACTTCATCAAGGCCGACTTCGTCTTGTATCCCATCGAGGTCGCCAAGGAGCTCTCGACCAACGATATAGAGAATACGGCGACACTCGCTCCAGCCGACGCCGACAAGCGCCTCCATCAGGCCATCACGACGATCCTCGCTGATGGACCGAAGGCAAAGTAAGTGTTGGAAGTCTGACAGCAAGTCTTCAACATGTTCATTTCAGTCCAGACGTTATCACGGTGAACGGCACTACTCACTACAGTGTCCGGCCTGTGATGGGAGCTCAGGAAGCTATTTGGTTCCCAAATGGAGATCGATCATCGTTGCTGGGAGTAACACGAGCAGTGAAAACGATGGAAGGATTCGAGAAACAAGGAGTCTTCATGTCCAATGACAGTGAGTTTTAGTTTTTGAATCAACATAGGTTGGAGAATATATGACTTACCGCATTTGCTTTCCCAGAAGCCCACCCTACAAGTGCAGTTTGAGATTAATTATCTCAATTTTTATATGAGATATCAAAAATTTATCAACTGATAAGTTGTTTTTCATAACATCACAAATATTTTATCAGTTGATAAGTTCTTGATATCTCTCGAAACAATCGAGATAATTGAGCTCAAACTGCACGTATTCGGTGAGCTTCTATTAGAGCAAATACTGTATTTTACATTGACCCAAAATTCTATCCCTGAATTTTAATTTTTCAGTGAGAATCTCTCTCTTCCATACTGGAAGAAGCCACATGACCCTTGCTGACTATTTCCGAACTTTCCAAGGATTCCACTACCACTTGGATCGGAATGACGTGGTCGCGAGGAACATGCTGAAAGCTCTGAAGAACTTCCGTGTATTGCTGAGCTACGGAAAGCATGCACGCGATGGGAACGACGCGAAAACGATTCCAATCCGAGGATTCGGAAGGAAGCCGATGGACCAGGAATTCAATTGCCGGATGGAACGCTCACCAATGTCTACGAGTACTTCCGCAACCGATACAACGTTGAGCTGGAATTGACCGAACTGTGGACGATCGAATCTACTGTCCAATCTGGTGGAGTCGGATACTACCCACCAGAACTCCTTCGTGTCATCCCGAATCAGAAGGTCACCTGCCAGCAAATGACTCCTCAAGAGCAAAGTGCCGTCATTCGAGTAAGTACACAGTTGAATAAATCTCTTCAATTAATTGTTTTTCTTGCAGAGGTCAGCAGCGAAGCCGCATGAAAGAATCCAAACCACAGACAACGTGGCAGCTGCTGTAGGATTGGTGCCACGGGACTTATCCGGATTCTTACAAATCACAGAGCCCCTCGTTGTATCCGGAATCGTACTCAAGGATCCGATCGTCCAGAATTGTGGAGGATTCTACAATGCCATGAGGCAGGAGAAATGGGGAATCGTATTTCTGCCATACCAAACTGTCAGGTGAGCGTTTTTTTTTCAAAATTTCAGTAGTCGTAAATTGGAAAACAAGGCAGTGGCAGTTCTCTTAACATTTTTTATCTTGGTGTCCACAAAAATGACACCGCAGCTAAACTGAGCCATTCGGCAAATTTTTCAGTCATAATAATATTTTCCAGGAACGCCGAGAATGTCCTCTTCGAAGAGATGCACAGAAGCGGAATGGCCTTCGATGAACCCCGCATCATGTATTTGGAACCCGACAACCAGTTTCAAGGAGAGTTCCAGATTCATCGGCTTTTCCAAGAGGCAAAAGACAACGGCATCAAGTTCCTCCTATTCATCATTCCTTCCTCCATTGACTACCAAACGGAAGTAAAGGTATGTGAGCAGTATTACGACATTTCACGCAGTATGTCAAAAAGGAGACTGCACTGAAAATGCGCCATCAAAGGGACACGAGAGCGAACATTATCCAAAAGATGAATATGAAGTTAGGAGGTCTCAACTTCAAAGTGGTCAACGACTACTTGGACAAGGAGAACCTCCTCATCATGGGATACTCGCTCTCCAAAACGCAGAATTGGGAGACTCGGTAAGAGTTTTCAATTTAGGGATTCTTGTTATGCCTTGACTTTCAGGAGGTCACTACCGTTGGCTACGCATCAAATTTTATGGATCATCCACAAAAATTTGCAGGCTCCTACAAGTTTGTTGAAAGAACCGACGAGGCGAGCTTAGATTCTATAATTGAACTTCTTCAGTATATGATTACTTTGCAGACGTTCTCCACCATCATACACGAAACCCTCCGTCACAGTCTACAAAAAGCGAGACGAGCAAGAAATATGAGAGCGGAGAAAGTCGTCATCTATTTTAACGGAATCAGCGAGGGTCAGCTTGCAATGGTCAATGAAGTTTATGCTCCACAATGCATCGAAACTTTCCAAAGTCTCAGAAAAGATTATGCACCGGAGCTAATCATTTTGGCGGCTTCAAAGACTCACAACGAAAGATTGTATTTGGATAGTGTGAGTCATAATGCGAAGTTTTTCGACCAATAATTGTTCTTTTTTAGCGTGGAGTTCATAACCTGCCAATCGGAACTATCGTCGACACCACTATCGTCTCGCCGGTCTTCAACGAGTTCTACCATGTGGGAGCGAAGGCCATTCAAGGAACTGCAAAGCCAGTCAAGTACACAGTGGTATATTCCAACAGACCGGTGAAAATGGAATGGGTGGAGGGGCTCACCAACACCCTGTGCCACGAACATCAGATCATAAAGAGCCCGATCAGCATTCCAGTGCCTCTTTATATTGCCGCAGAGTGTGCCAAGAGAGGTTGCGCCATTTTGGAACACCGCCAGAGGTAAGATAAATCATAGTTATATAATCTCGGGCCGGCACGCGGGTCGAAATTCTCGACGGGCCGGGCTGGGCCGGGGTACATACAGACGTTGATTTTTTTGATTTTTCTTCGAAAATTCTGAAATTTTTTCAATAATTTAAAGAAAAACGACCTATTTTTCGACTACTTTCTACTTTGTTAATTTTGTTAAATAATGTAACTTTTTTCTTGTTCAATTCAAGAAAAAACTACCCAAATTTTAATTGGAAAATTTTCAACTGTGGTAGGCGGGCCAGGGCCGGGCCGGGCCCTGGCCCGCCTAAATTCGTCTCCCGGCTCGGCCCGGCCCGGCCTTTTGCAACTATGAGATAAATGTTTTACCTTCTTCATAACCGGTTCCATTTTCCAGACTTGCTGTTGGAACCAGGAATTTCCTTACTACGGTTGCAGAAACAGGAATTATGGATATGATGAGACGCATTGCGGGAGGACAAGATACAATGCTTAAAGATTCTGTTCATGTTGTTCACTCTCATCTTTCCTAAACTTTCCATGTCTGATGCTCTCCTCTGTATCTGTACAACCCCTATCCAGTTGATTCTTCCTTACCTCATCATATGCCTCTCATCTAAACCCACCTCTCTCCACTATTTTTCGGTTTCTCTTGATCTTCTTTTGGTTTTCCTCGCTACCTTTTTCTCCATGCACCTGAAATTCTTGTTAGTTCAACAGAGCATCGTTCACGATCTCCTTCGAGCTTTCCGATTCTTACTCTTCGCTCACTCTTCCTATCTCACCAATTTTCCCACTAAAATTTGTTCCTTGTCCTCCCGGATTCATTGTTTTTTGAATTGTTTATCACCTCCTTCCCTGGTGACTGTTTGATAACTTATACTGTACCCCTGTCCCCACACTCTTGATTCTAATAAACTGCACACTTGGAAGAGCAAGCCTTGTTTTTTTTTGCGATCAAACTTTCAGATCCCTCCCTCAATCTGCAGCCGAATACTCTCGATTCTTGGGTAGACTGTCAAAAAGTGATTGCTCATCTATTTTTCCGTGAGAGTGATCCCTCTCCTCATCCATCCATCCATCCACGACTAACAATCCGCGCACACCACATGCAGTCAGTAGCTCTCATTTATGTGTATGGCTGTCTCTCTGGATCGCATACTCTCTCGTATACCTCTAACTCATGTTCGGTATAAACACAAGTGTAATCTAGAGAAAAGAGTATGGGATTGAAAAGGACGCAGAGAAGGGGACCCAAGTAGTTTCTGGCAGTCCGCGCAGCAGCAGGAGACGATGAAAACTAAGGATGAATACCAATGGATACCCCTGTGTCATGTGTTGTGGATATGAGAAGAAGGGAAAAGAAATGGAACGATTCGTTATGAGCATCAATCAGGATGATATAAGTTTGCCATCGGTGGAAGCTGTAAAGAAGAAAAGTATCGTAAATGTTCTCTCTACTGGAAGCCCACGCTATAAATTCACTTTGAGCTCAATTATCTGGGGTCCTATAAGAGATATCAGAAATCTGTCAACTGATAAAATGTTTGCCGGGAAATTACCAACATTTTATTAGTTAACAAATTCTTCATATATTCTGAAGGAACCGAGACAATTAAGCTCAAAGTGCACTTAAAGGGAGGGCATCTAGTAGAGCATTCAAGGTAAATCAGATAGGCAGAGTCGTATAGGAATATTGAAAATGTTAGAACTTTGAATATTTTGTCCATTGTGAATTATTTCACTTAAAAGGAACAAGGCTGAACAGAAACCGTAAACACTCTAATAGAACGCTACCCAAACCGTCAACTTCTAGCTCAATTATCTATATTTCTGTGAAAGATATTTAAAAGTCGTCAACTGATAACTTATTTATCATACTATCAACAATATTTTATCAGTTGACACAATTTTGATATCTTTCACGGGAATAGAGACAATTGAGCTCAAGTAGACGGCTTGAGAGGGCTTCTATTAAAAAAACAATGTCATTCTTTTTGTGGAAATTGATAAGCTTCTAAAGCAATTTGACCAGGTTTTGGGAACGTTGTCCAGTTTTTGGATAATAAAAGTCACAACAGGCAGAATGAGGGATCAGGATGTTCAAAACTCAGTTTGATGTTTCTGAACAACATGCTTAGAAATTTTGCATGCTTACAAAATTTAATGTTTCAGACCTATCTCATGAATAGTGATGATTTAAAAATAAATTCCCACGAAAATCCCTGCACAATTTTCACACCAAGTCTCAATTTCACATCCCTACCTCTTCCCCAATCTCTCGACCTTTTTTAGAAGGTGTTCTTTTGTGTCAATGACTTCGTTGCTCAGCTTCTCAAATATCACTCTCTGTCTACATGCTCTTTGTTGAGCTCCTCGTCAGTCAGTCAACCAGCCAGCTTCCACTATCCCGTTTTGAATGGCGTGACGGTAAACAAAACATGACTGGTGTGAAAACAAGTAGAAAAAGAACAAGTAGAGAATAAAGTTTCGTATGTATGCGGTCAAACACTGGTAAAAGGAGGAGAACCGGAGAAGAGAAAGGTGCCAATTGACGGGTTTATGTACTTGCAGACAATGAAACGAGAGGAAGGTGTCGTTTGAAACGAATACCGTTAAATGATAATTAGAATGGCCCTTCTTTTAACTTTGAGTAAATTTATCTCGGTGCCTGTAAAAGATATCAAAAAGTGATCAATTAATAAAATGTTCATAATGATATCAAAAATATTTTGTTTGTTGGCCACTTTTTGATATATTGCTCTGGAAATTAGATATAAAGGATCAACTTTGAGGGTTTCGAAGAAATTATATTTGAGTGAATGGGTCATACTGAGCTTTTTGACCTTTTTTATTACAGATGAAATTGTTAGAAAACTTTGAACGTACAAAGGAGTGTTTGTTTGACTACAGAAACATCTGATAGATCTTTACAGTCTTCACGAGAACTTTCTGAAACAGAACCTACATTCCCTGGGGCTATGTCCCCGCCATTGTTTGATAAACGAGTCCATGCATGAAACAAGACACCGACACATCCACTTCCAAATCCCTAATCCAATCAAACAGTACAACTGTATTTATCTCATTCCGTCCCACTCGAAAACTAATCTTCTGAGCAAATGAAGAGAGACAAAAACACTTGTTGGAAAGATATGGTCATGCACAGTTGACGGTCAGTTTCAGGTCCATTCAAGAAAAGGTGAAGATTGGAAATATTTGGTGTCTGTTATTACAACTGGAATATCATTCGAAGTTCAATCTGAAAAAACGTGATTATTGTAAAGCTCTTGGGCATTAACAAAAATGTTGTGAAGAAAATGGTCAAGTTTATTGTGTAAAAATCAGTTTTTCAGTTATGAGACAAGCTTGTCCCTAAAAATGTAATGTGAGAAACTTTGAGTCAATTTATCTTGGTTCCTGTGAAAGATATCAAAATTTTGTGTACTGATAAAATGTTTCTGAGTATATGATAAAAATTTTATCAATTAACCACCTTTTGATATCTTTCACAAAGACGGATATAATTTGACGCAACTTAAAAATTTTTGGGGGTTGTTTTATCAGAGTGTTTATGGTAGATATATGATCTGGTGCAAATTTTGTGTTTTCGAATTCGGGATTGTCGTTGTTCCCGATTAGAAAAACATGATAACAATATTCCACCATCTGATAATTTATTGGAAACTTCAAGAGTATCCCTTCCAGAATCCAATACAAACAAATTTTCAAGACGTCAAGCTTCCATCCTTCATATCAAAACTTCCTATCACCTAACCACGCACTTTTTTGTCTCTTGAAAAGTTCTTGATATCTTTTTCACTTTTTTCCCTGTGCAAAACAAGTTTCGTGTTTCTGATCGCAACAGTTGTTGCCCTCCAACGAGTGTCTCCTCATGGTGGCTTCATGCACCTGGCACCGGCTCCGGGCGGCGAGCCACGGATCTGACCTATTCACGCGGACAACTCTCTCCAGATGCTTTTCAGTTGACCACTATCATCTTCTTTTATCAGTTCTTCTCTTCCTCCCAGCCATCAGCTGGTTTCTTGTCTTGATTTTTATTCACGCTCTTCTTTTTTCTCCGATCTTCTCACGTCGAGACGTTTGGGTGTTCTGTTGTTCGGATAAAAGATAAATTCGAGAGAGATTCGAACGTCAGGTGTTCTCTGGAAAAAAAGAAGAAAGGAATGCACTTTCTACAAGTTTCCTTTGTTTCTTTTCATGATTACTGTCCTATCAGATCGTCAACTTTTTGTGAGAATTCGTATCATGCATTTTTCCTTCTGTTTATGTTTTTTGTTTAAATAGTAATTATATGGTTGATTTACGAAAACTAAATTCCTTACTAACAAGACGAGGAAGTCAAAATATTTTGAATTTTACTCCTGTTCAAAACTTTCCACCCCATGTGATTCTCATTCCATGACCAATTTCTCATGAATGTTTTTGTACAAATTTGGAGAGAATTCTAGATTATTTTGTCTCTGATTTTTTGCAAAACTTGTGTTTAGAATTACTGTAAGAGTTCATTTCATTTAAAGGGGGACTCCGACCAAAAATTTTTATTGCATTAAAATGTGTTAAAAGTTATCTATTTTCCGAATATTATTGCGAAAAAATTCAAAAAAAATCCAAAATCCCCGAAAAACGGCGTTGAAAAGGAAGAAAGTTCAAAAAAAGGTGCCGCCGGGGGACGAGGATTTTCAGTGAGAAACATAGGCCACGGCAGCGGGCGCCTTTCCTACGTGGCAAGTTTTCCGGATTTTTTTCAATTTCATGTCCGGCAGGTAAAAAACGTAAAAAACCACTGTCGGCGACTTGAAAAAAAGACTGTCAGGTGCCGTGGCCTAGGTTTCTCACTGAAAATCCTCGTCCCCCGGCGGCACCTTTTTTTGAATTTTCTTCCTTTTCAACGCCGTTTTTCGGGGATTTCGGATTTTTAAAAAATTTTTTCGCAATAATATTCGGAAAATAGATAACTTCTAACACATTTTAATGCAATAAAAATTTTTGGTCGGAGTCCCCCTTTAAATAGGCCTAGATGTAACAACTCAATTTTTTTTGAACATTTATCTGTTTCAGCAATTCATCTTATCCACCTTGATCCAAAGTTCCGTATTCATAGTCCCTTATTCGACCTACCACTGCAATCTCATTCCTTAGCTCTTAACTATTTTTCCTTTCAACTTTTTACCCGTTTCCGACACATCCCCCACAAATCGCAATGCCATTAATTTTGACTTGTGGTTTCTTCTGATGACAAAAAGGAAAAGCCGCTTCTTCTTCTTCGGAAAGACCATCACAAGTGGTCAGTCGGTCAAACACTCCCTTGCTGCGCACGCGAGAGATATAGATTACAACAGGTAGAGAATAAGTAGGTAAGAAAAAAAGGATACACACACCTTCCGACACATGCTCTTCGCCGCTTCTCTCCCGAAGACAATCAAAGCGGCGGAGATGGGTGCGGATGCCGCGCGGCACATTGCAAAAAAGAGGGGACAACTGTTGGGTAGAAGATGAAAAAGAAAGTATGGAAGGAGGGATAAGGGTGGAGGTCCTTGTTTCTTGTGGATGACAATCACATCTGGTGTAATACATAGTTTTTGACCCAACACTCCCACGAGATGACCACTTGACCAGCGCCAATTAGTAGTTTGGTTCCATCGAGAAAAATAAAACTAATTGTTGAAAATCGGATAGCACAGCGATTTCTCTGGGCATTTTTGTGAAAGCAAAACTTATGAAAAACCTCTAGAAAATTTATATGCTCTAAAAGAATCTCAAACTATACTTACACTTTGAGCGCTGAACTGAGAATCTGAACTTCAGTAAAAGATATCTGACATCTGCAAATTACAAAAATGTTGGTGATATCGTGACTAAAATTTTATCAGTTGACAGATCTTTGATATCTCTTATGGGAATCGCTATAAGTGACCTCAAAGTAGGGTGACATTCTACTTCTGGAGCATTTACGGTAGACCCGAAGGCTACAAGTAATTGAAAAAAGTGTTTCGTCTCTGAATTTGAATATTCCGTTCAAAGTTAAAAGTCTGTCATCGTTAAGATTTCTAGAAACCTTAAAACAGTACAATTAAGTTTTTCTTCAATTGATAATCTTGATAGTAGACAAGTTGAAATTTTTCAAAAATGTAGATCCTATCTCATATACCCATTGAAATTGTAAGTAACTGAAAGGAGGAGCTCACGAATTTTTTCATTCTGAAATGGAACCTTTGATGTTATGCTCGCATAAAATATAGGAGCTGTGGAAGAGAAAAGCTTGTAGGCGCGTCCAACGGACCTCGTAACGAAGACCACCGTAACCTAAAACTTTCGTCCTCTTATTCTCGATTACTATTGCTTTTTGACAACTTTTGTGTTGAGAACTCCATTGCCGCAAAGTTGGAGAAAATCGAGAAAAAAATAGATGAAAATTGAAAATATTTGCTAACCACTGTAGTTCCACCAGATTTTCTCTTCCAAAGTTCTGATTTTTGCATGTCAGCACAAGTTTGTAATACATTGACTAAAATAAAAAAAAAGAAAAATAACTGATACTTTACCCTTGAAACAGTGAAAACATTGACTAACTGAAAGTTTTGCAAATTTCTGAATTTCACTGTTTCGCTTGTTTTTAAAAGCCAGCGTTTGATAGGTCCGATGCTTCAGCGATAATTCATGACTTATAAGTTTCTCGAGATTGTTGTAGCGTAATTGAGATGCTCCTCAACTTTCTCATTTTGATATGGAAGATGTAACAACAATTTTTTCCACAGTTTTTAAATTTAAAAAAAATCTAATAAGTTAGATTTTAAATTCCAGAAACTTCAATGTTTCAGCATTGTGGAAAATTGACTTAAGAAGTGAGAAATTTATTCTGGATATTGACCGTTCCTCTAAATCCGTTTCCTAATATGATTACCATCACTAACAAAATCATTAAAAAATCATAATTTTCCATTCTAAAACTTGACAATGTTGCTATCGGCCTACGCGTCCCAACCCATAGCTCCAACTGTTACTCTTTTCCCATATTACAAAAACCAACCTATCAAAAAGAGCGTCATGATCTAATATAATTATTACGTAACTTGGTTCTCTTTCCTGAGCAGACGGGCCCTCTTGATCATGTCGAGTGTCAAACATGACACCGTAAAAGAAGAGGATTAAGAAGAGAGACTGTATTAGTTTTGAGGACTTGTTTGCATAGCGGTGATACAAAAAAACGACGGATAATTAGAATGTAATCATTCAAATGTGTTCTGATAGTGAGGTCGAATACAGTTCGTAACTTCCAGAAACTTCGCATGATTTGAATTCCGTTGCCAGCTTCCAATTCAAATTTCTAATCTATCACCCTGACACCTGTTCCCAGTCTGATCTGTCACACTTATCGCTCATCTTCTAAACTTGTGTTTTATTGCCTACCACAAAACTCATACTTCTGTTCCAATTGCTCTTGACACATGGTGTAACCCCTTTTCCACCCAACAGCAGACACCAAGTATTCTGATCCACGTTGAGAAGTAAACCTCCATTTTGTTTATATCTGCCTGTCCCTTTTTTCTCTTATTACCAGTTATTCTATCCGGGGTTAGGGAAAGAGATGCTTGAGAGGAACCCACTGTGGGAGATCCGCAAAAATAACAAATAACTAGTTGACTGGTCAGAGTTAGCCTATGAGATAAACACGGTCAAGTGCATCTGATATGTTTAGATCTATATGTTTAGATCTGTAAGTTAGACGTAATTCTCGTATTACGAACATCCCAGAAATCGTTATAACTTTTCAAAGATTATCTGGTTACACTGCCTAGATTTTTTTTTCGCTTGAAAATTTCAAACTTTACTCAAAAAGTAGCACTTCTTGAGTAAAGTTCAAAATACAATTCCACAGTTTCACATAAAAGTTTTCATGAATTTTTGCATTATAAACAATCTTGCCAATTTGAAAAAAGCCACTTGGTATCTAGTGAAATACCGATAATGCTCTGATAGAAGTGCAATTTGAGCCCCATTATCTCGTTCCAATAAAAGATATCAAAAATCTGTCGACTGATAAAATATTGTTGATATTATGATAAATAATTTATCAGTTGAACATTTTTTGATATATTGTGAAGAAGCTGAGATAAATGAGCTCAAAGTGCGCGTATAAGGTAGGATTCTATCAGACAAAGGGTACATGGAAACTTTGAGATGAATTATCTCGGTTCCTATGATAGATTTCAAAAATTGATCAGCTGATAAAATATTGGTGATATTGTGACAAACATTTTATCAGTTGACAGATTTTTGATGTCGTTTGAAATTGTCAAGATAATTGAGCTCAATGTGTACGTATAGGTTGAACTTCTATTAGAGCAAATACGGTATCATATTTTGTATAATTACTGTTTCTGATTACTCATTTTTGAAATTATGGATGTTTTTTGCTATTGGACTTTCTGTTAATTTAAGAAAGAGGTTGAAAAATGAAATCACATATTTTTAATGCCTCGAAAAATAGGATCTCAGTGTTCCTATCACATGACAAAAGATAATTCCAAGGTTGTGCCACGGCCGGTCTCATCATTTTGGATAAGGCATTTCTGGGATATGTAGGATTGGGCGGCCTAGCGGTTCTAGAAGTTTCTGGGTGGCTGAGCTTATTTTCAAAAGAACGAACAGGTGGGTCAACGGGAACCTACATACGGCATAAATCACGACCAGCCGCGCCCGCGATTTGCAGAGCCTTTTATAATTCTCTCATCTTTCGAACCCCTTGACTGGATGATTGTTCTAGCGAACATGATCACAACAAACTACTGTGTAAGAAAGCGAGTCTCTCTGTCTATCGATCCCTCTACAGTTCCTTTCAATATTTACCCGCAAAAGAAGAAGAAAAAGAAGAAGAAGAGCTAAACGAAGGACACAGACAAAAACACACAGTCCCAATTCTCTAGCGACACCATCGGTTAGCCTCCTCAGAGGTGCTTCCGTTCTGTGCTTGAGCATCATTCGGTTTGCTCTCATTCGGAAGAAGCAGCAGCGTGTTTGAGTTTTTTGAGAAGGTCTCTCTCTCTCTCTCTCTCTCTCTCTCTCTCTCTCTCTCTCTCTCTCAAAAAAAACTTATTGGTTAGTTTTCGAAAAAAAGAGAGAGAGAGAGAGAGAGAGAGAGAGAGAGAAAGAGAGAAACCGAAAACCGAACAAAAACCGTTTTTAAGGAAAGAAGAAGAAGACTGTCGTTTCTTTTTTGCGTGGTGTTGAGTAAATCTTGCGGACTCCCACTGTTGGCTGCTACTGCTCATACACAATTGGAATGACGTGATGGAGATTTTAGAAACGATGAAGAGTAAGAAGAAGAAGAAAAGGAAATTGTGGAAAAAATAAACAAAATTGTGTTGGTTGTGTTTCTTTTCGCATGTATTTGTGGGTGTGGAGGTGGTATGGTTCTCTTTTTGTGGCAAGAAAAGATGTGTGGAAGAATTTAGTTTGGGTCAATAACTTGTAGAAATATGTATACGCCTACTCTGGAATCCACAAATTATTGTACTTTTTGACTGGTTCTTTGTAGTCTGGTAGAGAGTCAAAGACCAGTAATGTTACTCTTAAAATAAGTCCTCCTTTTCCCAAATTTTCCCATCAGCGACGTATTTCTTCTGATCGTTTACACCTGTATACCTAGTGCGTGATTCCTCTCCTTCTGACTTTTCACACACACAAAAAAGCACTCCGATTCAGTATGAAAGAAATTCAACCGAAGAGTGTGTGAATCGTACGGAAAAAGCCTCTATTTTTCTTTCCAGCGAAGTGAGACATGACCAATTGGTAACCGACGGGAGCCAGCGCCTCGCGCGCGAGTTCCTGTGTGTTTGTCGCGTGATGAATAGGCGCGCAGGTTCAATAACGGGCGGTGCCTCTTCCATTCAAAAGTACCATATCACGTAGGGAGAGAGCTCAGATTGAACGGAACGCAATGGGAGCCAGCAGCGCTTTTTCACGACATGACACGCGAAAAAAGAGGAGATCAAGATCAAGAAGGTTGAGATGGACTCCAACTTGAGCGCGCGAGAGGACACTATTCAATGTGCTACCGAAATTTTTTTTTTCGCGTTTTATCTATTTGACGTTTCGAGGTCATGCCTAGCATAGATTTCGGATCACATATCGTATTGAGGTTCAGTTTGTTTCCTGAAGAGTTTAATGTTCCAAGAAACGTTTGTTCCTGATTCGCATGATTCTTGAAATATCGTTTCATACTTATTCCACGAAATTTTCGTTTTCAAATCTGAAATAGACTTCCAGGGATGTCGACTTCAAAACCCTGTTCTCACTATAATTTTATAAGCATCCTGGTCAAAATCTGCGATGTAGTTCCAAAAATTCTACCCGTGACCTCCCGCTCAGTGGTCTCCCACACTTTCCATGTCCTGTCCACCATGAATCTCGTACCGACTCCGCCCCCTTTTGTGCTCATACCGTTGATCTCCTTCCTCCCCACAACAGTTGTTCTTACCGGAGTTAGCATGCTCCGCCTGCGCAGCAACTGGTTACCAGTGGGTATTCTTTTGACCTCTCATTTATATCCAGTTTTTTTACCCCCTCCTCCTCGTTTTCTCAGAAGCTAACATGCAATACTTCCGCAATTTTTTGTTATTTTTCTCCACTGCTTGCACTTTGTCCATTTTAAATAGGTTTCTTAAACACTAATCTCTCGTTTCCATGTTCTTTTTTTTGTTGGCTCAACATCTTTTTCATTTTCCTCTATCTCTTTTTTTTCTTGAACGGAAGAAATGGACCCTTCCAACCAGTGAAGTTGTTCCGGCGGGGTGGTTTATGAGTGTGTGAGATCTAAGTGAAAAAACTGGGAGAGCCCCCTCTGAAGACCAGATGGGTGGCACCGGACGACACTGAACTCTTATTTTTCTTGATGAAAAAAGAGCAGGAAGATGAACGGATGTAGGGTGGGAGGGGGAAAAGGTCATGGATATATGGATAAGGGGGCGGGCTAACTTTAGAAAGTAGGAATTTACCGTGAACACTCTAAAAGAGAGCTACCCAAATTTTCATAAAATTTGTTGTTTTCAAAGTTAGCCAGAATTAGGATCGCCGTACTCACGATTGTAAAAGGTCACTCGTACCGCCAACTTTGAGCCTATATCTCAGTTAATGTGAAAGATATCAAAAAGTGATTAACTGACAAAATTATTATCATAGCATCACCAACATTTTCTCCGTTGCCCGCTTTTCGATATCTTTCTTTTACAGGAACTGAGATATATAAGCACAAAGTTCCCGGTTTGGGCGGTCTTCTGTTAGAGTGCTTACGATAATAAGGAAAGAACTGAAATAGGCCGAAAAGGTGATGTCCGTTGTTCTGAAACTGGAGTCCGGTTTGCTGCATACCACTCCTGCCTCTTCCATGCATACAACATGTCATTCTCAATGCCTATTATTAACAAGAGAAAATCATCAAATATCAGGTAGTTGTGAAACCGAAAACTTGGTATACTGTAACCAAAACAACACATCTTATTTGCTTACCATGTTCCAGTGCTAGTACGACTATAAATACAGTGTTCTTCTCCTAGACTCGAGTACTGTACAGTACAGTCTGTACTGACTCATTCAACTTCCCACTCTTCTCGGTTAGCCATTGCTTGTCTACCTACTTGCTCATCCCATGAAACTCAAGCCTTTAACAAAAAAAGAAAATTCTCTTTCCTAAAACTTTTTTCGTGTTGCTCCTCTACTCGTTCGGTCTATCTGCTACTGTCCGTTTGCTTTCTTTCAACCCCTTAATACAAACAGTCACGCAAACAAAAAACGCTAAAAACGCCAACTTTTTCTCTAAGTTTCCATCATCACCCCATGGGAAGTAGGTGGATTAGATTACTGTATCTTCTTCTTCTTCTTTTCGCTTCTCGTCATCATGAAAAGAGCATCGAAGGAAGCAAGCAAAGAGTGGAAATGGGTGTGGTGGTATGGCAGTGGGTCATCCAAACATCTCACAAGTACCTGCTGCTCTAGGTTTCCCGCATCTTTACCTCTTTATTATCGGTAGCCAGTTATTATTTCTCCATCGCGGGGTCTAACAAATATCTGAATAAGTGAGTGAGCACACAATGACCAAGCCCTTCGTTTCCTTCAGCTTCTAGTACATGTGAAAGCAATCAAGCACATCCACCACTCATTTACGACTATGGTGGCCCCCCCCCCAGAGTTTTTTGTTCTAAATGATTCTCCGCTTGTTTCTCATTTGCTTTGCTTTTTTGTGAAATGAACAAAGTTCCTAACTTTTCGTTTTTTGCAGAATGAGTTCTCTGTACTTGTGTCGTGATTGTTCGGGTGCATTTCACAGTATGGACGAGTTGCAGAGGCACGAACGCGAGGAGCATGATATGGAAGAAGAGCAAGGAGAAACGACCATGACGATGGATGAGCAAGAGAAAATGAATGTTGATGATGAGGTTGGTGAAGATCCCGAAATATTGGCTTTGATAAGATAAAAAGAAATATCAAATTGTTATGCAACTGTAATAGTTTTGTTGTGGTTTTGTAGCTAACTTTCACTTTTGAGCTCAATTATCTCTGTTCCTGTGAAATACATTAACATATAGCCAACTGACAAAAATTTTTTGATATTATGGTAAAGATTTTGTCAGTGGACCACTGTTTGATATCTCGTACAGGAACCGAGATATATGAGGTCAAATGTGGCGGTTCGGGCGGCCTTCTATTAGATTGTTTACGGTAATTTTGTGATGATTTTGAAAAGGGATTGATGTGAATTTTCATGTTTTTTTTTTGGTTTTTCGAGATTGAAAAAGTGTGAAGACTTCGATTTGCGTCAAATTTCCATTCTTTCTCAGAATCCTTGAGAAGTCCAAATTACTGTAAAAAGTTTGCTGTTTCAAGTAGTTAATAAATTTTTTTTTAGTTTTTCAATTCCCGTTGGGAGTGGTGTCGTATGTTGGAAGTGAGCTTTCGAAAGTCTGATTCCCGCATCGCGGTACTTTAACTCGTGATTGTCCAACATGACTGTCATTGGTAGCTATACCGAGTTCTAGAACGTTCTAAACCATAACTAGTAGTAAGAGAATCTGAATCATGGAAGATGTGACTCCGCCCACCTACCCCTTCCACGATCCCATCATAGTCCCATCCGAACCCATCCATCGGC
The DNA here is from genome assembly GCF_000004555.2 of Caenorhabditis briggsae. Taxonomy (NCBI): domain Eukaryota; kingdom Metazoa; phylum Nematoda; class Chromadorea; order Rhabditida; family Rhabditidae; genus Caenorhabditis; species Caenorhabditis briggsae. The sequence goes on along the minus strand of NC_013487.2, from coordinate 6,656,159 downwards.
ATCGTCTTCTCATGGTTACACACCCTCTTTATGCCATTCCATCACACGGAGAGCACCCTCCCAAATAGTGGGCGTGTCTTGATTGGTGCGCGTTGGTGCCATCCTCTGTTCCGCTCCAACACAGAAGCTTTGAGAAGAGCAGGCGTTCGTTACACACTTCTGCGCTTCTCCGTTCCTCCACACAGCCATTTGCATATTCTCCGTGATTTTTCCGATCTTTCCTGGCACCAACCGACACCAGAGGCGGATGGGTCCGGGCGTGTCCGAGGGAAGATGCTCATAAGCGATATATTCGTCTTCACTTTTTTATTTCAGTAGCTAGTATCCGTGTGCGTGAAGATCTTGGAAACATTGGTTCTACAAGGTTGATTCATAAGGTTTAATGAATATCAGATTCCTTCAATGATTTCCAAAATCTAGGTGCGCAGGTTTTCGAATTTTTCTGTAATTCCTTTTTTTTCTGATTTTCTTTTTAAATGAAAATCTTGAATTGGATGAGTATGTATTGCATTTCAAACATTCAAGACTTCAAAATATGGCTTTTGTAAACTCAAAAGTTACCGTTTCAAATGTATTTCACATTGAAAACACACATTTCCATTATCAGTGTTCGGATGTATACATACCATGAGCTGAACTTGACCATATACCTGTAGTTCCATGAAAAAAAATTGTTATGTTCATATTTCCAAAAAATTGGGTTCCTTGAAACTTACAATAATGGCTAGAACTACCCCTGAACCTACAGTATCCCTAGGCTTGAAGATATGAGCCTTTCAACTTTGCGTGTCTCTAAAGGCGCATATCTCAAAAACTATATACGACCTACAGTATCCTTTCCATTGTCTATCCTCATGCATTCCACTATACTGGACACCTGCCCCCATTTTGCTTTTTTTTCTCTGGTCATTATCAAAATGAAACACCTGGCCTTTTTTCAAACTTTCCACACATCCCCTACCCACCTGAACCTAACCATATTTCTCTTTTTCAGATCACAATGATCCAAATCAAAATAGAAGACACGGACAGTCTATCCGACACCGATTCCTCTCACGTCTCCATGAATCCAACGACGCCTTCAGTACAATCAGCATCAGGAGAGAGAGGGCGGTATGAGTGTGAAGAGTGTCATGAGATGTTTCTGGTGAAAAGAGAATTAGCAACACATATGAGGATTCACAGTGGAGAGAAACCACATAGTGTAAGAGCTTCTAGAAGCTAGAATTTTGTCTAAAATTTGAGAATTTCAGTGTACGCAGTGTGGGAAAGAGTTTGGAACTCGGCAGTTGTTGAAGAAGCATTGGATGTGGCATACAGGAGAGAGATCACACGTCTGTCCACACTGCCATAAGGCTTTTTTCCAGGTTAGTTGCAGTTTTAAAGATTCCGTAAAACCTGTAATAGAAGGGCATCTTACCTTGTCAACATTGACCTAATTTATGACCACTAATAGAATTCCACCCAACTTTGAGCTCATATATCTCATTTTCTGTGAAAGATATCAAAAAGTAATCAACTGACGAAATGCTTATCAGAACATCAGCAACATTTTACTAGTTAACCACTTTTTGATATCTCTCACACGAAGCAAGATAGTTGAGCTCGAAGTTTAAAGTTAGGAGGCTCATTCTATTTACGGTACCTTCAAAAATAGTGCTCCTTGGAAAACATTTGAACTACTCCGCTGTGACTAACTACTTCCCTCTAACTTCTCTATTGTTTTCAGAAAGGTCATCTCACTCAACACTTGATGATTCACTCCGGTGGCAGACCTCACGAGTGTCCACAGTGCCATAAAACATTTATTTTTAAAGTAAGGAAACTTTGCTTTGAATTAAAACTAAACAACTCAATTTCTTGCAGTTTGATTTGAATCGACACATGAAGATTCATCAGGAACGAGGTTTCTCGTGTCAGCAGTGTGGGCGGTCGTTTTTGAAGCAAGCAATGCTGGATGAGCATCATTTGAAGTGCAAAGGAAAACCGTCTTCCCCAATCCGTTCTCTTCTGACGCCTACAATGAAAGCTGGGCTTGAATCATTCTCAGTGAAGCAAGAACCGATTGTTCTGTCGCCTGAAACAATTGCAAAGATGGCCCAGAAGTTGCTAATCCAACAACAAGAGAATCAGAGAAGCGCGTTGAACAATCTTCTGGTGAAGCAACAACAAGAGAATATTCTGAACAATAATAACAATAATGAGACCAATATTTTGAATAACAAGGATTTAGCATTTGAGACACCAGGTAAAAGATATCGAAATAATAATCATCCAAACAATTTCATTTTTCAGTTCCTGCTCTTCCCTTAAACCTTACTTGTATGCTCTGCAAGTCTCAATTCAACAATCAGTCATCATTCACTCTCCACATGTACATGTATCATTTTGCCAATCAGAATACCAACTTGTCCCTGGACTCTACGCTTCTGAGCTTTCCCCAACATCATCATCCTGTCCTTCAAACAGCAACAACTATCGATCCCGTCACCCTTGGCTCCGATTCCGACCCAGCCACAGACACATCTTGCGCGTCTAGCCCTCAGAAGACGTCACCTCTTCAACTTCTGGAGTCAACGTGTCTGGATCAGAGCTCAGTGAGCCCAATGAGTTCATCAGGGGCGTCTCCACAACCAACGGCTTCTGAATCGTCGACGACGTCGTCGTCGTGCAAAGACTGCTCGAATAGTTGGCAGAGGATTCAAGACTTGGAGCAGCAAGTGTTGAAGAAGGACGAGGAGTTTGAGGCGTATAAGAAGATGACTAAACAGGTTAGTTAATGGGATTCTGTTTTTTAAACTTTTAATTCTACTCTGATCTCACTTATAGCCGAAGTTTTGAAGTGGACGGAACTGAGGTCCGGTAGCGAAACCTTTGAAGGGGCGTGAAATTCAAAGTCGATGAAATTCATCGAGCTCGATATCGAGTAATCGAAAAAAAGGCTAGAAATGAATTGAAATTAGACAAGAGTAATAAACAAGCTTATAGGCCTAAGCCAGTATTTCAAAAGCTGAAATTATCGATTAATTCCATAAACTCCATTTTTCCAGCTCATCACGAACGTCTCAAGCTACTTGACCTCAACACAAACTCCTGAAAACATGTTCATGATGAACGCAGCCAACGTCTTCACGCAAATCAAGAATTCTCTGTAGGAATCTCCAGTTTATAACTCTTTTCTTAACCCAAATTTCTGTCCCACGTGTTTCTGATCTTGTCCTTTTCTCCTGCCCTTTTAGGCACCCAAAAATCACAGATAATCACCATTTCTGACCTCTTCTTTTTTCATGGAATATTCCCTAACTTTTTAGTTTTGTTGCATCCCGAAAAAACGCGTAAAATCACCTAAAATTATATGTATAAAACAGTGCCTTTTCTTCTTCTTCTCTTCCCCCACATCACCACTATTTTCTATGTACCCTTTTGGCCTGAATCGGGTCCTTATTTATTGAGATTTGACTATTATATTATTATTAAAATAAAAGATTTCAAATTATCTAGGTTTCTATACTGTTGCCTTTGGAAAGCTTGGTAAAATACAAAAATATTTACTAGTAATGGCCGAGTCGGGTGATAAGTGAGAGGGAATAAATGAACAAGATTTCAGATCGACTCATAAGTTCTGTGTAGAGAAGGGAAATATCATTACAATGAAATTAAAACAATACAATATGAGGAAAATGTGTGCTCTTTGAGATTTTGAAAATGGGATTATGAATGAATGATGCTCAAAATGTTTGGGGGAGAAAATAATTGAGATCTCTCTTCTCGAAAAGACAAATGATACATTAATAAATATTTTTTCGAAAAAGAAGATGGATGTATGGTACAGAGAATTGACAGGAAAGTGGGTTTTGCGAAGGGAGGAGGGATAAAAAATTTGAAATAATAAGATGGGCGGGTTGGTGGTGTTGATTACAAGGTGACCTTGTTGATTTTTACTTTCGAACGCCCGGCGATTCGTGTGTCAGCTTTTCGATATCGTGGAAGAAGACGGCGGTTCCACCAGAGACAGTCGGTATCACGTCACCCTGAAAATAATGAAATTTGAAAAAAGCAAATTGACAAAATCTGAGAAAGTGAAGGAAACTAAAGCTAGAAGAAATACACCGTTTTCATTAAAATACAGTTGTGAACTGTTTTCGGCAGAGAACTCAATTCATAGGGTTCGAACTGCTATGGTATGCTGTTGCGCTTTAATGAGAAGGTGACGTGGCAAAGTGTTAGGTCGTGAAAATCAACTGAATTGCAAGGAAATTGATATTTTAACAGTTTCAAACTTCGCCACATCACTTTGTCCATAAAGCGCAACATCATACCACAGTAGTTCGAGCCCTGTACTCATTTTACAATGTCATACTGTTTTAAACACTCTCGTGCAATTTCGAACCGAAAAAGATGAATATCAAAGCATAAAAAGAAAATAAATAATGACCATTTTAATGCAAAGAACATACAAAAAAAGCAAAACCCATCAAACACAGCACATTCCACTCCACAAAATCCACTCTTCCACCACTTCTCTTTTACTCATCCACCTCTTCATAATTCGAGTAAATAGTTATCGACTTAACATCAGAACAAGGTGAATACGAACTGCTTTGTGAGTCCTCGTTCCGAAGCCGTGGCAGCATGGAAGTCGTTGCCTGTCAGAATGCGTTAGTGGTGCAGTGTGTAATAGACGGACAATGATGGGTTTGATACGTAAAAAGTGATATGATACAGGGTGAATTGTTACAAAGTGAAATATACGATACGATAGAGCATGCTAAAGACGATAAGAAACAGAGGGTGTTACCTTGACTATATTGGTACTTATGTTGCCCTCTTGGTCGACTTCTTGATGAGTCAAACGATACTCGCCAGATTTATTCAGTTGGTGGAGCTGAAAATAAATGAAATTTTTATAAATTAGTATAACCGTTTTAGGTTACCTCTGGCTTTGTAGTTTTTATCGCGTTGCCTGGTGTGCGAGACTGGAGAACCGTTCCAGTTGGGACACGATGAACTGGCTGATGATCGAGAAGTCTTGAAGCTGATTTCGAGCGTCTCTGATACTTGGGATTCACGTATCCCTGTTGGCCGTTAGCTCCATTTGATGATGATCCACTTCCATTCACAGCGGTAGTGGAGACGGCAGCTTCGAGTCGCTTTCTGTAGACTGGAGCACGTCCAGGAGTCTGATATGGTGGCGGTGGAGTTTGCATCGGGGCACTTGGTTGAAGACCCATATTCTCTTGATCGAAACGAGAACGTAAAGAAGCGACCGATGGTGACGGATTGTCGATCAATTCACGGACATTTCGCATTGCCTTCTTCTGAGATTGAATGATCTTTCGATCCTCCATCTTTTGCTCGACAAGTTTCTCCATAGCCATCTGATTCTCTTGTTCTCCTTGTTCATACTTGGCTATACGTTCTTTCATCGAAGCACAATCTCTCTTGTATCGGCGACAGAATCCACGAAGCTTCTCAATTTCTTCGTCCTTATCGCTGAGTGTGTCTTTGAGACGAGCGATTTCCATGCGTTGGTAGTCAGCCTCCAACATGTATTGGCGGACCAGAGACAGAAGAGAAGACGATGCACCGTCATCTGAAGAATCCTGAAGAACAGAGAGCTTCCGGGCATAAATTCTCAACGATTCAACAGTGTCGTTATCGTTGTAATCTCTCAAGCAGAACGTTGGCGGGCATGGAGTCTCCGCGCGGTCAACATCAATCTGAACAGCTCCATCAAGTTCCGAATTCCATTGCGTGAAGAATGAATGCGGGATTCTATCGGTTGGCATTCTTTCCACTTGTTTTTTGACTTCAATCGTTTGAGATTCTTCTGCGAAGGCGAGGGCACTCAGGTTCTCATCATAATCTTCTGGCTTGGGATTCACGCAAATCACCATGCGAATTTTTCCGTTGCCCTCTAAATAGGTTCTAAACAAGTGAGTCAGCTTTGACTGACGGTATGGAACCTGCTCGATGTTGGAATTGCTCTTCTGATTACGTCGGAGAACATCGATGCATTGTCGAAGAGTCATGAGAGATTGATTGATCGAGTTTGCTTCGGCAAGTCGCTCTCCAACGTTCTGGGTACGCTTGGCTCTTTCGGATCCAGCCAAATCAACTAAACACAACTGTGAGACCACAATTTGAGTTGAGTCCATTTCTGGATAGACATTCTTTGCGTCGCGGGCTCTTGGAGCCATGACCAATTTGATGGTGAAAACGGAGTGAGATCGAGATGAGTCCTTGTTGAGAATTGTGGAAGAGACGCGACGGCGTTCCTCTCCAAGACAGAAAACTTCCAGAGCCTCCTCACTCGACGAGACTTCGACGTCTTTGGCACCATCCACATAGACTTGTTGCTGACGATCTTGACGGAGTTCTCTCTTCGTCAACACTCTGGAACTATGAATAGATGGTGAAAAAAAAAATTAACGACAACTTACGCATTCTTGGCGTCTTCCAGTAAATCGTAACAGTAGTTGTTGTAGATTTCCACATAGCTGACGAACACCGAGCATACCATATCATCGTTGTATCCGGATAGTTGGATAGCTTCATAGTATCGATCGGTTATTTCACGGGATGTAGAGAGACGATCGACAGCCATTTGGTGGCGTTTCATGTGAGCATCGAGTGTGGAACGAATCTCGAACGTATTGAGAGCCGCTGGATAGAAGACACACTTGTCGACACTGAAACGACAAAATGAACAAAACTCCCTAGCATTTAAATACTCACCGATTGTTAATGCTGTTGAAAATAACATCCAACGTTCTTGGCAGCAATCCTGTGTCACTTTCGGTTGGCTTTCCAGTCATCGTATAAGTTTTTCCCGATCCAGTGACTCCATAAGTGAACAACAGGGAATTCTGTCCTCGTAGAAGATTCAGAATCAAGTCTCTAGAAGTTTTCTCGAATACGACTTCCTGTCCGTCTGCTTCCGAAAAAACGTGCCCAAATCCGAAAACTTTCTCGACTTGTGGAGCATTCTCACGCCGGTATTGTGCGGGTGGCAACACGGTTTGCACGGAGGCATCATCAATTGCGATAAGACTCGGTGTCGAGCCAGAGTATGGGCACAAACGGCAGAAAACCTCTATGTTGTCTGTCTCGTCAAGTGAAAGCTTCTTGCGACGAACTTGATCTCGCGCTGGCGTTATTCCTCGTTTTCGTGTCGCCATTTTCTGGAAAAAAGACACCGATGAAAACTTGATAAAATTGAAGAAAGTGACAATTATAAAAGTTGAGAATTGCTAAATTAGTGAAAATTTAACGAATTTCAATGTAAAAACCAACAAAACCAAACAAAAACAAGCAACAGAGAACACATAAAATTCAAACTCGCGGTGGAAGAAAGAGGGGGGAGGTGCGCGGCGAGACCAGCCTGCGCGGATTAATCGATGTCCCTTTAAAACGCGTCTACGCCTCTCGCATCTGCGTGCGTTCTCCTAATCTCTCTGCTGAGTAGGAGAAGGGGATCTTCTGAAGCTGTTGTGTGCACAATTTTGCAAGAAAAAAAAGTTCGTCAAGAATTCATTGGAATCAGAAACAAGAAAAGCATTATTTAATATGGAACGCTTCAACATGATTTTTCAATGAATACCGTGTTTCAACAACAAATCCTCAGCTCAAAAATTCGTCGGATGTTTTGGAAACAATTTCTTATTCCAGACTTGAAAGTTATCACTCTGCACGTCATCTACCGATGAGCTCAAGATTCAGAAATCGCATCTTCTTTGGCTAAACTTTTTGGTATTCTTAATTATTCATAAATATGCATCTTTCTTTTCTCGCTCATCAAAGTCACTGATTTCAAAGAGTTATCGGCTTCAGCAGCTTAATGAGTGGGCGCCGAGTTGAGGAATCCTTTGGAAACTTCAGATGACGTGACTTCTTCTCGACTCATACTCCAAACAATCTTTACAGAAGTCGCTCACGAGGTTTATTACTCATTCAAGAGTTCTTTGTGAGGAGCTCCGCCGCAGAGTTCAAAAGTTTCTCGCCCACCTCAAACTTTAGGTTCCTGCAAAAAATTCCATTCAACTTTTTTTTCTCGGAAAGTTAACCTTTTTGAAATTCAGAACCCAAAAGGAAATTCATGCGGAAATTCAGTTCCTTCCATTGTTTTTTCACTTCATTGTCGAAAAGAAGTTTCGAAGAAAAGTGGGCGGTTGTTTTAAATAAGTCACACCCCCATTAAGAATTCTTCAAAGAGTACCGTATATAAATCAGAGGGCTTCAGTTCAGTTTTCAACGTCACTTTCATAAGGTTTTCCCCCGACTCCGCCCCCACTGCTTCCCATATATAAAAGGAAGAAGAGGGACAAATGACGAAAGGCTTCGATGGGATTTGTCTGGAAGTTTTATGAGTCAACTTAAAGCGATCTCATGGATTGGAGTTTCTTATTCTTTGCAAGTTTTGATTTTTGAGATCTTTTTGTTGTTGTGTTTATTCCTAGGTAAATAACTCTATTGTGTTAGGTTTAGTTGGTAAAGTGCAATTTGATGGATTTGAAGCAAAATGGACTATAACCGTATTTGCTCTAATAGAAGCCCAATCCGTCCACTTTGAGTTCAGTTATCTCGATTTCTGGGAAAGATATCGAAAAGTGGTTAACTAACAAAATGTTTATCATAATAACATCAACATTTTATCATTTGACAAATTTTTGATATCTTTCACATGAACCGAGATAATTGAACTTAAAGTGGACGGTTTTGGGTTCAATTAGAGCAAACATGGTATGTTCAAAATTTCAATTTTCTGGTGGAAAGAAGTAGTGTTTTAGGCAAAACATGAAATAGAAAAGTTGGAATCATATACTACAGTAAACATCCTCTAGAAATTCTATGAGTCCATCTTTTAATTTTAGTTTTTAAAAACCATTTTCTGGAAGTATTTGCCTACTGTTGAGTCTAGGAATCAAATTGCTCCTTTGAGAAATTGTTCCACAAGGTAAAGCTTCCCAAGAATGCTAAGTTCAAGAGAGCGTTCAATCCCTTTGTGTATTCTACAAATTTTGAAAATTTGTCTCAAATGAAGTCTGGCTTTCAAAGGTGCAATTTTACTGGAAACGGCTTTATAATTGCCTATAGACACCGCGGAACGTTGGCAAAACATTTCGTAGCAACAGCAAAATACAGTAAACATTCTAATATTAGGTTGGCGGGAAAGTCTTTGTCACTTTTTCAATAGTTTATTTCTCAAAGAAAAAATAACCGAATAATTAATTATATTGTCCATCATTATCAACAACATGTCTCCAACGTTCCCTCAATTTATGGATTCCATTGCGGTAGAATCCAGCCGGGCGTGAGGCAAAGTATTGTTTGAGTGCCGCTTCGACCGCTCCACGGGAATTGAAGCTTCTTCCTTCGAAGGCACGTGTCATATCGCCAAATAACCAATAGTCGGAAGGAGCAAGATCAGGAGAATACGGGGGGTGAGGGAGAACATTCCATCCATATCCCATCAGCTCCTGCTTCACTTGTTTCGAAACATGTGGGCGAGCGTTATCATGTTGATAGTACACTTTCTTGTCTTTCAGGGCCGAACGGTCGACTGCTTTCTTGAGGTTTCGTAGTTGAGTAGTGTAGAGGTCTCCAGTTATTGTTTTGCCCTCGGGCAGAAGTTCCCAGTAGATGGGGCCGTCCACTCCCCACCACACAGAGAGCATAACTTTTTTCGGATGAAGGTCGGGTTTGGGGACATCCTGTGGGCTCTCTCCTTCTCCAACCCACTGGGATTTCCTGTGGTGATTATCGTAGAAGACCCACTTCTCATCTCCGGTTATTAGCCGGTCCAGCCATCGATCGCCCGCGTGGAGGTGAGAAGAGTAATCGAATCGTCGACTCGGCGGTCAAGGTTGGCTTGAGTCAGGTGATGACGTATGAATCGACCAAAAAGTTTTCTCATTCCAAGAGACTTCAAACCTTCAAGGACTGTGCTATGGTGAACTCCGAATGTGACAGCTAGTTCACGGCTAGATTGAAATGGATCCGATTGCAATGCGTGCTTCAGCTTGTCCAAATCCAACTCACGGGGTCTCCCAGAGCGATCCTTTTCATCGAGCGAGAAGTCATCTTTTTCGAAACGATGGAACCAATTGCGAATAGTATTGTAGTGAGGGGCATGTGTGTTGTACACATTCTTCAAGAAAGTTTCCGAATCCTTCATCGTGGTGTGAGATAGGAAGAGGTAAATCAAAACATGTCTGATGTGAATAGCAGTGGGAACAAACATATCGTTTCAATTACAGATGAGGAGCAGGGAAGGAAATGGGGACTTGTTTATATGGAAGGTTCTTATCACCTTGTTATTCACTAGAGTCGATATCATACACAGCCTCCATATACGAGAACAGTGATTAAACAAACAGAGTGACAAAGACTTTCCCGCCAACCTAATAGAAGACCATCCTATAATTTTACTTTAAGTTCAATCATCTCAGTCCCTTTGAAAGATATAAAAAATCTGTCAACGGATAAAATGTTTATTATAATTTCATCCACATTGTATCAGTTGAAAAACTTTTGATATTTTCCATAGGAACCGATATGATTGAGCTAAAAGTGCACGGATATTTTAGGCTTCTATTAGACCATTTACGGTTTCTCCTAGATCTAAAGTCTTCCGAGACTTCTTTTAAGTTATTAAAAAGCATTCAACACGATTCTGCCTTCTATTAGAGTGTTTACGGTAGCTTTTTCAAATGTTCAGTTGTTCAATAAAACAAAACTCTTTTCTTTGCAATTCCAATTCTTTCGAACTGCCATCTCCAGAATTCATAATTGAAAAATGTCAATCACAGAGAGCCGTCGGTTTATGCATTTTTCATCCCTCAATATGAATTGTAAAAGGGCATTTCTGTAATGTCCATTACCATTTTCGTCTTCCTCTTTTCTGATTAAAAAAAGAAGAAGGAATTTCATTATTGTGATTGTGTGGCGGGAATTTACATTGGTTATTCTTTTGGTGTGTTATGCACATAACCGTATGTAGTTTGAGTTAGGGATCTCTGATTTGCGCTAATAGAAGTCAACCATATCCGTGCACTTCGAGAACAATTCTCTTGATTTCTATGGTAATTATCAAAAGTCTGTAAACTGATAAATATTGGTAAAAGCAGGATGAATAAATTATCAGTTGACCACTTTTTGCTATCTTTTACTGGAACCGAGATAATTGAGCTCAAAGGAACTCAAAGGAGGTTCAAAGTTTCCGAACAAATAACCTTCTCTATTTTTGCAATTGATGACTTTTTCGTACAAATTCGTCCAAATAAAATATGGAACCAAATAGAAAACAACAAAATTGGCCCAATTTCATTCCTAACCTTCTTATGAGGAAGTTTACTGAAGATTGGTCAACTATAGTCTATAGAAAAAGAGTATTGCTTTTGAACCTAATCTCCGGAAAGTTTCAGAACAATTGAATCACTATGAAGCTATATTTTCAATCTCCAAATTTGAGTCTTGTTTGTTAAAATCAAACAAAAAATACAGCTTCATAGTGATGAAAATACAGCTTCATAGTGATTGTTCTGAAACATTCCGGAGATTAGGTTCAAAAGCAATGCTCTTTTTCTATAGACTATAGCTGACCAATCTTCAGTAAACTTCCTCATAAGGAGGTTAGAAATGAAATTGGGTCAATTTTGTTATTTTCTATTCGATTTCATATTTTATTTGGACGAATTTGTACGAAAAAGTCATCAATTGCAAAAATAGAGAAGGATATTTGTTCGGAAACTTTGAACCAATTTATCTCATTTCCTGTAAAAGATATAAGAAATTAGTTAACTGATAAAATGTTCATCACAATATCAGCAATATTTTATTAGTTTGCCCATTTTGATATCTTTCACAGGAACGGAGATAAATTGGCTCAAGGTGGAAAGTTAGAGGTCATTCTATTAGCTGGTTTACGGTAGTTTTATCTGTACTAAACTTTTTTAATGATTACTGTAGTCGAAGCATCAATTTTCTATTCCCAATACTTCTTTAAATTTGAGAGTCTCGATTAATTCTCCAAAAAAAAAATATTTTTCCCTATTTTCCTACTCTCTCCGGTTATTGTTATCCTGCTCTATTTTTTCATTTCAGAATTTCTCTCTTTTTTCTCTCTTCTGAATAATTGGATTTCTTCATCATCTTCTGCTTCATTTTTCTTCCTGAAATCCGCGCGTTCATACAATTTTTGAATTTCCGCTGAAATTTTGAATTTTTTCAGAGAACTATGCGTTTCTTCCAAGTCCTCTTGCTTGTCGTTCTCATCTCTGCCTTCACTATGGCACTTCCGTTCTTCAATTCACCAACTGTAAGTTTTCCGTTTTCTTGAAGATTCTGAATTCAACGTCTTCAGAGCCAAACCTATGGAGGTCAATGGCGTCAAATGTACACCGACGAGAGTCTCGACGTTCCACAGAACCCGCGATACATCATGTCGAATCGGATGCGTGGATAAATGATGCTGAAATTGATCTGCTGCTGAAACTTTTCTTTGAATAAAAAATTCTTGTTAATTAATTAATTAAAGCTGGTTTCATTTTTTAAAGGAAAACAGAGAAAAAAAGGATAAGAAAAATGGGATGAAAAGAGATACCACCGTGGTGTTGTTATTGTTAATATCTATATACTTAATTGATTGGGTCGGAAAAGATTAATATCAATTACATTGAAATAATGGAAAAAACCCAGAGTTCAAACTATTAAGATCCGAAAGATATTCAACAGGATGATTTTCTAAAATACGCTCTAAAGATACAATGTAAAACAATCAAAGAGCGACAAATTATTGCAAAAATTATTCCAAGAGTGAGAGAAGCAGCAGAGAATGATGGTGAAGAAACGCCACCCGAGATAGATAGAAATCAAGATTATAGAACAAAAAAGATGAAGAATTTAGAAGTGATTATTAAGAGAAATATGAATACTTTTTTAAAACTACCCGAGGGAAATTATTTAGGGGAAGGAAGGAGAGAGGGGGGCACAGAAAATACATGATTTGATAACGGAATACGAGATATATTTAATAGTTGGAAGCGTGTCGCATCGGTGGTCCTCGGCACTGGAGCGATGAGTATGAGAACATGAGACCCGTTGAATAGATGACTCCGTCTTCTCGAACCAGTGAAATTGGCACCTGGAAATTTAAGAATTGTTGTTGGGGAGACTAAAAACTACAAAATGTTCTCTTACCTCTACATCCATCGATTGCTTATTTGTGAACATCCAATGCGTCTGATCATTTCGAACTATCTGTGACGATGGAACCGAACACGAGATCTTCTCCTCACTCTCAAAAGTAGTTTCCATTCCTGTCGCTCCAAACCAGATCTTCAAATTTGGCTTAAAATCTCTTCCAGTTAACTCAATTCGAGACGCCTCATTGTGTCCATTCACTTCCAACGACGCGACAACTGGACACGGTGAGATTGGATTCGCCACTGCTCCCATCGCCTCGTAGAATCGATATTCGGCCTTGTCAGTCGAGATGATTGTCCACGCGGCACCATCGTTTATTTGATGCCTCGTATCACTGATTCGTGTCGCCTGGTGCTGGATGATCTTGTCATGGCTGAGACACAGGTACACTTGTTCGTTGTCCACCATTTGGAATGCACATTTGTGTAGCTGGGAGACTGGTTCTTCACTGCACGACGCATCCAGAATCACTTGCTGTTTATCGACTTTTCTGATTCTCAATCTGGGCAAGGCTATTCCAGTGACACTATCCACCAACTTCACCACACTTCCGTAGTACACAAAACCATCCTTGACAGTGAAGTTGTCCGGCTCGCCACGCTCGTCGTCAACTGAATCAGCTACAAGGAATTATAAATATGCTCAAAAGAATGAGAAACTTACAGAGATGGATAGTGAATGCTCCCCACTTTGTGGATGAAGCATGGAACGCGCCTCCTTCCACGTGGAGGTATCTCGTACTGACGGTTTGGGAACGAAGGCGATTGAAAAGAGCGACTTTGGTTCCGCTAGCAATGCACAGATATTTGCAATCGGTGTTTTTCATGCTCTGCTTCTTTTTCGACGGTTTCGAAATCACTTTGATTCTCTGTGACACAAATTGCCCGATTTCCATTCCACATCCGTAGAAGAACTGCGCATTCAAATCGAAATATTTTCTCTTATCAGAATCACTGATATAAAGGGTCTTGGCAGCACAGTAATCGTAAATATTCGGATCCTGTCTTGAATCACCCGGATGTCTCACTTTGCCAGTTGAAAAGTCCAGCTGTTGTCTTTCAGCGTTGTCGGATCCGATACCGATATAGGCGACGAGCTCGGTGGACTGTTGCTCTTGAACCGGATCGTTGTCCATGGCATTGAGAAGCTCTTTCTGGGATGAGGCTTTCAGTGATTTGTATAGGTCGAGGACTCGTTGCTTCTTGAGCTTCCATCCTTGCCCTATCAGATAGATGCATGGCGGTGGACAGAAGAATCTGAATGAAGAATAATTTGATACTACTGTAGCTTCCAGACTTTAATCTTCAGTAATTAAATTTTCCATTCCGCAATATGTATAAAATTAATTTTATTACCTATTTTTGAGTATTTTTGTAACTTTTGAATTACAAAATAGACAAAATTTCCTACAATTGTGTCTGAAAATCACATTTCTAGCGCTTTAGGAATCGAGATAGAACCGCTCCGATTTCGGGAGGCTAGATACGCAGATGACGAGACACGCTGCGTCTCTAACCTCGGAAACTTCGAATGACCGTATCTCGAGTTATAGATATGCTGGCAAGATGGTTTTTGGACAAAATTGCACGGTTTGAAATGGGTTTTCAGATTATTGAAGTAATGCTTTCCTACAGTAATCCCTGGGAAATTGTGCAAACTGTCGTACGTGTTTGCAGACAATTTCCTACCATGTTCGAGAATTGAGATTGTTTTCAGGAAGATCTTACATGTGTACTTCCATCCCACAACAACTTTTTAGGTCCTCGCACTCAATTAGTCTTATCCTCCGAATTCTAAATGCGCGAAATCACAGAAAAACCTTCTTAACGAGACCATATGCTTGTTCTCCTCTCTCCAGTTAAGCCCTTCTAATGTTACGTAACCCAAATCATGCTGCTGCTTCCCCAAAAGAAACACAATATTTAATGCAACACAAGTGGCAAACACAGTATTTATGTGTGTGTGTGTGTGTGTGTGCACTTATCGTCCAATTAGGAGAGATATGGCACTTAGAAAATGAGCAGTAAGTAGAGTACAAATCTATCCTGGACCTCCTAATTGACAGCTAGCTATGGAAAGAACACGTGGAAGTCCTTTTGGGGTACTTGAGAATGTGTTGGACACCAAGAAGAACATCTCCATGAGTTTTCGTGGGTCCTACTGTATCTTTCCCAGAATTTCTCATGATTTTCATGTCGACACCGTAGTCCCTACTGTATCTTTCATAGAACGAATTTCTCATGCGAACAAAAAACAGATCAGTTGAGAGTTCCCACGATACGTGTGATGTAGACACTCTCGCCATATATTTTTCCCAATTTCAGAGGAAAATGCCAAGGGAAAATTTTCTATACGAAATTTCGGATTTCTGATCTACCTACTGTGACTAACCTACAGTACCCCCACCCCCCTCCCCAAGACGCTGAGCTAATTGATACCTAGATGCACCTGCTTCAACAACAACACAACATATCTGTGTTTCTCCTTATAAGTGTATCAATTATGAGCAAATATTGAGTAGTTGGGTGCTTCTCACAAGCCAGCCAGCTGCCCTCTTTGATCTTCTAACTCACCGTTTCTCATTTCCATATGATTTCTGAGCGACTTTGGCGTGGAATATCGATATGATGCACTCGTAGGACTCCTTGTTCTTCAGAAAGTCAATCATTCGATCGCTGGAATATCTTAAAAAGGTGAAAGAACCAGACAGAATAGCTTACGTTGTCAATGATTGTGAAGTTCCACTGAGCATATTGTGAAGACCACCGAGCTTCGCTTGGAACGCCAGTTGATAGCTAGACATCGGATTGGTCACTGCAGAGGAAGGAGCACCGAAGCTAGACGTGGAGGTGTCCAGGAATGAAGAAGTGGTCGGTGTGGCTTGTCCGAGATTGTAGAATTGGTCGGCTGAAAATGTTTATTTTAAATTGAAAATAAGACTTATGAATATCTAATTGATAGCTCTCACCCCTTCCTATCTTCCCCCTATTTCTCCCAAAACGATTTGAGGCAGAAGAAGAAGAAGAAGAAGCTTCCCGAGAATACGCATGATATCTATTTGAGGCATTCACAAGAGACCCAGTGAACTCTGCTGCAACCGTAGTGGGTTGTGTAGCAAAACTAGTGAAATTGAACCCAAATGGGTTGTTTGAAGTAGCTGAGAAATTCATTGCTGGAGGGAACGTCGGTGCGAATGGTCCCATTTGGAAGAATCCAGGAGCACCGAATGGAATATTATGATATGGTGAAGGAGCTCTTTGAAATGGAGTGTTACCGATAGTAGCGATAACTGTATCCTCTGATTTAATCAACGGACGCTCACTGGTTACTGTGGTAACCGTCGGTGTGGATGTTCCAAGACCATAATAGTAGGGATTACAGGAACCGTACGAGTTGAACATTATTTTGAATAGAATAGCAGAGGAAGAGCCTCTTCCCGAGAGGTGATGATGGGAATCAAAAGTAGGTAAAATGCCACGATGGGAAACCAGCGAAAAGCAACAATACCTCACATACACTCTCTCACCTTTTCAATATGTATGTGAGAGAGAGAGAGAATGAGATGCGAATGATAGTGTCGAGGTGATGTGGGTGGCGCCCCAAAAAAGCAGCCGATGTGCATAATTTTTTGAGGGGATGAAGCCGCCTCATAAAACGGTACACAAATAGAGCGGGACCTCCTTGGAGAACGGATCATAAAAATCTTTGGGTTGGCTGAGAAGAAAAACTGATAAGAAGAAAAAGATGAGGATGTTTGAAAAAAACTGAGCAAACAATAGGTAGATTGCTTGTTAAGACATGAAGAATTTGAATACCGTAAACACTCTGATAGAACGCCACCCTTCTATTAGAGTGTTTACGGTATATGGAAATAGGGCAATAGGTAAGATCTAATTTGAATGAATCTAGAAACAGGAATTCGATATCACACGTTTCTCAAATAAATATATTATTATTATCGATATCGATTTCACAATTTGAATTTGTGTAGCTGAACTACAGTATCTCTAACTAGCATTGAGTCATCTTCCGGAAGCTTCGGAGCAATCTTTTCTCCGAAATCAAACTACACACTGACTTTTCTTCGAAGCTACCGTAATCCTACGAAATTTATCTATCGTTTTCCCTCTATTAGTAGCCTACCCAAACGGTCAACTTTGAGCTAACTTATTTCGATTCTAATGCGAGATATAAAAAATCTGTCAACTGATAAAATGTTGGTGATATTATGATAAGTATTTTATCAGTTGATAAAAGTTTGATATCTTTCATAGGAATCGAGATGATTGAGCTCAAATTTTAAGGTTTGGGTGGGCTTCTTTTCAAAGCTACCGTAATCCAGTCTTACAAAATTCTTCCATTTTCCATTTTGATACAAAAATCTACACAAACCTAGCTTGTTCTCATACAAGTATTACCCCACCCTGACCCCACTATTATTACGCCATCCTTTGGGAAGCGTCTCTATGAACTTTAGGCGACAGAACATTTCCGCAACAATAATCCAATTAGCCTCCCTCTTTACCACTTACCGAAGGTAGGTTGTCCATACCTGAGAAGATGACCCGGGAGAGGGGAATTGGCAGAGACACCAGTATTGCCATAAGTTATGATAAGTAGGCGGCATTTGCATTTGAAGCCACGAAGCATCAGCGCCACCGAAAGCGTGTGGTTGTTGAGGTGGAGGTGGTGGTGGTGGCGCATGATAGTAGTATGAATCAGCAGTAGGATAACACATCGAAGCAGCCGCGCTGAGTGCCGATGAAGAAGTATCGTATCCTCCAGATGAGATCATATCAGTCAGACTTCTGGATAGAAGACCATCATCACAATAGAGCGCTGATATGCTTGGTTTTTCATCAATCATCATTGTTAGATGATGAGGATGATGTTGCTGATGGATAGGAGCGGTAGCGGCAGCAGCCGCTACCGCAACAGTCGAAGCTGAAGCTTCGGAAGATACGACTGATGGGGACTGATGATAATCCATCCCGAGTCTCTTCCGAGCAACGATGGGACCGCGAGGGATGGGTGGCGCGTGAAAGTCGAGTCTTGAAGAGGGTCTTCCCGGCAGTGGAAGCTCGTCGTGGGATATCCGATGCGAAGATTCCCAGGGAAGAAAGAATAGTAGAAGTGGTGGTGGGATGGCTTGAAGGGAAAATGAAGAAGAAGGTGGTGGTTTTTCACTGGGGGTACTGCTGATGGGAGAACGACGAAGAAGCTGGTTGGCTGTCGAAGAGCACACAATGGAAAGGAAAGCGGGGTGGGAAAAACCGACCTTCTCTATATTTTTCCCTCTTCGGTTTTCTTAGTTTCTCCGATACTCCTCAATCGCCACGCCTCCCAAACACTCTCTTCATATCGTCTCTGGCTTTTCATGGTAGAGAAGCATGTGGAAAGACTGGAGAAGTGGGCGGAGTCAGAGTATCCAATCGGGGGAAGGGTGAGAGCAGCTGGAACAATTGAAACTGCGAACGACTGCTAATTGACATTAACGGAGACTGTCCATCGACTTCGAAGTTTACCACATTGTCTCCTGTGTCAAGCGTTTACTTCATAAACTTTCTCCCATTAATGCGTGTCTCCTCCTCTCTCTACAGTACCTGCATGTATACACAGATGATCCTTCTTTGTTTTGTGCCGCTGTCGGGAGTCTCATCGAAGGGATGGGAACAAAGTTATGGGATAGTGGTAGGACAAGAGCATCTCAAGTGATTCGGGTGTGTGAATCTTCGAGCTGTTGGCGAGCTTGGATAACATAGAAGTGTGAGATCACCACTGATTGTTTTTGATAACATAGCTGTTTGGAATCACCACCACCTCCTCTACATCAACAATAGAAGTGAGAGATTCCCGTCCGTGAGCGATAATCTCTGATAGCATGTGGTCTTGATTTAAAGATTTTCTGGTATTGGTGAAATTGGTTTGGATTCAGGTCGAAGACGTTGGTGTTGCAAACAGCTATCGTAGTTGACTTTTGTTTCTTGGTTACTGTAGGTCAAGACTAGACCCTCAAAAAGTTACTGTCGGACGAGACTCGAGATTCGAGACATCCAAATGCTTCATGAGATCCTTGTAACTTCAATTTTACTCCATACCAAACTTGTAGCATGACGGGCTGGTCCGGTCTGACCTGTTGCAATGCTCACTGCTCCCAGTTTCTTCCCTTATTGACCCAGTTAACATCGCTCAATTATCATTATAATCAGTATCAATGTACATATATTGAGTGGTGTCGAAACCCAAATAGAGACACCTCCTGGTACCTAGAAACAAACTGAACTGCAGGAGGTACAGTACTTCCTTTTTGTTTGAGCAAGTGGAACTTCTCACTTCTCTGATGATCTATTTCCTTGTGTCTCATTATGCGTGAGAAGCTGGAACATTGACTCTCTCCATTCCGTATGATCTTCTTCCACTCTTCAAATAGAAAAGGATGAGTACTGCTAAAAGTTCCCACATGAATATGGACACGTTATGCGATATTTTATGTACTTCGCCCTCTCGCTCCAGAACTATCAGTATCACTTTTGCTAGCGAATGTTTTCAGCCTTTCGTCATCACTTCCAGCTTCGGTGAAAAACTAGAAAACCCGAGATCGAATAAGGAAAGCATTTCGAGAAAGAGCTAAGCAGTCTCCGGCGCACGACGGCTCGAATCATCGATCGACGTGGGAAAATTCAAGAGAAGCGGGCTTATGAATTAGCCACCACCATTGCCAAACTGAAGCAATGTGGAGACACACAGCTCTCACATTCTCACCACTTCGGGCGGTTTTCAGTTTCCCAACTAACAAGGGAAAGGAATTTCGAGGAGGGGATGTGGAGAATTCTCGAGAGCCTTGGTGTCTTGGATCATGATTATTTCAGACGATTCTGTTTATGGGGAACTATAAATCACTATTTTGGATGGAGGGACGGTTTTTGAAATTTGATTTTTTTATCGGAGCAATTCGGAATTCTATTTTGAGCTCGATTATCTCGGTTCCTGGAAGAGATGTCAAAAATCATTCAACTGATAAAATGTTGCTGATATTATGATATACCTTTCATCAGTTGACGACTTTCTGATATCTTCTGTAGGAATCGAGATAATCGAGCTTAAAATACACTATAGGGTAGGCTTCGGTAAGAGCAAATATGGTAATTACATAAATTGCCTTGTCAAATGTCTGACTCGTGTCGGTTAACTCTAAAGACCATCAAACAAAGTTTGCACACAAGTTCGCGACCACCAAGGCGCCGGACCAGGAAAAGGATGATACGAGTGAAACGAGCCTATCATTTCAGTGCACACAAGAAAAAATCCATGAGTCAAGGGCGTGAACAAATCTTGAATGTGAGCTTCAGTCTACGGTTTTAAAATTAGGAATTAAAAAGGCCTGAAGGGTCAAAATTGACCATTTCAGGTCAGTGGTTTCAGGTCGATTCTAGACTAATTCTAACCGATTTTCATCGAATTTCAGATTTTCAAATTCAATTTTGAACCAATCCAGACCAAAACTTGCGAACCGATTTTCAGCTACGACCACTACCGTAACCTAAAAACGTTTTCAGGATTCCTTTTTTTTAAATAATTTCCGTCTGATTTTTCCGAGAAAAGTCGGAAATTTGTAAAAATTTTGATAGAAGAATTTACTGAAAACTCACGAAACTCGAAAAAATGAATCCGAAAAAGTCTGAGGTTACGGTAGTTTTCGCTCTGGGACCTTCCACTTCTCCCATGTTAGGTTCCCCGAACTCAAAACACCTCTAAAACGATAAATTCCCTAACTTACAACTTTTCGGCGATTTCCCTTCTTCTCCACTCGTTGCTTGTGACGTTGACGCGAAACTCTCATCACTGTGATTACTTGTGTTCGGTGACAATCGCATTCGTTTCGCTGATGGAGAACCGTTTTCGGGGGTGGGAGACTTCTGAAAATCGGACTATAATTGAGAAAAGAATTCGGGTAAAATGAGTCATTGACTTACCGATATATCATCTAATTGAGGGAATAAGTTTCCTTGTTGCATTTGAATCGCCATCAACGCTTGAATCTGGAAATTAGAAATAGGTATATGAAAAAATAGGAATTGGGTAATCAATATGAACTGAGGGTGATTGAGTTATCGACTCTAGATACTAAACGAGTCAAAAGGTGTTCTAATCAATAGAAAACAGTTTTACTGAAGACAGTGTGGTCTCGTGAGAGTTGTGTGTTCCTGGGATATTAGTTGGAAACGTTACGAAATTATTGATTCAATCAATATCTTTAAAAACGAAGGAAACAAGGAGCTGAAAACTACGAATCTTATAACATACATTTCCTTTTGCTACTGGCAAAAATCGTTCCTTGCCAAAAAACTAACAATGTTGTGGGAGAGGGAATTCGAAAAAAACTACAGATTTTCATCGGCTGGGAAAACTCGAAAAATAATTGAAAGAATCATTGAAATATAATTTTTTAGCATCGATTGAAAAATTAGACGATTTTCGAACTTCTGAAGGAATTCTCGGATCGAATTTATGTTTTGTGTAGATCAAAAATAGTCTAACAAGTCTGGAAATCAGAATTTCAAATTTTTGATGAGCTTTTTTTTTTTAAACCTCTCATATTTTTAATGAAAAAGAAAGATTTTTGAAAACCCAGAAAATCCGTGCTATATTTGAAAAAGAAGAGAAGTTTACTGAACGTGATGCTGAAAAAGATCAGTTTGAACCGGGAAAAAAAATTACAAGAAAAAAGAATATTTAGCACTCACTTGGGTTCAAGCGAGGGGGTCAGAAAGCGCGTCCCAGTAAATTTAGGAAAAATTCTAAACAACAGAGCGCGCATGAAAGCACACACAAAACAACGTTCCAATTTGGGACAGTTCGACCCCTTACCAGTTCGAATTTGTAACAGTTCAATTCTGTCCGCGTTCTGTTCTGGTAAGTGTGCGAAAAAAGGACTGTTCTGAATTGAATCAGTTCGATTTTAGGTATTTTCGATTTTGAAAACGTTCGAATTCGTCGTACCCCTTTCTTCTGGCCTACGAGTTTGCTGGGGCGCGCTTTCTGACCCTCTCGCTTGAACCCAAGTGAGCACTGTCAACTTCTGATTTGAGCAACGGCGATAAGCGAGATTTGAAAATAGTGGTCTATTGTGCTCCATTGAGAAACGAGTTTTTAAAACTATTTGACTTTGAAAAATTAGCGATTATTCGAGAGGAAATATTATTATTTTTAGATTCTCGCAAAACTTTTAGATACTTCATCTATTTTTGATGATCTTTTTTTGATTTTTACGATTTTCTGTCTGAAATTTGACATGATGGTATTCGCGAAGATTACCGTAGAAAAAAATTTGTAATTTTGCTTTAAATGTTCAATTGATTTTAAAATCTTCGAAAATCAAAAAATTGAAATGACTCCTCACCTGATGTAGTGCAACGATCTGACTCGGCGCGGCGGCGGCAGCCATCGGCGAGACCGACTGTATCATCGCTTCTGGAACTCGATTTCTCGGTGATTTCTATAGTTCACATATGCTGACGAACTTACCTATGAACTTATCCAGTTTGTGTCGGGGCTCACCAAGTCTGAAAGAACACAGAATAATTATACGCTTATTAGAAACCAAGTTTGCAAAAAACTGAAAAATGGGTCACTCCCGTCGGAAGAGGTAGGTTAGGTAGCAAGTGCTCCTTGAAAACGAAATGAAACGCGGGAGAAAAGCATCGGAATCGGGGTGTGTTTTTATCACCCACTATTCCCACAGGAGGGGCCTCCGATCATTAAAATGTTTCTTTTGGAAAAGAGAGGTAAACCGAGAGAATACGGTAAAAAAGGTAGAAGCACCCACACGAAAACACAATTTTGATGGTTTCGGAGATTTCATGATTGGTGGGTATGGTAGGGAAAAGGAAAGAAGAAGAAGCAGTCGAGAGAGCGGTAATAAATTGAGGATGATGAGCAAAGTTACAAGGAAAAAGTAGCTGAAATTGAGGAGCAGCCCCTCCTTAGCCTAACTAAGGACCTTAGGAGCAAACTACGAGCTTTTCAGGAGCTTCAAGCTAGGAGTTTGTAAAATGGAATAAAAGATAGATGACAGCGACAATGGATTTTTGGATAAAAAATGGATTCGGAGCCGCGATAGAAAAGTAAATTTCCAGTACTACTCTGATCTAATTTCGACGCCCTTTGCGGCTCAAAACTCGAAAGTGGGGCTCCGGGACGTTTCAGAACACGACGTTTCGGAACCCGACGTTTCGGAACCATGACGTTTCAGAACCCGACGTTTCGGAACCTTTTCTGCATTTTTTCATAGTGATTTTTGTACATAAAATGAGTATTGCTCATTTCCATTTGTTGTTTTTTTATTCGTTCTCATCTACCGTACCGTACCGTACCGTACAAATAATGATAGGTGATATCAAACAATGATTCACACTCGGAAACTCTCAAAAAATCGAAAAAAATTGACATTTTCGTAAACGGTGTCATTGCTGAACGTATGCAAAAATGAAACTCATATTCTCCGGCTAAATTTTTTTTGTACTTTTAGACATTGTTTTTTGTGAAAATTTCAATTTTTTTCGGTTTTTTGAAAATTTCCGAATATGAGCCTATCATTATTTGAAGTACGGTAGATGAGAACAAAAAAAAGCGAATTGAAATGAGCAATACTCATTTTATGTACAAAAACCACTATGAAAAAATGCAAAAAAGTTCTGAAACGTCGGGTTCTGAAACGTAACTGAGTACAAAAAAATCTAGATTTGGGTCCAACCGCGAATTTCGAAAAATTTAAAGGCGCATACCGTGATTTTGGTGTGAGGCTCTTTTAGGAATTTCGCTACAGGATCTAAGCTCCGCCCACTCTCGAATTTTCGAAATGGAAATTTTAAAACATTTTTTGCAAATTTTAAACTTTCAACTTCCTTGAATTTCAGTTCAAAAGTCCATCGAAATCACACGACGTCTTCTTCCGGTTCTTTTTCTCTGTTAAAAACAAAAAACAACATTCTACGGTCTTTTCCTTCTTCAGAATTCGATTTTGTCCGGTGATATCGCCATATCGTCCTCATTTTTTGGGTGTTTACAGTTAAACTCTATCCTTGCAAAAACATATATGAATGAATGGGGGAAACGACACGATCTACTGTTATCACTTGGGGAAATTAAATTGGTGTGAAGGTTATATTACAAAAGAGGCAAAAAGTGGTCAGTAGACAAGATGATGATAACGAACACTTCCTTCTTTTAGTTTTGCGGAAAAGAATTATCAAAACTATCCAAGAAAAAAATCAATTTTAACAGTGAGCGGAGGAGGAGGGAAAAAGAAAGAACAGTAGTTGATATAATGAATGTGAAAAACAGGTTTCCGAATGATATCAACTTGAACCTGCAACAGGGGGATTCCCCCGTTTTTCGCATGGGAAAAAGAGAGTTGGTGATAAGAAGTAGAGAGAAGAGAGAGGAGACAGGAGGAGTAATTAGTGATAGCAGAGAAATTTTGAAAAAAAGAAAGGATGAGACAAGTGAAAAGATATTGATCAGAAGATGATAATGATATGGTCAACTGGAAAGGACAGATTTGTAGGGAACTGGTGGGATAAAGATGGGTGATAGGGTAGAAAAAGAAGAATTTGCTCTAATAGAAGCCCACCCTTTACGAGAACGTTGAGCTCAATTATCTCGATTTCTACGAGAGATATCAAAAATCTGTCAACTGATAACATATTGGTGATATTATGATAAGTGAAAATATTTTGATATCTTTTGAAGGAACCGAGATAATTGAGCTTAAAGTGTATGTATTTCAGGCATATTTTGTCGATTTTTGCCAATTTTGACCGATTAAAAGATATTTTGTGTGAGTTTTTAGCATCGAAAAAAGGAAAATTCGATTTTTTTTTGAGCGATTTTTCAATAATTTTTAGCATTTTTAAGTTATTTTCGACCTGTTTTGAGCTATTTGTAACCATTTTGAGCTATTTTGAGTCACTTTCGGCTGATTTCGGACCATTTTTAGGCTAAATTCAGTTCCAAAAATAAGGAAAATTCGACATTTTAAACCGAAATTTTGGGGTTTTCAGACCATTTCCAACCTATTCAGAGCCATTTTTTGGTGGATTTCGGATAGTTATATTTAGCTCCGACAATAGGGAAAATTCGATTTTTTTTTGAGGTATTTTTCGGCCATTTTCTGTATTTCAGACATATTTTTAACCATTTTTAACCAATTTCGGATTACTTTTCAGCTAAATTTACCTCAAAAAATACGGAAATTTTTTGTATTTTTTATTGAACATTTAATTTTTGCGGCAACTTTCGACATTTATAAGGATTATTACACCGTTTTTGACACATTTTTAGCTATTTCGGACTATATTTTGGCTATATTCAGCAAACAAATAGGGGAAATTCGACATTTTTAATTGAAATTTCGATTTTTGGAGAAATTCTTCGACAATTTTATGGATTTTTAGAAAATTTCCGGCCTATGTTGAGCCAGTTTCGGGTGATTTTAGACCATTTAGCTTTAAAAATAGAGAATATTCGACATTTTTCCTGAAAATTAGATTTTTAGGAGCATTTTTCGTATACAGAACGTGCTAAAAAAGTCGGATAGGAGAAAAAAATCACGGATTTCAAAAATGAGGAAAACTGGATTCTTGATCCCTACTGAATTCCTGGAATAATTACTCAGCATTAGTAGACAAGCTAAGTTCCTTGACCTCCTTTATTCTAATATGAAGAAGTCTCGTATTCCCATAAACGCTTTTTTTGCTCTTGAAATAGATTATAATCTTACTATTAGAGCTGGTGCTGCCGTTTTTTTCTTGCTCAGGAGAGTAAAAAACTCTTAATCGCCGGAGTTTTCTTGGATTTATGTTGCCATTTGGCAGGTGCAAGGTGCGACAAGTCGCCCTCTCAAAAAATAGATTAGGTGTGAAATGAAAAAAATGAGTGCAAGAGCAGAATCATTGATAAGGTTTGAATGAATTGCTGTGATAGTGATTAGTTCCCCACGAAAAACAGTGTGTACAGTGAAGAATGGTTGTCACGGTATCGGAAAAGAGATAGGAGGAAAAAAGATGCACCATGAACACAGATACCCACATAAACACGCTCATAAAATTGTTGTATTGAATAGATGGAAAAGGCAAGGAGAGGCAAAAAACGGGGTCATGTTGGGTGGGTAATCGGTAAAAAAGAAGAGGAGCTGCTGAAGAGAAAGAAAATAATAATAAGAAATAGGAAGAATAAAATAAAGAAGAGGAAGAAGACGTGAGAAGCAACCTCCGCCGGAATGAAGGTAAATAGAAGGAATGGCGTTTTGGTAGTTTGTTGCAAAATTGATAACTTCGGGAGGTAAAATAACCAAAAACCGGACAATTTAGGAATGAGCAATGATCCGAAAACTAGGGATGACGACGAATTTCAAAAAAGTGGACCTAATTTGATCGAACGAAACTCTGAGAAGAAGAATCGTGAATATTCTATTCCGAATTTCGAGAAACGGCTCCGGGACATTTCGCAACTGCGACATTTCGCCACATTGATAATACAGGCGAATGGATAGGTTTAAGACTACAAAAACTGTTTTAGAGCTTTTCAAGTACGCTTTTTGTGATGGAACACAGCCTAAAATTCGAAGAAATATATAAAAATTGATGTTTGTAGTTGAAGAAATGAAAATAGGGAACTTTCGTGCTTTAAAACCATTTTTGTAATTTCTAACCTTTGCCAGTATCATCATGGTAGCGAAAAGTCGCAGTTGCGAAATGTCCCGGGCCATTATATCCAGTAATTCAGAACCGAATTCAAATATTGAAACTCAGAATACCGTAAGCATTTCAATAATGAATTCTGAATTGCAGATCAGCCCAGAAAGGCTATGAAGCCAGTTCGAAAAATCGGAAATTTCAAAGTTGAAGATTTCGAAACCTGCAGATTTAAGAGGAGAGCTTCTCGAGGAGGCGGTGCTCAGTTGTTCATTTCTGGGTGCATTGAAGCGAATTCTTCAAAAACGAAACCTATAACACGGAAGGAAAAGTTTCATAAAAAGTGTGGAAAAATTGGTTCCAATTTTACCATAAAATCTGTAATAGAAGGGCTCTCACACTATCAACTTTGAGCTCAATTATATCAATTCCCATGCAAGCTATCAACAATCTGTTAACTGATAAAATGTTCATGATATTATGATAAACAATTTGTCAGTTGACAACTTTTTAATATCTTTGACCGGAGCCGGGATATATTGGCTCAAAGTAAAAGGTGAAGGGAGCCTTTCTATTGCAGGTTTTACGTTAATAGCACTAGGAATCAATCGTAAATTATGCCAGGAATGACTTTCTCTAGTTTACGGAAGAACAGCTAGCCAAGGGAATCATCATAAATCTCTGCGGTAATAATAGTACTGGATTACTGTATATAATCTCTTGTGTCAACGTCGTCGTCTCCTTTTGATTTGTATGGGAAACGTACGATTCTGGTGAGAAAAAGTTGTAAGAAGTATTAGAACTGGTACTTCTCACACTGACCATCACACCTCACAAGGGGAGGGAGTCATGACATTTTTCGAATGTATACCAGCTAAACAAATATGGAAATCAATGTGTGAGAATGGGAAAAACGAGAAGAAAACCATTTTTCTCTCTCCTTCGAGAGAGAGAGAGAGAGAGAGAGAGAGAGAGTCTGGGATGGGAAAAGGTTTTTCGAGAACGGCAGAGAATCGGGAGAAAAGTGGGCGGAGCCTATTGTTGAGATAAGAGTTACTATCAGACGACGAGGAGGAATCAAAAATTTCCGATAGAGAAAATTTGAGCGGCTCATTATATTTGAAATGTGTGTGGGAATGGGCAGGTTCACATCGTTTTTTCCTCTCCCAGAGTACATTAAAAAGTAAGTGCCATTGTTAACTCAATTGGTTGGGAAACGATTCTGTTGTTGTCATTGGGAAGAGATTATTGTAGGAATTTGAAAACGAGATGAGCAAGAGCAACTTCCTTGAATCTGAAATCTGCTTCTTCCCACTAATTTGAGCATTCCCTTCTCCAATTTCTAGGGTCTTCCCTCTCTCTTTAGGGGGTTTCCCAGGCAGGCATCATTTGTATTACGTGTTGTCTTTGCCAGTTTGAATATTGTATGTTCCCACAGAGACGCAGTGAAACAAAGGATCAAAGTTAATGAGAGAGTGAGGACACTGACGGTATCTCTTGCGCCGTTTCTTATCAGTTGGGAGAGGAATACTGTAGTTCGGCTCTTCTAGAGGCTAGAAACTCGGGAGAAAAACGAAACAATTGGCCTAAAACTTTTAACGTGTGGATTCATGGGAAGTATCGTGGGAAAAACATGTCGGGGGGGGAGGAAAAAAAGGTTGGCCTTGTGGGCTGTGTGTCGGTGTGGTCGGTCGGGTTCTTCGGGGTGCCCCCAGACGAAGGAAAGGAAAAAAGGGAGAATATAGGGAGGAGAGGACACACTTCTCATGTCTCTGCTACTCTTCGTCTCATATGCTCTTTTATTAGGAGTAGGGTGGGGGGACGGCCTCCGGGCATTCTCTCACACTCACCCAGGCACACACAATGTGTGAGAAAAGAAGATAGAAGAGAAAAACGGAAAGGAGAGAGGAGAGGAAAAAAAAGTGGGAGGGAACTGGTGGTGGGAAAAACGAGCGTGGGAAAGTGTCGGCGGCGGCGGCCGATGACGGGGAGGACGGAGGAGAGGACGGCCGAAAAAGATGGACGGACATTGGAAATAGTAAAGAAACTGGTGAGAGAGGAATTGTGTGGGACCCCAGCTGATGGGAAACCACAAAATTTTGTGTTGGCTTGGGTTCTCAGATGCTACCAGATGAGAACGAATGCTTCCGATTTCTTTATTTCGATGAAGTGTCCTGCCAGACACTTAAAGGGACAGTTCTTAGAAAATAGAAGATTAATAAATGGTAGAGAAACTCCTTCGGTCGCGCCCCACAACGACAACTACAGTAACCCAAAAATATTTATATCTTTAGAATTTTTCGTTTTTGACTGTTTTCCGTCGAATTCTCCGTTTTTTTTTCCAAATAATGTCGAAAAATAAAAATTAACATGGTCAAAATTTTTAATTTTCTACCTATTGGGAAAAAAAATAACAGAAAAACCGACAAAAATCTGTAAAATCGGGAAAATGAATCCGGAAAATACATGTACCGTAAAACCTGCATTAAAAGGACCCCTTTAATAAGGGGCCTCTGAAAGGGGCTTAGAACAATGTGTTGTTTGAAGGGCCCTCCGGAGGTGTCTTGGAACAATAGAAGGACCTGCCCTTCTAATACAGGTGTTACGGTGTTTTTAGATTACTGTAGTCGTCGTTGTGGGACCTTCGGTCAGTTACACCGTCGTTTCTCTTCCACAGCTCCGATTGTTTTGTACCAATAATAATATTCTGGATAGAAAATTCTATTCGAAATTGAAAAAATTCTATAAAAACCCAAAGCGTTGCAAAAACGCTGCAGGTGGTTTTGAAACATCTGCGATTGTCGGATTGCGCAGGAAGGGACAAATTGAGCAAAGGCTATGACGACTACTGTAATTCAGAACAAATCGGTAAAAACCGAAACCTCGAACCGGCAAAGTATCAGAAAACAGTAAGTCACACGAAAAAACATGGGTGGATCCCAATGAGAAAAAGGGAACATACCTCTCTTTTCTCTCTCTCTCTCTCTCTCTCTCTCTCTCTCTCTCTCTCTCTCTCTCTCTCTC
>NC_013487.2:6623117-6625235 GCF_000004555.2 Caenorhabditis briggsae | reverse complement strand
TTGAACGCTCGTCATGTACAGTACTCCAGTAAAATGTAAAGCCGTGGAAAAGAATCTGAAATCTTCCTAAACTTCAAATGAAACAAAACTGTTAACAGTGAAAGAAATTCTGGAAATTCCATCTGGAAATTCCATTCAACGAAAATTCTTCTCATGTGTTACAAATAAACAAGTCATTCAATCATCACATGCTGTTAAAAAAGTTTCGAAAGAGTTTCAAAACTTATCAAACATTTTCCTTCCCCTCTGGCACATGAGTTGAATGTTGTTTTGTGACAGTTCGACCTAATTCCACCGTGTTATTGTTTTGATAAAAGATTGATAGCAAGGCGAAGGAAGAAAATGACGTTATTCTTTTGGTACAAGAAAATCCGATGGCCGAAGGTCCCACAAAGAAAACTACCGTAACCTAAAATATGCTTATTTCCCTAATTTATTTTCGAGCTTTTCACTGCTTCTCTACGAGTTTTCTGTAATTTTCCCCAAAAAAAGTCGGAAGATAAATATTTTCGAAAGTGAAAAAATTGACTGGAAACCCACCAAAAATCGAGGTGGTGAATTCAAAAATAGATTTATTTTCCGGAAAATTTTGAATAAATTATAGAACTTTTTAGGTTCCTGTAGTTTTCGTTGTGGGACTTCTAGCCAAGGCCACCGGCGTTTCTCTTCCACAGCTCCGATTTTTCGTACCATAATAATAACATGGATGCTTTGAAAAAAGGAGATTCTAGAATGTTCCAAATTTTCGCGAAAAAGATCTTGAAGTTCGGTTTCAACTGTCACATTACAATTGCAATAGCTCGTCCCCCAATAAGAGGGATAAAAGGGATCGAGATAATCGAACCAACTTCCTAATAATTTCTGAACATGATATCACAATTTCTATAGCAATACGTTCGCTGATCAATCGATCTTCCTCATAAAATTCGTAATTTCGATTAGTCATAACCTAGACTTTTCCATTTCTTTTCTCTCTGTTTCTCTCCGTCCAATTTGTTGGTCTTTCGTCGACCCCTATCACACTGCACACTCCCACCCTCTCGACGGTATAAAAAGCGACTGTTGACTGACAGTCCAACCGTGAGAAGTATTGAAAAATGCAATACGTTTTCCTTATTGTTGTTTTGTTTTTGACTATGACTGCCAATGGACAAATGGCCGGAGGACTGTCTGATGCTAATGCTACAGAGTATACTGTAAGTTGTGATAGAGAAGTTTAGCATTTTATTGAGGGTAATTTCAGGGTTCTGCATGGAAATCGATTCCAGAAATCAACGGACAAAACAATGGAGGAAATTATTTGGTTCCAATTAAGGTTAGTTTTGGGAAGAAGAGAATGTTCAAGGTACTGTAAACACTCTTATAGGAGGCAACCCTACACGATCTCGATTATCTCGATTTCTATGAAAGATATCAAAAATGTGTCAACTGACAAATTGTTTATCATAAAATCAGAAGTGTTTTGTCAGTTGGCACATTTTTAGTATATTGCCCAGGATTTGAGATAATTTAGCTCAAAGTACAAGTATAGGGTATCTACCAGAGTGTTTACGGTATTTTAAAAGAGTTCCCCTAATTTCCATTTCTTCAGGTCCTGAAAGCTCAAGTCCAAGTCGTTGCTGGAACCAACACCATTCTTGAAGTCCTGGTTGGAGAATCCACATGTGCCAAAGGTGGACCAATCCAAGCCAAACAGATCACCACAGCCAACTGTCCACTTAAAGCTAATGGACAACGTGCCATTTACAAGGTCACCATCTGGGAGAAGGTCTGGGAGAACTTCACTCAGATCACTGCTGAGAAGGTCAGAGATGTTAAGCCATCTGAACAGTTTTAACTTTGGATTCTCATGAGTATGAAATATATATTGACCCGATTGGACTATTTTTTGTTTGTTTGTAATAAATGTATTTGTTCATTGATGCAAAAGTTCATGTCAAGTTCATCGAGGGGGATCTCATTGAGTCTGCCCGTCTTTTTGTTGAATAGTGTGAATTTTTGAAGAGAACTAGTCCAGAGAACGTTCTGGTAATTTTGATCATTCGGTCTATCTCCAAATCTCTAAATTGTGTAGTAAATTTACTGCAAAACATGTAATAGAAGAGCACCCCCCCCCCC
>NC_013487.2:6592614-6622670 GCF_000004555.2 Caenorhabditis briggsae | reverse complement strand
CAAAATACTTCTGATGTTATGATAACTAATTTATCAGTAAACAACTTTTTTCCTATCTTTGACCAAAACCAAAAAATATTGGCTCAAAGTTGAAAGTTAGGGGCCCTTCTATTACAGGTTTTACGGTGTTTGCAATTTCAACAACAGTAACGAATTGGCTAAAAATGGAGACACTCTATTGCTCAGAGGTGGTCTGGGGTGGCACTGTATTAGGGGGTGGCATTCAATTAGAGGCTGACACTTTATTGTTCGCAGCCAATTTTTACTGAAACTTATTACAAAAGTACTCGATTGTCAACTCTTTCACAAAATGAATTTCGAGGTTTTCTTGATTTTTCTACTTCTTTTTTAGAGACTTTCGGATTTTGGTATTATCCTGAAACATTTTTGACAAATACAGCACTTCTTTCAAGCTTGAAAAAATCAATAGAAAACCTGAAAATGATTATTTTTATGGTATTTGTTAACTTTTAACACAGAGGCATCGAATCCTCAGTGGAATTATATTAGGGGGGGGGGCACTCTATTGTTCGGAGGTGCTCTAAGCTGGCACTATATTAGAGGTTGGCAAATAGGGGTGGCTATCTAATAGAGTTTTTACGGTATATACTTTTCTGGGCTGATAGAATTTAAAAATCAGATTCAAATAGTCTATATAGTCTTTTCAAACTATTGTTCAACAATTCAATTTCAAATTGATAAAGTACATTGCTATTATTGTTGTCAGAAAAAATTGGAGTTGAGACGCAGACAGTTAATCGAAATATTTCTCTGCGTCTCCACCGACTATGCGCTATTTAGGCCTGCAATGAGCCGTCCTGCTGGACCGTGGGTTGGTGGAGTTTCTGATCTTAATGCGACGTTGTACACTGTAGGTTGAAATCTCGGATTTTCAAAAGTAGCCTATTAATGTTCAGTGCGAAGCATGGAAAACAGTTCCAGAAATCAACGAAAAAAACGACGGAGAATTTTATGTGGTTCCAATCAAGGTTAGTTTTAGGAAGAAGAATGATCTTGGCTATCTTGATTTCGACTGAAATATCTAGGTACAAATAGACAAAGCCTGTTCCATTAACAATAAACTTCAAACTTACCACTATTTCGATTATTTCAGGTCTTGAAAGCCCAGAGACAAGTTGTCTCTGGATTCAGGACTACTCTCGAGATCTTGGTTGGAGAATCCGAACGTCCCAAGGAATCACTTCCAGTCGACCTTATCACCGCAGCCAACAGTCTACTGAAAGATAATGGACAACGTGCCGTTTACAGAGTTGCAATCTCAGAGAAGGGCAGGAACTTCCGTAAGGTTACCGCCGAGAAGGTCAGAGATGTTAAGCCATCGGAAGAATTTTAATTTCGAACTTATATACGATTAAACAGCTTATTACAATAAAGTTATTCTGCCGTTATGTCCAATTGTGTGCAAGACAGAGGGAAACAATTTCTGTAGAATATTAAAATACAGTTTCAGGTTTGTATCATCAAGTTCGTGAATTTTGAGAAACATGTTAAAGACTCTACAAACAGAATTTTAAAAAACATTTTATCGATTGGAACCAATTTTTAAAAGAATTTTCAGATCCCTGGCCACTCAAACCCTAACAAAAACCATTACGAACTTCCTAAAATATTAGAAAACTTGGTTCAAAAGTTTCCAACAACTCAACAGAGACAACAAATATACTCTGCCTGCCCGACCACTATTATGCTCTAGTTTGTTTGATTTTTTTCTCGGTTTCGTTCTATGAACTCATCGGACACATTTGTGTCCACCATATCAGTCTCTCGTCAAACCTTTTTGCTTTATCGCATACTTTTTCCATCTGCGTCTTTTGTTTCTCTTCTCTTTTTCAACCTGCGTCTTCCCATATTTCGAAACAGTCTCTCTTTGCATCACTCGGGCACAATTTGTTATATTTGTGACCCAAGTATAAATAGGAAAGTGGAAATGGCAGATCGAATCAGATGGAAACGAGTTACAGGTTCTTATTTTCTTTCTATTGATCTGTTCATTTTTTTCTTTTTTTTAACTGAAAATTAAAAATATTTCAGATGAGGTTACTATCTGTCTTGTGTCTTTTGGCAACGATATGTTCAGTGAATTCGTACAAGATTCTTTTTTATTCGAATCTTTTCGGACACAGTCATGTGAAAATGTTGGCCGCCGCAGCTGATACTTTGACAGATGCTGGACATAACGTGGTTGGTTAACTTTCCTGAGAACTACAGTAACTCATCTTTCTCAGACCGTACTGATCCCAGTGTTTGATACCACTCTCAACACTTCTTTGAAGACAACCAAGAATGTGATTTTCGTCGATGCCAATGATCAAGTCGAAGAATTCGTGAAAGCTAGAACATCAATGTTATCGAATATGTGGAAACAAGACGCAGCTAACCCGATTACCTTGCTTCAGGTATAAATCGGAATTTTTTGGTTAGAGCTAAAATTAATATGACTTTCAGAGAGTCGGAAAAATGGCAGAGATTTTCAGCTCACAGTGTAAAAAGGTGCTGACTGATACAGAGTTGATTGAGAAAATGAAAGCAGAAAATTATGATTTGGCTGTTACGGAACCATTCGATTCCTGTGCTTATCGTAAGTTGGGTTTTGGCATTTTTTTTCGGTTTCAAGTTTATTATTCGAACCAAAAAGATTTTTTTTATTTTCGATAACAACATGTATAAGGTTATTCAGAGAAACAATTTTGCTGATTTGCTTCTTTAGTGAATGACCCCATAAGCTTGGAAATTTCTAACCGAATATTTCCGATGAAAATTATTTTGTGACTAATTTTTTCCGATTATCATTAAACCTGTAATAGAAGGGCGCCAAACTTTCAGGTTTGAGCTATTTTTTCTCGGCTCCTTTGCAAGATATAAAAAATGTGTCAACTGATAAAATTTTTGTGATATTATGATAAACTAGTTGACAACTTTTTCATATCTTTGACAGGAACCGAGATAAACTACCTCAAATTTTAAAGTTACGGTATTCGGTACTTGAAAAATAACAGTTTTCCATGATTTTTTTTCACCTTCTGAATATTCCGGAATTTCGGAAATCGGAAAATTTTAAAATATAAAATTCCAATTTTTGAAACCTCGGAAAATTGCAAAATTTCAAAATTCCAAACCTTAAAAACTCGGAAAGTTCGGAATGCCTTCTGAAAAACTTCTGAAAAAATCCATTCCGCCCACTCTTGGTTTAAAACTTTAAAAAGATTAAAATACGATTATTGAAAAACGTCTCAAAATATTCTCAGATTTATCCCATATCTTACATTTTCCAGCATTCTTCGAAGCCATCAACATCCGCGCCCACGTGGCAGTGCTCTCTTCCAGTCGTCTAGACCATGTCAGTGACGTCATCGGACAACCAGCAGCTCCCAGTTACAACCCAGGACTTCTCTCTGCGAATGGAGACAAAATGACAATGCTTCAACGATTCGTGAATGTCATCCAATACATGTGTGGATCCTATTTCTTTAGTTACGTTGGTGATGTAGAAGCCGCAATGGCAAAGGAAATCAATCCAACATGGAGAACCTGGAGAGAAACCGTTCCAGAAGCATCTTTCATTCTTACTAATCAAATTCCCCTTTTGGACTTCCCGGCACCAACATTTGATAAGATTGTTCCAGTGGGAGGGTTGTCTGTGATAACTGATAAGAAGGCCATGAAATTGCCAGAGAAATGGGATAAGATTTTGAGCTTGAGAAAGAATAACGTTTTCATTTCTTTTGGATCAAACGCTAGATCTCTCGATATGCCACTGGAATACAAGTGAGTTTTCTGAAATCTAATCGAATATATTTTTGAATTTTTCAGAAATTCCCTTCTCCAAGTCATCAGAAACATGCCGGATACTTCTTTCATTTGGAAGTATGAGGATCTTACTGACAAGTTCACAGAGGGAGTTGAGAATGTGTATCTTGGAGATTGGCTTCCACAAAATGAACTTCTGGCTGATCCAAGATTGAATGTATTTATTACTCATGGCGGCTTAGGATCAGTTACAGAGTTGTCAATGATGGGAACTCCAGCGGTTATGGTGAGGGATTTTCGAAGGGGACCTTATCACAATAAATTTAATTTTCAGATTCCTCTATTTGCCGATCAATCCAGAAACGCACAAATGCTCAAACGACATGGAGGAGCTGCAGTCCTGACCAAAACAGATCTCGCCAACACAAAACTGGTTCAAGACACCATCCAAGACGTTTTGGCCAATCCGAAATACCGTGAAAATGCAGAAAGGTTGGCTGAGATGCTCAACAATCAGCCAACAAATCCAAAGGAGACACTGGTGAAATATGTGGAGTTTGCTGCAAGGTAAGACATTCTTTTGACTAAATTGCAGGAATAAAAATTGATGTGTCTAGATTCGGAAAGCTACCATCCCTGGACAACTACGGTAGACATCAGTCCTTCATTCAGTATTTCTTTTTGGATGTCATTGCTATCATTGCACTGATTGCAGTTGTATCGTCTTACATTTCTTATAGAATTTTGAAATGTGTAGTTAGAAGATGTTTCGGATCCAGATGCTCAGAAGTCAAGAGCAAGGAGGAATAAGTATGGGTTATGATATTCCATTGATCTCTTTTTCTAGAATTTTGCTTGAATAAATAAAGACTTCAGTTCTATTTGAATAAGTTTGAATAGTTTATGTGGTCCTGTATTTCAAAATTCTCAATTTTGAAAGGAACAAGTTAGACAGACTGAAATTTCAAAATAATACAGTTTCAAGGTTTTGTGAATAGTGCTTTCCGTTTTTCCAAAGCTAATGGGTGTAGTTGTCCTGTAACATCTGCAAATCGAATTCAAGTTTGAAACATCTGGCAAATCAACAACCGATCTATTTAAACAGTTTCCGAGAATAAACAAAACATGAATTGAAAATTAGCAAAAAGAAAGTATACAGTGTTTCCAATGAAATCTAACCAAAATTAGGATTGAAAAATATCCTTATTCTGACTTAAAATTTTGTAAAACCGTAAAACCTGTGATAGATCCCTCCTTACTCTTTTAAGTTTAAGCTCAATTATCTCAGTTCCTATGCATAATATTAAAAATGTGTCAACTGATAAAATATTTTTGATTTCAAAATAAAAATTTTGTCAGTTGAATACTTTTTGATATCTTTTACAGGAAATAAGGTATATTTGCTCAGAGTGTGTTTAAGGGCATTTTGTTTGAGTGTTAAGGGTATCTCATAGTCAATAGCTGTAGATCGAACTTCACGTGATCTCTTTTTTCCAAAAGTCGATTTATTGTGATATCCGTGAAGGCCTCCGTGGAATCCTAAAAATCGTAGCAAAATTCAGGATAATGAAGTTGGAGGTAATCAGTACGAAGTTTCCAACGTGCAAGTTGCAGGATCTTGCAGGATCTTCTTGGTCTCCAGAGTGTAACGATTTCTAGGACTTCGTGGACAGCTTCAAGGACACAGGATGGGACGGATTCAAAGCAAGATGACAGAAGTAGCAGAGTATAATGAAAGGTATGGAAATGGGAATAGGCAAAGTCTATAAATTTTCTACTGTTAGAAAATCCTGTATTCCTGATGGAGGGCAAATTCTAGGATTTTTTTTAAATTAGGGGAATATCAGTATAAAGTTTCCAACATTCAAATTCCAGGGAGCTGCTTGGTTTGCGGAGTCAACTTCCAGAAGGACAGCTTGCATGACAAATTGGAAAGGATTCGAATCCAGAAAACACGGATAGCGAAGTATAATGAAAGTTGAAGAAATGGGGAATTGGTAATTTTTTCCGGGAAATTAGAAAACTGAAAAGTTGCTTGTTCAAGAAACCAGTGATAAAAAATGTGGTCAAAGTGTAGAATATAGAAAAATAAGAAAAAATCAGCATACATTCATTTCCAAAATTCAAATTACAGTGGCTGCTTGGTCTCTGAAACCAACTTCACGGACTTCGAGGACATCTTGCGAGCGGGACAGATTCGAGGATCGATCGGATTCGTATCGAGAGAACAGGAGGAGCGGAGCGCAATGCAAGGTGAGCAAATGGGATTTTTCAATCAATGGAAAGAATGGGAATATTTAAAAAAAATCGCTAGTTTCGAAACTCGTTTTAGGACACACTTTTTTGAAAATGCTTTTTGAAACAAAAAATTCCTGTATTCAGTTTTTGATAAATGATGAGAATACGCAATTTGAAATAATTTTGACAATCCTTCTCATGGGTAATTTGAAAAATCACTACTCTTATTACAGTAGAATAAATTTAGGACGACGTCACCAGTAACATCGGAGGAAGAAACGAAACTTCAGACACTTTTCTGCAATTCCGATGAGGTAACAATTTTTTTTTAATTTCTAAAAATTAGTTTTCTTTCAGATTTCGAGTACAACAGGACAAGAGAGACGGAATCGACATCGTGTTGTCAAAACTTCGTGAACTTGATTTTTTTGTGTGGTTTTTTCTTGCTGTCATTGCGCGCTTTTTCCTCTTCGTTGACTGTTTCTTGGGATGTCTTTGGGATCAGAGTTGCATTGAGTTTTTGTTCGGTCTCCGTTGTCCATAGTTTGTCCGCAGTCCGTTGTAAATCCGTTTTTGGCTGTTCGTTGTCCGTGTCCGTTTTCCGTCATCCGCTATCCGTTGTCTGGGAGAAATATTTTTGTCCGTCCTAAAAGTTTCATTGTCCGTGCAACTCTGTTTAGGATTCGGAGACTTTGTCGTTCTAGTTGGTCCTTCCGGCTGTGTCCCGCATACTTCGTCAATTCGCAACAGATTAACAAACGTATTGACTAAAAAAAAAAGAAAAATTAACAAAACTAAAAATGGGAACACAACAAAAAAATTAATAGAAACTTGAAAAAATCTTTAAAAATAGAATACCAAAAATAAATGAGTGTAAATTATAGTCAAATAACATGAAAATCGGTTAAATAAATGATGTTTCCTGGATTTCTTTTTTAAATTGTTTCTATTATGATTTCGAATTACTTTCCAACAAGACGAAACAGAAACTTTTTTGCAAAAAAATATTTTGTTTAGATAAAGAGCTCCATTGGAAAATATGGCGTTTGTTGTGGACCACAACAACAACTTGTGTTGATTGAAATGTATTTGCGCCAACAGGAAAAAAACACAAAAATCTGACGAGACCTAAGTTCAACTCAACAACTCATACGAACATTTCTTATCCTCCAACCATAAAATTTCTGTTTTACAGTTCCTCATGACGACCTCTAACCATCCGAATGGTCCGTCCTCCATTTCTTAATTGCATCTTTTTCTCTTTCATCTATTGTCTTACATGGTCCATCGTGGCCTTCATCCTATCATATTCCGACATCTTTCCTTGAAGGCCCTTCACCTTTCCCCCATTACTGCTGTTTCCTTGGTCCAGTCATGTATTCTTCTGCTTCTCTTTTTGCCCTTTTACTCACTGTTTTCCAGAATGGTTTGCTGTTCTCAACACAAAATTTTTCAATTACCAAAATAATTTTAGCTTCCTCATTCGTCCCTTTCGAATTTGAGTTATTGGACTATCGCCCAGTTGAATTTTCGTTCAACAATGACATTGACGAAGAGGTTCTGACAAAGTGTTGTACTGAAACTGCGAACTTCAACTTTCATGCGTATGGAATGGATTTTCCACTTCGTCTGCAGAGAAACTGTCTGATAAAGGAGG
The DNA here is from genome assembly GCF_000004555.2 of Caenorhabditis briggsae. Classification (NCBI taxonomy): domain Eukaryota; kingdom Metazoa; phylum Nematoda; class Chromadorea; order Rhabditida; family Rhabditidae; genus Caenorhabditis; species Caenorhabditis briggsae. Next base: position 6,615,007 of record NC_013487.2, on the reverse strand, counting down.
AGTTTGCAGAGGAAACGGCGCAGTTTTCAGATGAGGGAACCACGTGGCAAGGGAAGTTGGAAGGTGAGCCAATGTTAGAATATTCTAGTCATAACTGCGGACAATCGTAATAATCAAAAAGTTTGAAAATTTTGTTTTCGAAAAAATTGAATGGGTCGGGAGAGAAAATCATATTATCCAAAAAACCTATTTTTGCTCGAAAATCAAGATTTCTCAAATTTATCTTTCAAAAGACGGATCCAGTGGGCTTGGTCACATTTCCTTGAATGGTCTAATAGCCACTTTGCACTTTGAGTTCAATTATCTCGGTTCTTTTAAGAGTTATAAAAAATCAACTTATAAAATGTATACCACCAAAAAATTTTTAGGCACCATATTTTTGATATATCTGACAGAAATTGCATTTACGATTTTTCTGTGACTGTTCCGGAGTAATTCTGTTCTCAACTAATCTGTAGACTAAATAACTACAGGGTGGGGAATAATTATAGCGCCTAAACTTTGCTTAAGCTCTGGCGCCTGCGAAAAGGTCTGCTTTGCACACAGTAATATTTTTTTGCTTCATTATTTCGTTCTAAACAATTTTGAAAGTTTCAGGCAATTATTCCAACTTTGAAGGTAATTGTGACTGTTTATCCACACCACACTCCTAGTATGGAGCGCGCGAAAAAGGGGTGAGAACTTTGGAGATCGCTAAAAAACTTGGTATCAGGAAATCAGTGGTCAATCAAACATCCGTTCGGTTTAGTAAGTTGGGAACTTTCAAGAGTATAAGAAAAAACGGTCATCCGATGTTTGGGACGACTCCTGAAGTCGTCAAAGCCGTGAGAGAAAAAATCAGTAGGAGTCACGAAAGAATCATGAAAAAAATGGCGTCGTAGTTTAGAATGTTCCCCAAATCAATGAGAAATATTCCCCAAAACCAGCTCTATATGATTCCATATCGAACCCACAAAGGCGCTTTCCTAACGGACCGTAACGAGAGGTTACAACTGAAAAAATCCAAAGATCTCCTTTGAGGCACGAGCTTTGGCACACACTTGAAGACCGTTTTTCACAAATGAAGTTGCTCACTGTTGAGGTGAACAAAAACAGTCAGAACAATTGAATAGTGGCTATCAATTATTATAGTGCATGTTGGCTTTTGAAAATCCTGAATATGACTTCTCACCCGGTCACGGTGACCGTATTTGGTGAGATGTGCAGAAATGGTAAAATTTTGTCGATTTTGGAGCCAAGACCGACAAAAATTCTACACCGAGCGGATTTTGAAGTCGGAGGTGCTGCCACAGTCCCAACCACGTCTTTTGAACAGCAGTGGGACATTCTAACAGTACGGAGTGCCTGCACATACTGCAAAGCTCACTTGTCAGTGGTTCCAAGCCAATTTTCCGGGTTTTCTCACTAAGGAGTGATGGCTAGCTTCCAGTCCGGTACTCATTCCAATGAACTTTTTGTTATGAAAATATTGGACCCAATAAGTCTCCACAAAAAATTATCCTAATTTGGAAGCCCTGAATAGATCCTTAACCGCGGCATGGGACACTCCTTCTTGAAGAGACTTCGAGCTGTTATCAAAGCAAAGGAAGGAAGGCTCAAAAACTGTTGATGCTATCTTTTTTGTTGTCTCTTAATGAACATTTCGGTTGAATTTCAGAAAAAAATCTTTTGATTTGATCTTTTTACACTGTCTTGAAAGCGGCGCTATATTTATTCCTCACCCTGTATTAAGCACCTGAAGAAACAGGAAGTATCTTTATTTTTCAGATCAACCCAACTCTACAGTCGACGGAGACATCATTGACGGATTATTCGAAGGGATCATTCTCACTGGAGACGGGGACAAATTCATGGTTGAACGGCAGTTTCAGTGAGCACTTGTCTCTATTTTTAAGATAATTCAAGTTGGAAATTTTCAGATCCGATGGAAAAGGGCACTCATTGATCTACAAGGTCTCTTCAAGAAAGGAAGTAATGAAGTCTCTTTTTCCCCAGGAACTAGTCAATGACGAAGGAAGTGGACTCGATGGAAGTGGCCTAGAAATTTCCTGAATTTTATATTAAATTGTATTACTGTATCAAACTGTTTATGTATCAAAGTTGCTCTTCCGATATTTCAATTCTGTTTTCACAATATCAATTCTGTTTTCGCAATCAAATAAAAATCCAAACATCATTGATAACTGTTGGTACAATCAGAAAGCTAAATTATTTTTTATTTTTTATTTTTCTGAAGTGCTAAATGCAAGAAAACACTTTGTTTAAGAAAATTAGTTCTGTTTCACATACATTACAAAATTGTTGCTCTGTTATCCAAAGCAATTCACCAAATTTAATTTTTGAAAAGATCAAATATTGCTACTCTGATCGTCTTCGTGCACTTTTCTACTGATAACAATTCGTTAATTTGGTCAATTTTCTTTGGTTGTCTGCGTCTCATTGTCCCTGAACTTTGTATGTTGTGTGGGAAGTCTTTTATTTAAAGGCAACGATTTTTGTATTTCAAAACTTTTTTGTTAGAGTCATCTATTTTCAATGCATCACTCATTAATCATTACTTTTCTGGTATTTTTGAACTGTCCAATTAGTTCCGAGGCATACAAAATTCTAGTGTATACAAATTTATTCGGGCACAGTCATGTCAAAATTATGGGTACGGTAGCTGATGCGTTGACAGATGCGGGACATAATGTGGTGAGCATTTTCTTTATGAGAAAAAAAATCATATTTTTTTCGTTTTAGACTGTTCTAATGCCAATTATCGAGAGGCAATTCTTGAATGATACCTGCTTGAAACGTACAAAAAATGTGATATTTGTGGAGCAAAATGAACAATTAAAACAGCAAATGCAACAAAGGAGCAAGCGTTTTGTTGGAGTTTGGACATCGACAAATTCGCATCCTTTCAATTTAGTAAAGGTTCAGTTTTGACAAAAGGAAAAAAATTAACTTAAAACCTGCATTAGAAAAAGTTTCCATAAAACCGGCACCTTGAGTACATGATCCCTTTCATAAAAGGACCTTCCGAGCGGTTCTTGAAAAATAGAAAGACCCTTTCAATGCAGGTTTTTCGCAATACCATTTTATTTCAGAAAGCTGGAGATTTGGCGACAATTTTTAGTAATCACTGTCGGAAGGTGATGTCCGAGAAGAATCTTATAGAGCAGATAAGAAATAAGAATTTCGATTTAGCTATAACGGAGCCTTTTGATACATGTGCTTATGGTAAGAAATGACTTACTGAAGAATTCACCGAGATTCCCATTTCCTTCAGCATTCTTCGAAGCTATAAACATCCGAGCCCACGTGGCTGTTTACTCCTGTAGTCGTTTGGATCATGTTAGTGAAGTCATCGGACAACCAGTTCCATATAGTTATGTACCCGGGATGTTATCCACTTTCGGAGACAAAATGACAATTTGGGAAAGATTCTGGAATTTTCTTCAATTCAAGGCAACATCCTATAAATTTTCATTGATTGGAGATTACGATTATGCAGCTGCAAAGCAATTTTATCCGAATATTCGGTCTTGGAGGGTACGTCGTATGAGACATTGGTCGAAATTCAGTATTACTTTTCAGGAAGTGCTCCCAGAAGCCACATTTATTTTTACCAATCAAATTCCCGTTTTGGATTTTCCATCTCCAACTTTTGACAAAATGATTCCAATTGGAGGATTATCAGTGCAAACTGATAAGAAGGTTTTGGTGTTAGAAGAGAAATGGAGCAAAATTTTGGGTTTGAGAAAGAAAAATGTGCTCATTTCATTTGGATCGAACGCCAGATCGGATGAAATGCCAATGGAATACAAGTGAGTTAAAGGTGGGGGACAGGAAATTTTTCGTAGTTTTTTTTGTAGCTAGAGTATGCATTCTACCGTCACCGTGTACAACGCTTAATGTCACTCTGCGTACAGCTGTAGTCCTCGTCTTTATGTATGATATCGGGCGTGCGCTTTCTCTTTGCCCACGTGGCTCAGTCGGTAGCGGCGCCGCACCCTCAATCATCGTCCTCACAAGTTCAACTCCTCGAGGGGCATCTTTGAACGGAATTTCGAGAACATTATTTTTTTTCATGTCCCCCCACCTTTAAAGGAGATGGGACATGAGATTTTTCGGAGTTTTTTTTAAAGGAGGCCAGAGACCAAAAAAAAAGTTTTCCTGATATTTTGCATAGAGAACCCCCATGAGGGGTTGAACTCATGACAGGCCGCTCAGGGGTACATCCCGCTACCAGCTGAGCTACGCGGGCGCGAAGGCGCCTGACGACCGATGGTCTACATAAGCGCGGCGCGATTTCGTCCCCCGAACTGTTCCCCGAAATTTTTGCTGTCTCGCCTCCTTTAAGCTGGGGTGTGCATTCTGACGTGACTCTGTACAATGCTCGGTGTTAACTCGGCATACAGCTATCGTGCTCATTTTAGTCCCGCCCGTGTGTTTCAGTCGGTAGCGGCGCGACATCTCCAACTGTGGGATGTAAACTCCTCGAGGGGTGTACATGAACAAAATTTCGAGCAAATTATTGCTTTGTCATATCATACATTTCTGCTTCGTGAAGATGATTTATACCCCGATTAAAAACAGTATTAATTTTCTAACAATATTTCGATAATTTATAGACTATCCCTCCTGGAAGTATTCCAATCAATGCCGGATACCACTTTTATCTGGAAGTATGAGAATCCAGAAGACACATTCACAAAACATCTTGATAATGTCTATCTCTCATCGTGGCTCCAACAGAATGAACTTCTCGCTGATCCTCGATTGACAGTGTTTATTACTCATGGAGGACTTGCGAGTGTTTTTGAGTTAGCAATGCTGGGTAAGCCAGCGATCATGGTACTTGAGAGTTTTCTAGAAAAATCAATAATATTGCGAATTTCCAGATTCCGGTCGCTGCTGACCAGACAAGGAATGCTGAAATGTTGAAGAGACATGGGGTTGCGGTGGTTTTAAGCAAGACCGATTTGGCGAACCCGGAAAAGTTGCGAAGGGTTATAGAAAACGTTATAGGAAATTCTAGGTAAGAAACTGCTCATATTTAACAGAGACTGAAACACAGGGAGACCGACATTCATAGGTCGTTTTCTGAGCGCTTCTTAACACGGTGCCAAAATTTTCTTTTTAACTTGCACATTTACACTGTGGATATCATTGGGTGGGATCACAGAAACCAGTAAAACTCCATTGGTTTTCATTGATAGCAATGTGAAGTTCTGAGGTCTATCGAAGGTTGCGAGCAGAATTTCTCTATTGAACCTTTCTGTCAAAACCAAAGACCATAAAAATAAGACTACTCTAAAACATCGTTTAGCTTTCCTTGAAAGTGTCATGGATTGGGGTTGAATTACGTCAATCGGTGTTTCGTTGATAGTAATGTGTAAATCAACACGCAGGTCTACCAAAAGACTTTCTGAAAGATAATTTCTTGCCCACTCAACACTGGCTCACAGCACTTTACTGGACGTCCTTTAATCCTTCAGCAAGAATGAGCACCGTCTCATGACTCGAAATCAAAATTTGCTGTCATTTTCCGAGGATATCATAAACTCAAAGAAACAGTAATTTTTTCAGCTACCAACAAAACGCAAACCGCCTCGCTGAAATTTTACGTAATCAGCCAACAAATCCAAAGGAGACGCTGGTGAAATATGTGGAGTTTGCTGCAAGGTAATCAGTCATTTTAGCTGGATTGCGGAAATAAAAATTGATGTTTCAGATTCGGAAAGCTTCCATCTCTGGACAACTACGGAAGGCATCAGTCCTTCGTTCAGTACTTCTTTTTGGATATCATTGCTATAATTGCACTGATTTCCGTTACATCATCTTACATATCCTATAGAGTTTTGAAATGTGCAGTTAGAAGATGCTTCGGATCCAGATGCTCAGAAGCAAAAAGCAAGAAGGAATAATTATGAGTTATGATATTCTATTGATCTCTTTTTCTAGAATCGTAATGAAATAAAGGCTTCAGTTATACTCGAATAATACTGAAAACTAGAAAATCAGGATTCTTTTTGATGTTAACAAATTGGACATGATAAAATTTCCAAATAATAAAGTTTCAAGATTTGTGATTGGTGTTTCCTTCTTTTTGCATTAACTAATCGTGGTTTTTATCACTATGCCTAGAAATGTTCGGATATTCCAGATCATTTACCATGGTGGCCTGAAAAACTCAAATTGCAAAGTAGCTTTGGAAACACACCAGGTGAATATGAAGACATTTCTCAGCCATAGTTACGATGGCCTAAAAATTCATTTTAAGAAAATTAGTCCACCATGATAAATGGCTTAGGAAACACATCTTTGAAATGTTAGGCCATTTTTAGGCCATCTGCAGTGGTGGCCTAAAATATTCATTGTCAAAAGTTACGCTTCTCATGATTCCCAATCTTTATTGGTTCTCAATTTTGAAGTTGAACATATTAGAATTTCAAAATAATACAGTTTCAAGTTTTTGTGATTAGTGTTTTCTGTTTTCCAGTGCTGTATTTATGATGAACCCCTAATCTTGTATCAACCAGCGGCAAAACAAAAAATTTCATTTCTTTTGTGTATGTGGCAACTTATTTTACAAATCGAAACCGAAAATTGAGTGTATCGAAATTTGTTTGCAAAATTCGATGTCATGCAAATCGGGATGGGGGAAGAAAAACGGAAAAGACAAGATGAAAGTGATAATTACAGAAGGACAAAAAAATGATGCACAGAGAGGTGAAGAAAATTGATTAAAGGGGAGGAGGAGGGAAAACCAAAAAATATGAAACTGAATGAAAATTCTAGAAGAACAAATAATAAGTGTCAAAAACTCTAAATGTGACTGTGACTCGTTGATTGTGGAGGGGGGGGGGGAAGGACAGGGAGAAGAAAACAATGGGATTCTTTGTTTTTTTTATACGAGACGAAAGAAAAATGAGATGGTTGAGTTGTGTGGAGGGTGGTTAAAATTGAGTGATATTGATAGGAAAAAAACTGGGAAGATTTAAAAAAAAAGAAAAGAAAAAAGATATGGGGGACCAGTGAAAAATGGAACCTATATATTGAAAAGTTTGTGAGAGAAAATGGAGAAGAAGAAGTTAAGAATAGATTGTGACGACTTCAGCTCCAGTTCCACGTACCAGTAGGACACGATCCAGACCTTCAGTGAGAGCGTCGATGAAGTCCATGTCTGTAAAATTAGGTATTATGAATTAAGGCTTATATCTCGGTCGGTCGAAAAATCGCTGACCGCAGACCGACCACCGATCCAGCCGACCGACAGTCGACCGATTTCGTGCATTTGCGCATCAAATTACGAATTTTTGCGTACGCAGCATTACATTTTACGTATACAAACACATCGATGCGGAAATGCCAGAAAACGGTCGGCGCGCCGACCGATCGCTAAGCTCTGTCGGCTGTCGGTCGGCGGAGTCGGTGGTCGGCTAAATTTCCCGACCGAATGGAAGGTCTTTATACGAATTATCTAGTAATTAAAAGAATTGGCTATGATTATTCACTTAGAGTTTGAAACAGAAACCTCTGTTCTGAATTTATGGGGATAAATAAATTTCAAAATCAGCAAAAAACTCCGGTCGCTTTCAGGCAGATCAATTTTTCTTCAGCTACGTGATCGAATAGAATCTCGCCCTATACATCCACTTTAAGGTCAATTATCTCGGTTCTTTTAAAAGATATGAAAAATGTTCAACTGATAAAATGCTTTTTATAAAATTACCAATATTTCATGAGTTTACAAAATGTTGATATCACTCATAGGAACCGAGATAACTGAGCTCAAAGTTCTCGTATAGGGCGAACTTCTATCATAGTTCTATGTATTAGACCATTTATGGCATACCAATGTTTTTAATATTTTCAACTAATATTTCAGATTTTATTATCAAGATTAGTGTATTATACTTATTGTTCCCCTCCTTCCCCAATAACTAAAACTTACAGTAAGAATCCGAATCAGCGTCTGGCGGTCCTGGAAGATTGATGAAGACCAATTGAGCATCGCTGGATTTCTGTCTCATCATCTCGTTCAATTTCACAGCCGTATGCATTTTGTGCACGTTGTATCGTCTCTTTCGTTGTCTTTCCTCACGGTCCCGCTCCATTGTTCCATTGCCGACTTTGACCTGAAACAAAAATGATTACGACTGATAAACCACGATCCACAAAGTATCTAGTACATCAATCTAACTAAAAGTTCTATTACGATGCTTTTGAAACCGATAAAACTAATCAAAAATTTACTTCCTTGCCATCCTCATCATCTGAGAACCGTACTCCTTTGTGCTCCAACTTTTCCAGACTCTTCTCAGATTTTTGCTCTTCCTGCTCTTGTTCCTCAGTAACTGCCTCCAAATTACGTTGTTCTGGGATTACAGTTGGCTGAAAAAGCTCCAATAAACTATTTTTATCTTATCCTTAAACTTACAGCTTCCTCATTAATTCTGCTAAGCTTTCGTTCGCGTGTGACGATTTCCAAGTGATTCTGAATATCTTTCTCGCGATCCGACTTGTTCAGATTCTCAAATACTGGTTGCGCTCTTCCATTTTCATCGTACGCTCATAAGTGTAGTCGGAAATATCGGAGTCGGTCTGTAAAATTCGTTTTTTGAAGGTAGAGGAGAACTACACATCGAATTCCCAAAAAGTCTCAAATCATGAAATGATTCTGAAACCGTTAAAAAAAGTTTACCATCTCAATAACATTGACTGCTGCATCGATTCTCAGATGGTAAAGGAATTTCTCCAAATCAGTCTTCATTTGAACATTGTTATCTTCCATCTGAGCAATTGCGAACAAGCGAACCGTTGTGTTCTTCCAGGTCTTGTGCTGGCGGAGAAGGAATGGAAGGAGCATCAGAAGACCTCCATCGTGCACAACCCACCTGAAATTTTTCGATTAGAAACATCAAAGAAGAATACAAATACTGTTTCAATTACTATTCAAACTGTTTCAACTATTTCCACTGACAGTGATCTTTCCAAAACTTACCAAACATCAATGTATCCAGAAACTTTGGTTCCATTTGCCGGGAACTTCTCCGCATACTTTGGTACCATAATAGCACATTTAGCAGCGGAAATCGCTCTGATTGCCGAGACGAATTTGTTAGCAACCGCCCATTCTTGGTCGGCTCTCCAGTCATCTGGCCACGATAGGACTACGGTGTTGTGACGCATTCCACCAAGTCCGGAGGTCTGAAAAAAATCAGTTGGAAATGGTAAAGCTTAAAGAATGGGACAGGAATATGTGAGTAGTGCTAAAGGGTGATTGTGGTAGTGATAGTGATACAGGGCTTGCATCCCAGGTGAAAAGAAAAAGGAAGTGAAGGTAGTGAAGTTAGTTTTGGAAGTACTTTTTTAGAAAACATTCGTTATAAGTAGATTTTTAATAGCAAAGATCACACGAAAAGCAACAGAAGAAAGGGTGAAAGCGAACTGCACAAACATACGGGATCAATCACCTGTACGAGACATGAAATTCCTTCGATCACATTTGATGTGACCAGAACATCACAGAATCCTTTGATCTTATTCTTCTTCACCATTGCCTTCAACTTCTCTTGAACAGCTTGAGCTTGAAGATAATTATCCGCGTATTCTCCTTCCATACAATGTGCAACCAGTGTCAATCCTTTACCGGCTTTCAGTTGACTCACGAACGACAGTATTCCATTGGTATTGGCTGATTCAACATCTGGAGCAAGAACCAGAAGCTGTGGTCTCCAATTCCTTGAATGTTGTGGTTTGTCATCCAGATTCAGCAGAGCGAATCTAGCAGCTGACAGTCCCAATCCACGAAGTCCATCTCCCCATTCCTTCTCGGCTCCAGCATATTCAATATACTTGTAGACTCCGGCTCCGATAACGATGGCAATGAGAGCGAAGTGCCACGCAGAGATGAACATAACAGCTACGCAGAGAATGGCTCCGATCATGGATAGAGCCCAGTGGAAGTAACGGAATCCTGGACGCCATCCGGGTGATTTGAGGAGGGATTGGAGGGCGCAGGCGGCGTTGACTCCAAGGTAACACATGAGGAAGAATCTGGAGTAATTGAAGAAATTTTTAAAGTTTCAAGGTTCCCATGAATTTTTTGTATTCTTTTACTTGTGCTCTAGCCCTATTTAACATATTAATGGTTGCGGTAACTTACTGAGTGATCAAAGCAGTGATATTCTCAATGACAGCAATCAAAATTCCGCACTCGCAAATGGCCAAAGTCAGGAGAATAGCTCTTATTGGTTCCCCTCTAGAATCCATCTTTCTGAATGGCTTCAAGAATGGAATGACATCATCAGCAGCAATAGCTTGAAGAAGACGTGGAGCTCCGGTGAGAGATTGCATTCCTGCTCCAGCAGTTGACATGAAGCATCCGAAGAGAATCACTTGGGGGAATGGCCAAGAGATTTCAGAAATAATCAGTTTGCCCATCGCAGATCGTCCGTACTTGTCCCGAATGAACATTTCGGAGACAGATGCGCCGAAAAGGACAACTCCGAGAAGATCTGAAAAATATTTTTTGAGAACGGTACTGATCCTGAATACTCACAAATAAACGAAGAGAAGTTCTGAGCTGCCAGTGTACCCAACGGAATCGATTTTGCTGCATCTCTCAGATTACCAGATCGATTTGATCCAGCCATAATTCCAGTTGCAGATGGGAAGAATACACCAACAAGAATCATGAAATTCGTGACAGATTCTGCGTAGATGTACGATGGATGTCCACCACGATTCAGATCTCCTTTGTCTTTTCTATCCTTTGAAAGAACTTCTCCACCACGAAGATATTTAGGCCAGAGATTATCAAAGAATACTCCAGAAGCGATTCCCTTGATGGCACGTTCTTCACGGATGGCTGGCATTCCAGATGCTTTCCACACTTTGATGTCTTTCATCTGAAAATATTTGTCGATGCAGGATTAGGAATGCTACTGTGATTTGCACAAGAATTTCAAAAATTGTTGAAACATAAATTATTGGTAAAACTTACTCTGTCATAGTAGTGATCACATGTTCCATTGGCACTGCAGAAAAGATCTCTGAGTCCTTCAGTCGTACAATTCGGAACGAATTTGGTCTTCTCATAGTAAGATGTCAAATCCACTGGCCGATCTCCAACCATACAGAACTTCAACGAATCACTTCCATCGTATCTCACAAAAACTCCAAGAATTGCAGAGAGAATGCAGAAGATAACAACGATAACCAATGGAAGAGCACATCGGTTCACAAACTTCACTCCAGCCATCACAATCAGACCGAGAATCAGGAGAAGATGGTTCCAAGTACTCGATAGTTGTGGTAGATGTCATCGAACAGTTTCGCTTGTGGATAGATGTAGAGGAGAAGGATTTCAATGGCGCCTGTGATGTACATAGAAGCGGCGATTGTTGTTCCAAGGTAGAACAGAATTCCAACAGCACCTCCGAGTTCTGGTCCAAGATTTCGGGATATCATGTAATAGGGACCACCAGAGGGTACTACGCCGTTTGTGGCAATGGCTGAGAGGGAGATCGAGGTGAGGAATGTCTGAAATCCCAAGAACTCTTTTACTGTTCCAAATATCGTTCCCATTCCGATTCCCACAATTATTCCTTCTTGTTTCCATAAAAAAACCTACCACAGAAACGCAAGTGAGCACCACAAAAAACGCTTGAAATATTCCGGCGGTTCCAATAATCCATGCCAATCGAATGAAGAACAACACTCCAAAAATATTCTGAAGACACGGAAGGAACACTCCCATGATGGTCCCCATTTTTGCGGCCGCCTGAAAAAAATAAAAGGTCCTTCAGAAAAGATGTACAGATGTGTGTTTTCTACTTTTTTTGTATTTCTTTTTTGTCTGTTTTCATATTATTCCCATTTTTCCTCTTCTTTTTTCTTCTTCCTTTTAAATAAACAGGTTTAGATTTAGAAGGCGAAGGAAAAAAGAAAAAAAAGAAGGTCCCCCGGAAATGAAATGGGATTGAATTTGGTGGGAGGGTTTGTGAGGTGCCTTCAGGGAGTTGGGACCGATTCTTCTAGAATGATTTGCATTCTCATTACGTTTACGGTGTGGTGATGTGATGGAGTTGAGGGTGGTCTTGTGACGTAGGCATTTTGCAGAAGAAAAAAATAAATTGGGTTTTGGACTATGGACCTTTTTTTGTTGGTATATTTGAAACTATTTATCGAGTAATCACGAAAGTTTGAAAGTGAAAGTATAGATTTACAGAAACAGAAAAAAAAAACAACTTGTGGAACACTAATTTGTTTGGAATATCTTTCTTAAAAACCTTTGAAAGCTGTCCGAAATGATGTACAGTACCTGTCCATAAGATATAAAAAATCATTTTCAGGAGTAGAGCTTGGGTGTCAAGTATCTCATCGCTTTAAAATTTTTGAGATCATGAAACAGACCTAGATTGAAAACATTGCATCCCAGTATTTTTTTGAAAACTACTAGTTTTTCAGCTATTCGCCGATTTCTGAGAGATACCTGCATTTTAAAAACTAGAAAATTTTTTAAAAATTCTGTGAATGCAAAGTTTTCAATCTAGGTCTGTTTCATGATCTCCAAAAACTTCAACCTAACTTTGAGCCAATTCATCTCTGGTAGTGTCAAAGATAAAAGAAATTTGTCAACTGATAAATTGTTTTTCATAATATCACAAACATTTTATCAGTTGACACTTTTTTGATATCTTGCATAGAACCAAAGAAAAATTAGCTCAAACTTGACAGTATGTGACCCTTCTATCGCAGGTTTTACGGTTTCGTCATGTCTGTAATTTTTTCAAATCTAGCGGTTACATTTATTGATTTAAGCGCCTTTTCAAAACCTGTCTCATGTACAACAATCATTATTCAGAATCGGCATTCGTCAAAAATTCTGGACAGACATCCGAAATGCATTATCTTCTAGACCTTCTAAAACATAGATCACACAAAAAATTTTTTCGTTTAGCTCAACTTTTCTCAGTTCCCCTATCCACTTCATTTCAACCTTCCAAACTTCAAAGTTCAAACATTTCCTTCAAAAACTCTTTTCCCTTTCGCAACTTTCGTCTCCACATCTTCTAATCCCTCCCGATTCTTCAAAAAGTACTTAGACTCTTTTCCGATGTCACCAAAAAGGATTACTGTGTTTCTTTCTCCTTGCTCTTATTTTTTGCTCCTCAAGTGATCCTTGATTGATGAGTGGATTAGGCTAGAGAAGGGCTACTTGTACCCCAAAAAAAGCGCAAAAAGACTTTTGGAGCCAATGAAAGGAATTAGAGTCCCACGTCGTCAATCAAGCTTTTGGGTTTAGGATGATTGCTGACTTTTTTTTGCTGTTTCTGTATTTTTATTTTCTCAGTAACAAGAAAACGAGTTACTCCGTATACTATAAAACTGTAAACCAGAACTTACAGCTTTAGGTTTTTCATCTGCTTCCACACTCGTCGCCTCCGTCGCATTGTACACCGACAACTTCCTGAGCATCGTACCGATTTTTTGTCCTTGTGTGTCATAGTCTTGCTGAAATAAATAAAATAAATAAAATGAAAAATCATGTCAATCCCTGACCTATTCGCTCTATCTCTCTCAAAATAACCTATGTGCAACGAGAGGGAAAACTTCTGGATCGTTTGTAATCGGACACTTTTTTTTGGGCGAGAAGAGTCGAGAGTGCTGTGCTCATAGGCAGAAAAAGCACATCTGTTTTACTCTTGACTACCCTCTCAGTGCAAAATGGTCATTGACACTTTCATGGAGAAGCGATGACGTCAAAAAACATGGAAAAGAAAAAAGGATCAGGTTGTACCCTTAAGGGAGGGTACCTAGAATTTACAGTTTCATAAATTTAATTTATAGCGAATAAGTCTATTGAAAGGATTTGTTCGTGAAATGAACACATACCGTAAAACCTGTAATGGAAGAGCTCCTAACTTTTAACTTTGAGCCGATGTTTCTCGGTTTTTGTCGAAAATATGTAATCAACTGATAAATCGTGTATCATAGTTTTGAAAACGTTTCATCAATTCACATATGTTTGATATCTTGCATGGGAATTGAGATAATTGAGCTCAAACTTGGCACTGTGGAGACCCTTCTATTACAGGTTTTATGGTAACTGGAGAAAATTGGTTAAGTCTAATAGACTGAACTTATTTTTATTGAAACTGGAAATACTGTTTCCGATACATGTTATAGGTTTAAGAAAAGTAAGTGGAATCGATGGGCTCGCGGTTTCCACATTTCCAGTTTGAATTCACATATCTCTAACGGAATACAGGAGTTGAAATTGGTACAGTTCACCTCCAGAAATATTCAACAATTTCGAGAAAAAAAGCGAAACCTGGAGAATTACATGTCGCCACAAAATCCCATCTATTTCAAAATCGGTAACAAAAACGCACACATCTGATTCAAAGGTCTCTTTTCAGACAGATTTTCAAAAACTAGAATGTGGATATTAGAATTTACAGTTTCATAAATTTCATGTTACAGCTTATCTGAAAATTGATTTTTCATTAAGCTGTTTGAAAATTCAAGATTTTCTTATTAAACAAATTTAGACACACTTCTATTTCCAATTCACCAAGCCTGATAAACTAGACTCATGGAAATTAAAATTACTGTTCCCAAAAATTGATGAAACACTTCCGAAAATTTGGTGGGCTCAATGATGTTCCGGTTTCAAAATATTTAGCTGATTCAATTTTACCTCAAAATGATTACTATTCCAAACCAGAACCAAAAAATTCAAAATCTCATTTTGAAGGTGTTTCAGACCATTTTAACGAAAATTAGAATGTGGTCCTAGATTTTTCTCACCCATCAAAACGATCATTTTGCTCAAAGGTGGTGTACAGTGAAATTTTTTGTTGCATCAAAATGTGCAGAAATGCATGTAGATAGACATAAAAATAAAGAAAAAATTTTAAAAAATTCCTTCATCGAGAAAAACGCATCGAAAAATACGCTGAAAGCCCTTAGGGACGAGGTTTTTTCTAGGCCGCCCGGTGAGTAAAAGCGCGCGAATTCGAACTTTTAAAATTTTTTCGCTCGTTTTCACTGTTTTTTTTTCAAATTTTACGATATACCTGGAAGAAAAATTGACAAAAACCTAGAAAACTCTTGAAAAAACCGAAAAAAAAGTGAAAACGAGAGAAAAAATTTTAAAAGTTCGAATTTGCGCGCTTTTACTCACCGGGCGGCCTAGAAAAACATCTCGTCCCTAAGGTTCAGCGTATTTTTCGTTGCGTTTTTCTCGATGAAGGACTTTTTTTTGAATTTTTTCTTTATTTTTATGTCAATCTATTTGCATTTCTGCACATTTTGATGCAATAAAAAATTTCACCGTACACCACCTTTATCTTCGCACTATTTTTATAATTTCGTTCTATTTTCAAAAATTGCCTATAGTTATTCTACCAACAAATTTTTACTGTTTGTTCATCTTCACTTTTGAGGTCACAAAAATCAATTTCAGTGGATTTGACATTCATACATCTGCCCGGATAACCGTTTCCAGTTTCTGACGCACATCAACTTTGTCCGGCTCCTGTCACTACGTGTTAGCAAACAAAAAACGTCTGAGCTAGTACCCATCAGATCAGAGAAATAGAGACAAAAGGGATATTTGGGTTATCCGCACACTCTCTGTGGGACCGCTAAAAACAAAAACAAATAGGAAATAGGTGGTGACGGGGGAAATGAGATCGCATTTCAGAGGATGGAGAAAAAACCTATTCAGGTGGATGGAGTTGTTTGCAAATCTAAAAGAGTCTATTAGTATCTACGTCACCTATCAAAAAAGTATCCCAAATTCGTCTGGACAGGTCCGTCCTGACTCTTGACCTTGTTCCTTTTCCCTACTTTCAAGTTTTCCGTTTTCACCAAGTCGTCAAAACGACAGAAATGTGACAGAATAGACACATAACAACACTTGAAAAAAAGAGCCTTCCCGTTGTATTACACTACTTTTTTCTCGTCTTTATCCTCGTGGGCTCCTCAACTCGGAGGAGCACAAACGGGAGGCGCAATAAGTATTTTGGAAATGGAAAAAAAAAACTGCAAAAAAGTGACAGAAATAAAAAAGTTACCTCATAAAGTGCCAGAGGCGAATGCTGCTCGCATAGGGGTATCCGCTCGGCGCCTTCATCTGAAAAAATGGGAAATGTTTAGGGATGAGATTCGAGAAGATATGGAGACTTGGATTTTTTTCTGTTTCGTTTAGTATATTTCAGAAGTCATATACCGTTGTCTCTTTGTTTGGAATTGAGGCTTTTCCATGTCCCTATATTTTAAGAATAAGTATAAAACAAAACCCGGAAAATATTTAAAAAGTAATCCAGCACTATCTAAAATTTTGATTTTTTGAAAAATTGCCGTTTCAAGGTGTATATAAATTGTTAAAAATTTTCAGTTTTTTTCAATACAGCTAGTTTTGTCATACTTGAAACTTGTGATTCCAATGTTTTCGTACTTACCCCGTTTTACAGTCTTCATCAGATTAAATACATAGTTTCGCGAGTTTAGTCGCCATGGATACCGAAATTTGAATTTCCGTTTCTATATTTTCTGACTCGGCGAACCTTCTACAGTACTACAGTACCGCCGAAGACTACAGTACCTGCTGGTATATTAATATGCATGTTGGGCGGTTTTTTGCTGGCCAGCCCTTGGCCACTACCGCCACCCGATGATCTTCGTGACGTCACTGTATTCGTAGAAGTGGATGAGGTGGGTTCGGGTTCGAACTGTTGTGAAGGGGGTACGGGTTTGACTGGAATACTAGTTGACCTGAGCATCGAAGTGGTTGTCAACGTCATTTTTCGAGGATGAATATGTGAAGAAAGGATTCAAGGAGAAAGGGGAAATGACGAGAAAGACCACGACGAAGACAGGACAAAGAAGAAGAAGGAATATTGGACGAAGAAAATGGTGTTGGTTGGAAGAGCGAAGGACGCCACGCCTTCTTTTCTCCTTAGAAGACGTTGAAGGAGCGAAAAAGTTTGTTTGAAGAGGTGAGAAGCTGCTCTGTGCAGAGCACCTCTTCTTCTTCTTCTTTGGAGAATGGCTGGAGCACATGGAGAAAAGGGTGGAGCCTGAAGGAGTAGAAGAAGAAGCATCCCCTATGCTCCTCTCTATCTTTTTTTTACTAGTATCCATCCCTTTCAGTGCCTTCTTCTTTTTTCTTTTCATTCACTCTGAGGTAATCATCTCCTCCTTTCTTTTTTCTTCTCTATCTCTCTTCGAAAAAAATTGCGAGTAAAAAGGATGAAGTAGAAGAAGGTCAGAGATTTAGTCGGGATCTTCTTTTTTCTCTCTGAACCCTTTTCGCATTGTTCAAAGAAGAAAAAGAGGACACTAAGGAACATAAAATGAGAGAGAGAGAGGAATATATTTTTTCGTGTACACATGCTTTTGACAATTGAATTACGGTGGCCGCGGCCACAATTGGGTTTTTTAGAGGCGAGATAAGGACGGGAGGGGAGGAAGAAAAAGACGCAACACAGAATAAGAAAATCCAGAATCCTAGGAAAAAGTGAGAAAATAAGAGGAGAGGGTGTGTGTTGCTGCCAGGCTTCCGAGAGCTATGTTCGTTCGAAATGGCGCAAAAAAGAGAACACAACATAAAAGGTGGCAACAATGGACAAGAGGAATCTGAAGAAGATTTTCAGAATGAATAAAAGAATAAAGAACGAGAATTTTAAGAAGAACACATTGAAGGCAGACAGAAATCGACAAGATCTTGAAGGGGACAATGTCAGGGTAGCAAGAAAGTATTTATCAGCTCAAGTGATACAATAAACCCTACATTCATATTTTTGAAACTGTACAATTTTTTGATTTTTGAAATGAAACGTGTGCTCAAATTTGGCTCAAAGTCTAATATAGAGACAATCAAAATTATGTTAAAGCCCACTCCAGGATTTCTTCTCTACCGTAATACTTCAAATACGCCATTATAACCTTACTATAGACAGATAAAGTATTGGGAACGTTATTTTATCGAAATAGCTTAGATGGCCACCCTGTACTTGGTTTGAGCTCAATTATCTCAATTTCCATGAAAGATATCAAAAATGTGTAAACTGATAAAATGTTTGTGATATTATGGCAAACATTTTGACAGTTGACACCTTTCTGATATCTTGCATAGGAATTGAGATAATTGAGCTCAAACTTGGAAATGTGATGGCTCTTCCATTACAGGGTCTGCGGTATTTCATCGCAGTATTTAATGAGCATCTTTGCAAAATTCGATGATTGAATTTGAAAAAAAAACCTCAGGGAAAAATCTGGAATTTCAGAAACGCGGAAATCTTTCATCTAATTAATAAAACATTCCAGTTTGTCTGGCGCCAGCTGAAGTGCAAATTTCGTTATAGAATAATTTTCTGTTTCATGTTTTACAGAACTGTATTTCCACTTAAACCGAACACTTCCTTTTTCTACTGATTAAGCACAGAATGAACCATATCCATGTGGACAGCATGAGAGTCACAGTTGAAAAAATCGAATTACCGTAATACCTTTAATAGAAGGGCTCCCACATTGTCTACCTTTGACAGAAGAGTCCACTGTCAACTTTGAGCTAATTTTTCTTGTCTACTATGCAATTTATCAAAAACGTGTAAACTGACAAAACATTTCTGATATTACGATTATCAATTTATCAGTTGAAAACTTTTCATATCTCTGACAGAAATAGAGTAAAATGACTTTTAAGTTAGGGGATCTTCTATTACAGGTTTTTACGGTAAGCGACACTGTTAAAATGTTTGGGGGACTCCGACCAGAAATTTTTATTGCATTAAAATGTGTTAAAATTTATCTATTTTTCAAATATTATTGCGAAAAAATTCAAAGAAAATCCGAAATCCCCGAAAAACGGCGTTGAAAAAGAAGAAAATTCAAAAAAAGGTGCCGCCGGGGGACGAGGATTTTCAATGAGAAACCTAGGCCACGACACCTGACAGCCGTTTTTTTCAGTTGGCCGACAGTGGTTTTTTTACGTTTTTTACCTGCCGGACATGAAATTGAAAAAATCCGGAAAACTTGCCACGTAGGAAAGGCGCCCGCTGCCGTGGCCTAGGTTTCTCACTGAAAATCCTCGTCCCCCGGCGGCACCTTTTTTTGAATTTTCTTCCTGTTCAACGGCGTTTTTTGGGAATTTCGGATTTTTTTTGAATTTTTTCACAATAATATTCGGAAAATAGATAACTTTTAACACATTTTAATGCAATAAAAATTTTTGGTCGGAGTCCCCCTTTAAAATTCAAACTTCAAGAAAAATCCCTTGGAAGATCCACCAATCAAAGTTCTAATCCCCCAAAAAATGTCATTAATTTGCAATTCCTGACTTCTCCAAAACTTTCACGTCATCTCATTTCATTTCATCGAATTTTAGGCTTCTCTCCCAATCCAATTGGTATGCCGTGAAAAAAAAAGATGACGTTCTTTTTTTTTCGAGTCTTCTGGAAACCAATCCGAAAGCAGATTGGTTCGGTAATTGGCCATCGAATGCTCACCGAAAAAACGGGAATGTTTTGTTTTTGGGAGAGAAGACAAACGAGTAGTACATACTTTACATTTCCTTATGGGGGAATCATTTTCGGGACGATTATTCCCGAATAGAGATGTCCTATAAGAGTTAGAATAGGGTTCGATTCGAAAAAAAAGAAGAAGTAAAAGGAAAAGGAGAAGAGGAATATCACGAAGGGAACAAGTCAAATGAAGATGGTGCTTCGAGGAGTGGAGGAAACGATAATCAATTATTCAATAGAGAGACATCTGCTCTCATTTCTTCTCAGTTAAAACAGACACGAGAAAGACTGAAATAGCAAGTATAACGAGAAAAGAAGAAGTCGCCTGAAATCGAAAAGATCTACATGTAATTAGGGGAATAGAGAGTTCAGGGAGCAAATATTTTCCAGGTGGAAAGTTAAAATAAAGTTGTGGGTTCAATGAAAAATGAGTAATTACCGCTTTAGTGCTCCAATATAAGATCTTTCTAAGCTTGCACTTTAAGCTCAATTACCTCATTTTCTGTTCAAGATATTAAAAATGTGTGAACTGATAAATTGTTTCTGCTATTGTGATAAAAATTTTATCAGTTGACATTTTTTGAATACCTTTGACAGGAACCGAGAAAAATTGAGCTCAAGGGCAAGTATAGTGTGGTGTTCTATTGGAGCAATTAAGATAATTAACAATTAAGACATTGGAGCAATTAAAATTACGTTAAAGGATAATAACTATTAAGGTAGCAAACTAATAGTAAGGAGCATTTTTTACTTATCAGGACAAATGTCCCTATTTTTCATTAAAAAAACACCGAAATTTTTGACAGAATGTTAAAGACGAGATTTAGAAAATTCTGGAATTTCGAAATTTCCGATTCCAGAATGAGTCAGTAAACGGAACTGTTCATGAACGCATAACGTTACGAAATTGAAAATTCAAAATTGTTGTGAACATTTTTACTGTTTCAAGGAGATGATATTTAAATTACAGACAACTTTGGGCAGTGAGCTAACGTATCAATCAGACCCTTATCAACAACAGACAACAGCGTTCGTTTCTTTTTTTAGATTACCAGGAAATATAAAATTTCATTGCCCACACAACTTCCCTACAGTAAAATTTCCAGTAACCACTTTCTAGACATAAGAACACCAACTATATAGTCAGAAACTAAATAATAAAGAAAGAAGAAGAAGAAGAATAGAGGAGCTAATCAGAAACATAGTGAGGCCTATTTCTTCCGTTTTGGCTCCCAATTCTTAATTGGAATACATCTAGTGTCTATTAGTATTTATTGTTATAGCTTCTTTTTTGTTTTCAAAGGAAACATGAAAAAATAGATGAGATTTTGATGGGGGAGTTAGATAATAAAAGAGAAAGAATTAGCTGAAGGAGTCGGATCGAGAGAAAAACTTGAAAGAGGGAACGGTGGAGAAGCATGGATACTGTACGTTTTTAACATTGAAACCGAAAAATAGGGAAATGGGAAAGATTTCGAAATTAGAAAATTTAGGACTTTTTATCACGAAACCGAAAAGTTGAAGCCGGGGAAAGATTTCGAAATTCAAAACTCAGAGAGAGATCAGCTATGAATATTTTTTTAAACTATCTAAATTTATTCATGAAACTGAAAAATTTGTTTTCAGGTTTAAAACAAAAACAAATTGAGTACCGTAAAATCTGTATACGAAGGACTCCTAACTTTCAAATTTGAGTCGATTTCTATCGGGTCCTGTGAAAAATATGAAAAGTGGACAACTGACAAATTATTTATCACAATATCATAAACATTTTATCAGTTGACACTTTATTGATATCTTGCACAGAAGCTAAAAAAATTAGCTCAAACTTGGCTATGGGAGGGTTCTTCTATTACAGGTTTTACGGTAAGCCTCTCGGTTCAATTTTTCCAATGGGATCATGAAGAAAAATTTGAAATCTTTTTCCGCATCCAATTATTTTTAATTCGAGTTTTATACAATCTACGAAAACATGTAAATTCGTACGTCTTCAGGTTGTCTAGTAAACTATGAAAGCAGATTGACATATACATATTTTTCCAAACTTCAAAGTATTGTTCATGAAACCGGAAAACTTTTGTTTCCGTTAAAAACACAAAATGACTAAATAGGGTCACTAAAAGTTAGGGTCTTAATCCTGCTGGTTCCAGTAACCTTAATGTGAAAATACCGTAACCTGTAATGTCAAGTTTCAGCTCAATTATCTCAATTTCTGTGTAAGGTATCAAAAAAGTGTCAACTGATTGATCATTTCTGATATTAAGATCAACAATTTATCAGTTGACAACTTTTTTATATCTTCGACAGGAACCGATGAATTGGCTCAAAGTAAAAAATAGGGGGCTCTGCTATTACAGGTTTTACGGTAGTCCTGATTATGATAAAGTTCATTCGCTAACCTTCCTTATAATAATTTATTCGAAAATTTCCTATTTCAAGAACAACATTTTACGTCTACATTTTTCAATTTATTGGGGGCCTACTTATGAAGTGGATCTCTAACATAGGGCTTCCATTCGGTCGGGAAATTTAGCCGACCGACCGACCACCGACCCCGCCGACCGACAGCCAACCGAACTGACCGATCATGGGAATGGGAATGGGAAATTTGAATTGATATAAGAAAGTTCTAAGGTTTATTTACTCTTTTTTGAATTTCGGAGACCATAGCAACCGGAAGTTCCAGAAAATTCCTTCTTCTTCTTTAGTACAAAAAACACGCTCCAAATTCTCTTTGCCTAACTAGAAATCTCATTCTTTTTGTTTTTTGCCTATATACGAATGGAAAATTGAATTTGTGTGCACTCTTCTCCTCTTCGTTCTCCCATTTCATCATCATTCTTCTCATTTCTCCGTTTTTT